>NC_057006.1:7473155-8073155 GCF_000002595.2 Chlamydomonas reinhardtii
GGGGAGGGGAGGGGAGGGGAGGGGAGGGGAGGGGAGGGGAGGGGAGGGGAGGGGAGGGGTCACATTCATGGTTGTTTTGGAAGAAGTGAAGTTGTAGCCAGGCACAGTGGCACAGCAGGGGGGCTGCATGGATGTTTGGAAAAGCGGTACAGGATGCACTGAAGACTGGGGGAGGGGGAGGGAACAGAGGCGGGGACAGAGGAGAGGGCAGTCCGGGACGACAGATGGAGGGAAGGAGGGAAGGGCGGAGTTGTCCATACATTTGAGCCCAGCTACCATACTCAAATGACTGACCAGCGTGTCCGCCGCCCCCGCCACCCCCGCCACCCCCTCCACCCCGCCCCTCCGCCCCCTGTCCAGGGCGACTGGGCTGCTGCGCTGGATGAGCTGCTGCTGGCGGAGGAGTCTCTGGGGCTGTGCGACCCGGCGCTCACGGCGGCGGTGGACAACGTGGCGCTGCTGCTGCTGGACCTGGTGTGGGCGGCGTACAAGCTGGTGCGGCGGGGGGAAGCGGTGCGGTTTTAGATGGAGTGGGGTGGTGTGGGGGGCGGTGGGGGGAGGTAGCAGGGCCGCCCACGCACCTGCTGTTCCGCTGCGCGGCCTGCCCCCGCACCAGCTTCCCGGCCAGTAATTGCAGGGGTTGGTGACAGACAGCCGCCACCCCTGGTGCTGGTTCACTACTCCAGCACCGCCGTCTCTTAAATAATCATGCCTGGACACACACACACACACACACACACACACACACACACACACACACACGCACACGCACACGAAGTGCCCCCCCCCGCCCGCCTCCGACATCGCCGCCATCTGTTACCCCTCAGGGCGACCTGCGGCGACTGGCCGTGAGCCGCGACCGCCTCTGCCGCGCCCGGGCCGGACTGGAGCGCGCCCACGGCGCCGACCTGCAGCGCCTGAGGAGCCTCACGGGCGGCGGCTTCAGCCCAGAGCTGGCCACGTGGGTATGGGGGGGGGCGGGCGTAGGTGTGGGTGCGGGTTTGGGGGGATGGGGGAAGGGGGGAAAGGGGTCCGGGAGGGGAGGTTTGCAGGGGTTGAGAGTGCGCGAGGTGGGGAAGGTGGTCGTTGCGCTGCGCGCGGTGTGTTGTGTCTGGCGTCTTGGCCCTAAGCATCCTGGGTGTGTGTGTGTGTGTGTGTGTGTGTGTGTGTGTGTGTGTGTGTGGTTGCGTGTGTGGGGGAACCCGGGGTTGTTTACCATACGCGTGGGGTGTGTGGTGGCTTGGCGTCGAGTTGGATGCAGCATCGCTTTCGCTCGCAGCACGCCGCTGCCTTCTCGTTGCCTCCTGGAGCTTCGAGCGCCCTTTGAGCCTCTGCACATGCGTGCACACCCGCTCACCACGCACACGCCCGCCCGGTTCCTGTTGTGCCCTTCAAACCTGTCAATTATTCACACCCCTTCTCACATGGACGACCCCCCCCCACACACACACACGCACACAGCTACCTGCGCCTGGAGGTGTTGGAGGGGCTGGTGGCCTTCTACGGCGGGGAGCCCGCCGCCACGGCTGAGTCAGCCTTCCGGGGGGCGCAGGCCAAGTGGCGGCGGCTGCAGGTGGCGGACGGGGCGCTGGCCATGCTGCAGGTGTGTCCGTGTGTGTGTTAAACAAAGAATCAAACGGAACAAAATTCCGCCATACACGCCACACATCCGTGTGTGTGTGTGTGTGTGTGTGTGTTGTGTGTTTTAAAGAGCACAAGGAAAACGTTGCGCAAAGACAGTGAATGCTGTGTGTGCGTGTGTGTGCGCGTGTGTGTGAGTAGGTGGCAGTGAAGGTGGTTGTGTTAAAGAGCACAAGGAAAACGTTGCGCAAAGACAGTGTATGCGATGCAGCAAAGCGACGGTTTACGGATGTTACCTGAAGTTACCTCGCATACCTGCTGCGGTGAGCCGCCGGTCTTACCAACCGGAAATCGCGCAACCCCCGCTACTCTAACCTCGAGGGGAGATTAGTGGTGCGGGCCCCTTCCTCGTGCTCTGTGCTTCCTTCCGTGTGCCCTTGCTTGCGTAGCCCCTTTCCCTTGTCGCTTGTCCAACACACACGCACACACCTACAGGGCATGGGCTATGACATGAAGGAGTCGCGGCGGGGGCTGCGCTTCAGCGGCGGCGACGTGGCGGCGGCGGTGGACTTCATTCAGGAGCAGCGAGCCAAGCAGCAGGTGGGAGGGGCCCGCGAGACACGGTACCTTTTGCGCACACCCTTTCAACCCGGGTTTGAGGTCCATGCAAACCCTTTTACTTGTTCCTATCCCCTGCGCGCCTCTTCCGTATTCATTATTCACATCTTCCCGCACTCCGCAATGCCAGGAGCGTGATGAGAAGCGGCGCAAGGTGCACTCCTGGAACTACGAGCGGCTGGAGTACGGCAAGACGGCGGCCGGGCAGTACGTGGACATGGAGCAGGTGTGTGTTTGCGGGCCGGGGGCTGCGGGGCCCGTGTGTGGGCGTGCCCAGGTGTGGAGGCGGGCCTTCGCCATGCCGGCGCGATGCTAGGGGCAGGGCAGCGAGCGCAACGTGTGCTTGCTGTTACCGGTCGGACCTAACTGCGCGCAATTCCTCATGCCCCTGACCACCCTCGCCTTCACACACACACACACACACACCCCGCCCCATCACTCCTGCTCCTGTGTACTCCACTCCTGCTCCACGCCTCCTGGCCCCTGGTGACAACGCGCCTGCTGTACTACTGTTCCTGGCTACGCCTTGACTCCTTACATATTCATGAATGTAACCCCCGCCGCCCCATCACTCCTGCTCCTGTGTGCTCCACTCCTGCTCCACTCCCGCTCCACGCCCCCTGCCCCCCAGCTGGACAAGCTGGAGGGACTGGGCTACCCGCGGCGGCTGGCGGCGGAGGCGCTGCGCAAGCACGAGAACCGCGGACAGGTAGGCAGGGGTGCTGCTGGGGGTGTTGCTGGGGGTCGCTTAGATGACCAGGTGGGGGCTGGGGGCTGGGGCCTGGGGGCTGGGGGCTGGAGGCTGGGGGCTGGGATGGGTAGATGCCCGCCAGCCGGAGCTGCGGGCTCAAGTTTCTGAGCGCCCCACCCCACCCCAACACCACACACACACACACACACACTCTCTCTCTGTTGTTTTCATATTCGCTCGTAGGTGCGAATTTTATCGCGGATTGGGCAGGAGCTTGGACTTAGCGGCCAGGAGTAGCGACGCGGAGCTAGGAATCGTAGGAGTGCCTGGGCCTCACGGTACCGTGAGCACATGCATGGGTTTGCACCCTTGAGAGCGTGTGGACACGAATCCCCCCTCGAGGTTAGAATAGCGGGGTTTGCGCGATTTCCGGTTGGTAAGACCGGCGGCTCACCGCAGCAGGTATGCGAGGTAACTTCAGGTAACATCCGTAAACCGTCGCTTTGCTGCATCGCGTACACTGTCTTTGCGCAATGGTTTCCTTGTGCTCTTTAACACACACTCACACACACACACACACACACACACACGCGTACACACACACACACACACACACATTTGTCCGTAACTGCGCACGCGTGTTTGGCGGCTTTGTTCCGTTTGTTTTGTGTTCCTTGTGCTCTTTAACATACACACAGGAGGCACTGGATGAGCTGGCCAAGCCGGAGCGGCGGCGGGCTCTGGAGCTGGAGCTGTCACTGAAGGAGGCGCTCAAGGTGAGAGGTGGTGGGATACGAAGGCGGCGCATGCAGCTGTTGAGGTGGGAGGTGCTGGTGCTGGCGGGGATTGTGTTCCAACTTTTAGAGCTGTTGGCCTCAGCGTGCGGATAGGACACGGTGTGCCGCGAGCCTGAACCGGGTGGGGTGAGCGACCAGGACTCAGTCGGCCCCTGGCGCCATCGAGTCATTGACCAACGTCGCCGCACCCGGTCCCCCCCTTCTATTGCCTTGGTTTCGGTTTAGTTTGGGCTGGTATCTACAACCCCCACCTCACCCCACCCCCCACCCCACCCCACCATGCACGACAGACGTCCAAAGCCGAGGCAAAAGCCAAGGCCAAGGCGGGGCCCTCCGACGCGGCGGCGGCGGCGGCGGCAGCGGCTGACGCGGGCGCGGGCCCCAGCACCTCCGCGGCGGCAGCCCACGGGCAGGACACGTCAGGGTCAGCAGGTGAGGGCGAGGGGCAGGGGCTGCGGCATGGCTGACACGATAACGACCCGCGTTGCGCCCCGGCCTGACCGCGTGCCTCCCAAACCCTTCCGCGCGCTGTGCCTCGAAGACCTCCCCGCGCGCTGTGGTCTGGCTTCAAGATCTGGTTCTCGGCTGGTTTGGGCTTGGAATGAAATTCCATCCTCCCCTTATCGTGCCCCCATTAGACCACCCCCACCCCATGCTCCATATGTGTGCTGCTCCTGTGCTTGTGTATGCCTCTCCAGTGCCGTCCGTGCCCCTGTCCTGACCTGTGACTCCACACAGGCGCCAACGGCTCGAGCAGCTCCGCAGCCGTCAACCCGGCGGCTCTGGAGGCACTGAAGACGCTGGCTGAGGCACTGGCGGCGTCCAAAGCCGGAGGAGCGGGTGCCGCTGGCAGCAAACTCAAGGGGCAAGACAAGGCAGGCGCCGCGGCTACCGGCGGCGGCAGCGCGGCAATGGACGTAGACGACGAGACGGCTGCGGTGTTGCTGGCGGCGGCTATGGAGGACACGGAGGGCGGCGGGGCCGGCGCTTCGACCTCCCCGGGCGAGGGGGGTGGAGGCAAGGAGGCGGAGGAGGAGGAGGACCCGGTGAAGGCCGCGGAGAAGGCGGAGCTCAAAGCAGCGGAGAGGGAGCTGGTACGGCACGTGGAGAGCGACCCCATGGCCGCGTACGACATTGATGTGACCGAGGTGAGTCCGGGAGCAGGAGGAAGGGAGGGAGAGGGAGGACGAATGGGGGCGGGGCTGTGGGGTGTGGGGGCGGGGCTGTGGGGTGTGTGGACACACGAAGCAGTGGCATCACCCGCGGCACTGGCACGTGTGATACACACACCACGCTCGCCTGACGCCTGTTGCCTGATCCCGTTGTACTTATGTTTGCAGGAGGGCAACATTATTGCTGAGTTCCTCACACTGCTGTCCACGGGCGGGGAGGGGCCGGCGTCGTGAGGAGGTAGCGGCGGGATGGCTGCAGAGCTCTTGCGGCGTGATGGCCGCAGTCAACGTGCGGCGGCAGCACACACTGGCAATAGGCAGGCTCGCGCGCTGCCAGTTGAGTTGATGGTGATACAGTAGCGCGTACTAATACGCTCGCAACAGATAGCGTATTTAGTGGCGTGTGCAGGATGGCTGCCGCGGTGGTTGGCAGAATTGTGTGCAGCAGGTGGTGGCCGCGTGCCCAGGCGTGCCCGTGGCCATGTAGGATGCGTCTTCCTCTAGTTGGTGCCACTCTACAGTTGTTATCCTTTCTACAAGTGAACTTCTAACATACAACATGGCTTCGCTAACTGTGGGCAAGAGCGCGCTCTGTCGGCCGACGACTTCTTTTCGGAGCACCCACCAAACTCTTTTTGGGCTGGTCCCTTCATCGAGCTCAAATGTATATGCTCGCTCGCAACATTTAGCTAGTGAAATTCGTGAGCCAATTGGAGCGAGCAGGAGTCGCCGCCCCACGGTCAGCTTGACAGCCACGACTGGGAAGGAGGCCAGCAACGGGGCGGACATTTCGTCAAAAGACTTTGCTGTCGCTGTGGCCAAGGTATGAGCAAATTGCCGCTGTGTTGTGCTCAGACCACCAGAATTGCGCCCGGGCAAGCCAAGTACTTTGCGGCACGCACAGCAATCATGCGTAAAATGAACTCTTGTAAATACCAACATCAAGAACGCTGACGTCGGGGTTCGCTCCACGCCCCAAACCTTTGCTGGCCTTCGGACCCCACAGTTCTGACCCTCCTCCCGCCCTCGATGCGTGCCTTCAGGTGGTCGACGACGTGAAATGCACGGACGTGGTGGTGCTGGACGTGGCACCTGGTGAGTTCGGGCTCCTTGGGGGAGCGCGAGAGGGGAAAGCTGCTCCACCATAGAGTTACCACCACGGCAAGCCTTGCTAGGGCTCATGGGGCCTTGGCAGCACGGCAGCACCGCTTCGCCAGGGTCTGACAACTTCATAATCAATGGTGCAGGAAGGGGGGTCACTAGCAGGGCGCGAGGGTGAATAATTTGCCCCAGCTGCAGACAGTAGATGGCACCTGGGGGACAGCAGGTGACGAGGGTCCAGGGCTAGCCGGCCGCTTGGCTGAGCGGCATGACCCACCAGCGCCTGTATGACCACGTCGCCTCTGTTGCGGTGTGCGGGCACTAGGAAGGCAGGCAGGCTGGCAAACAGCCCGAGCTACATGCCCATCCAATGCATGAATGTAGTGGTTGCCCCCACCCACCTTTAGCCCTCCCTCTAGCCTCAACCGTATTCTCTTCTGGCGTACGTGTCTCGTGTACGGTGTCCTGTCCTTCCGCCCCTCGAACCAAACTGCCAAACCAAATTATCAATGATCGACTTTCTCGCCTTTTATTTCCATTCTCGCCCCTGCCCAATGCAGTTGTGAGCTGGACTAGCTTCCTGGTGGTCGCAACGGTGCGCCCCGCGCCATCTCGCCACCCCGCCATGCTGCTGCATTGCCGCACACGTGTGTCGCCCGGCGCCCAACCACAACCCACTCCCCGGTGCACCTGTGGCTTTCTCTCTCTCACTCTGATGCACCCGGTGTTGCCCGTCACGCAGGTCTTCTCCAAGCCGCAGCTGCTGGCGGCGCTGGCACGAGTGGAGAAGGCGGCGGCGGAGACGTATGGGCGCACCAAGATCAACCTTCCAGGCTCCAGCCCCTGGGAGACGCTGGTGGGTGGCGGGGGGCCGAGGTGCTGTGAGCAGCGTGTGTGGGGGTGGAGGTGGTGTACGGGGGCGGTGGGGATGGCGCGCGGGAACGCCGAGGTGTGTCCGCCGAGCAGTGTGGCGTGTGAGCGCTGTGCCCAGAGAGGGACCGCGTCACTCCACACGCCAGCGCAAGGTGGAAGGCGGGGTGACATGGAGAGGCGCTGGCGGGCAAGACTGTCATGTCGAGATGTGCCGTGCGCGGCGCTGGCCGGCTAGCCCACATTCATCGCACTGCAACTCGACCCGCCGCGCCCCGACACCGCACCTGCATTTAGAGCTTTGGAACCCCACGCCCGCCGCCGCCCTCACAGGACTTTGGGGATGTGGTGCTGCACCTGTTCACGGCGGAGCAGCGCGAGTACTACGTGAGTGATGAGGTTCTTCCAGGGCGGGTGGAAGCGGGGGTGGGGCAGGGTAGGGCAAGGCGGGGTGGAGCAGGGTGGGGCGACGGGTTAAGATGGGTTGGGGCGGGGTGGGGCGGGGCGGGGTGGGGCGGGGCGGGGTGGGGCGGGGCGGGGCGGGGCGGGGCGGGGCGGGGACCTAGTCCTGGTATCAGCATGAGGACTTCCTGCTCACCTTGCGCCTGTACTGGCATGCAGGACATCGAGTCCTTCTACGCTGCCGCTGAGGAGGTGGAGCTGCCGTTCGGGCCCGACATGCCGCCCCCGCAGCAGCAGTCGCAGCAGCAGTCGCCCACGTGGAGCACCAAGTCGTGAGGGCCGCGCGGAGGCTTGGGGGCAGGGCGGCGGCGGGAGGGGCGAGCAGGAGCAGGAGCTGTGGTGGCAGCATGTGGCATGGCGTTGGGGGGGCAAGAGGCGCGGTGTCGCCTGGGCGGCGTGGACGCCGCCGGGAGCTGCCAACAGCAACATGGACACACGGGACGTGTGGTGAACGATGTGCGGGCCTTGCAGGCGCGCCCTCGGAATGAGGAAGGTGTGCGTCGTGCAGCGGGGACTGTGGCCGGGGTTGCCGCGTGGTGCACTGGGGAGGGAGGTTGGCCGTCGGCTAGCCGCACGGTGGCGTACAGGTGCGGCCTTCATGTACAGGCGTTCGCTCAAGGCTGCTACGTACGGCATAGCGACTGGCGTCGTGCGCGCGTGTGAGCTTTCAGGGGCCCCACGAGGCCATTCGCCCATGGCGCTGGGCGGTCTGAGTGACCCCGCAGATGACCACCTTTAAACCCCTCTTATTTAACCCAAGATGGTGTCAATCGACTGCTTTCATTGAGCTCTATACACATGTTTACACGGGAAGTCTTTACTACATGCGTGTGTGGTGTTACGAGGTTGCGCACGATTTTTGTGCGCCTCGTATACGGTAAACCGGACACCCCGGCCGGAGTGACCCTTAAAACGTGCAATCCGGAGTTTAGTGATGCGGCTAACCTGACAGGCTCGCACAGAGCGGGAGGCGGAGTGGGCTTGCAGGCGGCACGAGAGTAGGCAGGCAGTAGCGCAAGTTGCGAATTCACATGTTACCTCGTAACCGACGATAAACGCTGTGGACGGTCGCGCCCATGGCTGGCTGACGGAAGGTAGCTGCTGTATTGGGATGGCTGGGCTGGACGGCGGCCAGGCTGGCGTTGGGACTACCAGAAAGGATGCGCCCGAAACCAACCTGGAGAACACCAGCGCCACCAGTGCCCAGCACGACACGAAGTACGTTCCCGTCAGGCGAGACATGTACGCACGACATTGGCGCTGCTTGGTTGTTCGACGCTCGCAAAGTTTGCAAGTGCATGCACGGCCAGAGGCATGAGCTGGCATTGATTTGGCGGGGTGAAGTGGCGCGGGCGCCTCGCTCTGGCCCCTGGCCCCAGGCACCCTTAAAACCTCGGCGCTTCGCCTCGCGTCAGGGGTGCCTCGCGTAAGTCGCATGTCGGCCACCCGCACATCTTTGCCAAAGAATCCTGTGTGAGGATTTGTACCCTTCACGCCTGCAACTCCTCACCCGTCCATCCCCTGCATGCTTCAACCCTGGAGGCTGGCAGCGCGGTGCGTCACCTTGAGGCTGAAGGCAATACGCCCCAGCGCACACCTCGACCACCGAGAGGCCAAATGGATGGGCGATGCCCTTTCATAATATGAGCAGCACTCTCGCTGCAGCGTCAACTGTACGCAGAATGTCAGCTAAAAAGTGGTCATGATCGAGTTTGCTTTGCGCGTGTGGTCCAAACCGTCCTGCGCGCTTATACAAACAATACTAGAACGACTCCATTCAACTACGGCTGTCACCGGCGCCCCAGACACGTAAATTACTAGTTCACTGTGAACTTTGGATATCGTCTCACAACACCCCAGTCTCAGTTTCTGTGCACTTCTTGTATTCAACTTTGCTGCGATATCTGTGCAACTTTACGTGCGCCGGGAGACTCAGTGATTTCCGGTTTGCTCAGGAAATGGCGGGTCGACCAGCAATAGACGCGCAAGCTGCTAGTACAGAGCTAATTGCATGCGCGCTGGTGTGCCTGTTGAGCGCGTTCAGCGCGCGAAACATGGCCGTGTTCGGTGGCATTTGCAAGCCGACGGAGGACTCCTCGTCGTCGGCTATTCTGCCCCTGAAGACTGTGCTTGAGAACTTTCCATGTGAGGGTGGCCCGCTGGCGCAGCTTCTGTTCTTGGCGCGGCAAGCCCTGCGGCTTAATGTGGAGCTCTTAAGGCTGCGCGGGGACCTGCTTTGGGCATCCTGGAGCCAAGCATTTTGGGTAAGTGGATCGGGTTTGGTAGTTGGTACCTGCCTCAATGCCTATAGGCCATAGCTTTAGTGCTGCCAGGGCGCTCCAACCAGCGGCAGGACGTCCCTTGGCGAGCATCGGGGGCAATTGGTTCGGGAGTAAAACTAGCTGCGGCTTCTTGGGGGTGGGGCTTGCATTTGCGCATCGGGAGTTGCTTCTGTCATGAGCGGTCCGCCCCACCGAGCGGCACGGCGTTAACCTTTTTGTCGGTACGCGGGCGGTACGCGCCCAGGCCGTCGTCTGGGCCATCCGGGCCGTCCAAATCGCAACACCCGCCGCCTACTAACGCCGAATCACGCCGCCCGCGCCCCCGCAGTTGCTCCGCTTCCTGAGTGCGCTGCTGCTGCCGCACACGCTCCACGTCACGCTGGCCGCGCCGCTGTGCACCTACGCGACGCGAGGCGCCCCTCTACTGGCGCTGCTGCTGGCTGGGCCGGCCCGCAGCCTGAGCCAGCTAAACGCGTACTTCCTGTTCGGGTTCGGCGCCATGGGTGACGCATTCCTGTCGCTCACGCAACCGGTGGGAGAGGGTTTGGTGATGCCGGTTGTAATCGGGATGCAGCAGCAGGTTTCGCTGTGAACAAGCGCGGGCGGGGGGGACGATGCCTGGCCGTTTCGCCTCCCCTGCGGCCCTGTTCGATGTGTTTGTGGGCGTCCCTACCTGCTATCACGCAACCTGCTATCACGCAACTTGGAACCATCGCCTCTCGGGGCCTTCAGTCACACATGAGTCATCCCTGCCCTGCCGGCCCCACAGACGCTGTACATGTGGCCTGAGCTTGTGTTCAACGCCCTCAGCCTGGCGGCCGTGGCGGTGCTGAGCCGCTGGCACGGCGCCAGCTTCCCCGACCTTCCCTCCCGGGTGGAACAACAGCTGCTGCTGCGCCTGGCGCTTGCCACCTGCGTGCACTGGTACTCGCTGTGCCGCTGCCGCGCCCGTGCCCGCCGGAGCAATCGCGCCCGCACGCCTGGCGCGGAGGCGGGCGGCGCAGACGCCTCCTCCGACGCCGCCGCCGGCACACCTGGCGACGCCGCCGCGGCCGCACTGAGCGGCGCTGGCGGCGGCGGCGTGGCGGCGCTGCTGTCGGCTGATGCGTGCCGGGCCAGCTCGAGTGAGCTGCCCGGCGGCGCCTGTTGTGCCAAGGGCGGCGGCAAGGCCGGCGGCGACAGCACCGGCGGTGCGGGCGCCAGCAAGGGCACTGCGGATGGGCGCGTGCCGGACGCAGCTGTGCACCTGAGCGCCCCGGCGGCGGGGGCGCCGGGCGGTCCGCACCACGACATGTGCGACCCCCAGCCGCTTGGGGCCAACGCCGCGCCGGCCCCCGCTCCGGCCCCGGCCGCCGGCAAGCCCCAGCCAGCCACCCCTCCCGCCGCGGCCGCCGGCGCCCGCACACCTGCCGCCCACGGCGCCGAGGCGGTCGCAGCCGCCATCCGCGCGGCGCAGCTGTGCATGGCGGAGGCGGACGCGGACCTGCTGCCGGCGCTGCCGCTAGTGCCGCCGCCCTACCGGTCGGCGCTGCGCCGCCGCACCACGCGCATCAAGATCCCCGGCTGTCATCTAAGCCAGATCGACCCAGGCTTCACGCAGCGGCTTCAGGTGCGTGATCATGGGCGCTATTACAGGCCCGACTGTTGAGATGGCAAGGAGCTGCTGGCTAGGGGCATTGGCTGCGTTAGGCGGTTGTTATTGGGGCAGGAGCTCATGGGAGCGTTGTAGGTGTGCATCTGGGACATCACGCACAGCAGAGCGTGTGCCACTGCCGCTGCCGCCCACATGTGCAGACGCTGGCCGCTGAACGGGGCGTAATCCTGTCGGGCGTCTACGTCCGCGAAGGTGAGGCGGTCGCCAGGCAGGCATGCGCACAGTCGCGACACGGGCATGCGCTCGCAAGGACTCCGCCGCGATCGGGACGACTGTGGGCACTGCACAACTTGGCGCCGCCTCGGCTTCGCGACATTAGGCCGCGCCTGCATAAACCCTGTGCGCGTTTGGCCCTACGGCCACACCTGACATCCTCATGCCTTGCACACAACACACACATGCTTAATTGCTTGCACAGGCTGCATCGAGCTGGTGCTGGACGAGCAGTACTGGCCGCACAGCCGCGCCGCCGCCGGCCGCGCCGCCGCCGCCGGCGGTGGCGCCGCCACCGCCGCCGCCACTGCGCGCGGCGGCCACGTGCTCCTCGGCGTCGACCCAGTCTGCCTGGACTCGGACCACCTGCTGGGCGAGGAGCTGGCCCGCGGGTCGCAGCTGGCGGAGGCGGCGGCGGTGCTGGCGGCGCCGCCGGGCGGCTGCGCCGTCAGCGCTGGCGTGCAGGCGCTTCTTGGGGAGCTGGAGCGGGAGTTGGTGGCGTGGGAGGGCGCGTGGGGCGTGGCGGAGGTGACGGTGGCGGAGTCTGAGGCTGAGGCAGAGATGGATGAGGAGGCGGAGGAGGAGCTGGCGGCTGCCGAGGGGGAGGAGCTGGCCGGTCTGCCGCAGGACTTGGCTCGCCGCCGCGGCAACAGCACCGCGGCCGCCTCGTCGGATTGCGACGTGGGGCCCTGGAGCCTGGAGGCGCTGGTAAACGCCTTGCAGCTGAGCGCCGACAAGTCCCAGGCCCGCGGCAGCGACGTCACCAACAGCAGCGGCAACATCACCAACAGCAGCGGCACCAGCAGCGGCAATGGCGTCAGCGGCGTCAGCGTCAACATCAGTGCCACGGTACAACAGGCGGCCTTCATGGGCCGCGCGGGGGCGGCGGCGCGCGGCAGTGACTCCGCATTTGACCTGCACCAGCGACTGGTGGTGGAGCTACAGCCGCGGGCGCTGCTACTGCCGCCGCCGTCGCCCTCCGCAGCCGTCGCACCTGCTACAGCTGCTGCAGCTGCTGAAAGCGGTGACGCAACGGCACTGGCGGAGGAGCAAGGAGACCAAAGCAAGCCGCTGGCGCGTCTGCGTGTGGTTGTGTCGGGTCATGCCTCAGCGCCCATCACGGTCACCGCAGTCGCGGACTCCGCGGACGACGCCGACGCCGACGGCGATGCAGCCAACGCGCCTATGGAGGTGCTGCTGCGCTGCTGCGGGCAGTACCTGCGGGCGCGGGTTGCGGCGGCGGCGCCGGCAGCCGCTGAGGACGGCGTGGAGGGGGCGGCAACGGTGTATGAGATCGCGCTGTTACAGCGGCCGCTGTGCCCGCCTGGCGGCGTTGCCATCATGCTGGTGAGGGTGCGGCGTGACGCGTGCGTGTGTGTGAGGGCAGCACAAGCGGCTGCGGCCGGAAACCGCTGGGAGAGATAAGGATTGACAAGGATTGGATAGGGAGGGGAAAGGTTGGGCGCATCGTGTGGGCGGCACCTGCCGTCCCCACCACCCAATGGGCGTGTACGCCGCATGGAGCCTTCGCCAGCCCCCCACGGACGCCTGCCGCCGTGCTGCTGCTGCTGCACCGCCCGTACCCACTTACACACACGTACCCCTTCCCCTTCTGCTTCTCTACCCCACCTGCAGGTGGATCTCCGGGCCAAGGGCCGCCTGGGCCACATCCTGCCAGTGCTGCTGCTCAGTGACGACGGCAACAGCAACAATGACGCCGCCGCCGCCGTGGTGGCCGAGCTGCAGGCACTGGCGGCGGCGGCGTACGCCATGCGCGCCGCCGGCGGCCGCAACTGCCTGTCGGTTGGCGAGCTGGACGACCTGCTACTGGATTTGGGCACGTGGATGGCGACACCAACCGCAATCGTTGTACCAACCGCCGAAGTTAACAACGTGTCGCAGCGCCTGCAGCTCGAGCTCGGCGCTTCGCTGCTGCGCTATGCCGATTCGACCGGCGTGCTGCCGGCGACGGCCCGCTGGCTGCGTGGCGACCTGGCACGTGCGATTGACGACCTGCGCCACAGCCGCCCAAGCGCCGCCACCTGCAGTGCAGTGGCTACGGCGCCGGCGGCTGAGACGGTTGCCGCGGCTGCGGTCGCGGCTGCGGCTGCGGCTGCCGGTGCCAGCGAGGGCGCCAGCGCCTCTGCGCCTGTGCCTACTGCTGCTGCTGCTGCTCCCACCGCTGGCCCTCAGCCGGGTCCGGTGCGACGGCCGCGCTTTGCGGAGGCCGTGCAGGAGGCACTGGGCCTGCCCCGCCCCGGCGTGATGGGCGCGGAGGCGGCGGCGGACGAGGCCGCTTACCAGGTCTACGCCGAGCCGCTCATCTTCGCTCAGGGCCACTTCATGTGAGTCATGTGCGCCGGCATCCGAGCTAGAAGCCTTTGTGCGAGCTGGCCAGCTAGCGCCTGCATGGGTAGTACCGTGCTGGTATAGCGCACATGCTTTGCTTTGCTTGCATGCGATGCCGCGTGCACAGTGTGTGTGGTGGCATGCGCGCGGCATGCCGTCCTGTCCTGCCCTGCCTCGCGTGTTCCCCTCCACCGCACTGCCGCAACCAATGTGGTGACGCACTCCCACGTCCTGCCTGTCTGCCCTGAGCCACCTGCGTTCCTCCACCGCCACCGCCACCATCAACATCAGCACAGCAACCACAACAACAATGACACTAACAACACCGCCACCACCTCCACCTCCACACACGCACACGCACACACGCAGCCAAGCCGTGGAGGCGCTGTCTCTGGCCGCGCTGCTGTTCCGCGCGCGTGACGACCTGCTGAGCCCCGGCAACCTCACCACCCTGTCCGGCTGCTGCACCGGCACAGCCACAAGCCTGGCCTGGCTGCTGCTGCCGAGGCCGGCCTGGGTGCGGCTGGTCAATGCAGCCAAGGTGAGCGTGTAGTGCGCGACTGCGTGTGTGTTAAGGACGCACAAGGGGAAGGGGTCGACACTGCGCATGCGACTTGTTTGCTCGCCGCGAGGCCGTGCGCCGCAGCTCGGCCCATCACGGAGAAAGGAGCCTGCCGGCTGTTTCCTGCTCCCTGGCTGCCGCGCCCTGACGCACCCCCACTGCGCCGCCACTCCGCAGGTGCCCCGCTACCTCATGTACATGCTGTCCAAGATAATGATCGGCTTCCTGGGCTTCCCCACGCCACCCGGCCTAGTCGTAAGTGTTACCTGTGCTTCTGCTCTTGCTACTGTTGTTGCTGTTGCCTGAAGGAAAGCTGTTGCCTGCGTTAAGCGTGTCTGGGCCCCATGTCTGGCCAAGTTACTAAATGTGGGCACATGCCAAAATGCTGTCAAGAGCGAACCCAGCTGACACATCATCGTGCTGCACCCCCATGCCGCCGAAACCCTCCCTCTTCTGGCGCAGCCGTACCAGCTGGGCCCGGCAATGCTGGTGATGGAGGGACTGCTGCTGCCGGGAAGCAACCTGGTGGGTATGGGGATGTGGGGATGTGGGCATGAACGTGCGCCGCACGGCACCGCACGGCACGCGTAGCCGTGGCGTGGCAATCAGGCTTCCAGCCTGGCAGGGGAGATTGGCGCCACGGGGTCATGGGCAGCATGGGCAACCAGCGTCGTCGCCGCCTGCAGTGGGGACGCCACATGCAGCCCTTGCACACATCCCCACCGCCCGCCCGCTCACGCCCGCTTCCTCTGCCCTCCGCCCCCTCTGTCCGCCTCTCTGCCCCCTCTGCAGCTGCCGCTGCACACGGCGTTGGTCATCACGCTGCTGAAGTGGCCTCTGGCTGTGGCCATGATGTTTGGGTCGGGCGCCACGAGCAGCCTCCTCACCGCCGCCCTGCTCACATTCCGAGTGGTGGTGGTGGCCCTTGCCACCACCGTCCTGTGCCACGCCTACCTTCGCTACAGCTTCAGACTGCAGCGATGGCGCCGGGGGCAGGCGGCGGCGGCGGGCGGCAGTGGCGGTGGTGGGAGCGCGCTCGCGGGCATGGCCTGGGGCCACGAGGGCTGGGGTAAGGCTAAGGCCGAGTGAGCGGGCTGGGGCGTGCCAGGCCGTGGACGGCCGACCTGCGGTCACACAGCGTTTGGCGGAGAGGTCGTTGACTCCTGGCGTGATATGATGCGGGCATTGCTGCTTCCCTCACCTGAACATGGGAAGGTGGTTATTGGTGCATTTCAGTCAAAAACTGCAGCGTGGCACCAGCGCGCTGAGTGGTGTTTGTTACAGGCACTAGGCCCGCAAGAGCCGGCTCGCGGGGGTTAGTCAGGCGGCCATAAAGCTTTGCCGGAGTGGTTGTGCTAGGGGCCGGAAGGTATTCAGTTGCAGCGTTGCAGTGTTCCTCGCCCTCTGCTCGCGTCAGCCTTCAGGCACGTGATACGGCATCCCTCATTTACATTCTGTGTTTGTTGAAAACAGGCCAAGGCCTGTCCTTCATATTTGTTATGGCGCTCTTTCATTTGGTTACTTAGCGCATTCTCATAGCTTCGCCGCGACTGTGTGGCGCTCTTAGTGCGTCATCCGGTGACTTGATGGCTTGCAGGATCAGAACGTATGCGTTGTCAGGGTTGGGGTCGGCTAAACGCCACCGGTTAAAGTTGTCGCGCGGCACAATCAGAGATTGCTAGGATTGGAGGCAAACACATGCAACGCACCAGGCTGCAGTATCTACTTATTTAGAGCGGTGGTTGGAAGACTGAAGGCTGTTGTGTTGAGGGCCATGTGCAGTGCTGCGGCTCTAGATGGCGTTTATGATTTGCACACAGCTATCCATTCTGCAGTGCAGGGCGGTTCGCAGTTTTTCGTATGTTTAGGGGCGTTCTGTCCGCCCCTAAGGGCCTACCGCAACGCATGTTTGGGGTGACGTGGTGTGACGTTGCCTTGATCTCTTACTAGTAGGTAATAGAATAATAGCGGACCGCTGATGATTGCATGGTTGCATGGTGCTTGCCAGTCCAGGCAACGCCTTGTGCGTGCACCGCTGTTACCCGGCTTGAGTTGGGGGGTAAAGTTTATTCCAATCCCAACTAAATCAAGACCGGTGGTGTGGTAAATTGCATGATACACTGTTTCAGTTTCACAGCGCGTGCAGGAGTGCAGGTGATGCGCATGAGCGACGCATCATGGTTATCCCACCGGCCCCGTGAGCGCAGGCGCTGTACGGTGGCAGAGCGCGTTGAGCCCGGCGATGAATATCTTTTGAGCGCTGTTTACATTTGCGTCTGCATACCGTACATTTGAGCGGTATATCAGTACGTGGGGTACCCGTTGATGTCGTGGCCGTTAGCTTTAGAGGAGGCGTGGCTCGAAACGTCTAGCGATTCAAAGAGGCCCAACAGAAATAAATGTAACGTGCGGTGTTACGCTTACACACACGCTGGACTGGGGTATCTGCTGCCGGGGCATGTGACGTTTGCGCACGGCGCCGGAAGAGGGTGTCGCAGCTAGCAGGCGTGTGTTCATAGCATAGCGCTGGTGTTCTCCAGGTTGGTTTCGGGCGCATCCTTTCTGGTAGTCCCAACGCCAGCCCGGCCGTCGTCGTCCAGCCCAGCCAATACCGCAGCCACCTTCCGTAAGCCAGCCATGGGCGCGACCGTCACAGCGTTTACCGTCGGTTACGAGGTAACATGTGAATTCGCATTTTGCGCTACTGACTGCCTACTCTCGTGCCGCCTGCAAGCCCACTCCGCCTTCCGCTCTGGTCTACATACGCATTAGTTTCGCAACACTCGTCATATAGCCATATAAAGGTTGCCCCGTGGGATGCCCCTGGCGTGGACAGGCAGACCATACACAGCATGACACATACAGGCACGCACCGCAATGGTCCGAGCTATCGGCAAGTGCGAGCCAGTGCCCTGGGCTGTTAGGCACGGATGAGCGGTGGTGCGGGCGGTGCGGCGGTGCAGCCTGCAGCACTGAGTGCGGCTGCGGCTCCGTCACAGACCCCCCATCTCGTGGCGCGCAGCCCGTACGGTACCGGTGTATAGCGCCTTCAGTCTGGGGAGCGAGCACCCGCGCAACACCGGCAGCGCAGCCCTGCCACGCCAGCACGGTCGTCAGGAGACACGGCACAGCCAGCGGCCTCGCTTTTACACTTGAAAAGCGCGTCACAATGCGCTACAACATAACGCAGGAGCCGGCGCTGGGCCAACCGCCAACCGTTAAGGACACGCTGCCTTGACTGGCTGGGGCACGCCGCGACCCCTCACACGTCGCGACACACCCCGCCCCAGCCTGGCAATGCAATGCATGCCCAGCTGCTCATCGGACCAGCCGGTAAGAGCCCTACTGGGCGAGCGCCGGCCGCCAGCCGCCGCCACACACGGCCACAGCTTCCGCGGGGAGTTCGAGCGGGTTCGTGACGAGTACCGTAACTTCCGGCTGTCTTACACCCCTCTCCCGCCACCGCCATGCACTCCGCACCCCGCACCAAGAACACGATCCTGTTGGAGTGTAACACACAGGCACTACCACCACCTGTCCACACCAGCAATCAACCCAGCTGCTGGGCGAGCGCGGGCCGCCAGCCGCCGCCACACACGGCCACAGGTTCCGTGAGGACCGAGGCTTGGTGGCCACGGCAGCGGCCAACCAGGCGCTCCACTTTTACGTCCACCTCACTCCGTCTCCCGCCAAGGCCCGCCACCACTACGCATCACGACTCAGGCGCCGTTGCGTCCATGCCAGGTAGCCGAATGAGCAGTGAGCGCAAGTGCGCAACGATATTATGGGATTGTGCTTGTAACTGCAATGCGCGAGCGAGACGGCGTGCACTCCCTCATGCCCACTACTTCCCATGCTTCAGCATGCACACCGGGCCTTGGAGTCTAAAACCACATGTTCCTCCATTCCTTATTGCACCCCAGACAGTGCCGCTCCGGATAGAGAACGTAGCATAAGTAAGCATACCGAATTGCGTCAATTTGCATAAATGAAGTACATATCCGCGGCCATTTCATCTTCTCCTGGTCTATATGGGGTTAAACCACGGGGTTAACCCGAGGCCTCAGGCCCCTCCCTCGCCTATGCGCCGCGCCCTACACACACGGAGCGGCCACCATCCAGTGACAAGACCGCCTTTACCCTATGCGTTTAAACACTTGGTGTCGGTGTCGGGGCTAGCGGCCTCGCACCATTACGCAATGCCCGCTACCAACTTGGTACTTGAGCGAAATCATTTCCTGCCATTCCCAGTCTGTAAATCCCAATGCACTCGAAGCATTTCCCGTAAAATTCACACTATTGTCGTCCGTGTGCCGTAGTACGAAAGCACCCGAAATGCACCGGCATGGGCTGCGCGAGTTTAGTGCCACCGGAATCGCCAGGCATACAAAGATTGCGTAATGGAGAAGGCAAGAGCACAACATCGTCGAGGCTTGGGCGCTAGCAAGCAGGCTGCTGTGGCTGCTGGTGACGGCTGCTGCGCGCGGTCCTGACAACGCGGCGTGCGTGCCTGTCTAGGATGACGTGTGGGGGCGACAACGTGCGGCGCGCACCCCGGCAGTGCGCAGCCGGCGGCGTTGCCAGGCCCCCAGCAGGCGCGGACGACATCACGCCGGATCACGCCGGATCACGCCGGATCACGCCGCCAGGAGCATGCGTAGCGCCTGCGGCCAGCGCAAGAATGTGTGGAGCGGAAAGCGCTGGTAGGAATGTACGTATGTGCTCTAAACGTAGGGAGCGACACGCACAAGTGCACACAGGGGTATGTAGGGCAGCCCATCGGGGCCCATGGGTGCCCACCCCTCGCACCTACCCATAAGGCCCGTGTGGTTTCGTTCCTTGTACAACACACGCGACCCCAGCACCCTCAGCACCCCCCCCCGCTCTCCGCGCACCTCCTGCTCCTCCTGCTCCTTGCTCGGTCGCTCTTCCTCCTGCCTCTCCACCTCCTCTCCTTTTCCCTTTCGCAGCTGCTCCGCCTCGTCCTGCTCCTCCTCCGCCGCGGCCGCCGCCATCTCTGCTGCCAGCAGCTCCTGCACGTCACAGCCGTAGCTGGCGAGCAGCTCCGTTGCCTCCACCGCACTCATACGGCCGCTGGCCAGACCCAGATCAATTGACAGCAGAAGGGAGTTGTCGATGGTGTCCACATCCCACCCGCCGCTGGTCCCGTCCAGGGCGGTGCCGGAGGCGGTGCGAGGAGCAGCGGCGGAGGCGGCAGATGAGGCGGCGCAGGCGGCGTGGCGGGCGGCGACGGGCGCGGTGGAGGAGTGGTGTTGCGGGTGGCGGCCAGGGTTGGGATTTGAGGCGCGAGGGAGATCAACGCTGCAGGGCTTACTGCTGCTGCGCGGCGCTGGCTGTGCTTGCGATTGCAGAGTCGACAGGACGCCGACATCGGAATGATGGCCAGCGCCCTGCTGGGCGCAACCCCAGGCGTCGGAGCTGCCGCCGGGCGGCATGTCAGGAGCACCCAACGGGCTGCTGACGCCAGACGTGCGACGTCGGCAGTCGAAGGAGGCGGGTCGGGAGCTCTGGCCGTTGCGTGGCTGGAGCGAGCCTCGGCGAGGAGAGAGAGTACCGGCACCGCCGCATGCACGTTCCAGGGATAAGCGCGGATGAGTCAGGCCGCTGTTGCACACTCCGCCGCGTAGGCAGTTACCTTGTGCAATCGTGTAGGAGTCATCCGCGTCCTGATACAATCATGAAAGAGGTGAAAGAGGTGCGTGCAGGGCGAGCGCCATCCATAATGTCCCCACATTTGCCTTCGTTTTTGTGTAGCGACTCACCGCGCACTTGCGCTCGGACCGCTCCGACCTCTCTGACCTTACAATAAGCAGCACCACGCTGACCATTGCGCATAAGGCTATTGCAACGAGCCAAGCCGCGAAGCCGTCGCCAACCACGTTGGACGCCATTTAATGTGTTGCCACTTTTAACATTGCCGTCAAATAGCCAATATGATGTGCTACCAAATTAAGCGCCGCTCCAATGGCAAACTGACTGAGCCGAGCGCGTTCGCCAAGTTTTTGTTGCGGTTTCTGTGTGTATGTTTGTAGTTTCAGATAGGGAAGTGTGCTCGATTGCAGACAGGGAATCGGCGACATCTGAGGACTCTCCAGCAGTGCACGTACTGCCGGACAGTTGTCTCATGTCGCAACCCGCACGAATCAGTAACCAGCACGGGAGCCACCATACCTCAAATGTGCTCACGCACGTAGAGCCAAGGACAGAATCTGGTGAGGATTTGTGGAAGAATGCCATGCCTTTGCCCAATGTCGGGGCATTGTTGCCCGTGCCGCGTGTCCCAACCGTCGTGCCACCTTGCGCAGTCACGCACAGTACCCGCAGGATGCGGTGATTTTGAATCGTGTACTGCATCTGCCAGCCGGGCGGGGAAGTAGCGCTGCTAGGAGGCGCCCCCTTGCACGGCCGGGTGGGTCCCAGGTCTGCGCTGGGGCCTTGGGATCTAGAAGAGTAGGGCGACCGCACTAGTGCTTGGCCGCCAGCTTGTAAGCTGCGCGAACTGTTGGAGGAGTGCGGATGGACGACCAAACGCGCGTCACATCGCACATAAGACATCGGATCCTGTTTATGCAGCCTTCTTGGCTGTTAGATTAGATACACAAGTCGAGACAGAGTTTTGGAGTTTGCGGGTGGGAAAGCGGGGGGTCCGGGCCAAGTTGGCACCTATTGGCACGGTACTGTCACCATGCCGCATCGCCCAACACTCGCCATTGCGTTTCCACGCTTCCTAATGACGTAGTCGGTCACGTTTACTTAGGTTTAGACGTTCATTTGAAAGGGAGTTCGTTCCACAGCTGACACCCACAGGCTGGGCGACCGCTTTTCCATTCCGTTTTTTCAGCCTAAGAGTTTTAAATGAAATTAAACTGCGTTGTAAGAGGTTGAGGAGTCACCATTCCTTTCGGCTGCTGAAACGGCGAACGGCTGAACGAAAGTGGCGGGGACCCGGCTGTGACGGGTGCGGAAGCGACAAAACTCCACGATGGAGCGCAATCCTATTCACAAGGTGAGGCCGACCTTGTCTGGCGCTGTTAGGAGTGGCCTCGCTGGAGTCGGTCTGCGCATGCACAGCATCAGGACACCCTTAAAAGGCACACTAGGGCATGACAACGAAACATCAGGTTACATAAAGATTGGTGCAAGGTCAAAAACTGGAGGCGCCGCCATATACGGCGGGGTCAGCCGTCGTGCGGTGGAAAGCCCCTCGTGTTGAGGTTGCGAGGCGATCCTGGAACCTCGAACCCTCGTGCCTGTGGCTGCAGTCCTGGCAAAACGCATGCCTCGCAACCCGGTATGATTTGGTCAAGCACACCTGTTTCATCGCCTGGCGCCCCCTTCGGCCCTCAGGAAGCCTTGGATGTGGTGTTGGGGGCGTGTTTCCTCCTGGTGGCGATCTGCTCCTTTGCAGCCATGGTACTGCTGCTGCAGGTACGGCACGCTGTAAGTTAGTTTAAAACCCATAGCAGCAGCAGCAGCAGTCTGGGAATCTGGCCGCATCCCGGGGGTTTCGTTGGTGTGGAGGGGGCAAGGGGGCCATGCGGGCTCAAATGAAGTTCAGCCCCACGGCCGCGGCAGCTAGCTATGTGTGCGGCCTCATTAACACGCATTTGATGGGGAGTTGCTGGCAGCAAGCGCAACGCCGAATCCATTTCGCACAACGCGTGCTGCTCCAAGACCGCTGCTCAAAACACGCGCTTTGGCCTCCAAATGCCGCCTCGCAGCGATTGAGCCGACCTCACAAGGAGGAGGCGCCGGAGGCCCGACCGCCGCTTCGCAGGACCCACTCGGTGAGTCGGTGGCAGCCGTTGACCCCAGCTGTCGACCACAGCCGTCGCCGGCGCGGCGGCGCCTGTTTGGGGAGCGAATTAGTCTGTATCCTAGATCGTCGGTTCAACTTCTTGCCGGTTGCCACACTCTGCCGCCGCCGCCGCGCGGCGCCGCTGCCGCTGCCACTGTCCGCATACCCCACTGGTCTCCTTCGCGCCGGGCGCCTATTTCGTGGTCGCATGCCCGGCTGCGTCCCCCATTTAGTCACTCCGTCTTCCATGGGTGACTAACCTCCTCCACAGTCCACGTCACTGGGCGTCAGCACCTCGGACCCTGTGATTTATTCACTCCCTCGTACATCGGCTACCCGCCGTACGAACCCTGACACAGCCACGACCACGCAGCAATACAGCAGCAGCACCCCAACTGTGTGTATGTCCTGGCTGCTTCTTGTCCCGCGCACCCTGCAGAGCTCCGCCTCCGCCACCTCCTACAAGCCACTGGCAGGGGAGCTCTCGTTCCGGCGCCGCGCCGAGGCCGCAGCCCAAAAGCCAGCCGACACCTCCGGGCCGGCGGTGGCCACCGCCGCCGCCGCCGCCACAATCCTCACGGCGCTGGTGTCAGACGCGCCGGCGCCTCCCGCCACAGCCGCCGCGGCCGCAGCAGCGGCGGAGCTCGCGCCGCGGCAAAGGGATGAGCCGGCGCCACTCACCCACGTCGACCGCACCGCCGACGCACGGACGGCGCAGCACCGCCCCTCGCACCCGCACTCTCACTCTCACTCTCACCCGCACCCGCACCCGCATGAGGAGCCGGCGGCGCCGCGGCACTCCGCCACCATCACCCTGCCAACGGCGGCGCCGCCAGCAGCCGCCCGCGCCGCCGCCGCCGTCGCCGCCGCCGCCGCCAGGGGTCGCGCGACCGCGCCGCAGCTGGCGTCGCCGGTGTCGCCTGTGCCGCCGGGCGCACCCACGTCGGCGGCGGGCTCAGGCACCGCATGGAGCTCCCCCACAAGCGCCGCTTCCCACCGCGACGGCAGTGGTGCCAACGTGCTCATCAGCGGCAGCAGCGGCGGGGTCCACCTGCTCAGCGGCTGCGGCCACCTGCTCAGCGGCAGCTCCCGCGTCGCCTCGCGCCGCGGCTCGCGCCCGGGCTCCCGCAACGCCAGCGGCACCAACATGTTCGATGATGATCATGACGATTGTTCGTTTGTGTACGACCCTGCAACGCGGTCGCTTCGCGCCGTCGCCGGCAGCGGCGCCGCCGTCGGCAGCTCCCGCCGCGCGGGCTCGGGTGTGGCGCTGCATACCGCAGCCGGGGCGCCGACGGCCGCCTCCGGGGCCGGCGTCGGCGGCGGCAGTGGCAGCGGCAGCCTGCGGACGGCGGGGTTGGCCCGGGAGAAGGAGAGGGAGATGGAGAGGAAGAAGGAGAGGGAGGTGGACCTGGAGTTGCTGAGCCGCATTGACATGGCGCTGAGCAGCGGTGTGATGAAGCCGGATCAGGCGACAGAGCTGCTGATGAAGAGCTTTGGATGCGGTGAGGCGGGCGTGGCGGCGTGATGGTATGTGGTGGCGTGGAAGCATGTGGGCAAACGAGCTCGCGCGGTGCTGCCTCGCGCGGTGCACATATGCAGAACCTGCAGTAGCGCTGCCAGTCGCAATGCCAGTCGCGCCACCTAACACCGCCAGCACACCGTACGCTTACACACGCTCTCACTCCCACATTTACACACTCACACATGGACACTTTGTGCATTTCTAACGCACATCCACAGATCTGGAGGAGATGATCCGCGAGGAGCTGGGTGACGAGGCCTTGCCCCCCGGCGACCGCTCCTCAGTTCCCTCAAGGGCCTGCAGCAACGCTGGCGGAGCAGCCGGCGGCGGCTGCAACAGCCTCTTCAGCACGCAGTCTATCCCCAGCCGCCCAAGCAGCGGCACCAGCGCCTTCGCCGCCTGCGCTCCCGCCATCGGTGGCGGCCGCCGGCAGCCGCTCAGTGCCAGTAAGCTGTCTAGCGGCGGCGCAGGCGGGGTTGCGGCCGTCTATGGCGCCGGCGGTTGGTCGGGTGTGCAGTCGCCGGCGCCGCAGTCGCCGGCGCCAGCAGCCGCAGCCGTAACGCGCACGTCGCCGGCTAGCGGTGCGAATGCCGTCGCTGGGGGCCGCTCGATGCGGCGCGAGGGCAACTCGGACGTCCTGGCGCAGGCTGCGAGTGGAGGTGGCGGCGGAGACAGCGACACCCACCCTGCTGGCGAAGCCGTGGGCGCGGTTGCACAAGCCGGCACCGGCGGCAACCGCAGCGGCGGCGGAGGTGGCGGCGCGGGTGTTGGTGCTGGTGGTGTTGGTGGTGGCGGCGGGCCTCGCGAGCTGGATGACCAGTTGTTGATCAAGATCGATTTGGCGCTCGCCAGTGGCATCATGCGGCCCGAGCAGGTGTGTTGGTAGATGGAGGTGCTGTACCGCTGGTTGGCCTGTGGTCTTAGGGGGGGCGTGTGGGGTTGCGCGGCACACACACACACACACACACACACACACACACACACACACACACACACACACACACACACACACACACACACACACACACACACACACACACACACACACACACACACACACACACACACATACGCACACACATACACACATCCTTGCACACGCTTTGCTGCATCGCATACACTGTCTTTGCGCAACATTTTCCTTGTGCTCTTTAACACACACACACGCACACACATACACACATCCTGCATGTTTCGTCCCTTACTTGTGCTGGATAACACATGCACATACACAGCCTCACATTCATCACTGACTCAACGCAGGCAACCGACATTCTGAAGAGCTACGGATGCAATCTGGAAGGGCTGCTTTGCGACGAGCTGAGCGGCGGCGGCGGCGAGGTCACCGCGAGCGCATCCCAGGTTCAATTGCCTTCGTCACTCGAGTAGTGATATGGTAGACAGTGAAGAAACACAATGGTTACGGTTATGGGCTTGCACGTTGTGCTCGCGTCCTCTGTAGTCCGTGGCAATGTCGACCCTAGCGGGGTTATCGGGGGCAATCAATGTGCGCCGTACGCTGCCACTGCTCTGTCTTTTGCTGCCGCTGCGTACACGTGGTGGTGCTGCCTACGGCTTTTGATTGTGTCACTGATAGCGCTGCTGCTGCTGCTGCCAATGCTGCCTCTGTCGCTGCTGCTGGTGCTGCTGCCGCCACTGATGCTGCTATGCTTCGTGCGCACCGCGGCACCTACCAGGCCGGCCGTGACTTGCACGGATGGTGTGCGGCTGCTGCTTTTACAAAATATCGTTAACAATTGTTGAATAAATGGTTACGCCCTTCCATAAGTCTAGACGTGTCAAGGGAGCCGACGGGGTGAGGGGCCCATTACGCGGCTGCTACCGTATTATCGTTTTAGTTGCCATTAGGGCCGGTGTGAATAGACAAAGGATTGCGCGTGTGGGTGGCGGTGATGAATGCGGCATTCCTGCGCGCCTGTTTGTAATGCTATGGAATCGGTGCGCTGCGTTTCATTGCTGATGTCATTCAAAGTTTTTCAAACGGATGCATGTTTTTGCTTGGTTTGCACGTTTTATCTTTGCGGGTCACGTGCCCCAGCCGTACATGGGCCGTGCCCGATTGCTAGAAAGGACTTGATGCGTGATGCTGCCTGTGCACACGTTATTTGGGGAGTTGTGTGGTGCTGATGATCATCTTGCTATGGATGCATGCAGGTTGGTTGGTGTGGCCCACATGCCGTGAGCACTTTTATGAGGAATTGTGCAGGGAAATGCAAATGCTGGATGCTGCCAGATGCAAAAAGCGGCCTCAATGCTGGTCCCAATGCTAATGCGAGAGTTGTTTCACTTCAATGGGCTGAACGTCCAGGCAAGGAAAGAATAAAATTATCGGTATACGTACTGCGCAAAGGGGAGCGGGTGCCACGCATACACGGGCCGTGCACCAAGAAGAAGATGCGCGTGTTGTAGGCACGAGCGAAGGTGATGAAATGGGTTGAGCGGCGGTGGATGTTGGGTCTGCAGTCCTTATCTGGCCATGGTACCGGTGTAAGCCGTGTATGGTACGGTACAACGGTAGTCGCACAGGGCTGGCGAGGCAAGCGCGTGGAGCCTTCTAGGGGTCCCGGGTCCTGAGGCGCCGCTGCCCGCTTTTTTTGTGTGCGTGTGCGTGTGTGTGTGTGGATGTGTGTGTGCGTGTGTGTGTGTGTGTGTGTGTGTGTGTGTGTGTGTGTGTGTGTGTGTGTGTGTGTGTGTGTGTGCGTGTGTGTGTGTGTGTGTATGTGTGTGTGTGTGTAGGTTACGAGGGTGCTCGAATAATCAAGTAGGCTAACGTACGCACGCAAGGCTAGTCGTGTAGTGAGTGAGACTGGATGTCCTCGGGCGGAGGGCGGCGCTAGGCGGCGGCGGACTATGCAGCCGGCCCGGAGTTCGCAAGTGGTTAGTTTGTTTCTGTGTTTGCTGAGTGTTGGGACACTGCGCCCCGATTACTAGCGCGAAATAAAATGTGGCCGCGCTGGTATGATGCATGGTCAAATTGGTGCAATTACCATACGCACAGAGGCCTACGGCATACTTGTGTGCACTGACAAGTTATGATGGAGCATCTTATGCAAACAAATAAAGTAGGCGCATGTGCCGAAAGCAACATACAGTATAGCCGTTAGGCGAGATGGAGCAGGCGAGCAGGGGGGGGAGTTGCAGCGTGGCCTGGGCGCCTGGGCCTCCCCTAAGGTGGGCGATGTGGGGTTGTACCTTTGAGAAAGGCCGCTGGGGTAGGTAGCTAGCAACGGCCTCCTAACATGGTATCGATCGATTTCCTGTTTGAATAAGACGACTGCGGGGGGGAGGCGTCGGAGCCAGGCCAGCGCGGCCGCCGGGCACGTTGTTCACCCTGTGTAACCTGGATCCGAATGGCAAGCCAAACCTACTGTAAAGTTAAAGACTTAAAGCGCACCCCTCGCTCGCTTGTCAGTGCACACGCCTGTTCACGCGCGTCAGCCTCACATACCGTATGACATCATCCGCGCTACATATGAATGCGGATGTTACAGAGGGGACAGTCCCAGCACCCGAAGACGCCGAGCCATCACATGCTACGTATGGAAGCCCATGTACTCAAACATTTCTCATGCTCCTCATCGTGCCACTTCTCGTCCAGTACTGCTGCAAGGACACCCCAGACCACGTTCCTGCCGCCTCCTCCTGCTACTGCCGCAGCCGCCGCCTCCTGCTACTGCGGCTGCTCCGCCTCCTGCTACTGCCGCAGCCGCAGCCGCCTCCTGCTTCTGCCGCAGCCGCCTCCCTCTCCTGCAACTGCCGCAGCCACCTCCCCCTCCTGCTACTGCCGCAGCCTCCGCCTCCTGCTACTGCGGTTGCGCCGCCAGCACGTCTCGCAGCAGCTCGTGTGTGAACTGCAGCCGCCCGGGCGGCAGTAGCAGCTGCGGCGGGATGCCTGCCGCCATAGCCGCCATCGCCACCGCCCCCTCCTGCTGCCCATACTCAATCACCTCCTCCAAACACACACGCGTCACCTCCTCCTCCGTAAGCGGCACAAACCCGCCCGCCGCCGCGGCCGCCTGCCCCGCTCGTCCACGCGTTGCCCGTTGCGCCCCCGGCAGAGCCGCCGCGCCGGCCCGCGTGCTGCCTCCTCGCTGCTTGGGCGCACCCGCACCCGCACCACCGCCACCGCCGCCCGCATCGGCGCTGGCAGCTGCCGCGGCCCCAGACTCCGCGCCGGCTGCGGCCTGCGCCGTGGCCGTGAACGCGGCCGCTGTCACAGAAGCAGCGCCGCCGCCGCCGCCGCCGCGGCCGCGGCCACGCCCCGATGCCG
Organism: Chlamydomonas reinhardtii; assembly: GCF_000002595.2. Lineage (NCBI taxonomy): Eukaryota > Viridiplantae > Chlorophyta > Chlorophyceae > Chlamydomonadales > Chlamydomonadaceae > Chlamydomonas > Chlamydomonas reinhardtii. Next base: position 7,501,143 of record NC_057006.1, read on the forward strand.
ACCGCTGCTGCACCGGCGTCGAGACGGGTGCAGCCCCAGAGCCACGACCTGCACGGACGGGTGAGCGCGTGTGCACGACACATGTACACCAACACCAACACCAACACACACACACACACACACAGCCGCCGGGAGGTGTGTACTTTAACTCCGTGTCACGCTACGTTGTGTCGTGTCGTGTCGATCGTGTGCGCAGCCTCGGTGAATGCCCGGACACACGCCCCTCGCCGGCTGCTGCTACACACAGACCAAGCAGGCAGCCACCGTAGGCAAACCCGCTCTGCACCCTGCCAACCCTGCCAACCCAGAACCCCACCCTCCTTCCTCATCGAGCAAACCCACCTGCGCCTGCTCCTACTCCTACTCCTGCTCCTGCCTGTGGCGCCGCTGGCGCCTGCGCCGCTGCGGCCGCTCGCTGCTCCCGCGAGAGCAAGGACGTGGGCATGCGCCGCCGACCGCCGCCGCCGCCCAGCGTGCCGCCGGGAGAGCCGCCGCCACCGCCGCCGCCTGCTTGGCTTCCTCCCCCACCCCCGCTCGCGCCTCGTTGCTGCGTGAGAGGCGTTGGCTGCGTGGGAGCCCTCCAGCCGCCGCCGCCGCCGCTGCCGCCGCCGCTGTGAGCCACGGCGCCGGCGCTTGCTCCTGCCGCCACCTGGCCAGTGACCCCAGTGACCCCAGGCCCCCCTACAGCTCTAGGGACTGTTGCCGCCACCCGCTGCACTGCGGCTGTGCCGGCATCCGCAACCGCAGCCGCAGCCGCAGCCGCAGCGGGCGGCCCCGGACCCAGCGGCCCCGGTCCCGCGGGACCTGGGCCGGGCCCGGGCCCCAGGCCGCCTTCCGTGCCTCCGACGTCCACCGCCAGCAGCGTCAGCAGCAGCGCCAGGGAGTGCTTGCAGACCTGCAGTGCGTGCGGACACGGCTGCGGGTGACTGTGCGTTTGTGAGCTGCTGCAAATGCTAGAGGAGTTTGGGTAAGACGGCCGGACCTGTACCGGTACCCTCCTCGATTGAGTCGCTCACCATGGATCCTTCAGCTGCCTTGCACGTGCATGAGCAGCTGGGCTCCGGCGGCGGGGTGTCGTCGGCTGGGGCGACGTCGGCGAGGAGGGGGAGTTCCTGGGGAGCAGCCGAGTCGCCGATGGATGGTCGCAAACCACCGACCTCGACAGCGTAGACGCCTTTGCAAAGGGCTTTGCCTCCGTGCTTCAGCTTTTCGATATTTTGCAAGCCTCCAGTTAACATGATCTCCTCGACCGCTCGCTGGACGCAGGCAGCGAGCGCGAAAGGCTTTCCGGCGAACGCGCGATTTTCGACAAAGTCTCTTAAATTTGTGGGCAATTGAGAAAGAATGGCATCGGCGTCATCGCGGGACCGCTTAGCAGGCCGACGGTCAATATCTGTGGTTTCCATTTTCCAGCCTTGCGTGTGATGCGTTAAGTGTGTTTAAGGCGGTGGCAATATTATAATCCTTAGTCTGCAACAATTTCAATTTTAAACTGCAACGAACACGCGGGCTGCGCATGGCGACACCGACACGGATCCTGCCTCTCAATCTCAAACCGCACACAGCGCCAGGCCCGATCGCCCACACATCAGCGGCGCCACTGCCCGCCACCGCCCCGCCACCGTGTCAAAACACTCCACGGACTGGTGCACAGCGCCCTCCTCCCCGCCGCCCAGTGACCCCACGAAGCCCCCGCCCGCCCCCTGCCCCAGCCCCAGACCCAGGGCTGGAGCCGCTCCGGGCGCCAGCCCTGTCCCCACGGCACCCGCCCCGAAACCCCCGAAACCCCCCACTCCAAAACCCGGCCCTGGCGGCGCACTGCCGTACACTCCCACGATGGCACCGGCGCCGCCAGCCCCTCCGTACGACCCGTACGACGTCAGCGGCGGCGATGTGCCGTACAGTGCGCCGCCGCCGCTGCCCCCGCCGCCGCCCCAGGTGCTGCCCCAGCTTCCGGCGGCGCCGCCGCGGGTGGCGGCGGCCGCGGCTGCTGCTGCTGCTGCTACGTCGGCGCTGCTGGCCTGGCCGCCGGCGACGTAGAGCCCCCCGCCCAGGGCCGCCATGGCGTGTGACGACCTGTATGTGTGTGTGTATCTGTGTGTGTGCGTGTGCGTGCGCGCGCGTGTGTGTGGATGTGTGGATGTGTGTGTGTGTGTGTGTGTGTGTTTGTGTGTGTGTGTATGCATGTGTTAAAAAACAACAAAACGAAGCCCGCCCAAGCGTGTGTGCGCGTGCGCTGTGTGTGTATATGGGGGGGGGAGGGCGGGAGGGGCAGCCGTCCATGACAGACGGAGTGGCTGGATGCATACGAGGGAATGGGCTTCAATGCAGGAGTTGGGTGCGCCACACACAACCTCTCACCACCCACCCACCCACCCACCTGGGAGCACTCATGGGCGGCAGCGGCACCCAGCGGCCCTCACGCGGGTCCAGCGCCTCCAGCGACGCCAGCCGCCGCCGGCCCTCGCCCACGCCGCCGCTCACATACAGCCGCCCGCCATAGGCGGCCGCCTGTGTGTGGGTGGGGGCGCGGGGTAGGGCGGTGGTAGCATTAATGATTAGCTACGGATCTGGTCGACGGTGAGGGGCAAACAGCAATCGTTACCGGGTGGTGGGGAGGCGCGGTGTGGTGAAGTGGCGTGGCGGTGGGGTGGAAGGGCGAGGAGACAAGGAAGTTGGGGAAACGGACGGACGGCGGCGGAGAGCGGTTTGCGGCTGTGCGGCTGTCGTACGCTGCCGTGCATGCCGTGCGTGCCTAGTCGTGCGTGGGCCCGGGAGGCCAGCGGGCGGCCTCACGAGCGCGCCCTGATTCTAAGATGCCAGCAAGACGGCTGAGAAACGTGGAAATGGCACGGCACTACGGTAATGGCTGCATGATGGTATCTCGTACAGTCGCACATCGCAGAGTTGCACATCCCAACACACCACTAACTGGCTACTAGCTACTAGCTACCAGCCAGTAGCTACCAGCCAGTAGCTACCAGCCACAGTAGCAGTCCCACCGAATGCCAAGAGAGAGGCTTACCGCCGTGTACTTGCGCTCGCAGCTCATGTCGCACCCCAGCAGCTGCCACCGCCCCGCCGCCAGATCCAACACCTCACAGCTCCGGTGCGTGCCGCCGCCGCCGCCGCCGCCGCCGCCAGCCCTGGCTCCGCCACCGCCGCCGCCGCCTCCGGCCCCCGCGCCGCCCAGCGCATACACGCGGCCGCCGAGCACCGCACACGCGTGCGCGCTCCTCGCCATCACCATATCCGGCCCCCGGACCCACTCCGTGCTGCTGCTGCTGCCGCTGCTACTGCCGCCGGCGGCACCGCCGCCGCTGCTGGCAGCCAGGTCTGCTACAGCCATGGACCCGGCTGCTGCTGCTACAGCCGCCGCCTCTGGCTGTAGCAGCTCCACGCTGGACAGCACGTGCTGCACCTGCTGCACCTGCGACCGCCCGCCCACAACCACCAGGGAGCCTGCGGGCGTGCGGGGCACACACGTGCGTGCGTGTGTGTGTGTGTGTGTGTGTGTGTGTGTGTGTGTGTGTGTGTGTGTGATTGTGTGTGTGGCAAACGACACCCGATCGTGTGTGTGCATGTGCGTTGGCGGTGTATACCAGGCGCGCATCACAGGCGCAAGCCCGTTACAACCCCCCGTGTGGTTGTCCTTGTCGCGCATACACACGGCCACACCACGCCAGCCCACCCCTCTGCGGCCTCCTGTGGTCCCTGTGTCGTGTCGCACACACCACACCTGCCACCGACACCACGCCCGCGTGTGCTCGCGGCATGCCCAGCGCCGGCCCCGCCTCCCAACCGCCGCCGCCGCCGCCGCCGCGGCCCGCCGCCGCCGCCGGCCCGCCCGCCGACCAGCGCAGCCGCCACACGCTACTGCACAGCGGCGTGCCACCCACCAGGTACAGCAGCGACCCGGGGCCGCTACTGCCGCCGCCGCCACTGTTGCTAACACCGCCGCCGGCGGCGGCGGCTGTAGCACCGGCTGTAGCACTGGCGGCGGTGGCGGTTGTAGCACCGCCGGGCATCAGGGCTGCGGCCGCGAAGGACAGGCCCTGCGTGAGCGAGGGCCCGGTCGTCCAGGCATCCGTGCGCGGGTCGTACACCTGTGTGCGTGGCAGCGTGTGCGTGTTTGTGTGCGTTCACACATGTTTGTGTGTGCATTCACACATGTTTGTGTGTGCATTCACATGTGTGTGTTAAACAAAGGACAAACGGAACAATGTGTGTGCGTGTGTGTATGTGTGTGTTGAAAAGAAAACAACAAAACGAAGCCCGCCCAGTATGTGTGTGTGTGTGTGTGTGTGTGTGTGTGTGTGTGTGTGTGTGTGTGTGTGTGTGTGTGTGTGTGTGTGTGTGTGTGTGTGTGTGTGTGTGCATAGGGGAGCAGCCAGGGGCGGGGAAGGGCTGCGCGGGGCAGGGGGGGCAGGGGGAAGCGGTGTTGGGCACGCGGCACGACGGCCAGCCTACCAGCCAGCACGTGTCAACGACAGCAGTACGGGCCCAATTGAGGCGGCCCGACAGCTGGCCAACAGCGCTGATCACAACAAGCGGCCCCCCACCCGCACGCACACCCACACCCACATCCACACGCGCACGCCCAGCGCCCCACCTCCCGCTTCCCTCCCCTCCCTCCCCTCCCCGCCCCCTCACCTCCACGTGCTTCACCGCCCGCCAGCCGCTGTCGTGACCCCCCACCGCTACCAGACACGAAGCAGGCTGCCGCCGCGGCCGCCCGCCCCTACCCGACACCGGCCCCGCTGCCGCCCCGCCGCCGGCCCCGCTGCCACCCGACCACCACCACCGCCCACTGCCGCCGCCGGCCTCAGCATCCCCCTCCACCTCCGCGCCGCCAAGCCCCATCGGCCGCCAATCAGCCGCCGGCGGCGCCGCCGCCGCCGCCTGCGCGGCGGCTCGCCACCCATCTGTGACGGCGGCTGTGGCTGGGGCTGTGGTTGTGGCTGGGGCTGAGAGCGCTAGTGTGGTATGGTGGTGGTGATAGGCTCCGGCGGCGCCGGACCCGCCCTGTACGTCGTTGAGCAGTCGCCGCAGGTGCTGCAGCGCCGCAGGCGGCGGCGGCGGCGGCGGCGGCTGTTGTACCAGCCCCGACCCGCCCGCTGCCCCTTGCTGTGTGTAATGTTGTTGTTGTTGTTGTTGTTGTTCGTGGCGATGGTGCTGCTGCTGCTGCTGCTGCTGCTGCTGCTGCTGCTGCTGCTGCTGCTGCTGCTGCTGCTGCTGCTGCTGCGCCTCCAGGGCTGTCACCAGCAGCGACAGCGCCTGGACCTGCGGTGGCGGCGCCGTCCTGCAGGCGCCGTCGGCGGCAGTAGCGCTACTGCCGCCGGCACCGGCACCAGTGCTGCTGCTACTGCCGGCCGTGGTTAGGCTGAGGGCGAGGCAGGTGGGCGGGGCGGGGGGCAGGGAGGCCAGGTGGAGCTGGGCCGCCAGGGCGGGGGCGGCGGCGGCACGGCCCTCGGGGTCCTCCGCCAGCCAGTCCAGGCATGCCTGGAGCACGTCGCTCTCCTGCAGCCGTGCGTGCGTGCGTGCGTTTGGAAAGCACAAGAAGGGCATGTTGGATGTTGGCTGCGGAAGGCAGCGCGACCCTCAGAAACGCATGCACACACGCACACTGGCTGCGTGTTCCTTATCTCGTGTTATTCCTAGCACACGCACACGCACACGCCCCGCACCCAGCCCCCGGCCCCCCCCCCTCCACTCACACACTCCACCACCAGCTCCTCGCTCCCCAGCAGCTCCAGCAGCAGCTCCTCAGGCAGACAGCTCAGCCGCACGCCGCTACTGCCGCTACTGCCGCCACTGCCGCCGCCACTGCCACTGCCACTGCTACTGCCACTCCCTTGGTTCCTGCTACTGCTGGGCGGAACAGCACCGGCGATCTCGCCCGATGGCGACATGTGCACATCCGGCGCGGCCGACGACGCGCCGGCCTGGCTTGTGGCGGCGGCGGCGGCTGTAGCAGTGGCGGCGGTGGCGGCTGTAGCAGCGGCGGCCAGCGGACCCCTAGAGGGGATCCAAACCGCCGTACTGGGCGGCTGCCGGGCGCCGACGGCGGGGTGTGTGGCGGCGCCGGTGGCGGCGTTGCTACTGCCAGTGTTGCTACTGCTGATGCTGCTGCCGAGCCGCACCAGCACCGCAAAGCGGCGGCACACGTACGACATCTGCGGCACGTGGGCGGGCGGGCGGCACAAGGAGGAAGTCGGCACTGCACACAGTGCCGCTCCGTTCAATTGCGGCTCCCCTCTTGGGAGCAGCCACCCTCAGTTACCGCCGCCACGGCCGCAGCCGCTGCCAACCCCCTCCTCCACCCACCCACCCACCAGCTCCTCCCTCAGCGGCGCCAGATTGTAGCGCCACGCCAGCAGCAGCAGCGGCAGGCAGGTGTGCAGACCCAGGCTAGAGCGCATGAACTGAGGCGGGTGGGGGTTAGGGTGGGGTGATGTGATTTGGTGGGAGTTGGTTTGAAGTGTGATGCGGTACAAGGTGCAAGGGATGGAAGGGCACGCTGGAGCCAGTCTGACCGGATTCATAGCCCCCTCAATCCAGCGCCATGCGCAGCTTTACCTCTCACCCTCCCTCCCTGACACACACACGCACGTCGCCCGCCTCACCGCCGCACAGGCGTCCAGCAGCGCCCCCGCCCCCAGGAAGGACGCCGCCGCCGCCAGCGGCTCCAGGTTGTCTGGCCCCAGCTCCACGCCCCGCTCGTACAGCGCAGCCACGGCCAGCCGCAGCGCGCGCCCGCCGAGACCCGGCAGACACACTACTGGCAGCCCGCCGCCGTCACCCGGGGCGCAAGCGCCGCCGCCGCCGCCGCTGGCGGGCGTGCCGGCGGCTGCGGCGGCGGCGCCCGAGGCCGAGGCGGCGCTGTGTAGGTCGCTCATGTGCGCGCCCGCGCCCGTGAAGAGCACCCTGTGCGGGGGGTACACACCGGCAGGCGAGGTAGCGGTGGTGGTGGTGGGGGTTTCCGTCGTGTGTGCACCGGGTCGGCACCGGCCGTCCCTCTACATAGGCCACCCTACACGGCTACACCGGCGAGCGAGCCGTCGCACCAGGACCGTCACACCAGCACCTGCCCCGCTGCACACGTCAGGACCTCTGCACACGGTAGCTGCGTGTGTGTATTGGACATGTCCCACACCCAAGGGTGTTGGCACTCTCCCGGCCGCACCTGAAGTACTCGCAACTGGCCGCCAGCACCACCCGGTGCGCCGGCAAGTCACACTCGTCCTCGCCATCCTCCTCATCCGCTTTTCCCTCCCCCATGTCCACCTCCTTCCCTTGCCCCTCCTCTCCGGCCCCTGCTGCTGCTGTTGCTGCTGCTGCTGCTGCCCGCGGCCCGGTCCGCAGCAGCACATCGCACAGTAGCCGCTGATGCCACAGGTCTGCTAGCGAGCCGCACAGCGCTGATGCCTCCAACACCACCAGCCGGCTCTGAAGGGAGACAGAGACAGATCGAGGAGAGCGAGAGAAATGGCATGCAGCAATGGAAAGGCAGCGGAGTGGACATTGGGCCAAGGTGCACACACGATGGCGGGAATGTTGGAGGCCAGCAAGGGTTTGCCGACACCACGCGTTGTCCAAATTCTGGCGGGCAGCTGCGGACCCACTAGTTGTTAGAGTTGTTTACTGTCGCGCGCACCTGCACGGCCTCCGGCTCTGCCGGTGGGCATGGCGCGGGGACAGGAATTGGTGCAGCCGGGCCGAGCCGGTAAAACATGCTGCTGCCAGGTCGGATACGCCCCTCAGGTCATACTTATATTTCTTTCATGGGCTGGTGAACAAAGCGAGGAAAGAGGTGTTGCACGGGAGCCGGAAAAAACAGCTTTGGAGAAAATTGGACGGTGTAAACATGTAGCATAATACAAGTCCTCAACTGTGCATACGAGAAAGCTATGCAAGAGTTAGGTCATTGTCGCACGCTGCCACGCTGCCACGCCACCGCCACCATTCCTCCGGGGGCATCCGGGCGCCAACCACATACGATTCCCCGCTTTCCAAAAGGTGCCGCCGCTGCTTGACACAGTGACGAAGCCGCCATCGCCGCCTTCTCTAGGCCTTACGATTACCCATGCACGGAGAGGTGGCATCTGGTGGCACTCGCCGGTACCCCTCCTACACTTCTGACCCCTCTGCCTGCGTCGATGCCCGCTCACCCTTTCATCCCTTGCTTTACCCTTGCTTCGCCATTGTGCCCCAGGCTATGCCAGGCTACGCTTACCCACCCTCCGCGTGCCTCTTGCATAGAGGCCATGCATGCGTGCATGCCGTGTATTGTTTTGCTACCTGTATTTTATACGTTACCTTAACAGTCTCATGAATTTAGCAGATATAAATGTTGCACTGGAGCTCCAGAGAGTAGCGATGGCACGCTGAGCGAGCGGCAGTTCGACAGGGGCGAGCAGCATGCGGAGGTGCGATGTCGACTGACAGAATAGCCTTTCTGCGTAAACTGGTTGTATGAATTGGCTGGGTCTCGTTCGCGGCTGCTTCTTTTTGCAAGCGCATCGGCTTCGTCATCGCCCTTTCGTTCGCTAACGCGCCCAGTCGACATACTTCATGTCCACAGAGCTTCTGGTCTCATCGCGCATGCGGGCGGTCGTCGGGGCTCAACTCCGGTGGTCCCGGCGGCCTTCGAGCCGACCAGCGGTCCTGGCCTCGGCACCTCCGGCCCGCCGAGTGCTGGGGGCCCGCCGGGTGCGCCAGCGCTCCCCGCTCAGGTGTCTCAGGGGCGCAGCCCGGCGAATGGCATTGCAGCAGAGGCCGCTACAGCCGCAGCCGCAGCCACAGCCGCAGCCGCTACGGGCACGGGCGCGGGCACGGGCGCAGCGCCTCAGAAGCTGCGGCGGGACGCGCCCTCCGGCTGCAGCGGCCTTGTGACTGACCGCACAGGTAGCTGGCAGCAGCAGCTGGGACTCGCAGCCCCATCCGCGCCAGGGCTTGTGGCGCGTCCGCGGGGTGGCAGCGGCAGCGGCGTCGGTGGCGGCGTCGGTGGCGGCACGCCGCACGGCACACTGTGGGATACGGCGTTGCGGCAGGCGGCTGCAGCTGTGGCGGCGGCGGCGGCGGCGGCGACAGTGGCGGCTGCCGTGCCCTACGCCAGCCGTGACCTGGCACACAGGGCGTTGGCGGCTACGGGCCGCGCAGCCGGGGAAGCGTCGGGGCAGCCGGGTCTGGGAGAGCGCGGCTGTAGCAGCTGCGGCGGAGGCGGCAGTAGCACTGCCGGCGGCATGGGCGGTGGTGGCAGTAGCGCCCCACTCATCTGGGTGCACCGCAGTGCCCCCAGCAACGCTGGGTTGCAGACCGTCGCCGCCACCGCCGCCGCCACCAGCGTCCGCCACGCCAGCAGCACCGCCGCCGCCGGGGACACAGCTGCAGCCGCCTCTGATGCTGCAGACGCTGGGCGCAGCGTGCTACAGCCGCCTCCACACCAGGACCTCAGCCCGCCGCTGGCCAAGCTACTGCCGGCCATTGAGGACCGCTACCCGGCCGAGATGGGTGTAGCGGCGGGCTGGGTGAAGGCGCGTGTGGCGGCGGCGCTGGTGGCGGCGGCGGGCCGGGAGGACGGGCGGCTGAGCGAAGAGGGCTGCGCGGCGAGGCGGCTGGCGGGGCTGTGTGAGTGGCCCCTGGGTTGGGGAGGGCTGTGTGAATGGCCCCTGGGCTTGGGAGGGCTGTATGAGTGGCCTGGGTTTGGGAGGGCTGTGTGTTGGATAGGCAAAAGGAGTACGGCAGGTCGGGGTATAGCAGGGTGCGATGCAGATGGTGAAGTCTGGCAAAAAGGCGCTGGCACCGCCAAGGGCTACCTGGGAGACGTTGGCGTGCTTGCGCCAGTCTTGCCAGCAGCTCCTCATCCCCTGCATGTGGTCGCCCCCGTCTGACGCCACCACCGCCCACCCACAGATGACTGGGTGGTGGCCGAGTGGCGGCGGGACAAGGGCCCCGCCACGACGCTGCCGCCGCTGCTGCGAGACGCGCGAGCCCTGGTGGCGGCCCTGGCAGCGGATCCGCTGTTCCGCCTCTCGCCGCCGCCGCCGACAACGCCGACAACGCCGCTGTCACCGTCATGGCTGTCGGCGCAAGTCGGCGCGGGGTCGGCCGCAAGTGATGTCAGCAGCAGCAGCAGCGTCGGCGGGAGCAGCAGCAGCGGGAGCAGCTGCGGCAATGGGGCGGGCGAGGAGCAGGCAGCGACACCGCCTGAGGCTGTGTACGTGGACATATACGTTGACCCATTGACACCGGGCCGAGGCGGCGGCGGCGGCGGCGGCGGCGGCGGCGGCGGCGGCGGCTTGACGGCTGGCGGGTTGGGCCTCAGTTTGTGGCAGGCGCGCACACAGCGCCGCACGTACACGGAGTGGCGGCGGCAGCTGCAGGCGGCGGAGAGGGAGGCGGCGGCGCTGAGGGCCGCGCTTGACAAGGCCGCAGCTGCCATTTTGCCTGCAACTACAGCTGTAGCTGCGCCGGGTGGGGCGGCAGTAGCGCCGGCGGCGGCGGCGGTGGCGGCAGCGCTGGGGCGGCTGCGGGCGCGGTACCGGCCGGGCGGGTACGTGTGCGGCACGGCGGATGAGGCGAGGCACCGGGTGGCGGAGGAGCTGCTGCGGCAGCCGGGGGCGGAGGCGCCGCTGGAGATTGCAGGTGCGTGTGTGTGTGTGTGTGTGTGTGTGTGTGTGTCTGTCTGTCTGTGCGTGGGTGGGTGTGTTTGTGTGCGTGTGTGCGTGTGTGGCTGGGTTGTAGTTGGGCCAGCGAGCCAGCGGCATGGGTGGCAGTCCCGCCACTTGCCGCGCGCTCGGTGCAATCAGGTGTGCGTCTGCGTGTGTGCCACGCAGTTTGTGGTGCTGACTGATGATGTGTGTCTATGTGCCCCGTGATTCACTCGCAGTCGCGGCTGTGCGGCTGGAGGCGCTGCTGGAGGCGGCGCGGCGCCTGCCGGCCGGCCTGGCCGTCGCGGAGCCGCCCTCGGCGGCGGCGGTGGAGCGCGTGCTGCGAGATGACCCCGCCGTCTTCGAGCTGGTCAGCAGCAGTGGCAGCAGTGGCAGCGGCAGTAGCAGCAGCGGCAGTGGCAGTAGCGGCGGTGGTGGCGGCGGTGCCGGCATGTCGGTGCGACTTCGGCAGTGGCTGCTTGAAGCAGATGCCCAGCAGCAGCAGCAGCCGGCCGCGGCCGCCGGGGCCGCCGCCTCTGCAGCCGGCGCATCCGCTCCGCCTCCCGCTGCTACTGCCGATGCGGCTCTTGCTGCTACTGCCGGAGCGGCTCCAGTGGATAGCGCAGTCGCCGCACCACCAGCCGTCGCAGAGGGCGCGGCGGCGGCGGCGGCGGCGGCGCAAACACTGGCGGCGGCGGCGGGAGGGCCGCCGCAGGAGCCCGCGGTCGGGGACGCAGCAGCCGCCGCCACAGCCCTGCAAGCGCCGGCGGCAGAGGCGGTTTGTGTTGATGCCGGTGCTATTGCCGGTAGTGCTATAGCCAATGCAGGCAGTGCTACAGCCACAAGCGCGGCCGCTACAGCCGCCGCAGATGCCGCCACTGCGCCCACCTGGCTTGACAAGGCGGCGGCGGTCAACAAAACGCTGCAGCAACGCATGCGGGACCGTGGGACGATTGTGTCCCTGCCGGAGAAGCTGGCGCCGCTGCTGCCGCACATTGACGCGCGCTACCCGCTGCAGCGGTCTGCGGCGGACGCGGCGCGCAACCTGGCAGCCAAGCTGCTGCTGTGCGCGCCGCCGTGCGCGGCGTTGCGCCTGAGCCAGCAAGACGTCGGTGAGCTCACCATGTGGACACGTGTGTGTGTGTGTGGGTGTGTGTGGGTGTGTGTGGGTGTGTGTGTGTGTGCGTGTGGGTGTGAGTGTGTGTGTGTGTGTGTGTGTGTGCGTGCGTGCGTGCGTGCGTGTGTTAGAAAGCGCCATGAAAATGTATGTGCATGGTCCCTGTGCATGAAGCAATGTGTGCCACAGGGATACGGCGACAACGGTATGTGTGTGTATAGGGTGGGTCGCTGACAGCAACAGCCGTATGACAATGCCGACTCCGTGCGTGCGGAATGGGCCTGCAGGCCGTGCGACGCGGAAACCTGACATACCCACTTTACCACGTATGGTGTGTGTGTGTGTGTGTGTGCAACGCTTGCAGCCAACTACCTGTACGCACAGCAAGCCAGCGCGTGGCCTGCGGCGGAGCAGCTACCCACTGGCGGTGTTTTCCCGACCCTGTTCGCTGGGGACCCGGCCTTCGATCTGCGTGCCCGGGCTCCGGCGCATGCCCTGTCCACCTACCGCGGCCGGTTGACGCACGTGCAGCTGCGTGTGAGGGGCCTGGGCCTGCCACCAGACGTGGAGGCGGCCGCGGCGGCGCACGTCACTGCCGCCGCGGCCACGGCAGCAAAGGCAGCGGCTGCAGAGGCAGCGGCTGCTGCTGCGGCCGAGGCAGCGGCCGAGGTGACGGCCGAGGTGACGGCCGCAGCAGCTGCAGCAACGGCGCCCGTTGGCTCGGAAGGCCCCGCCGCTGCGGCTTCGTCGCCGCCACCGCCGCCGCCAACAGGCAGCAGCAGCAGTAGCAGTAGCAGCAGGAGCAGGAGCAGTAGCAGCAGCAGCAGGAGCAGCAGCAGCAGCGACAGCCCGCCGCCTCGTCGCACCAGCCCGGATGCGGCAGCCGTTGCCGCGGCGGCGGCGGCGCTGGTGGCGGGTCTCGACAAAGACGCGGCGAAGAGGTTGCCCGTACGGCGCACGCCGCTGCCGGCGGCGACCGCCGCCGCCGCCGCCGCCACCTCGCAGCAGCAGCAGCAGCAGCTCGCCGGAGCAGTGCCGCCTGCTGACGCAGCAGCTCTGGCGGCGCTGAGTGAGCGGCTGCAGAGGCGGGCGCGGCTGCGTGGGCACCTTGTGTCACTGCCGCCGGCCCTGGAGGTGCTGCTGCCGTACATTGACACGCGCTACCCGCCGGACGGCACACACCTGGCGTGGGCCCGCAACTTGGCGGCGCGTATGCTGCTGTGCTCGCCGCCGTCTGCGGCGCCTTTCCGGCAAGACAAGTCCTTAGTCGGTGGGTGAAGGGGCGTTGGTTTGGTGCCCGGAGCGTTGCTTGGGTGTTCGGAGCGCTGGTTGGGTGGCCGGACACTCGTCTACGTCAGCAGCCTGGGGCGGTGGACTGATGGCGGTGGGGCACAGCTGCTAGCTAGCTGTGGTTGGGCGCTCGGCTTTGCAATGTGGCTTTCATGTTTGGCCCTGATACCATACGCAGAAAGCACCAGCCGCCAGCGAGCACAGCTTAACACTCCTCTCGCGCCTGTTCTCCTTGACACAAACACACACACACACACACACACACACACACACACACACACACACACACACACACACACACACACACACACACACACACACACACACACACACACACACACACACACACACACACACACACCGTCGCTTTGCTGCATCGCATACACTGTCTTTGCGCAACGTTTTCCTTGTGCTCTTTAACACACGCACACGCACACACACACACACACACATACACACACACACATATGTATGCGCACGTCCACACACATCCACACACATCCACACACATCCACACACACAGCCGGACATGCACCGAGTCGACCCTTTCCTCTTGTGCTCCCCCATGCGTCGCGTGTGCCCGCTGTACCTCTGGACGTCGGCACTTCACTTCATATTTGGTACACACCATCCCATGGATGGCTACCCCCCCCCACCGCCGCGACTGTTTCCTTACGGGATTGGTTCAACGTTAATCCCCACCACATTCACATACACAGCCTCCTACTTGGGAGCCATGTTGCGCGCCAGGACCGGGCAGGCCACGGGGCCGCTGCCAGACAAGTTCATCGCCGGCGTCTTCCATGATGACCCGGCGTTCGTGACAGTGTCGGGGGCAGGGCCGGCGCCAGCTGCGCCGCCCACCGCTGCACCCTCAGCGGCGGCAGCCGCCCCGCCGGTGGACGCAGCGCTGCCGTCTGCTACAGCCCTAGCCCCTGCGTCATCCGGGCGGGCATATCTGGAGCTCAACCTGTCGGCTCTGCAGCTGCCGCCGCAGGTGGTGGCGGCTGTAGCCGGGTCGTTCCACACGGGCACGCAGCTACAGCCGGGCACGCAGCTACAGCCGAAAGCACAGCTGGCGGCGCCACAAGAGGGGCCCGTGGTGGAACCGGCTGCGCCTGGCGTGGCGGCGCCTTCAGCGGCAGTAGCAGAGGGATGCCCGCTGCCGGAGTTGGCTGTAGCAGCAGAGCCTGTGCAGCTGGAGCCGCCGCCACTGCAGCCACCGCTGCAGCCGGCGGCGGCTGTAGCACCTGATGACGAGGCACGCACACGGGACTTCCTGGCGGCCTTTCTGAGGCGGCAGGGCCGCGCTGCTACAGCCGATGCTTCTGAGGCGGCTGCTGCTGCTGCTGCTACAGCCGCTGGCGGCGCAGAGGGCGGCGCGGTCCCGGTGCCGGCGGCGGCGGCGGACGGCCTGGGCCACGCGGCCGGCGGCGCAGCTGTAGCAGACGCGGAGACGCTCGGTCTTGTGCACTCAGCACCGGGTCCAGCCCCACCGCCAAGTGCTACTGCCGCCGCTACTGCCGCTGCTACTGCCGCTGCGGACGGCTCTGCAGTGTGGTGGAAGCACGGCCTGAATGCGGGCCGCGCTGGGGCCATCGCCGGCGCCGGCGCGGGCCCTGCTACAGCCAACTGGTCGGGCAGAGCGGGCGCCGCGGGCGACGCGGCAGTAGCAGGGCAGGAGCAGCAGCAGCCCCAGCAGCAGGCGGCTACACCGGCAGGTGGCGGCGGCGGTTGGACTCTGACGGGTGCGTGGCAGCACGTCAGGGCGGCGTGGGCCGCCGTCAGTGCTGGCGGTGTCGGCGGCGGCGGAGGCCCTCTCACCCCGCCAGACGCCGCCGCCACTGCCTACGATGCCGCTCAGCAGTTTGGTGCCGCCGCCGCCACGCAGCCGCAAACCTCGGCTGCTACAGCCGCCACTACAGCCGCTGCTGTCCACGTGCCGTACGGCAGCTCGAGTAACCCCCGGTGGTCGGAGCTGCACGGCCGGCTGCAGCGGCTGCAGGCGGAGCTGCGGAGCTTGGCGGTGGGTGGGGTGGGCTGGGGGTAGGTCTGCAGGGGGGGTGGGGCGGTTGCTGTTGCCACTGCCGTTCATTCGGGGTAACTGAGTGGGCAGGGACGACACGGGGGGGGGGGTGCTGCTGCGGGCGGGGCGGGGGTGGGGGTGGCGGTGGGGAGGGCATGTCCGGGTTGCGAGCTTACTTCAACTTATTTGCCGGTCTCCCCGATCAAGTCATGATAAGTAATTCACTCATGGATCATGGCTGCCGCCGTGCCCGCGTTCCCCCGTGTCACACTGTGCGCGCCGCAGCCCGTGATTGCCGGGAGCAATGACGCCACGCAGCAGCAGCTATCGGGGCAGTGGGCAGCAGCGGCCTCGCCGCCGCCGCCGCCGCCGCAGCCGCCGCGCCACCCGCACCGCCACCACACAGCCGCCTCCACGCTACTCGGCACGCCCCTCTCCCTCAACGACCCCGACCCCGACCCCGACCCGGCGGACCTCGGCACCTCCCAGCTGACGTCAGCAACCGCCACAACGACCTCCGCTGCCGCTACCGCCGCCGCCGCCGCCACCAGACATGCGGCGGCCGCCGCCGCAGTTGGGCACGCGGACGTGGTTTACCCCCAGACAGGACACTACTACTCCTGGTGTAAACACACACTTGTAGAGGTGCTGGCAAGGCATGGGCGGTACGTGGCGGCGGCGCCGCCGCTGGCCGCTGCTGAGGGCGCAGCGGGCGTGGAGGTGGTGGCGGCGGCGGCGTTGGCGGAGGCAGCACGGGGGCCGGGGGCGTCGGAGGCGGGGGCGGGGGTTGCGGCGGGGCCACCGCGCGGACCCACTCTCCGGATGAGCTTGATGGCTGCAGGTGAGCGGGCGGCCGGCCGTGGCACCGGTCTACATGCACGCACCCACAACCTCAACCTCAACCCACCAACCGCCCAGTGTCGCCCTTGGCCTGCGCCTCGCCTGGGACAAATGCTTTTCCACGGAGCCCCTGCAGCGAGGTGCCATCGCGTCTTCACCGCCATCACGTCTTTAGTTGACCTTTCTCGTCCTTGCTATTTTCCATCCGTTGCCACGCATCTGTATGCGTGTTAGAGAGCGCGAGGAAGGACACACGCAACTGCTGTGTATGTGTGTGTACCTGCACGCAGGGGCGCTGATGGACCAACACTACGCCGCCCGCCCCCACCTGTCGCCCACCGACCCGCGCACCGCCGCCCGGCGCAAGAGCCTTCGCCACCAGCTAGCCGCAGTCGTGGAAGACGACCCGCGCTTCGCCGTGCTACTGCCGCCGCCCGACGCCGACAGCGCTGCTACAGCCGCTGCTGGGTCGGCTGCTACAGCCGGCTCAGGCTCGCGCAGTGGCAGCGGCAGTAGCAGTGGCGCGTCGGGGATATATGCGGAGCTTTTAAGCTCTCGCACTGCCGGCGGCGGCGGGGGTGGTGCCGGTGGTGCTGGTGCTGGGGCGGAGGTGGCGCTTGTGCTGGACGAGTTGGAGGCGGCGGCGGCGGCGGGCCAGGCTCTGGATGCAGTGCCGCCGCGCATTCGCCGCAGCATCGAAAAGTGGGTGCAGCACATGGGGCCTGTGGCATGTGTCGTGGGGGCACTGCACTGTGCCGTGGTGTGCACTGTGTGTGAAAATGTGGCATACTGCACGTGAATTGCTTGAAACGCGCCAACGAGTGGCGATTCGAGTTTGGGATTGCACGTGTGCTGGTGAAGCGGGTGGCTCGGCGTGAGCGCTTCCGGGGCTTGTGCCTCACGCATCGCAGGCCGTAGCATGGACACAGCCTGAGCCCATTCCCACACACGTGCAGGGTCAAGGCCGCAATGAGTCCGATGGCGGTGGCAGAGGTGCTGCTGGCGGCGCCGGCGTCAATCATTCGGCGACTGGCGGCGGAGCGGCTGGCGGCGACGGAGGCGGCGGCGGCGATGGCGGCCGCGCCGCCGCCGCCTTGGCTTACCGCCGCCGCCGCCGCTGCCAGTGATGTCGCAGATGCTGGTGTGGCTGTTGTGGACGTGGGCGTGGAGAAGGCTCGGCGCGAGCACGCCGGGCTGCTGCAGCTGCTGCGGGAGGTGGCGGCGCCGCGGCCGGGCGAGGCGGCGGGGCCGCCGGCGGCGCCCGGCGGCGCCGCCAGGCACTTGGAAGTACAGCCGCCACGCTACTACACGCGTTACTGGGCCGCAAAGAGCTCGGCGGCGGCTGCAATGGCCAGTGGCGGCGGCGGCGGCGGCGGCGCGGACCTGGGGCCAGCGGGGCAGGAGACGGCTGTAGCAGATGTAGGGGAAGAGCCGGCTGTAGTAGCAGCAGCCGCAGACGTGCTGGCGGCGGCTGCGGAGGCGGCGCCGGCAACGGGCGTCGCGGCGGTGGCGGCGGAGGTGGCGGCGGCGGAGGTCGAAACGGAGGCGGATCCACAGAGCGAACATGAAGCCACGGCGCAGACGGCGTCTCAAGCAGCGGCGCCGAGTGAGCTGGCCAAGGAAGGTGACGAGCAGCCGTCAAATCGTCTTGGAGGCAGCTCGGGTGCCGCTACTGAGACCGGCAGTAGCAGCAGCCGCGGCGACGGAACCAGTGGCAGTGGCGGCCGCAGCCGCGTTCGCAGCCGCGGCAACGGCGGCGGCGGGGGGCAGCAAATGCACATCGACGTCGGCGGCGTGCGGGTACGTGTGGTGGTCCTCGCATCGGCCGAGCAGCTCACGCAGCACGGCGGCGGCGGCCGATGGGACAGCGGCAGCGGCAGTAGCAGCGGCAGCAGCTTTGGCAGTAGCAACAGCAGCAGCAACGGCAGTAGCAACGGCAGTAGCAACGGCAGTAGCAGTGGCGGTGACGGCAGTAGCGGCGGTGTGCTGGACCACCTGTCGCGTGTAAGCCATATGGCGGTGGACACGGAGGCGGCGCACAGGCAGTTGGCGCTGCTGCAGATCTACGCGCCGGCGGTGGAGGGGTAGGTGGCGGCAGGGGCGGACGGGGCGGGGTGGGCGGGGCTGAGCGGGGTAAGTGGGGTTAGTGTCCTACCCAGGGCCGGGCAGGGGCAGGGTGGGCAGGATGCGACGGGATAGGGGTGTAGATCCACGGTGTGCCACACACAGATGGCCCCTGGATCCCTTGCGCTCTCTAAAATGCGCACAAACGTGCTTCACAAACGCACCAACGCAGAATACGGTACACGCACGCTCTTGCGTCCCCGGCCCTTGGCTCTGGTTCCTCACGAGGAATGGCAAAAACAACCCCCCCTTCGTGCCCCACCGCTGCCTCCAGGCACTACCCCGCCACCTGCTACCTGATAGACCCCCTGATGGCCGGCAGCCCGGCGGCGCGCCGGCGGCTGCTGGCGGCGGTGGCAGCGCCGCTGGAGGATGAAAGGATCACCAAAGTCGGCTTTGACCCCCGAGCGGTGAGGGTGGCAGGATGGGGGCCGGGAACGGTGCGGGCCGGTCTTTCCACTTTAGGACGTTGCTGCTCATTTCTCATTACTCATCGCTATCCTGCATCTTGCAATGTGCCGTTCTCACACACGCACCGCAGGACAAGGAGCTGCTGTACATGTACGAGATCCGCATGCGCCGTGTGGTGGACGTACAGGAGGTGTACGGCGTGGCACGAGCCGCCTGGACCCAGGGGTCAGGGTCGGGGGCGGCGGCGGCGGCGGCGGCGGCGGCGGCGGGATCACAAGAGGCAGCAGTGGCGGCCGGCGCGGGGCCGAGGGCGGGAATGGGAGCGGGAGCGAGCGAGTCGGAGGCGGCCGTGGCCCCGCCGGCGCCGCCGACGGCGCCGGCGGGTGCCACGGCGACGCTGACACGGGAGGGTCTGGCGGCGTCGCGTGTGGGTCTTGGCGAGGTGCTGCGGGCGGCGGGCTACGAGCACACACACAAGGACCTGTTCCGCGGCGCCTACAACAGGTGTGTGCGATTGCTTCGTGTCAATTTGCCTGGTTGCAAGCTGGGTTTGTTTGCCTGGTCAGTTAAATGTGGAGGGGGGTTGTTGAGGGGTAGCGTCCGGAGCCCAGCCCACAACCCCTCGTCCGCCTCCGCCACCACCTCCACCTCCTCCATCACCGCCTCCTCCGCCACCCTCTCCCCACCGCCTCCGACGCCGCCCCATGCACACATGCCAACGTGCCCACACACGCAGGGGTGAGGCGCCTTGGTCCCAGCGGCCTCTCACACGCGAGATGATCAAATACGCGGTGCAGGTAAGCGGCAGACACACACACGCCCGCCTGCCCACGCGCTCGTCGCACGATGCCGATGCTCTCTCCTTCGGCGCTCAAACGCACACAGATACAGACGGCACACGCACCTTCCCGTTACCGAATTGCACACTGCCGCATGCGCACGCCACTACCGTATGCACACACACGCGCCCTCGCATACCACCACCTCCTGCATCTCCTCCTCCACCTCCTCCACCTCCTCCAACTCCTCCACCTCCTCCCACGCCCCCCCCCCCCACACACACACCTCAGGACGTGCACCCGCTGCTGGACACGTACCGCGCCCTGCTGCGGCACCTGCTGGACGACCCCGCAGCCCAGCCCGCATTCCTCATGCAGCAGCCGCAGCAGCAGCCGGCACAGCAGCAGGCGCAGGCGCAGCAGCAGCAGCAGCAACAGCAGCAGGAGCATTAGGTCTGCCAGCAGCAGCAGCAGCAGCAGCAGCAGCAGCAGCAGCAATAGCAATAGCGGCAGGAGCCCCGCACGCATCAGGCGCAACACGCCATGACGGGGCAGCTGGTGGCGGTATCGGCGCCGGTGTCATTGCCTCAGGGAGCCCCAGCAATGAGGGGCAGGGGGCAGTAGGGGCATGATCGGGATTGGGATCAGTACCAGAATTAGAATCGGCGTTGGGGGGACCGCCAGCTGGCATGTGGATTTCATGGGGCTTGGCGCGAACGTTCAATCGGGTGTGGGACGAGGCAGGTGTAAGCAATTTAGGGCCGCTGGATGGTGGTGGGGCAGGTGTTTTGGAGTAGCAAGGCATCGTGCCTGAACCTAGACGTGGATGAGAAGCATGGTGAGTGCGGATGGCGTTGTGACAAGCAACAGCGAATCGAGGACATGCGGGGGTGTGGTGGGCATCTAGGGCCAGGGGTTGGCCGGATGGCGGGCCATGGCCTGCCCCTTGCCATGTTCCATCACGAGCAACGCATGAGAGGCGCGTTGACATGTGCGACACTGGATGATGGTCTTCTTTAATTCATCGCTAGTATGTCGAATAATCCACACATACAAGCAAGGCATGTGAGCTATACGGCTCGCAGATAACCGTGCGGATTCCTGTTATTCAGCGACCAGCTCGACGACTTTGCCACAAACTAGTAAATGTTTTCCTACTGGTAAACACGATCACAATACTCGCAATGTAGCACAGCGTCAGGAACGGGCCATGCCTTGATGGCTTCCTCGTGTGTCCGCTTTTGATGGCGGGGGCTTGACTGGACAACAAAGCCAAGTTATCATGCAGCTCGGAAGCGCGGCAGGATTTGGCGGCGGTTCAAGCCTCAGCACACCACTGACGGGCTCCGGCTGGCCTCGTGTTGGCCACGCATCGCCGGCACCAACCCCAATCGCGCGGTTCGCCAGCCGGGCCCACGGCGATGCTGGGCCCGCAGCAGTCGCGGCAGCGGCTCCTACTGCTGTAGCTGCAGTTGGCGTGGCAGCTCGCACCCCTGCGGCATGCAGCCTCCTGCGCCCTCTGGGGCTGTGGCGGGTGCGCAGCCGCCCTGTTGTTGCGGCTAGCAGCAGTAGCAGCGGCCCTGCGGCGACCGCCCCTGGAGCTACTGCTACAGCTGCTGCTACGGCTGCCGTGATGAGGAGCGCTACCACTGTGGAATCTGGGCTGGGCCTGCCCGCCGCCAGGCTCAGGGCGGCTGTGCGGCTTCGCACCGGCACACGCACCGGTGCCCTCCTGATGCTCCCCTCGCCTTTCTTGGGCGCGGGCTCAGGCTCAGGCTCAAGGTCAAGCCTGGGGCTGGGGCTGGGGCCGGGGCTGCCGCTTCGGCGCATTGCGGTAGCCGCAAGCGGCAACGGCAGCGGCAGCAGCGGGAGTGCCAGCGGCATCGCTGACACGCTGGACGGCGGTGGCGCAAGCAGCGCTGGCGCCAGCACCAGCACCACCAGCAGCAATAGTGGTGGTGGGGGTGACGGTGGTGGAGGTGGTGGGGATGGGGTTGGCAGCGGCCGCTCCTTCCGGCTGCTACGCGGCTGGGCGCAACCCGCTCTGGCGCAGGGGCTCTCTCACTCACCGCCTGCTGCCGTCACGACTGCGGCTGATGCGGGCGAGACCGAGACCGGGAGGAGCGCTGCTGCCCATGGCGGCAGCGGCGGTGGCAGTGGCGGCGGCGACGGCTCGGCGGCGGCTACCAAAGAGGCACTGGCGGCGGCCGCTACGCAGCCGACGCAGCCGGCGCAGCCGGCGCCTCGGCTGACGCTGGCGGAGGTGGCAGCTCTGCCGCCAGAGCAGCTTCTGGCGCTGCTGCCGCCGCAGCCGCCGGCCTGTCTGCAGTACCTACTGCCGGAAATCGACCGACGCTACCCGCGCGACACCACCCCCGCCAACGCGCTGTGTAACGAGTCGGCGCGGCTGCTGCTGCGCGCTGCGGCGCTGGACGGAGCTACGCCGCTGGGGTACCACATGCGGCGCTTTCAGACGCTGCGTGAGTGTGTGCGGAGGTGTGGATGTGTGTGAGGACATATGTGTGGACACGTACGTGCGGGCGTGTGTGCGCACAGCCACCCCACTGAGGCACACGAATGCACCCCCGTCTGTTGTGACACACACACACACACACACAAACACAAACACACACACACACACACACACACACGCGCGCGCACACACATTCAGTATTTGCGCGTATTCCTTGTGCTCTTCAACGCACACGCATACACACACACACGCACACACCCCAACCCTTTCCCCTTGCTTGTGTCCTCCTACTGTAACAACACGCTGCAGACACGCTGATGTGCCACGTCTGGCAAACCCAGCTGCACGCGCTGCCCTTCCAAGCCAAGGAGCCTTCCGCTGGGTCCGATCCCGCCGCCACCGTCCCTGCCGCCGCCGCCGCCGCAGACCCCGCCGCCGCCGCCGCCGCCGGCTCCTTGCCCCGGATCCTGGCGCGGCTGAGTCTGTTCCGCGGCGTGCTGGCCAGTGACCCGCTGTTCGCCATCACGGGGCCCGCGCGCTCACGGAACATGAACGGCACCGCCGTCGCACCCGCCAACAGGGCCGGCGGCGGTGGCGGCGGCGGCGGCGGCGGCCGCAGCGGCAGGGACGGCAGCAAGGCGGGCGCAGGGCAGGGCGGCGCCAGCACTGTTACTGCTGCTAGTGCCGGCGCTGGCAGCAGCAGCAGCAGCAGCAGCAGCAGCAGCAGCAGCAGCAGCGTGGAGCCGCCGGCGTGGCTGCTGCTGCAGGGTGCGGCGGCGGCGGAGGAGGCTCAGGACCACGTTGACCTGTGGCTGCCTGTGTTGGACCGCCGCCATGCCTACGCCGCGGAGTGCCAGGCGCTCTATGCCGCCTGCGTGTCACGGCTGACCAGCCACGACCAGCCCCACCAGCTGCCGTGGGGCACAGCAGGCGGCACCAGGGGCCCGCCACCACCACCCGCCGGCGCCGTGCCCGTGCCTGTGCCCGTGCCCGTGCCTGGCAGCGCCGGCGCAAGTGCGGGCGGTGCAGACGGGGGCGAGGCGCACGGGTTGGATAATGCAGCAGGAGCAGCCTCAGCAGTAACAGCAACAGAAGCAGCAGGAGCAGCCTCTGCAGTAACAGCAACAGAAGTAGCAGCAGCAGCAGCAGCAGCAGCAGCAGCAGGGGCAGCCTCTGCAGTAACAGCAACAGAAGTAGCATCATCATCAACATGGGCTGGCCACACGGTTTCACGGCGCATTGCGGCGCTGCGTGAGCGCGTTGCGGCCTTGGCCTCGGCGCTTGAGGCCGTCGGCGTGCCGCTTGGTTTCCGCAACGCGGTGCGGCTGCTGGCGGCTCGGTCGCAGGTGCTGGGATCCCTCTACCGCCGCTACCCGCCCCTTCGCAGCTCACCTGACGTGGTCCGATTGAATGTGGGCTTGTTAGCGCTGTGTGAGAGCCTGCCGCCCGCAGTGCTGGCGGGTGCGGCCATCGACTACAAAGCGGGGCCGCAGGCGGCGGCGCAGCTGCAGTCGGCGGGTGTGGCGGCGGCGGCGGCGGCGGTACGGCAGCTGGGGCTGCCGCTGGCGGCGGTTTGCGGCGTGGATGTACGAAGCTTGGCTGTGGCGGCGGCGCTGGTGCAGCTTGCGTGGATGGAGCGGCAGGTGCTGTGGCTGGAGGGCGTGTCGCTGGCGGCGGCGGACGCTGCAGCAACGGCGCTGGAGGCGGTGGAGGCGGCTGAGGCGCCGGAGGCGCCGGAGGAGGGAGTGGAGGCGGAGATGGAGGCGGTAGGGACGGAAGCCGCGGCCGCGAGCAGTGGCCGAGGCAGCAGCCCCGGCGTGCGCGTTGTGGTGGCGGATGAGCCGCCGAGCCTGGAGCTGATCGCTCGGCTGGTCCAGGAGGATTCCTGCTTCATGCTCGTCAGTGACAGCATCAGCGTTAGCAGCAGTAGCAGTAGCAGTAGCAGCAGCAGCGGCGCGACTGGCGGCCGCAGCTGTGCAGCACAGGGCGGCAGCTGCGGCGGGCCGGGTGCGGAGCTGCTCGCAGCTGTGGCCTCGGCGGCGGCGGCAGGGGGCCCGTCGTCGGCGTCAGAGGCGTGGGCGTGGGCGGCGGGTGTGCGTGTGGATGTACGGCTATCGGTGCTGTGCCCAGACCTGTACGACGTGACCTTGGACAGCCGCTACCCGACCAGGCCCTGGCCCGCAGCAGGGACCGGGGCAGGGGCAGGGGCAGGGGCGGCGGCAGGGGCGGCGACCGGGGTGGCGGCAGGGGCTGCGGCTGCGGCAGGCGCCACCTCCGAAACTGCCGCGGCTGCAGCGGCCGGTGGTGTAGCCAAGACCGGGAGCAGCACCGGCAACCGCGCCACCAGCGCGACGGCTGCTCCCACGCCCACGCCGCCGTCCACGGCAACGCCAGCAGCAGCGGCGGCGGCGACCGAGCAGGCATCCGCCAGCAGTGCTGCTGCTACTGCTGCTACTGCTGCCACTGCTGTGGAAGCTGCTACTACTGCTGCTGCTGCTGCTGCTGGAGCTGCCGGCGTCGGGGCCTATGACCGTGGAATGGCGGTATTGGTGAAGTGCCTGCCGCCGGAGACAATGACGGCTGCGGCCGCGTCGGAGCTCGTGAGACGTGCTGTGTTGGGCGTGGACTCCGTCGCGTCGGCGGTGCTGGGGCCGTTTCCGGGTGCCCAGCAGCCCCCGCAGCCCCAGGAGCAGAAGCCGCAACAACAAGAGCAACCTGGCCACCCGTTGGCGGCAACGGGGGTGGGCAGCATGAATGTCAGCGACGCCGCCGCCGCCGCGGCGGCTCTGAAGGTTGCAATCATGTTCTCAAGCTATGCCGCCGGCCGCGGCCGCAGCGCCGGCCTTGAAGAAGCCGAAGCCCCTGCACGCACGCCTGCAGGACGCAAGCCCAAACTCTCGCCGCAGCGGCGGCTGGCGCAAGCAAAGGTAGCAGCGAAGCTAGAGGTGGCGGCGGCTGCGGCGGCGGCGCTGGGCGACTTGGCACCGCCATGGTGGCTGGAGTCGTTGTTGCCGCTGGTGGATGCTCGCTACCCGCCGGCCCGCTCGCCTGAGGACTGGGCTCGTAACAGGGCGGCGCGGCTGCTGTTGTTCCTGCAGGGCCGCGTGAGGGCGGAGGTGCAGAGGCAGCTGTCGATGCCATGGCTGCTCAGTAAGTTGCGGCGTGAGCGCGTTACAAGGACATCAAAACGAGGCGTTCGTGTGTGATGTATTGTTTGCAAGAGCAGGGGAGATTGGGGACTGGCAGGTGCACTGTGGGGTGGCTCGATCAAACGGGCCGCGACTGCATCTGCAAATTGCTGTGGCGGTGCGGGACAGAGCTGATGCCGCCTCGTGTCTCCCGCCTCCCCACCTTGCAACTTGCCAAACAGGTCGTTACTTACGGTTGCAGTGGGCGGCACAGTCGGTGTACCCGCCCAACGTGCCCTGCCCGGCAGACGTGTCCGTGGCGACGCTACTGGCCGGCGACCCCGCCTTTGCGCCGGAGCCGGTGCTCAAGGCCGGACCTGCCGAATCAGGCAGCGCCAGCGCAAGCGCAAGCGCAAGTGCCAGCGCCATTGGCAGTGGCAGCGCCAGCGCCAGCGGCGGCAGTGGCAGTGGCGGCACTGGGTGGCGGCCCAGCGGCCGACAGCTGTTCACCATCCGGCTGCGCGGCCAGCAGCTGCTGCCGCCGCAGGAGGCCCAGCAGGGCAAGCCGCTGGAGCTGAGGCAGCACGGGGCGGGCAAGGAGGTGGCGGGTGCAGACGGAGGCGGTGGCGGGGCGGAGGAGGCGGAAGAGGAGGCGAGGCGGCAGCAGGTGGCGGCAGCGGCGGCTCAATTGCTTGACGCCACCTGTGCGGCCGTGATCGCGTCAGCCTCGGCTGCGTCTGCGGCGGCCGCGTCAGCGGCAGCCCTGGCGCCGGCGGCAGCGCCGGCGCCGGCAGCAGTAGAAGCTACAGCCACAGCAACAGCCACAGCAACAGCCACAGCAACCGCAACAGAAGCCGCAACAGCGCCAGCAGCAACAACAGCAACCCTCGGCACTGCTATAGCGAGGCACAAAGGGGTTGCTGACACGCCGCAGCCTGCTCCTTGGCTGGCTTCGAGGCTGCCGGCACCGCGTCGGGATGAGGCGTTTGGGCCCAACGGGTTGTTGGAATGGGTGGAGCGGAAGAAGTGAGTCCCAGGCATCCCTGTGCTTGCCATTGCCTGCCCTTACACCCACAGCCTGTACAGCGCCTCTTCCCCTTCCAATTAGCCATGCTGTGTTTGCCTCTTTCGCGTCGTTGTCGCGTCATCCAATACCGAAGAGGCTTCGAATATGGGCATGTTTCTGCGCCACTAGCGCGCTTTGTATGTACGGTAGATGTGTGTGTGTGCGTGAGTGAGTGCACCCGTGCCACGGCGCCCTGCTGCATGCATGCAGGCCTTGGGAGCCGCTGGCGGTGGAGGAGGTGGGCTCGCTGCTGCTCGGCCTGGCGCCCTCCACACTGCAGCACCTGGTGCAGGAGCGAGTCATGAGGGAGGAGCTGCAGCGCAGCAGCGCCGGCAGTAGCAGCAGCAGTGGCGGTGGCAGCAGCGGCAGTAGCAGTGGCAGTCGCCAGCGCGGTAGCGGCGGCGCGCCTGGTGACGCAGACGGCAGCCTCCGGCGCGCGGCGATGCTGCAGCTGCTGCGGGAGGTGGCGGCGCCGCGCCCGGGCGAGGCGGCGGGGCCGCCGGCGGCGCCCGGCGGCGCCACCACCAATCTCGAACTACGACAGAAGGTTATTGTGGGGCAGATGTGGGCCCTGGTGGACAAGTGGTTGGTTGGCGGCTCCGACTCGGAAACGGCCGACGCCGCAACAGCCGCGGGCGAAGGGTCCGGGAGTGAGGAGCCGGAGCCGGCGGAGGGCGGGCAGGCTGCAGAGAGCGAGTCGCCGAGCGGCGGCGAAGAGGAAGGTGAAGAGGAAGGCGAAGAGGAAGGCAAGAGCGAGGGAGATGAGGAGTCGCCTGTGGCAAGCCTAGACGCAGGGCCTGCAGACGGAGGAGTTGACGAAGACTCCAGTGCCGTCACTGCTACTGCTGCCGCCGCCGGTGGCGGCTCCGCCGCCACCGCCTCCTCCACGACAGCACCTGCTTCCACCGCCGCCGCCGCAGCTGCTGTGGGCGACACCGCCGCCGCGACGCCCGCCGCGCTGCTGTCGCCGTCGGTGGCGCCGGCGCGGGTGCGGGTGGTGGTGGTGGAGGATGCGGACACGCCCGGGCTGCGGGAGCTCCTGGTGCACGCTGCCGCCTGCAGCCATGTCGCGATGGACTGCGAGATGACGAGCGGGCGCGGCGGCGTGCGTCTCATGGTGCTGCAGATATTCGCGCCCGCCATTGCGGGGTGAGTGGCGTGGGCGTTGGGGGGGGGCGTGGGCGCTGCGGGAGGCCCGGCCTGGGTGTGTGGGTGTGCGGGCGAGTGCGCATGTGGGCATTTGGGCACTGCGATTGCTCCCAAGGAATCCCAGTACCGTGCATCTCACCGCCACGACCGCCTGCCTCCCCCTCCCTCTCCGCGCCTCTCTCCCCCTCCCTCCCCATATTCCAACCTTGCAATCCCCCTCCCTCCCCGCCTCCCTCTCCGCCTCCTCCTCCGCCTCCCCCACCGCAGCCGCCACCCCGCCACCGCCTATCTGGTGGACCTGGGGGCGGCGGGCAGGGCGGGCCGCCGCCGGCTGGTGGCGGAGCTGGCGCCGCTGCTGGGGCCGGAGCTGGGGGTGGTCAAGGTGGCACACGGGCCGCAGTGGGTGAGTGCCGGCGTGCGCCCGCGCGAGTGGCGGTGACGTGGCGGTGACGTGGCGGCGCGTGGTGGGGTCCTGTGCAGGCCGCTGCTGGAGGGGCGGGGCAAGATGGTGGGGCCGGGCGGGTGGTATCGGCGCGAGTGCGGGTTGAGTACGACCAAATCACGCGTTGCAACCCCGCCATCGCCCTAATATCATGAATGCAAGACCCCGACACCCGCTCAAATCGTGCGCACGCACAGGACGTGTCACTGCTGCACACGCAGTACGGCATCCTTCTGGGGCCCCTGGTGGACACGCAGCTCGTGTACGGCACCGCGCAGGCCACGTGGCTGGGACTGCCGTACACGTGCCGCAAGCTGCTGGCGCCCCGGGCGGGGCTGGGGGCCATGCTGGGGGGCGTGGGGCTGCGGCTGCCGTACAAGGCAGATGTCAAGTCGCTGTACCGCAAGTACGACAGGAGGGGGCGGGAGGGGTTGGGGGAGGGGGCGTGGGCGGAGCTCGGAGGAGAATGGGGGCTGGGGCGGGGATGGGCGGGGCATGGTCGGGGGATGGGCGGGGGCAGGGCCCGATGCCGAGGGTGCAGCAGCCGGATGCTGTGAGTGCTGAGTGCTGGTAGGGTTCGAGGCGGGACATGCAAGCCGCCAGCCCCCGGACTGACTGACTGACGGCATGCACATGTTTACCGTACCGAGTATGACGTGTGTGCTGCCCGCGCGACCTCTTCGCAGGGACCGCAACTTCTGGAAGCAGCGGCCGCTGACGCCTGCCATGATCGAGTACGCGGTGCAGGTAGGGATGTGCAGGTGTGGTGGGTATAACACATTTGTGCTATGTGCGTGTGCTACGTGCGTGATGACATGTGTGCGTGCGTGTTTGCACCTCCGATCCCATGCCCCCCACACACAGGACGTGTCCACTCTCCTGGACACCTACCGCGCACTGCTTCGCAGCATCGTGGCAGACCTGGAGCCGCAGCAGCGGCAGCAACAGCCCGAGCCCGCGGATGGCAGCAGCAGCGCCACCACCACCACCACCACCACCACCACCACCACCACCACCACCACCAGCAGCAGCAGCAGCAGCAGCAGCAGCAGCAGCCCCAGCAGCAGCCCCGGCAGTAGCCCTGAGGGCGGTGTGGCAGGCGGCGGCTGGTTGTGGCAGTCGCCGCTACTGCCGCCCGCGCACACGGCGTCGGCCCAGAGCCGGCGGAAGAAGGCAGGGGTGGAGGCGGTGGAGGGGATGAAGGAGGAGGCGGCGGAGGGGGAGGAGGAGGTCTACCCGCCGCCACAGCGGGGGTCGCTCCTGGATGGGGCACGTGTGGAGAGGCTGAGAGCTGAGAGCCGTGAGTGAGGCGAGTGAGCGAGTGAGCAAGCCAGCAAGGGCGTGTGAGTGCTGCTGCTGGTGCTAAAAAGGCGGCGGTAAGAGAACGATGTAATGATGAGATGCAGGATGCTGGTGGGGGGGAGCGGGCGGGTGGACGGGCTGGTAGGTTAAGGGTGTGCGGGAGCTGAGTAGACCCGTGGGTGTGAGGGGTGCTGCCTTACGCAGGATGCGCGCTGGCAACGGCCCATGAAATTGATCCAAACAGAGACTGTCATTGTGGATCCAAAGAACACCACAATGGCCACCGTGTGCATCTAACTGGCCCGATTCGTGGCCACACTTCCGGTGGCCCACTTGACCCACCCCCAGAGTGGAAGGTGCCCCCACGCATGGAGTGGACGCTCATTCTGCGCTAAGTCCGTGGCCTGCCGCCCTGCCACGCCCTGTAGTTTTAATCTCGCTGCGGCGCGAGCACTCCATGTGTGCTCTCTGAAGAAGAACGCCCTGTCAAACCTGGTCATTCGCTTCATGACTATCAATCCGCGAAGTCTTTCCTGGTTACAATCGTTTTGTCAAAAGAATAGGATGCGAAAAGGTCAGACAGCGCTCAAGACAGCTGCCTTGTGGGCGTGCTTCCGACGTTCTCTGTATGCTCAGTTGCTTAGAAGGGTATCAGTGGATACGCTTGTGTAACTTTGGGGTTCGCTGAGGCGCGGGGACCGCACCGGCAATCGCTCGCCCGGCGCACTCGCCAAGCGAAATTACTGACGCGTTTTGCTCATGCTAGAGCTTAATATGATAACTGCGAGAGCGAATAAGAAGCTCGCTAGCTTGGCCGCTTCGGGCAGGGGGCCGGCACGGCCGGCGCGACCTCCTCCCCCGGCACACCGACGCACCCGTCTGTCGCCCGACAGCTGGAGCCTGATGGTGCACACACATGTGTAACCATGGGGGGGAGGGGACAGCGCCGGCTGAGAGAGACGGGTGCTTTGTGTAGCCTGGTTTAAAGACGGGTAAAAGAGCGCCAGCAGCCTCCACTGCAGGAGTGAACAGCGTGGCCACTGACACTGTAGCCAGGTTCCCTCCCCAGCCCGGACCACACCCCAGCCCCTGCCACGCGTGATGGGGCAAGTGCACGCATGCAACGTGTGGGCTTGATGGTGTGGAGCATGTGTAGACCACTGGGCAGGCCACCAGGGACCGGTCCAAGAGCTTCCACTATGCGAGTGGGCTGAGAGACCACAAAAAGAGGAGACGCTGAGGCTTCAGGACTTGGGGAATGGGGACACAACCGCCATTCATCGAAATCACCCGGCCATACTGCACCCCCATCCCTCTGACATATAGCCAAGGCCATATGCAAGAGGGCAGGGCGGGGCGATGACCTTGGCGTACGTGGGAGGGGCTGGAGCGTGGTTAAGGCATAGGCTGGGTGTGCCGCCCATCTCAGATCCACACCTCGACCCCTGCCGTGACCCCACCCGACGGAATCACCCGGCCATACTGCACCCCCATCCCTCTGACATATAGCCAAGGCCATATGCAAGAGGGCAGGGCGGGGCGATGACCTTGGCGTGCGTGGGAGGGGCTGGAGCGTGGTTAAGGCATAGGCTGGGTGTGCCACCCATGTCAGATCCACACCTCGACCCCTGCCGTGACCCCACCCGACGGAATCACCCGGCCATACTGCACCCCCATCCCTCTGACATATAGCCAAGGCCATTTGCAAGAGGGCAGGGCGGGGCCATGACCTTGGCGTACGTGGGAGCCTGGGAGGGGCTGGGGAGGGGCCCTAGCTACAGTGTCAGTGGCCACGCTGTTCACTCCTGCAGTGGAGGCTGCTGGCGCTCTTTCACCCCGTCTTTAAACCAGGCTACACAAAGCACCCGTCTCTCTCAGCCGGCGCTGTCCCCTCCCCCCCATGGTTACACATGTGTGTGCACCATCAGGCTCCAGCTGTCGGGCGACAGACGGGTGCGTCGGTGTGCCGGGGGAGGAGGTCGCGCCGGCCGTGCCGGCCCCCTGCCCGAAGCGGCCAAGCTAGCGAGCTTCTTATTCGCTCTCGCAGTTATCATATTAAGCTCTAGCATGAGCAAAACGCGTCAGTAATTTCGCTTGGCGAGCAATTGCCGGTGCGGTCCCCGCGCCTCAGCGAACCCCAAAGTTACACAAGCGTATCCACTGATACCCTTCTAAGCAACTGAGCATACAGAGAACGTCGGAAGCACGCCCACAAGGCAGCTGTCTTGAGCGCTGTCTGACCTTTTCGCATCCTATTCTTTTGTAAAACGTTTACATTGCAATCAGATAAGACGCAGATTAATGGTCATGAAGCGAATGACCAGGTTTGGCTGGGCGTGCCTCTATGAAATAGTGCTCGCGCCGCCGCAGCGAGATTAATTAAACTACAGGGCGTGGCAGGGCGGCAGGCCACGGACTTAGCGCAGAATGAGCATCCACTCCATGCGTGGGGGCACCTTCCACTCTGGGGGTGGGTCAAGTGGGCCACCGGAAGTGTGGCCACGAATCGGGACGATGACCTCCCGTGTGTGTGCACGCTGTACTGACACGTGTGGAATCTCACGCACCCTGCTGGTTA
Source organism: Chlamydomonas reinhardtii (assembly GCF_000002595.2). Taxonomy (NCBI): domain Eukaryota; kingdom Viridiplantae; phylum Chlorophyta; class Chlorophyceae; order Chlamydomonadales; family Chlamydomonadaceae; genus Chlamydomonas; species Chlamydomonas reinhardtii. The sequence continues at coordinate 7,532,520 of NC_057006.1, forward strand.
ATATGTGTCGAGCAAAGCCTCAGCAGTTTAACTCGTTGTTGCTTCACAACCCCCCCACCATGGACCCTTGACCTGCACACTACCGCCTCGGCCATGCCTTCAGCACACACCACCCACGACATACGGTACACAGGCAGTAGTCATAATCACAGCCGTATAAAGCATTCAGTCCTGCACACAGCTCGGCTGCTCGGGGCCTCCTCACAGCCCCGCTATTCACCTGCCTCGACGAACCCCCGCGTCCCGCTTTCCTTTCCGGGATCATTAATATCAAGCACCATCACTGCCACTTGCCGTCAGCAACATACCGGCTAGGTTTCATTCAGCCGCTATAACCCACCACACAGGCACACACACACACACACACACACACACACACACACACACACACACACACACACACACACACACACCGGGCCTGCCTAGCCCGCTCTCTGCCGCCCTGGGCGGTGCCAGGTCATCAAGCTCCTCCGACTCCTCCTGCTGCTGCTGTGCCTCCGGCGCCTGAACAGCTGCGCCTGCAGGGTGTCCAGCCGCCGCTGCAGCCCCGCCAGGGTCCACTCGTACGCCTCGCCGCCAAACTCCCGGTGCCACACGAAGGCGCGGTAGTACCTGTGTGCGCGCGTGTGCGTGTTGGGAAAACACAGCGTGGCAGGAAGGCACAAGGGGTACGCAAGCAAGCAGCGGGCCGCGATAGATCGCAAGTGTGTGCGTTGAACAACGAAACGGAACAAGACCCGCCCAAACGCCAAATGCGCGCGTGCGTGTGTGTGTGTGTGTGTGTGTGTGTGTGTGTGTGTGTGTGTGTGTGCGCGCGTATGCTCGTGCCCCAGCCCTTCCGCGTCCCCCATCAACCCCTCCATCTCGCACGGACGACTACCCCCGTACGACTGCGTTTAGCTTGGTTTGGTCTAGTTTGGGCTGGCATCCACAACCCCCCCCTCCCGCCCGCCCCCCACCGCCCTCGCACAGTCGCCGCCGCGCCGTGCGGACACGCACACGCCGCCCCCCCCCCCCCGCTCCCCCTCCCTCCCTCTCACTTGGCCATGCCCAGCCGCAGCGCCGCCTGCTGCTCCGGGCTGTAGCTGCGCAGGATGTCCAGCAGCCGCGGCACGTCGCGCAGCGGCAGCCGTACACTGAACTCCTCATAGGGCAGGAAGTCCTGGATGGGCAGCAGGGGTGCGTGGGGAGCGCGGGGGGAGCGGGGAAGAAGAGAGGCGGGCAAGGACTCAGGAGGAGGTGGGGTGGCCGTCGGGTCTGCGGGCCGAGTTAGTATCACGCCGCATCAGAGCAACGCAACTAATAGTAGTAGTCATAGCGCCACAGCCAGGTAAACGGCACAAGATTTGAGCACGCACGCGAGTGTCAGGACACGCACACGCGCACCTCGAAGGCCTGGTAGACGTGGTCCTGGATGATGACTGGGATACAGCCGAACTCAATCGCCTGCACCAGCCGAAGCCCCCAGCCGAAGCCGTACCTGCACAGCCATGTACACACACACACACACACACACACACACACACACACACACATACATCACACACACACACACCAGGTAGACCGTAACATTCTGCATCGCATACACTGTCCTGCGCCACTCATGTTCCTTATGCTCTTTAACACACACCAGGCAGAGCTCACACGCCAGGCAAAAGGTGCTTTGTCACACACAAAGCGCGAGACCGGCACGTTGAAGGTGATGGGGGCACACCGCTGCTGATCACGTGCACGGTACATGTTTAAGCCCACACAGACCACACAGAAACAACACAAGGAAACAGTACAAAGAAACAGCACATAGAGTCACTCACGGCGCGATGCAGAACTTGGATGTGAGCAGCAGCTTCTTGTATTCCTGGGTGCGCCCCTCCACAAAGACTACGTCGGCCGGGGTGGAGTTGCCGTTGGCTATGTGCACCGACGTCAGCAGCTCCTTGATGGCCTGTGTGTGTGCGTGTGTGTGTGTGTGTGGGGGGGGGGGGTTGCAAGGATTGGCACAGAGAAGTGTAGCAAGGTAGACAGCAGGAGGGGGGTGGTTGAGAATGTGAATGGTGTGCGCATTCCAAGCAGCACAAGAAGGCAAGTTGCGTAGGCGAGTTGAGGCGGGGCTGCTGTATATGGTAGCTAGTTGTGAGAGGAATGCGCAGCAATCGGAGAGTGCAGCCAAAGCACCCACGCCGCCGTACAGCCAACCAGCCCACCCGCCCCCTTTTCGTTGTAACTAACGCCTCTGGCTGTGCTCCACTCGTTTAACTTGGTTTGGTTACACTTGGGCAGGTACTCACAACCCCCCTCCACCGCACCGCCGCACCTGTCTTGTCCCGCCGCTGTACTCCATGGACTGGGCTATGCCGCCCGCGAAGAAGAACAGCAGCGTGCGGCCGAAGTCCTGTCCGCCGTTGGCCACCACCGTCTGGCGGCCGGCAAGAAACGGAAGAGCCGGGCACCGGGTGGGGCGCGGGCAGGCGTGCGGATGGGTGTTGACCCACGTGTGGCAAGTGACAGGCCGCCACGCGGCACGCCCTGGCGCACACAGCCCCTCCCCCTTTCCCCTCCCCATCCCCCTCACCAATATAATCGCTTGCAACTTACGCCTCTGCCTGTGCTCCGCGCGTTTAGCTTGGTTTGGTTGAGTTTGGGCTGGTAATTACAACCCCCTCACCTGGTAGTGCTTGACGGTGTCGGTGGGCAGGATCTCGGCGAACATGTTGATGGGCGGGACCACCAAGTCGCGCTTCAGCTGCACGCGGAGGGAGGATCGGGGGAGGAGGGTCGGTGGGGGGTGGGGGGGGTGAGCATTGCAGGTACAGTAGCATGGGGGGGGTGAGGATCGCAGGGATGTTACGAAGAAGTGTAGCAGCGGGAGCAAGGGGAGGGGGCAGCGGGGCGCAGGCGGGGGATGACGGCGTGCGTGCCTGCGCGTGGGGACCTGGTTGGGGCCAGGCGAGGGCTTGACGGCGCCTGTGGCCAGCAGGGTTCCCCCACGGCTCCTGCACGCGCCCCCAAGCTCACCCCTGCCATGCGAACAACAACACGCGCGCTGCCCCCGCCCCGCTATGCCTCATCGCATTGCGCCTCCGCCCCCCTCCCATAAGTATGATTGCTTGCAACCAACGCCTCTGCCCGTGGCCTCTGCCTGTGCTCCGCTAGTTTAGATTGGTTTAGTTTGGGCTGGTATTTACAGCCCCCCGCTCTCGCTCCCCGGCCACCCCATCCACCTGTATGCAGGCGTAGTCCTTGTTGTCCAGCCCAATCCAGTCGGTGCCGGCGACCTGCATGCCCCAGTGCACCACCTTGATGGCCTGGTCCTGGGGTGGGGGCGGAGGGGTGGGGGGTGGAGGGAGAGGGCGGAGGGGGTGGCCATTCAAAAACTAATCTCACGTGTGGAGTGCCGACGCCCAGTGGGAAAGGGGGGGTCACACTCATGATTCTTCAAGAAGTGGGTTGGGGTTCGCGGGGTGGAGGAGGACGACGTGGGGCATGGAAAGGGAAAGTGGTTACGTGGTGGGGCTGGGCGGGAAGCGGCCGCACGCGGCGGTGTGGTGTGGCGCGTGGTCTGGAGCACACGGGAAACAAGGAAGGGTGCCGGGCTGCCGGCGCGGATGCGAGGCTAGGCGGGCTGCATGGTTGGGCCGCGGCCACGCACACGTGCAGGCATACGCGTGTGCGGTACGTAGGTTTTGGTTCCTCTGTGTCACTTCCCTTGGACACTTGCTGGACCCCCCGCTTTGGTTTAGTTTGGGCTGGTACTTACACCCCCCTGCCCTTCCCCTGTCCCCCTTCACTTCCAAAATAATCATGAATGTATCCCCCTCCCCCACAATCCCCTCCCCCACAATCCCCTCCCCCTCTCCCCCCCCCGGTCTGACCTGCAGCTCCCGGGGCAGGTGGCAGGTGCCTCGGTCGCCCGTCATGAAGTAGAAGTGGTCGCGGCCGCCTGCATGGGCGGGCAACAGCAGCAACAGCAGCAGCAGCAGCAGCAGCAGCAGCAGTAGCAGCGGCAGCAGCGGGCCGTGTGGGGTGTTGGTGTCTCGGTGGACTGGGGCGAGCTTATGCCGAGGGGCTGTGGCTCCAATCCTGACCGACAAGTTTCACCATTGGGATCGACGCGTGGCCTGTGTCGACCTGCCCGCCCACCACCCACCACACCGCCCCCTCCCCCCCCCCAATGCCAACACAGCCACGCACCTGACCGGTCCCAGAAGGGCCACCGGCTGCGGACGTGGTTTATGGCCCAGGCGGTCTGCGGCACGGCGTCGCGCACATTGCCGATGTAGAAGTACAGCAGCATCGGCACGTAGAACAGGTTGGCCTCCCAGGGGTTCTCTGGGGGCCGGGGGGGCCGGCGTTCATGGACAGCGGAGTGGGGGCAGCGTGTGGCGGCGGCGGGGAAACACAAGAGAAGCTGGCTGGCAGTTGGCACGCGTGTGTGTTTTACGGTGTGTGAGCATGTATGCGTCGGGCGCACTTAAAGGGAACCCCTCTCCCAACCACAAGGCCCACTGAGCTCAGCAAGCGTGGGGCAGCGGCAGCGGCACGCGGCGGACCTGCCTGCCGGGAGACAGGGACCACCCGGCTCCAGCTCTCTCAAGTCTCCTTGTGCAACATGACCCGTGTGTGTGTATGTTAGTGCGTATGCACGTGTTCGGCGCCTGCTGTGCTTGCCGCGCTGCCCTCCCGCCTGACGTGCGCCCCTCCCCTCCCCTCCCACCTGCGGCCGCAGCTTTCCTTGCAGTGCGACTGTTTCCCTACGGGATTGCTTCAGGGTTGACCTTCCCCTCCCCGCCCCTCTGCTCCCACCTGTGCGCCCCTCCGCTCCCACCTGTGCGTGTGACGTTGTCCTGCAGGAAGTACCTCATGAACAGCTCGTAGGCCGAGTACATGGGGTCGCGGCCGAAGAAGCCGTCGTTGTAGGCGCCGCTGAGGCGCGGGGAAGGAGGCGGGGCGGGCGGGAGAAGGGGGCGGGAGAAGGGGGTCGGGGGAAGGGGGGCGGGAGAGGCGAGTCCATGTAATCAAGACGCGGTGAGCGCTTATCTGTGTGAAGGGTACAAGGCCGGGACAAAGCAGCGTACCATGGCGTAATGTTGGCTGTGACACACAGGGATCACGCGCACGCGTACGTGACTCGCACGTGCGCCTGTTGTCCTGTCACTCACGGGAAGGCCACGTCCCAGGGCAGGTCGTACATGTAGATCTTGAGCTTGGTGGGCGACCTGTGTGTGTGTGTGTGTGTGTGTGTGTGTGTGTGTGTGTGTGTGTGTGTGTTGAGCTAGGCTTCACAGGTACGCAGAGTGCGGTGCCCATCCTTTTGCCCCACATGGCCCGCTGCCCCGTAACGCCTGGTCCCCTGTGGCCCTCCCCCCAAGATGGTCTACCGTCCACCACTTCTCTTAACTAATCATGAATGTAACCCCCCCCCCACACACACACACACACACACACACACATGCACGCCCACCTGAGGTCGGGCCACACGGGCGGCTGTGTGGCGGACGCGGGCGGGGCGGACCGCTGCACGAGGTAGCCCTGGCCGCGGTGGCAGCCGGCGCCCCAGAAGCCCTGCAGGCGTACGGCACACCGCACATTGCGCGTCCTTGGCGGGCATGGGGTAGCCAATGGCTGATGTGTACAGTACTTGTGAGCGGTATGCGGTACCCCATTAGGCTGGTGAGACGCAAGCGGCATGCCCGCAAGACTCGCCAGTCTCGCCACCACACCGACAGGTGCAAGTTGCAGTGCCTGGTAACACCCCTGTCTCCTGTCCCCGCCCCCCCCTCCAGCCGCACCGGCCGGCAGTGGCAGAAGCCGCCCTTGCAGGCGCCGCGGCCGCCGCAGTCCGGACTGAACCAGCAGGCCTCACTGCTGTCCACCTGGGGTGGGGTGTGTGTGTGTGGGGCGGGGCGGCGACGTAAAGAGAGAAGTAAGGGGAGGCAGGGCACGAGCGAGCAGCGGGAGAGGTAAAGCGATAGGTGAAGGGAGGCAGGGGCCATGTGTGAGAGGCGCGGAGGCAAGCCACACAGCGCCGCAGCTAGCCTCATCCGCACGAGCGACCGCGCCCTTGCGCACAGCAGGAAACGGACGCCCGCAGCCATGCCACTCCACGCCCCGGGTTATGCCATGCGCCAGCTCCTCCTGGTTTCCCTCGGCTGCGCCCATTGCAAGGTGGGGTGCCCACGCCTCGCCCCGCACCGCGCCTCGCCCGCCGCCTCACCCCCGCGCACTCTGTGCCGTTGTAGCCCTTGGCGCATATGCAGCGCGGGTACTGTTCATGCTCCCATCGGAAGCACACGCCGCGGCCGCTGCAGCGGCCCGGGCAGGCGGCGGGCGGGAGCACCGAGTGATTGCCGCGCCAGTTGCTGCTGCCCCACAGCGCCTTGTCCTCTAGGAGGCCCGGATCGGAGTCGTAGGAGGCCCGCGTCTCCTGCGGCGGCGGCGGCGGCGGAGGAGGAGGAGGAGGAGGGGCGCGGGCAGGCAGGCAGATGAGGGACAGGCAGGCAGGTGAGGAGGCGGGGCTCACCGGCACAGGCACTGACAGTGACAGCGGCGGACTGCTGTTCGACAACCTTGGAAAGCAGCAGCAGATGAAGTGGCGGCGAGCTGCGGCGGCAGGGCACACACGGCGGGCACACACACACCCACACCCACACACCCACACCCACACCCACACCCACACACGCACACACACGCACACACACACACACACGCACGCACGCACGCACGCACCTGCGGCGCGAAGTGTTTGTACCAGGTGGTGCCGCCGCGGCTCCAGTCCTCGGGGAGCTCGCTGCCGGCTGGGCCCGTGCTGCCGCCCTGCCAGTCCGAACGCAGCCAACACCTGGAAACACACACCGGTGCAAATACACATACACACACAAGCACGCGCACGCACACGCACATCGCGGTCAATGTCTTTGTGTGCTCCTTGTGTTTGCTTTGTTTGCACATGCACACGCACGCTCACACGCAAACAAAACGTTTCCCATCATTTTAAACACACACACACACACACACACACGTCTTAGCGCTATGTTTTCCTTGTGCTCCTTCACACACACACATATACACACACACACACGCACACACGCACACACACACACACACACACACACACACACACACACACACACACACACACACACACACACACACACACACACACACACACACCCGGCCCCACCTGTTCCGGGTCATGTCGGCTCCCAGCTCGTGCGTGCAGCGGTCGGCCTTGTTGGGGTCGTGGCAATACAGGCGGGCGCAGGCGCGGTAGCACTCGCAGTTGCGCGTGTACAGGTTGGAGCAGGAGCCTGTGTGTGCGTCAGGGGGGCATGGTAGATACCAGCCCAAACCAAACCGAACCCCATGCAAAAGAGCGAGGAGGAGAGCGTGGCCTATGGGGAGTTACATATCATGATTAGGAGAAGCGAAGTTGTAGCCAGGGGGCGATGGTTGAGGTGGAGGAGGGTGGAGGGGGGCGGGGAGGCACAGGCGTGTGTGTGGGGGGCAGGTCGGCAGGAGCTTGGGGCGCGTGGCGTGTGTGGGGCTGTCACAATGGAGGTTGTTGGGCAAACGCAGCTGCTGCCAGCACGTACGTCCAGAGCGTGTGCGCGGTGCTGTTACCTGCGGCCAGCTGCCTGTGGGCCTTGCCTGGCGCCCGAACCGCGCCGACGCGGGTGAGCGCGTCATGCACCTCATCGCCACCCCCAGCCCATTGGGCGCGCACAAACCCGAGCAATGCACGTCGGCACGCACATACACACACCGGGCCCGGGGCCCCCCATGTGACACGATCGGCCGGCCGGCACAACCCTGCTGTCTCACTGTCACACGCACAAGCACACGCACACACACACGCGCGCACGGGCTTTCGTTCCGTTTTTAAACACACGCGCACGCGCACGCACACGCACACACGCACCCGGGTCCTCCGTGGACACGCGGCACGCGGCCATGCGGTCCACCTCACAGGCCGGACCTGCGGGTTGGGGGTTGGGGTAACTCTGAACCAATCCCGCAAGGAAACAGTTGCGCTGGAAGCAGAAGTTGCAGAGGGGCCGGGCGGGAAGCCAGGAAGTGGCGGACGGGCACGGTGATGAGGGCCGGGGGTGGGAGTGGGGGCACGGGGTGGGGGGTGGGGTGGTGGTGGTGGTGGGGTAAAGCGAGGCTGCGGCTGCGGCTGCTACCCGGCCCACACGGCGTGGGGGTGCGTCTGAGGTGGCCGATGGACGGCACCTCGAAGCGCGAGAGGCACGGGCGGGGCGCGCGCGTGCCCCGTTCGGCGAAACCTCCCGTTGACGCCCCTGGATGTCTCCCGCCAATCGTCTGGGTGCTTAGCAGGCAGAAGCCGTACCGACGGGGCCCAGGAGGAGGAGGGGGCCAGCCAGCTGTCGTGCGGAAGTCCTGGTGTCTCTCGCCCGCACGGGCGCACAAACCCGGCAGCTGCACCGCCATGAATGCCACCATGGCAACAACCCCATCCTAATGCGCACTCCCCCTCCTCGCTCGCCGTTGCCACCTACCCTCGTAGCCCCAGGGGCACATGCATTCTCCCGTTTCTCCATTACAGTTGCCACGGTCGGTACATCCTGGAGCGCAGCTCTTGTTTTCCTTGATGACTTTCAATGAGTTATCGCAGAGCGCGCAAGTAAAGAACGAACTTGCCAAGAAGAATGCGACGCGCGCTTTCATCCTCCTCTCTTCACGGCAGTGGAAGTGCCATTATCTATTAAAACAACAGACAAGTTTGATGGAATGTGCTGGTATGCAGCACTTGGTTTCACACAATCATTTTTGTGTATAGCGAAGCCCCCCAGGAACACCCCTGTCCGTGGCTGGTGGCTGGTGCGTCCGCGCCCGCCGATGCGGGGGAGCTGTGCACCCTGGAGGAGATGAAGGCCACGCAGATCATCGGTGTGGACCCGTGCGGGGGAGGGAATTGGTTCATGGCAGCACGGTCTCCGCTGTACCAGCCAGGGCCCTGGGCTTGGGAGGGTGTCGGGGAGGGTGTCGGCCCTGCCCAGCGCTACCTGCTCGAGCTGCACGACAAGCAGCTGGATGAGGAGTTGTTCCCTGGGCAGCTGCCGCCGGAGCCGCGTCGCAGGCGCAAGGGTGGCGGGCGCAAGGGGGGCGGGCGTACGGGGGGCCACCGCCGGAAGCAATCTAAGCACTGGCAGCCGCGAGCCAGGACAGCGCGGCGGCGGCGCCAGAAGCGGGGCCGATTCCATATGAGCATGGGCCACTGGCGGCACATGTCAGGCCTGGAACGACTCCAGCCAAACCGCCCACAGCTTGCGCCAGCCCTGCAGGCGTACATCGGCGGCATCCCCACGGCGGCGACCGCGTCGGCGGCCCGGTTTGAAGAGCGCCTGCGCTACCTCTTCGCCAGTGGGGCGGCAGGGCAGGCGGCGGGGCAGGCGGCGGGGCAGGCGGCGGGGCAAGCGGCGGGGCAGGCGGCGGGGCAGGCGGCGGGGCAGGCGGCGGGGCAAGCGGCGGGGCAGGCGGCGGGGCAGGCGGCGGGGCAAGCGGCGGGGCAGGCGGCGGGGCAAGCGGCGGGGCAGGCGGCGGGGCAGGCGGCGGGGCAGGCAGAGGCGGGGCCCCGGGGCGCGGTGCACGTGCTGTGGCACTACCACTTCTCCGCCTTCCGCCGAAAGCGCTGGGCTGCGTTCATCCAGCGCGACCGCGCGCTCCACCGCGTCGCCAAGCAGCTCACAGGCGGCAGGCCCAAGGAGGAGGTGGTGGTGGGGTGGGGTTCGTGGGCCTTCCAGGGAGGGAAGGGCGGCTCCCCCATCTCCGTCAGGGGCGGGCGCGCGCCGACGGGGCGGCTCATCAAGCTGCTCCGTGAGCGCTACGCCAAGCATGTGTTCATCATCGATGAATACAAGACCTCCAAGGTGGGTGGGTTGAGTGGGATTGCAATTGCTGGTGGGTGGGTGGGCCGCTGGGTTTATGCCTGGCTTTAGCGGAAGCCCTAGTGTGGCCCCCCTCCCTCCCACCCTCCCGACCATGCAGACCTGCTACAACTGCGGGTGTCAGGAGATGGCCATCAAGCGGCTTGGGGGGCTGAAGGAGGGGCAGCGGCCCTGGTCGGTCAAAGTCTGCAACGACTGCTTGACGACCTGGGTGAGGACCGTGCATGTGCGGGGACGGCTGGGCACTGGGGACGGATTGATTGACAGGTTGACGGCTGAGACAGCTCATGTGCGCTCTCCTCTTCCTCCCCGTTCCCCATCCCCAGAACCGCGACGTCTCCGCCGCCAACGTGATCCGTGTGCTCCTCCTGCTGAAGCTGATGGGCTTCGAGCGGCCGATCAAGCTGCAGCGGCCGCCATGGCCGCCGGCGGCGGCGGGGCCGGGCTGAGAGCCTGAACGGCGCTAGCAGGGCGTGGAGCTGAGGGTGCACGTGTCGATTGGCGGCGAGTGACGTGACTAGTTTGTTAGCTGCGGGTTAGCACGGACTGTGCACCCCACCCAACCGGCCACGTCCGGATTTGCGGGGATGCCAAAGGCCCCCAACATAGAGGCGTGTGCAATTTGCGTGTGCTTAGTAGGCGCCCGCGTCAAGGTGGCTGGGTTGATAACGACCCGGGATCAGCCCTTTTCCTGCCATAAGGCAGCCACCTCCTTGTTGTGTATAGCTGCAATTGGCTCAAGCAGAAGGCTGTATCATGAAACAGCTGTATAATACACATCTGGTATATGACACCGCGTCACGCTCGTCGCCGTGGGGGATGTAGGCTCGGACAGCTGGAATTTGGCAATTCGACACGATCCCACGCTTGCGTCCTGCCTGCACCCACTCGCCCTCACCGCACCTTCGCGTACACATCCTGTATTAGCGACTTACCTGATCTACATACACATCTGCATGCCTAAACGGGTAGCCCTCGCAGCCTCCGAAGCCAAGGACGCTCATGCTCTAAGCGCATGTCATTCCGCCCCGGCCCCTTGCCGCAGCGCCAGCGGCACCGCCCTGGTCCGAGTCGTCAGCAGTTCCCGCTGGTATGGCGGAAGCTTCAGCTCGCTATTGCCATCCACGGCCGCCACCAGCCGATCCCATTGCCGCTCCTGCACAGCCCACGCGATCGTCGCCACGCCCGCTCCTAGCGCTGCAAGCTCCGCCGCTAGAGCCGCACCAGCCGCATCCGCATCATCATCACCACCATCACCACCATCTGCAACAGCACGGGCCCGGATGGCCGCCGCCTCCCTCGCCCCCCGCCTTTCCTTCACACACTCAATGCACACTGATGCCAACCCGATGACCAGCCGTATCCACAGCTCCAGCTGTGGGAAAACGGCCGCCGAGTCCGCCCGCTTGAGCTGCTCAACCACAAACTCAAGTGAGGGCAGCTCCGCGAGACTTCGCGTCATGAGCCACACCACGGCAGCGGCATTGGCACCCAACGCGTGCCACGTGTCCTCTTCGTCGAATCGTACCTGTGCATGCAGGCAGGCACGCATTCAGCACACACACACACACACACACACACACACACACACACACACACACACACACATGCGCGCGTTTCTCGGTACACACATAAATATACGGGAACGGCTGTTTTCCGGACCAGACCGCCAGCCTTTTCCTGTGCAATCATGCTGGGCAGCAGGATTGGCTGCTGTGAGCAGAACCTAAGTACGCTGGTGTGTGTAAGTTTTTGTGTCATGCGTATGCGTCCCACGTGTGGATAGAACCCGACCGTCCCGCAAGTCAACTACGGAACATGCCATTATGACAACCTCACTGTTCGTAGCAGCGCACACTCACCGGCGCAGTCGGGCTCGGCCGGCTCAGCACTACTTGCAGCAGCTTGACGCTGCCTCCCACCACCACCAGCTGCTTCAAGTCGCCGGGCACTGCTGTCCCGCAGGCCCGCTCCAGCTCCTCAAACATGCCCTGAGTCATGCCCACGGCCACCAGGCTCGCCAGCGCGCCGTCCCACGCCCGCTGCCGCGCTGCCTCCACTGCCTGCGCCTCCGCCTCCGCCTCCGGCGCAGGCGGTGTGTCTGCACCCGGCGCCGCCATCATTTGCAACAGCCCCCATTCCCGCATCAGGCCGAGCAGCTCGCGCAGCCGCGAGTCAGGCAGGTGCGATTGCCCCCTCCACGCGCCCCTGCCCGTCAACATAGCATGCGCCAGCTGCAGCTTCTGGCTCCTTGACCAGCGCGCCACGCCCAGCGCCGGCGCCGCCAACAGCAGCCGTAGCAGCGGCAGACAGCGCTCCCGCGCCGCCTCCATGAGGAGCGAGGTGCTGACCAGCATCTCGCCTGCCTCGAACAGCAGGTGTGTGAGGAGCGCCACGCCGTTCTTACTCCAGTAAATCCAATCTGCGCCGGGCCGTACATCGTCCGACGTATAGTCCAGTGCCAGCCGCCGCTGCCGTAGCGCCGCAAGCCGCGCGCTGAAGCCGCCGCCGTGCCGGCTACAGCCGCAGTCGCGGCCCTGCCCGTCACTACTGCCCGCGCAGTGCGAGTTCACGAGCCGCGTGGTCAAGCCCCTGCTGCCGCCGCCGCCGCCGCTACTGCCGCCGCCGCCGTCACTGCCGCCGCCGTCACTGCCGCCGCCGCCGCTGCCGCCGCCGCCGCCGCCGCTGCCGCCGCCGCTGCAGTCGCCGCAGCCGTCGCAGTCCTCGGGCGCATTGAGCAGGACTGACACGTGTACCTGCATGGGCGCGCCGTCGTGCCAGCCGTGGTCGCACTGCGACAGCAGCCAGTCCAGCTTCTCACTCCAGTCGGGAAGCGGGCTGGCGAGCGCAGCCGACAACAGGTACCGCGCACGTGCGCCGCGCAGGGGCGTGCGGCCGACCCAGATCCCCCCGCCAGGGCCGCCGCTGCCACCGCCTGCATTAGCATCGCTGGCGCCGCCGCCGCCTGCGCCAGCCTCGCGTGCGACATCCGCGCCGGCGGTGGCCTGACCGCCGCTGCTGCCCTCGCTGCTACTGCCACTGCTGCCGCTACCACTGCTGCTACTGCCGTCGCCGCTGACGCCTGCCTCTCCTGTGTAGTGGTAATAGCGCTGTAGCACCTCCAGCGGGCAGCCGCGCGCGATGGCAGCCACCGTCGTCTGCAGCACCTCCTGCCGCTGGGGGCAGTTCCGGGGCCGGATTAGCGGCGCCAAGCGCTCGAGCAAGGCAACATGTCCGGCTTCAGCTGCATGTGCCGCTAGCTTCTCGGGCCCCCACCACGGTGTCTGGCCGCCAGCCCCCAGACGCTGCTCTAGCCAGTCCACGACATTGCGGTGACCCCCGCTGAAGGCGCCGGCTGTAGCCGAATCCCAAGTAGCGTAGTCGCGCGCTGGGTCATCCAGAGGCCAGCCGCTCTTGTCAAGCCACTGCAGCACGTGCAGGTGGCCCCGCTTGGCGGCAGTGTAGGCCACGCGCCATGCATGCAGCGGGCAGCCATCCATGAGCAGCCTCTCGCAGCCATCGAGGTTGCCCGCCGCGGCAGCTGACACGAGCACGTATTCATCCAGGGTGCAGCCGCAGCGCTGCAGCGCGACTTCCAGGCTTGGCGGGTGGTTTGATGACGCGGCCAGGCAGAGGAGGGTGTGCCGCACTTTGGCGCTATGGTCGTCCCAGCGCTCCGGGTTGCCCCAGTGGGCGACGAAGTGCCGACCAGGCCAGCTGGGTTGCGCCAGGACAGGGTCCCCCGCTTGCGTCGGCTTTTGCGCAAGGACAAATTTGTTGTAGTCCCACAAGCATGCTGCTGTCTCGCGGCAAACTAGCTTCAGGTTGGCCGCTACATCGTTAGCGTGCAGAAAAGATGCCACCCGACGGATGAGGTCCCCCGCCAGCCGTGCGAAATGGCAAGGAGCTACAGCGTCGCCCAGACCATCTCCGGGACCATCTTGTGGACCGAGCGTCAGTTGAGCCATGCCATCAGAAACGCCTTCCATGGTGCCTGGCAAGCAAAGGTAGATAAGAGCAGCGTTGGACTAAGCACTGTGCGTGTGAATTACCGGCCTGCACCTAACCTTCACTGTTAGCTGTATTCATGTGCACGTGCTCAGGGCCCAGCCAGTCTGGCCCAATCCATCGCCACGCCATCCCAGGCCACTGCCGACTTTGTTAATTTAGCACAGGGTCGAACTCGTTCCGTGGGGAATGCTTCCACTGGCACCTGCGTACCGAGCCCCAGCGGCCCAGCGACCACGGCACACCTCTGCTCTGGACATCTGTCTGAACCTGGCTCGCCCCTGAGGGCCCCATAAGAGCATGACCCCCAGCCCTGCTTCGGCGCCAGCGCCCGGCGCCCTGGCCCTAACTTTCTCTCACCTATACTCGTTTGCGCCCTGGCTCACCGTGCTTGCGTTGAATCCTCAAACAGAAGAAGAAGTCAGCCCTCAGCTACGTGCCTCTGGTCACAATCCTACGCCCGGCTGTGCTGGTGCCAGGGCCCTGATGCTTTGCACTTCCGCTCTGGGGCAATCCAGTCTTGCCGTGTGCGGCAGGGCTTGCGGCGGGTGGCTTGGAGCGTGACTTCGCGGCTCTCATGGCGCTGCCGGGTATGCTCACGCTTGGCACGACGGCAGTGCGGTGCTGGGAGGCGCTGGTCGCGGTGCGCCATCAGTTAGTGGCTTCCAAGCCGGCTGGTGCGCTCGGGCCACGCCTCGCACGTCGCTGCACTATACAGTACAAGCGGTCCGTCCTGCGCCCCATCCTGCGCATTACGGATATGGCGCGCGTGCCGCCGGAGCTGCAGTCCGGCCCGGATGCTGCTGCCCAACTCTCCGCGCTGCTGGCCCATGTACAGGCGGCGTGGAGGGTGGCGGCGTCGGCCACACTGCATGCGCCTGGCGGCGCGGCCTCCGCGCATCCTGCCCCCCAGGTATGGCTGCTGTTTGCGCAGAGCCTGGGGTGGCGGCATGGCGCGGCTGACGTAGCCATTGCTGACCCTCACGGTGAAGCAGGCAATCCAGCTTCAACTCGCGCCTGCGTACGACGCGCTCCGCGTGCGTCACTTGGCCTTCATCCAAGAGGCCTACAGCGGCGCCGCGGCGCCGGCGGAAGCGATTCATGCGCTGCGGGCGGCCCTGGCGCGGCTGCGGGCTTTGGTGTGGGAGCCGCGACACAAGGAACCGCTCTGGCGCCTGGCAGTCAATGGATTCACGGGCTTTGGGATGCTTGCGGCGTTGGCCGCGGGTGGACGCGTGGAGAAATGCCCGTGTGGGACTCAGATGACTGCTGGGGCTACGGTTCATCACTTCTGGGACTGTGTGGTGGCGGAGGCTCTGCGTGATGTGCTGCATGAGCATGCGAATGTGGACAACACACGGAACATCTGGTCTACATACGCATTAGTTCCGCAACACTCGTCAATAACGGAACCAGCAGTTGTGGGTAGTACAGGCGCCACCAGGGCTATCGCAGGCGTGGGACATCGTGTGCTTGGCCGCTGTGGCGGCCCTGGAATACGGCCGAGAGCGCCTTTACGCTTGCCGTGATGCTGCAGACCGGACTGCGGAGGTTGCTTTTGTGCGAAGGATCGGTGTGGAGGTGATTGCGGACTTCTGGTCACGGCTAGCTGCGTTTGTGAGTCTGCGTCGGCCTCCGCGCCGCTGGGACCTTGTCCCGAACCAGCACCCATTCCTAGCGTCAGATGATGTTGGAGGGGTTATCTTTGTAGGGCCAGCAGCGGACTCGCCATCGGCCTCACCCTAGCTTGTCAACTTAGGGACTAGTCTTATGACGCAGACCCACGGCTTAGGTGAGCAGCGCTAGCGTTTGCGGTGAGCCGGGCCTGGGGTTCCTCCCCTCTCCGGAGGCGAGGAGCATGGGGGTCATTCGAGGATCTCTCCTCGGGTGAGCGTGCGTGTCTCGTACGTTTTTGGGGCCCTGGCTTAGTCCACGGCGGTCGTCCCACATGTAACCTCTATCAGCTAATAAAGGAGTTTGAGGAGGATGACAGTGCGTAGCTGCCGCAGTCGCCGCAGCAGCAGCAGGCGCAGGAGGTGCTGCAGGCGGCACAGCCGCCGCCGCCGCAGTAGCGGCCACGCGTCGCGGCGATGGCGGCCGCAGGAGGCCTGGCGGCGAGCCTGGGGGCTGTGGGGCACGGGCGCGTGAAGCTGGCGGTGTCACTCATCGACGCAGGGCTGGGTCTGGGCGCGGTGAGGGGGAGCGAGCACAAGGGCGAGGAGCGCGTGCTGTTAGATAGGCGGCGCTCAGGCGCCGCCCGCTGGGGCTGGTGCAGGCGCATTGTCCATGAACTTGTCACAGTGATGCGCTGCTGTTGCTGCAACGTGTGGTGGTTCCCTCTGATCCTTACGCCAGCAGCCAGCGCGGCACACAGCATCTTTTACCAGCCAGCGCCGCGCGCAACTGTCCGCTTCCAGCCGCGCCGCGCGCCATCCAACAGCATCCACAGGTTTCTACAAGGACAGGAATGCACGTCGTACTCACCACCTTGTAACCACACACAACAGCATCCAGCCCCCAGTCGCAGCTTCCCTGCCGTCCGCCCGCGCAACTACCCGCTCCCACTCGCGCAGCCACCCAACGCGCGCCAACTACCATGCTGTCCATGCACGTCCAGCCCTGGGCAACCTTCCAGCTCCCACTCGCGCAGCTGCCCATCAAACTACGCCCCGACTTCAGTACGGCTAAGGGGGGCTGGGATGCCGTATACCGTAGTCGGAGCTGTCCTTGGACATACATTACACTACTTTTCATACCACAAAAGACACGAAAGACTCTTACAGCAAAGCCGTGAGCGGTGGTGTACGTGATGCACGCAGGGACATGAAACGCGGCTCTCTGAATTGCTGCGCTCCGGGGGCTCAAGTACTCACTAGGGACAAGAACACACTCACTAGGGACAAGAAAGGATGGTTTTCCTTCGCAAGGGAGAAGTGGGCTGAGCCCACGCCACGTCTTCAGTCTGAAGCCACAAGCGTCTACCCATAAGCTCAGGGAAAGCTCAATCAGGGAAAACTCTCGCACCACTCGGATACAAACTATCAATCGACGCTCTTGGCAGTACGGGTTGCGGCCATGCGAGCCTGCCGAGTCAACCAAAACTGGGGCCCCATCTTCAATGATGCAGCCGTTTCAGCCAAGTAATACACAGGCGTGACCATCATTAGGGGTAATGGCGGACAGCAGCAGGAAACAAGTACAGGTGCCTTAGATCGGCAGTTCTAATCTCTGATATCCTTCACCCCCAAGCCCTAGACGTCACTAGAGGCATCCGTCTAGTACCATCCCCAGCAATGTCTCTCCCAAACGCATTCATCTGTCTGCACTCAGAAACAGCTCGCATGCGATCAGCTTGCGCATGGAAAACCACATGCGCCGCTGGCGGTGGATGGGCACGTACGCCACCTGACTTCAGGAAGGTTGCATACAGACTGACCACACGTATAAACAATATCTTACCGCATCGCAGTCACACAATGCATTCTTCCAAACCTGGCGAACTCACTAATAGCTTGAGCACAAGGAAGGTATTTCTTCACCACTCTCTGTGCCCGTGTCACTCACGGCCGCTGCCAGCCGTCTCGTAGCGAGGACTGCGCGTCGCTCAGCACTCCTCGCCGCTCCTACCGTACACAAGCGTCCGTCGACCAGACTTGCACGGGCGCTCAACTTATAGGGCAGCACTCGGTCGCTCCACAACCTGCCTCGGCCTCATCACAGCTCGGCTACAACCGTCCGGCGCGGCCCACGCTAGTCAGGCCGGCTGCTAGGCACTGGCGCTAGCACACTCGTAATACGAAAGGCCGGCCGCTCTGCACACCACTCCTGGGAGTAGCTGTCCCAGACCAGGCAAGCATATTGTACTTTAGCACCTGGCAGCTTAGGAGGACATGCCGAAGTGGCCGATCTCATCATCCCAGGGGCTCTGTTGTGTGGCGTGCAGTCGAGACCACTGCTCTTCGTGCCACTGGTTGAGCGCGGCATAGTCGACCTCGTCGTCGCCGGTGAGCTGGGGCTTGGAGTCGCCGCTCTGGGCCACAACCTCGGCGGCGCGGACCTGTGGACGGAGGGGTGAGCGCGAGGACGTGGGCGTGGGCAGGGGGTTCCAGGTCGTGCCAGCGCGGGTTACACGTCCGGTTACAGCCGCGCCAGCAGCATGTGGCAAACCACCAACACCACAACAAACTCCAGGACCTGGTAGAACTCGACAAGCTCGGAGACGCATGCTACATAACTAGCTGGAGAGCGCTGGCGCCGCAGCAGCTGAAAAGGGGCGTGCAAGCATGCCAATTGCAAGTGCGATGGAAGTTGCGCTGGTGGCCGCCGTGCGCAAACATGGCGGCGCGTTAGATGATGTAGTACAGCGCTGCTAGCCTGCCCGCTACACTGGAGCAGCGACGCTTGTGCGCGACCGCGACTCGCGCGGGCGCCAACAGAAAGCTGCTTGCCGAGTCACCTCCTACCTTCTGAATGCGTTGACGAAGCGCTTTCATGTGCGTCGCGTTCCAAGCAATAGTGTCCGCTGTAATCGCATACTCGTCCTCGGAGCTTGACAAGTCGTCGGTCGACGCGCGAGCCACATGCGCGCTCCTAGCCGGCGGAGCAGCGATGGGTGCGCGAGCCAGCGGTGGACGCCTGCTGGTCAGCTTGGAGTGCAAAGAGCCGCCGTGGAGAGACTCAACCACAACAATGCGAGCGCGGCTGAAGGACGCCATTTACAAGCAGGGTTTTGACTCCTGTCAGAGAGGAAGTCAGGAAAATGATACCCAATGCTTTTGATGGGATGTCAAGTTATTTAAGACACTTACAAGCATGGAAGTGCGTCCAGACGTGGCGCCCCACTGAGCAAATACGGCCAATGCAAGCGGTCGCCTTTCCTGGCGGCAAGCTGAGCCTGTGTTTCCTGTGCAGGCAGCAATTTCTGTATTAAAAGGAGAACTGAACGCGCCATCTGCTGGATAGCGAGACAAGAATTCGCTTGCACAATCATTGGGCGGGAAGCTTTCCTCGGGTGTTCGCAAAGCTCCCATGGAGTTCTTTATTAAAGCATGTAACTGACAATCAGTATAACTAGCCTAGTTACGTAGCGCAATCCATGCTTGCTTGCAAAGTTGTAAACCAGTAAACGAGCGTCGCTTTTATTTCCATTCTTCAAGGAGTGCTGTATGAGTCTATAAACCAGTCAGGAGCTTGCCTCTTTCTTAGGGCCGAACGAGAATGCCGCTCGCAAAGCTGCGAAACGTGGTGCTGGAGTACGCGGCCATAGCCATCTACGTCAGGTAATTTTGCTTAAGACGCGACTGTTCTGTGAAACTGACGAGCTCAGGAAATCGGCTGGGCCGAACCACCATGGCGTCTCCCGTCCAAAGCGTTCTTGCGCACCCCCTCCCCCGCCCAAGCTCTCGCCCCGCTGCCACACGCCCTGCAACCCCAAGCCTCCAACCCCCAAACCCCCATCCTCTCCACAGCGCCATCTACACCTCGGTGGTGCTGCTGCCCTCGGCGCTCGCGCTGTTCTACCTGTTTGGGGCCACCAGCCCCTCGGCCTGGCTGCTGCTAGCCGCCTTCCTGGCCCTCACCTTCACGCCGCTGCAGCTGACCACCGGTGCGCTGTCGGAGCGGTTCGTGCAGTTCAGTGTGGCGCGGGCGGCGGCCTACTTCCCCACCCGCGTGGTGGTCACGGACCCGGAGGTGAGGGCGCTGTGGGGGCGCTGTACGGGGGGCTGCTGGGGGTGGGGGGCGAAGGTTGTGGGGGCCGGACCTGTGGGGAAAGGGGGAGGAGTAGTCTGGGGTCACGAGGGAGGAGACAGGGGGCGGGGCTGCACGGTTAAGGCAGTGGAAACTGGGTAAGAGCATCGGGAACAGGGAACGGTGGGCAGTGCATCAGGCGTAGGTGAGTGGTTGCGTGCCGATGACCGGAGCAGGTGGGGAAGGCGGGGTTTATTGCACTCCCAAAAGAAACCAAGACCCGGAACCAGCCCACAAAGGGTATCGTAGTGGCATCGGGTTGAACGGCGACACCACCGCCCTGCATTGGCTTTGGCATTGACTGCGGTCCTGTGCCCTCCCCCCCCCCAGGCCTTCCGCACTGACCGCGGCTACTTGTTCGGATTCTGCCCGCACTCGGCTCTGCCCATCGCACTGCCCATCGCCTTCGCCACCACCTCGCCGCTGCTGCCCAAGGAGCTGCGCGGCCGCACACACGGCTTGGCGTCGTCCGTGTGCTTCAGCGCGCCCATAGGTGTGTGTGGCGGGGGGGGCGGCGCGGGGGGAGGATGGGCCGGGAGAGCACCCGGTGACAGGTTGGTGGTGTGGCGGGTTGTTCTCCGGGTAGGTGGCGAAGCCGTCCTGTGCTCTCCACCGCTACCGCGACTGCTACCGTGGCTGCTCCCCAGAACATCACCCACATGTGTGTTCCCTCTCCTGCTCCTCCTACGCCTCCCTCCTCCTCCTCCCTCCCCACGTGCTGCAGTGCGGCAGCTGTACTGGTGGCTGGGCGTGCGGCCCGCCACGCGGCAGAGCATCAGCGGCCTGTTGCGGGCGCGCAAGGTGGCGGTGCTGGTGCCGGGGGGCGTGCAGGAGGTGCTCAACATGGAGCACGGCAAGGAGGTGTGTGCGGCTGGGGTGTGTGTGTCGTGTGCGTGTGCGTGTGTGTTAGGAAAGCGCAAAGGAGAGGGCCGACACCGTGCTTGCAAAATGCAGCAAGAAAGCAAGCGTTTTGTGTGTGACAAGAGAAACGAACGAGTGCGTGTGTGTGTGTGTGTGTTAAACACAAAAACAAACGGAACAAAGCCGCTGTGTGTGTGTGTGTGTGTGTGTGGCGTCGTTAGGCGTTGTTTGGTATAATGTTCGGTGAGCGTGTGAGGTTGCGCGGCAACCTTACGGTATGTGGGGTTGGCGAGATTCAATGCAAACAGCGCACTGTGACGCCGCATGGAGAGCTCTGCACAGCATTGCTAGCATACAACCATCACCCTGGCCCTCACACTGCTTGGCCCCCCCTTTGACAATTGGGACCTACATGGTTGGGCTCGAACATTTAACCACCCTGTGGACGGGTTCTGGGTCTTGGCTTCTTTGGGATTGGAATACGCTACCTCCCCCGCTTCGCTAGTTTGGCTTGGTTTGGTGTAGTTTGGCCTGGTACAATCCCCCCGCACACACATGCACACACGTACACTCACACACACACACAATGCCCCCCCCCCCGCACAAACAGGTGGCCTACCTCTCCAGCCGCACCGGCTTCGTGCGACTGGCCGTGCAGCACGGCGCGCCGCTGGTGCCAGTGTGGGCGTTCGGCCAGACGCGCGCGTACAGCTGGTTCCGGCCGGGGCCGCCGCTCGTGCCCACGTGGCTCGTGGAGCGCATCTCACGTGCCGCCGGCGCCGTACCCATCGGCATGTTTGGGCAGTACGGCACGCCCATGCCGCACCGCGAGCCCCTCACCATTGTGGTGGGTCGCCCCATCCCGGTGCCGGAGCTGGCGCCGGGCCAGCTCGAGCCCGAGCCCGAGGTGCTGGCGGCGCTCCTCAAGCGCTTCACGGACGACCTGCAGGTGTGCGCGCGCGCGTGCGTGTGCCTGTGTTAAATAAAGGAAACGAAAGCCCGTGTGTGCGTGTGTGTGTGTATGTGTGTGTGTGTGTGTGTGTGCGTGTGTGTCTGTGTGTGTGTGTGTGTGTGTGTGTGTGTGTGTGTGTGTGTGTGTGTGTGTGTGTGTGTGTGTGTGTGTGTGCGTGCGTGTGTGTCTGTGTGTGGAGGTAGGAGATGGGGAGCACGGGAAGGCAGTCACGATGAGTGGATTACGGCATGCGCTGGCGGCCAGTCGTGCCACTTGTGTCCCAAAGAGAAAGGACTGCTGTTTTACTGCCACTGCAATCATTGACACACACGCACACATTCACACACATACACACACGCACACACGCGCACACACACACACACACACATACCTCTTCTGGCCCGCACAGGCGCTGTACGACAAGCACAAGGCGCAGTTCGGCAAGGGCGAGGAGCTGGTCATAATGTAGGCGCGGGGAGGCGGGGCCGGGGAGGTGTGGTGGATGGGTGGTGGTGGTGGTGGGGCGCTGGTGCCGTGGTTGTGTGGGGAGAGGGCGCAGCGCAGGTTATTGCGGCTGCGCCGTGAGAGGTTGACCGGTAAAGAAGCAGGTGTGCCGGGCACCAGGAGTTCTAAATTCTCATTTTTGTACGGCCCACTCGGCAGAAAGCTAGCGTATAGAGAGGCAAAGAGCGGAAGCAGGTGGTGAGGGAAAGAACTGAATGCTGATGTCTCAAGACTAAAACTGTTAGTGCTGGTGTGGAAGGCTGGAGCCCGGAGGGCACGTGTATGTGGCGTGAGTGCATTTGCCAGATGGAAGGTGGAGTGGTTGCACCGGTGCCTCCTAATGGTGGTGTGGAACCTAGCTGTCGCGGGTGTTTGACATGCATGCAAGGCCGGGTGCATTAAGCCCAGTGGACCGCAAGCGGTTCGATGCAGCAACACGTGCAAGCCAGGCTTGAGCTGTCACTCACGTCAGTGCCCCCTTCACCGCACATGCTTACAAGCTCAGATTCGCTTGACAGGGAGTTGCTAGGCAACGCACAGGGAGCCAACAAGTAAAACCGTGCACAGTCGCACATAGCTTGCGCTTACACGCATACGGTATTGGCGGCGTCGGCCTCATCGGCCTGCTGACACACCATGCATCCCCGGATACCGGCGGATGCACCCACATGACCTCCCTGCCGCCTTTCAGCGTTTATGTACAGCCCCGTCCTTTGCACACGCACGTGGCTGCAGGCCCTGTAGTCGACACAGCCTGACACGCACCCCATGCACATGCGGGAGGTCTTCGCTGGGGTTCGGTCCGATTCCTCCTTCCCAAACAGCCACGCAACACCGTGTCCGTGCCCCACCTGATTCGCCGTGCTGACACGCCCGCTCCTACAGTCCCCACATACTGCCCCCGCTTATGCCCGGTGCGCTCCAACGCGCTACTGCGCGCGCCTGTCCCGGGCTGCACCCGAAGCCGCTCCCGATGCCACGGCCGCCGCGCCCGCGGCTGCCGGCTTCCCAGCCGCCGCCGCCCCCCCGGCCGCCGCCTCGCCCGACGCCGTCGAGGGCCGCAGGTTGTACCGCTCCAGAATCGCAGCCACGCCGCCCTTGACGGCGTCCACCTCCGCCTCCAGCTTCTCCACCACCGTCTGCTGCTTGCCGCCCGTCAACGCACGCGGCTGCACCGACGGCGCCGCCCGGGCCGCGGGGCTGGATGCCATGTCCGCGGCAGCAGCAGCCGCCGCCAGGCGCGCCGCCACGGCGCCGCCGGGGCTGGCGGTGGCGGCGCCGCCCGGGTCAGCGGATGCTAGCCCGCCGCCTGTCGTCGCCGCTAGGAGCTTGGCGGCTACGGCCCGAGCAGAGGTGGAGGCGCCACCGCTAGTCCGGCTTGCCGGCGAGGCCGCGGCCGCTGATGCTGCTGTCGCTGCGGCGGCGGGACTGGCACTTGCCCCGGACCCCCCTGTCCCGCTCGCCGCACCCGACCCTCCACTGGACCGGTCCAGTGTTGAGCCCGTCGCCGCCGGCCCCGAAAGACCCGACCCGGAGCGCGGCAGCAACGGTCGTAGCAATGCTGGCCCCGCCCCTGCCGGTCCTGCTCCAGCTAAGGCTGACGCTGCTACTGCCGGACTGCTGCCGGCACCCGCCCGGCCCAACGCTGGGCTCCCCCCTGCAGTACCCACGTGCGACAACAGGCCCTGCGAGGGTTCCCGGTGCGCCCCGGACGGCTGGCCGAGAGCGCTGCTGCTACTGCTACTGTTACTGCTACTGCCGCCGGCCGCCGCCGCAGCTGGCGAGCCGGTCACGCCCTGGACGGGCTGTAGCAGCCGCCCCGGGGACTGGGGCCGCAGCCGGCCTGGCGGCGCAAGTAAGCTGGTGCTGCTGCTACTGCCGCTAGCCAGAACCCCGACACCACCGCCGTTTGCATCCGCGGCAGTAGCGGCACCGCTGGTGCGGGTGGCAAGCCCTGGCGAGCCCGGGGCCAGCGGCCCCGGCCCCGCGCCCAGCCCTGCCTCAGCAGAAGACCTTAGCGCAGCAGTGCTGCTGGGCGGCGGCAGCACTGGCGGCAGCGCCGCTGCCGGCCCGTCGCTGGCGCCGCTCCGAGGGCGCCGCACCGGCGTCAGCCCGGCACCGCCGCCCCGAGAAGCCGTCCCCGCAGCTGAGGACGAGGACGCGGGGCCCATGCCTGCTACTGCCGTGCTTCTGCTGCCGCTACTGCCTTCCGGCGGCGTACCGCCAGCTCTTAACCCGCCGGTCGCGGCCGCGAACGTGCCAGAGCTCGAGCCCTCCGCCGACGGCGTCCGCCGCTTCGCCGTCGCCGCCGCCGCCTGCCGCCCCTCATCCTCGTCCTCCTCCTTCCCATGATGCACCACCAGCGTCTGCGCCGCGCCGCCTCTCCCTCCCGCCCCTCCTCCCGGCCCTCCCCCACCCCCTCCTCCCCCTCCTCCTCCCGCTCCCCCTCCTCCTCCCGACGACGGCGGCCGCCGCGACGCGTCCACCATGCCCCTCAGCCGGCCGGCCTTGCTGCCCTGCCCCTCCGCCGCCGCAAACATGGCCGCCACCCGCTCCTCGTGCTCCACGCGCGCCTCCTCGCCCGCCACCACCGCCGCCAGCCGGCTGCTGTAGTCGTGCAGGTCGGACAGGCTGGGCGGCGGCGCGGCGGCGGCGGAGCGCAGCGCGGCCTCGCCGTCCAGCAGGCCCTGGCAGGGTGTGGTTGTGGTGGCGGGAGGGAAGGTGTGTGGTTGGTTGGGTTGGGTTGGGTTGGGTGAGGTGGGTCAGGCACATTTGCGTACGGTGCTGCGTGCTGTGAGGTGTGTGTTGGTGCCGGCGGCATCCTGGCAGGGTGCGAGGCGCTAGAGCAGCCTACACGACCCTGGTCAGTTGCCTCGCCATTTTTCTCACCTCTTCTCCCCTTGCCCCTTTCTCCCCACTCCAAGCTGCGCTCCCAACTCCTTCACTCCCATCGCCCCCACTCCCACTCCCATCGCTCGCAATCCCATACCCTCACCCCGCCCAGCCCTCCCACCTGCAGGTACTCGATGTCCTCCAGCAGTGCCGCCCGCTCGTCGCCCAGCGCCGCCCGCAGCTGCTCCCGCACGTCGTCAATGGTGGCCAGGTTCAACTTGTCCGCCACCGCCGCCACCACACTGGGGGCGTCGGTGTAGCGAGTGGTGGCGGAAGAAGCACCGCTGCCCGCAGTGGAGGGGCGAGAGCCGGCGGCGCCGCCGCCGGAGGCGGCGGCGGCGGTGGCTGCGCCGGAGGTTGAGACTTGTGCGGAGCCGGCGTGTGGGGAGGAGGTGCCGGGGCGGGAGAAGGCGCCGCCGGGGGCGAGGGAGATGGAGGCAGATGCGGAGAGGGAGAGGGAGGTGGGCGGGCGGGAGGAGGTGCCGGGGCGGGAGGAGGCTGACAGGGAGGTGGGCGGCCGCGGCGGAAGCGCGCTGGAAGGCGGCCGCCCGCCGTTCTCCGCGATCTGTGCGTTGTCCAAGGACATGCGGCGCACGGACAGGCGTCATTGTGTGTCTGTGTATGTCAGCTACCGGCCGCGGCCGGCCACACCTTGCGCCTGCCTCTCCAGCACATCGCCCCTGGTCCCCGCTCCCCTCCATCTCCAACCGGCCTCATCCACCCACCCACCCACCCACCCACCCAGGCACTCAACCCACACCCCAGCCCACACGCACCTGCGCCACGGTGGTGACGTAGTCCAGCAGCGCCCGGTCCTTGGCGCCCCGCTCGCGCGGCAGCAGCGCCCCGGGGTCGCGCTCCCGCACCGCGCCGCTGCCGAAGGGCGTGTGTGTGGCGGTGCCGTGCAGCCGGTCGATCAGCAGCCGAATCTCCCCCTCCACCAGGCTGCGCCCGGGGGCCGACACGATCGCCTGGCGTGCCAACAGGGCTTGCGTGTCGCCCTGGACGTCGCCCAGGATGTCGGCGAGCGCGGCGGCTTCGGCGAACATGGCCTCGTTTTCGTCCAGGAGCGAAGGGCCCAGCGCGCGGCGGATCTGGGTCGGGCGGGGATTGTTGAGGGCAGGGTGGGTTAGGAGAAGCCCCGGGTGTGAGTTGCGAGAGTGGGAGTGGATGGCACGTGGCGCTCATGGGAAAGTGCTGGAGGAGTTCTCTTTGCATGTGTGTAGGTTGGCGTGTGCTGGAAATTGCACGGTTGGTTGGGGCCCTGCTGCTAGGGCGGCGCGCGGCCTGCCAGGGCACGTGAACCTGCGCCCTATGCCTGCCTAATGCCGTTCCACCCCTACTCCTGGAACTCCCATGAGACTCCTTCCGTGTTTCGCACGCCTTCAGTCCTCCATCCGCGGTTTCATGTTCCCCCAAGTCCAGCTTGCGGGCGATGATTGCCCGCCCTACCTCGTCACGCTCCGCGGGGTAGAGATGGTGGGAGAGGACATTCCATAGCAGCTGCTGGACCACGCGCAGTTGGTGCGCATTGAATGAGGTGTTTGGCTGCGCATCCATGAGTCAAGGCTCCGTCCAAATGCAGCAATTCGCCTTCTGGCGCCCCGCAAAAGGGCAAGCGCCTTCTAATTTCGTGCCATGTCGACCGGCTCCCGCGACCTACGTGGCTGGTTCGGTCTTCTTCTCATGGTAAGCTCAGTATCACATATAACTTAAGATTAACGAAAGCAAGAGTCTCGTTTGACGACTGGCCGCGCTTGCAGTGCCGTGAGAAAGCAAGTCGCCTAAAAGAAGATGTATAAGATGTAAGTTTGACAAATGCAGTAATAATGTGGTGCTAGCTATAGGCGGGTGCAAAGCGGCCGCGAGGATCGGGAAGGCCACATGCACTCGTCGTTGACAATGCAGCCCTAGTCTTCTTACTTCTTTCTGTCCTGTTAAGCGTTGTACTCGTTAGGCTGCACGTGTGTAACTTGCTCATTGATACGGGACTCTCGCAGAGATCCTTTCTCTCTGCAGACGCAGTCACGCGACGTCTGCCATTGCACTGACCTGCTGCACATACGCGTACCAAATTGTGATAGGAGTCGCGCCCAACCAGCTCAACCTACCTTGGTGCACATCGGGGTCCCTGAAGACTGGTGCTCGGTGGGGCGCTTGCCGCAGCTCCCTGACGTGGCGCGGCGGCCAATATGGTCACGCTCGATGAGGTCGCCGGCCTCAAGGTCACGGAGCTGAAGGATGCGCTCAAGTCGCTGGGCCTGTCGGTGACCGGCACCAAAGCGGTGCTGGCCGACAGGCTGACACAAGCGCTGAAGGCGCAGGTATGTCTGACCGTTTGCGCGCGGGTGCAAATGTCCATGGGGGGTTGAGGGTGGGTTGGTTGGAGCAGGGGCCAGCGTGCGGGGGGCTGGACAGCAACGTGTGGGGGCTGCGGGGCAAGCAGACCAGCAGCCAGAGGCACGGTGGCGGCCGAGCCGAGCGGGCGGCAACGGGGTCGGTTTGGTGGTGGTCTGTCAAACGTGTCCGCGCTCGGGGGACGGCGTGGGGGGTGGAGGAGTGCCGCGCAGATGGGCTGCGGGCAGCCGTGTCGGGCAGTGTTATGGGGGCCGTATAGTGAATGCTCCTCTGTCTGTTCGCAGGCCGAGGAGGAGGAGGAGAAGGAGGAAGAGGCCGCGGAGCCGCAGGAGGAGGAGAAGAAGGAGGAGAAAGAAGAGAAGGAGGAGGAGGAAGATGCGAAAGAAGAGAAGAAGGAGGAGAAAGAAGAGACGAAGGAGGAGCTGGAGCCGGCGACGGTGCCGTCAGTACCGCCACCCAAGCAGGCGGATGCTGTGATGGTGGAGGCGAGGGCGGAGGAGGAGGAGGCGCCCAAGGCGGCCACAAAGCAGGCGGAGCCAGAGCCGGAGCCGGAGCCAGACCAGCACGAAGAGAAGGTGGGTGCATTGGCTGCGCTAGCCATGTTCATCTGTCGAGGGGGAATGGACGCCAACGGGCGCTCCTCCAGGCGAAGTTGTGTTGCATGCGGCATGGAGACATGCTTGATGGCTGTACAGTGCCAAAGTGCTGCGCTGCGCAGCCCCTACCGTGTATGTGTAGGCGCCGTGCCGTGCGTGGCGCGGCACACGACGCACGACGTTCGTTCACGATATCATGACACGACATGATACGACAACCCAACATGCAGGTTGATTACGGGATGGAGGAGGAGGAGCCTGAGGCTGAGGCGGCAGCCGAGGCCTCGAAGCAGGAGGAGCAGCTGGCAAAGGAGGAGCCAGCAAAGGAGGAGCCAGCCGCAAAGGAGGAGCCAGCCGCAAAGGAGGAGCCAGCAAAGGAGGAGCCAGCCGCAACGGAGGAGCCGAAGCCCACACCCGCGAAGGGCCGGGCCAAGCGCGGGCGCGGGGCGGCGGCGGCAGCAGCCAAGCAGGAGGAGGAGGAGGATGAGCAGGCGCAGGCGCAGCAGCAGGCAGAGGAGGCGAAGCCGGCGGATGGCGGGGCGCCCGCCGACAAGGCGGAAAAGGCGGCGGAGCCGGCGGCAGCGAAGGAGGATGCAGACGCCGCCGCGCCGGCACCCGCGGAGGCATCCGCGGCGCCCGCACCCATGGAGGCATCCGCGGCCGCCACTGCGCCGACCAGCGGTCGCAAGCGGCAGCCGATCCAGTTCAACAAGGATGAACTGGAGGTGCGGGTGGCGGCCAAGCGGGCGGCGCGGGAGGCGCTGGAGAAGGAGGAGGCGGCCAAAGCGGCGGCGGCGGCCGAGGCAGCGGCGGCAGAGGCCGCTGCCGCCAAGGAGGCAGCGCTGGCGGCGAAGAAGGCGAAGGCTGCGGAGGCCAAGGCGGCCAAGGAGGCAGCGGCGGCAGCAAAGGCGGCGGAGGCGAAGGCGGCGAGAGAGGCAGCGAAGGAGGCGGCAGCGGATGAGGCGGGTGTGGAAGATGAGGCGGCCGCGAAACCGGACGTGGAGGGCGACGGCGGCAGCGGCGACGACGCCGCTGCGGCGGAGGCGGGGGCCAAGGCCACGTCACCGAGTGCGGGCGCCGCCGCACGCGCCGCCAAGCTTCAAAAGCTTGACTTGGCTGGGCGGCGGGTCTCAACGGCGCTCGCGCCGGAGCCGGTGGCGGCGCCCGCGCCCGCCAAGGCGCCGCCGCCGCCGCTGGAGGGCCCCGCCACCCGCGCGCTGCGCATTGATGGCTTCGTGCGCCCCTTCACCGAGTCCCAGGTGCGGCAATGGGGGCCCGGGCGCCTGCAGGCAGCTTGGGGGCGGGGCGGCGGGAACACTAGGGAGCCGCAGCTGGCTACCCTTGCTCTGTCTGTTAAGCTCAACACGTGCACAGCTCGACATGGCCTTGCTGCGTGCTACTTGCAACACCCGCCTCTCACCTCCCTTTCCCTCCCCTTCCCTTACCTTTTGCTCTCCCTCAACATCCCCACAACAGCTGCGGCAGCTGCTGGTCCAGCACGGCACCATCGAGGACCTGTGGCTGCCCGCCATCAAGAAGTTCTGCTACGTGGTGTACGCGGAGGAGGCGCACGGCGAGGCGGCGGCGGCCGCCGTCAACGGCGTCACGTGGCCGCCCACCAACGCCACAAGCATCCTCAAGCCGTCCTACGTCGCGGCAGAGGACGCCGCCGCCGCCATCTCGAACGGGCGGGCTGGGATAGCGGACACGCCCAAGGGCGGCGCCGGGGCCGCCGGCGCGGCGGCGGGTGGCGTGGTGTCGCCAAAGGGCGGCGCGGGCCCGGCGGTGGTGGGGCTGGCGCGGGCGGGGTTGACGGCGGCGGTCGCGGCCGCGGCGGCGGACGCCGCGGCGGCGAAGCAGAAGGCGGCGGCGGCGGCGGCGCCCGCGGCAGGGCGGAAGCGCTCGGAGCCGGAGGCGGACGGTGGCGTGGCGGCGGCCGAGAACGGCGGCGCGGCAGCGGCGCCGGCTACTGCCGTTGACGCCGCGGCGGCGGAGCCTCCGCCCCTGTCTCTGGATGACTTGTTCAAGAAGACGACCAGCAAGCCCATGATCTATTGGCTGCCGCTGAGTGAGGACAAAGTGGAGGAGGCGCGCAAGAAGCGCAAGGCGGAGGAGGCCGCGGAGGCGGAGGCGGAGGAGCGCCGGGAGCGCGAGCGGGAGCGGGACAGCGCACGCGACCGTGACCGCGACAGCGGGCGTGGCGGATCAGGGAGGTCAGGCGCCCCGGGGCTGCCGCCGCCGCCGCCGCTGCCAGGGCCGCCGCTGCCAGGGCCGCCGCTGCCGGGGCCGCCAGGGCGCGATCGTGACCGGGGCTACGGCCGCAGGTAAGGTGACTGGCAACCCGGGTGTGTTATGTGGTCGTGTGGAGGGCATGGGAGGCTGGTGGGCTGGTTGCTTTGCTTGGATGGCGTCTGCGTTGCTTGGTTGGTTGGCGCCGGGTCTTGTGAGCATGGCGGGCTGTGTTGGGGCATGAGGGTGAGCGTGTATCACATGCCGCGGTCAGGGGGGCTTGCGGAGCGGGCGGGGGAGCGGGGCTCCACTGGCGCACGGCACGGCAGGGGTGCGCTGACGGCTGCTTGGGCTGCTTGGGTGGCAGGCGTGGTCGCTTGGGGTCTCTGTGCTTTGCTGCTGCCATCACGGCCGTGAGGTGTGGTGAGGTGTGGGGCTGCCGCTGGCTGGCTACTGCTGTGCCCCCTGCCCTGGTTGGGGGCTGCTTGTGGCCTGTGCTGTCGCTGTGTGCGGCCGGGCACGTGGGGGAGGCAGTGGCGGGCTCACGTGTCGTAGAGGCCTGGCGGAGGCGCCGCACGCGGCCGCAGTGCATGGGTGTGGATGAGGATGAGGTGCCGTGGCACACGTCATATGCACATGGTCCCTGCCTGGCGGCCACATGGGCACTCACGTGCTCACGTGCTCACAGCCAAATCAATGGGCAACTAGCACACCCGCGACACGGCGCCTGTAACAGAGCCTGATCGTTTCAGTCCCTCCGTAAGATCTCTCGGCGGACGGCGGACGGCCGAATGGCTGGGCACCGGCTTGCTCGTAGCAGCCGACGGCCTCCACATTCAGCCCGTGCACTCATGCCCACGCATTCAGCTCACCCAGCTCAGTCTTCATGCTTCAACCTCGCCAGCGCTCCAGGCATATGCACAGTCCGACCAGACATGCATTAGCTTAACTCCTCTGCTACGCATCAACAGGTCAGAAAGCCCTGCCGTGTCGGCTTACTACCCGTACACACAGCGTGCCTGTACAAGTCCCTGCCAACCGGGACCCCGTCTCCTCGTGTCTACGAGCTAGGCCGGGCCAGGGAGCACCCCGGGCCGGGCTGCGTCCCTACCGTGTCAGAGAGCACAAGGGAAGGAACTCGCAGTGCCGTGCATTCATTGCCACGGGGAGCGGATCGAAGCGCTCGTCCGCCCGAGAGTAAATGCAGTCTGTGTGCGCGCGCGCCCGGCTCCATCGCACGTCACATATCATATGCGCAGCACGCCGAAGGTCTTGATGATTAGGTCCATGTCGTGGCCGCGGTACTGCAGCCACATGCCCAGCCGCCGACTGCGGGGCGGCAGGGCAGGAGGGGAGGGGGGGCCGCGACGGCGTGTGGCAGCGGCGGTCAGGCCAATTAGGAATGGATCATTAGCAACGAGGCGCGCGGCCCCTCCCGGCCGTGACCAATGTGCCACGAGCAAAGAAGCAGGGGAACGGCATCCACATCATACCACAAGCGGGCAGCCTCACCGCCTGCGGTCTCGCTCCTTGAAGGCCGCCGCCGCCTCCCGCTCGCTGTCGCTGCCGCCGCCAGCCAGGCCCTCATCATCGTCGTCGTCGGCATCGCCGCCACTGGCCCCGGCGCCTGCACCGCCGCCACCGCCGCCCCGCCGCTCCACCTGCTTCCGCGCCGCCTCCAGGAACATGTCCTGGACCTCTGTCATGCGCACGGGCACACAAACACAACCACCACCAGCATGACTTGCCTAGTGCCTCTACCGGTACTGGTTGGCTCGCTCTCTTCCACCGCTAAACCCTACTGAGCCTCCTACTCCTGTGCCATCCTTGCTTCGGAACCGCGAGGCGGCCCAGGCGCACCTTGCTCCTCCGCGGACAGGCTGTGCCCGCTCAGCCGCACCCGGTGCGAGGGCCCGAACACGAACGTCAGCGCCGCCGCCACGTGAGACGCCGCCACACCCTGCGCCGCCAGGTCCTGTGCACGGCATCACGCCCCAGGTTCGGGCACCCAGACAAACAACTGCCTCCACTGTACAACAAACGCTTTCCACCTGCTTCTACCATGCGGTCAACGGCCACAGGCCCACAGCCACCTCCACGATCCGCCGGGGTCCACCAGACCCACATCAGCCACCCCACGTCCCACCTTTTTGATCTTGGCCGGCGCCGTGAGGTTGCCCACCCACTTGGACCGCGCGTACAGCCGCGCGAACAGCGCGTCGTTCAGCGCGCCGTTGTCCGCCAGCCACGTCAGCAGCGCCGCCACCGCCTGCCGCCCGTGGCCGCGCTCCTGCAGCCGCCGACCCAGATCGCCGGCGGCCAGCGGCGTGCGCTGCAGCAGCCGCAGCGCGTAGGTCTTGGCCTGCGCATACGGTACGTCGGTGCCGGTGAAAGCGGGGGCTTAGGGCGTGTAGCTAGGCGTGCGGGTGTCGGGTTGTGAGAGTTTGCGTCAAGAGGTCCGAACCCCCTGAGCACCTCCTTGCGCCACTCCCGACCTGCTCGCTCGGCACCCATTCTATTCACGCGATGTCAACTGCCGCATATCACCTTGTTATAGTCCTTGTCGTGATCCCATGAGCCGTCCTCGGCAGCGGCGCCCGCGGCTCCGTCCGTGCTGTCGGCATCCCCAGAGCCCCTGGACGCCGCGCCCTTCCACGGCAGGTGCGTCACGCGGCTGCTGCGGGCTGGCGCCGTCGGCGGCGGCATGCTACTGCCGGCCCGGCCGCCCCAGCTGCTGCTGCTGCTGCTGCTGCTGCTACTGCCTCTGGATGACCCGCTAGCGTCAGCGAACTGGCTGGTCCCGGAGTCACGGCTGCGCCCTGGTGGCACGGCCGCAAAGAAGCGGCGTGGAGGCAGTGCCGTGGGCCCCGGGGCCGCCGGCCGGTGGCTGGTGCCCGCCGCGCCAGGCGGGGGCCCGGCTCCCTCGCCCGCGTCCATGTTGGGTTGTGCTGCCTGTGTCGCGCCCGATGCCTCCTGCCCCTCCTCTGTCCACGGCGCACCACCATCACCAGCTGCTGCCGCTGCGCGTGCCTGTGCGGTTATGTGAAGCTGCAATGTTGAGGTGGACGGCATCGCAGCGTGACAACAAGCAGCGCCGCAGTCGGCACGCACTGTAGGCCGCCACAGCTATCAAGCCATCTGCCCATGTGCCCGCCCACCCATGCCCAACCGCCCTACCCACCTGCAGCAGCTGTCGCAGCTCCGCCGCGTTGCGGAAGGTCACGGCTGGGTGCTGCGGCGGGCCAGGTGCAGGCGCCGCTCCGTCGCTCGCAGCAGTGTCAGCGGCGACATCCCGGCTCCGCCCTAGCTGCCATGAGGCCCCGGTGGTGCTGCTATCACTGCTGCTGCTACCACTGCTGCTGGTGGCGCGTTCATCAGGAAAAGGCAAAGATGATGAGGTCGATGTGGTGATTTGACTGGTGCTGGAGCTGTTGTCTGTGAGCGCAGAAGCGGCTTTGGGAGGCCTGCCACGCCGGGGCGTGCTGGGGATGGGGGCGGGCAGTGGACCTCCCTCCGCAGCGTCTGAGTCTGCAGGCGGTGCGGGTGCTGCCTTGGCTCTGCGGCGCCGCGACAGCTGCTGGCTCAGAGGCACATCCAGCTGCTGCTCATCAGAGCGCGCGGAGGCGTCGGGGTTGGGCGACTGCGTGGCTGGGCCGAGGGCCGCCAGCCACAACGAGCCGGCCGGCCTCCTGCTCGCGTGACCCGTCCCCGGCGCGGAGCAGTTGAGTACTAGGCTCCTGGACCCGCTGTGAGCTGCTTGCGGGAAGAGTCGCGCCATTCCCGTGAGTCTCGTTCTCCCCCCTCTAAGGGAAACCCCGCCGGATTCAGAGCCAAACGTATTATGTGGCGCTTCTAGAATGCCCCAGCAAGATTATGTTTTGGTTGCGCAGGAGCCCCAGCTGCGCCCATTGACAGCTCATCGCGCTAACCCCCAATGGGCAATACTGCTGCTGGACGGGGTGGATTGCTGAGTTATACAACACAACTTTGCAGTCATATGACGAGTCTTAAGGTTTCCTCGTTTCTTTGCGGTTTCAACCCCGAAAGCTGAAATAAACACGGAAGTACAAGCTACAAGCACGTAGAAGCATATGAGCACACACGTAGGTTTATGACGAGCCGTGTAGCTGAGTGCACGCGCGGATGGGCGATGGATCAACTAGCGAGGAGTCATCGCGAGGGACCACCTTGGAGCCAAGCCGTTGCAGCGCTCAGAGGTACGCGACGACCGCAGAACGTGCGTGGCTTACGGTGTTGCCATCGCAGCCGCGTGGCGGGTCGGATACATGGCGGGCGCCGAGGGTGCGAATAGCATGCGCAGTGTTCGCATGTGCTAACCCTATAAACCTGCGGGTTGTGAGGAGCCCCGGCTTCCGCACCTATTCACATCAGAACGCTACAAGCAATTAAGCGGCTGTGGCGGGACTAGCGCGCAGGCGCTTGGAAGCCGCTTGCACAGATGCTCACGCAACAATGCACACGCACGCCAGCAGCACTACGCTAGGACCTAATACTGGTTTGGATTTATGTGCTGTGTCGCCCGGGCTTCGCTCGGCGATGATTTGCTGAGATTGGTGGGCGATGCCTGTTGCGGTCCCTGACTTCGCCGTACATCGGGCGCGCACGCATTTAGTCGCGGCTCCAAGCCGCTTGAAGCATAGTTATCCGTCTCACATAAATCGGTCAGCTTTCCACATCGGCCATCGCCAAGCTTCCAAGTCCCTCACGCAAGCAAGCAAGCCAGTGCGCTCAATTTCTCCGGTCAATTCCCGTCAACTCACCATGGAGTCCCTCTTCACCTTCTCCTCCCAAGACTCAATCTGGACACCGTAAGTGGGGCTGGCGAGTTAACTGGGCCGGGTTCGGGTTGGTCCCGGCGGGTGCGAATGCATTTTGATGGCGCACTTAGCATTGCCGGGCTTGCACATGAGCGTTTTTGCATGCTCTTAGTAGCTTGAGGTGGACATCTGATGGGGAATGCCAGCGAGAAACAGCAAAAGGGCAGGGAAAGCAGCTTGACTGGGCCTTTCTTACGAAGAATGTTAGAGCACAAAATCGCTTTCTGCCAGCCGCTCGCTGTGCGGGCTTCCATTGCGGGCCTAGGGTCTTTCGCAGCCGTAAACCGCGTTTCAATGCGCCTCAAAGGCTGTTTGGGCTCGCTCACATGTTGACCATTCCTCCCTTTCCCACATCCTTCCGCTCGCTCGATCGACAGGTCGATGCTGTCGCGCTCCAGCAGCTTCACCAGCAGCCCTGTGTGGACATGGAGCCCCGGCTCCTCAAGCTCTGAAACTCGCAGCCCGGTCAATGGCGTGTCAAGCACCGTCAAGGCCCTGTCCGCTGAGACCCCGCGGGACGACAGCCCCCTCCTGCTCGACTCGGCCTCCTGGCGCCCGAGCCCCTGGTGCTCCTGGGCCGAGGACGTGGCGTGGGCGGAGGCTGCGGCCAAGGTGGCTCGCCTGAACCAGTCAGCACAGGCTGAGGTCGCTGAGAAGGCTGCGGCAAGCGCAGCCGAGGACGATGTTGACATGGGCGAGTTTGAGCTCATGTCGTGTGTGGAGTGCTTGGGACTGTGAGTCTTAAGGATTGAGGCACGAGGCCTAGTGGCCCGGCATGCACATGCCTGGGGCTGCGAGCAGGATGAGCAGCAGATGAGGCTGCGTTGGAGCCCATTGCGCAGGGTGGGCAGGCGGGCTTTCTGAACCTTAATTTGGTGCTGAGTTTCCGGCACTTACGACGCAGTAGAAGCGGGCAGGGCGCATGTATTAACGCCCGGGCCTGGTGTAGTGGTGGCGCTGCTGACTTGACTTGACCTCCTTACCGCCGTGCATTCATCGGTTGCGTGCATTCATGCCAAGGACAATAGTGCGCATTCCGCGCTGACACAACAGTGATTGATCGATCAATTTTTACCCCTTAGCTGTTTGGGAACTTAGACACGTAATGGTTAGACACGTGTGCCGGCTCACCTGCCCTATGCATTAGAAGGTGAAGCCAGGTTAGTTAGTGTGGGGCTCGGGGCCGCGCCGCTGATTATGCGGGCATGACCCCAAGCATAGCTTTAAGTAGATGGCCAGGATGCCCGGAGTCAGGACAAGAGTAAGGAACTTCCACGATCTCGTGCAATCATACGATCGAACACACACACGCATCTGTAACGCCAATGGCCATCACCAGTGTTTCCATTGCAACTCAGTGCCGGTGCCGTATCCACTCCGACCAGCTACCAGCTGCCTTGCCTACAGCTAGCACCACAGATAGGGTAGCGGGCGCGCTTGTCATCAGACATCAGTAGCGCTGCACTCCTGACCCATGAGCCCACACTACGGTATACTCAGCATTACGAGTAGGCGGGATGGGAAAGCGCGCGACGGACGCTCCCAACCACCTTACGCAACAGCGCGGCCACACCGAACACGTACGCCCTCATCGTGCGCGCCTGCCGCTGAGAGGCCGCACAGCCACCGTATGCTCCCCCCCCCGCACACCAAGCTCCCGACCAACACCTCACAGGCCGCCAGTCCTAGCCACTCAGTCCCGTCCCGTCACGTCACCACCGCCGTTCACGTCGCCGCCACCACCGCGCCGCCGCCACCACTCCATCCTCCCACACCCGCCCTCACCCAGGCTGCCTATGCGGCGGCACGTCCAACGCAGCAGCCTGCACCTTCATACCAGTGGTGTAGCCCACGCGCCGCCGCCTCACTTCTTCGCCAGCGCCGCCTCCAGCTCCGCCACACGCTTCTTCAGCGCCGCCACCTCCGACACCAGCGCCGCCTGCCGAGCCGCGGCGTCCGTGGGCGGCGCCGGCACATAGGGCTGCGCGTGACACGTGAGCGGCACCGGCAGGCGGCAGGTGGTAGTTAGCACACGTGGCACCACAGGACCGCAATTGCCCGCCCAGGCCCCTCGACCGCCTCCGGCCCGCACCTACCCCCATCCCTTCATGATACCCCAACGCTCCACATAGCCTCTCCCGCACCCTCCTTGCCGCGCGACTGTTTCCTTACGGGATTGGTTCAACGTTAACCCCCGCAGCCTCGCTCCACCCGTCTCCCCATCTCCCCTGCCCATATTCCCCCCCACCCCGTCCAGCTCCCCTCCAGCGCCCCGCACCCCCTCTCCTCCAACGCCCCACCCACCTTGAGCAGGTTGACCGCGAAGGCCTTGAGCGCCTCCGGCCCCCGCACCTCCTCCTCCAGCAGCGGCAGCTGCAGGATGTGGAAGTCCTCGTACAGCTCGTAGAACTGGTCCAGGTACTTTTGCTGCATGCGAACACGCGCGTCCAGCAGCCGGGAGCCGCCCACTGCGAGGGGAATGAGGACAGGGAGAGGAGGGGGAGTGAGGGCGGGGAGGAGGGCGGGGAGGAGGGCGGGGGGAGGGCGGGGAGGAGGGTGAGGAGGAGGGAGAAGATGTCATGAAGAGTGAGGTGATTGTGGAAGGCAGGGGCAGGAGTGCACAGAGGCGCGCGGCGTGCTCCCCGAGCGAACCCGCGCTCACCCGACTCGGGGAAGATGATCTGGTTGATCACAATGTTGCGACAGTCGATCTCAAACTTCGCGAGCTCCTGTGCAAGGATAAAACATATCAGGTTCCGGGGTCAGCAGCGTAGCAGCGCGGCGCGCTCCATGCCTGGACCCTGGCCTGGTGTCAGTGATTGCCTCGTGCCCATGCTGCCTCGGCACTCATGGGCCTTAACTGGCAGCTGCGACCTGTCCGGCTCCCTCACTGCCTTTGCACACACGCACGCACACGCACGCACCTGCACCAGGCGCTCGGTCTCGTAGAGCGACAGGAACTCGGGGATGCACACAGCCACGAAGGTGGTCAGCAGCGGGTCCTTGAACTGGGCCGACACCTGCGCGAAGTGTACAAGAGCACAAGGGGAAACGGCATGTAGCGCGGTGTACAATACGGTCTCTGCCCTGCGCCCGCCACACGTCGTCCTCCAACGCGCACCTCGCCGCCTCAGGCCACCTCTGCTGCCCCGCCCTCACGTGCCCCCACCCCACTCCAACCACCGTCTCCACCACCACTGCTTCACCGCCCGCCCCCGTGTTGCGCGCGCCACCGAGCCCGGGCGGCGACTTCAGTCGCCAGCGGCGCTCGCCCTGCTTCTCCACGACGCCTTGGCCCCTTCCCACAAGTATTAGCTTGCGTCTTTCGTCCCTGCCTTTGTTCCGCTAGTTTCGCCTGGTTTGGTTTGGTTTGGGCTTGTATTTACGACCCCTGCCTCCTCACTTTCCTTACGGTCCCTCTCTCTCCCTATGGTCCCTCTCGCTCCCCGGGTTTGATTGGCATTGAAATGAACTTACCCCTTCTTATTACATCATGAATGTAACCCCCTCTCCCTCTCCCTCCCCCTCTGGGCCCCTCACCTTGCGCACCACGTCCAGCATGCCCTCCACCTTGCCCAACAGCTGGTCCGGCAGGTCCGCCGCGCCCTCGCCCCCGCCCGCCATGCCGCCCAGCATGCGGGTCACCTGCAGCCCGGCAGCAGCAGTCAGGCAGTAGCAGGCCAGCAGTAGCAGATCGTCATAGCAATTCGGTAGTAGCAGTTTGGCAGTAGCAGTTCAGCAGGGGCCGTGGCAGTAGCAGCCGTGGCAGAAACCGAACGGAAGGTGTGGGGTGCAGGAGTGAGCCAATGCAGGAACGGCTGCACCCGAGCAGCGGAACCTACGAGAGGTCTGTGTGGTGTACTAATGTGCAGGATTGCACGGTACACGAGGGGCGCGAGCGCACACCGCCGTCGTGCTCACACCCGTCCACTCATTCCATGGGTTCCTTTGCCTCGGCCCATCCGTCCTGCCACGCACTCGCTCGTCCCCCATCCCGTCAAACACGCGGCCGCCCCCGCCCCCGTCGGCCGCCCCCGCCCCCACCTGCCCCATCATTCCGCCCATGGCGCCCTTGAGCGCCACCAGCTTGGACAGCCCCTTCTCCAGGATGGTGGGGAAGTTGAGCAGCCGCAGCGTGTGCCCGGTGGGCGCCGTGTCAAACACAATGGTGTCGTAGTCCATGGTCTGGACCTGTGGGATGGTGAGATGGGTGGGGTTGGGGTTGAATATACCAGGGGGCGGAGGGGTGGGTGGAGGGGTGGCGGAGGGGTGGGGTGGCGGGGTGGCGGAGGGGGCCGACACGATGCGCTGGCGGGGGCCGGCAGGGTTTCAGCGCGGCGCGGAGAGGTTGGTAGGTAGGGGGTGGGCTGCAGGTGCAGCAATGCCCATGCGCCCGGTTCGGGACCACCGTACCGAAGGCTGCAGCGCAGGTGCGGACCTGCACACCACATGCTGCGGCCTGATCCCTGGTCCCCGCTCCCGCTGCATGCCACTCCCGCTGGACGCGCCACAATTGCCTTGCAGCCAAACCGCCCAACCAAGCCCGCCGTTGCCACCCACGCCTCACCACCCGCCTGCCTCCCCACGCCCACTCCCTCCCACTCCCACTCCTCAGCCCCCTCCTTGCCCTCAGCCCTCCACCCCACCTGCTTCATGACCTCGGCGAAGCTCATGGCCTCGTCAATGCCGGGGATGCTGCCCGCCAGCTCGGTGAGGAAGCTGTCCTGCGCCCACTCCAGCTGCTCCATCTCGCCAATGTCGGGCTGCGGGTCCACCTCCTGCGTGGGGGGAGAGGGGGCAGAGAGGGGAGAGAGAGAGGGATGAGGGATGAGGGGTGAGAGGTGCAAGGGGTGAGGAGTTTGGGTGAGGGAAGTGGTGCAGGGGAGGGGTGTTGCAAGGTGGGGGCAGCTGCGGACACGACAGGATGGGCAGGAGCGCCTTGCTGACACGTCCATCGCTTGTTGGCCTAACGGGGCTTTTGCTGGCCTTAGCTGTCGCTGGCTTGTCTCCTACTGACTCATTATTGTCAGTACAATCGCTTACATGCCCCTGGCGCAATGCTACGGCGCCCAAAGCCCCGCGCGGCCCGCCCTTGGACGCGCCGCCGGCCGCGCCCGTGTGCCGCCCCCTGGCTTTGGTGTCCCCAGCCCCCCAGCTTCAACCACAAGGCCCCGCCGCACCATGGCAAACAAGTTGGTGAAGCCGTTAACTAGCGTGGGCGTCTTTGTAAACTTTTGCCGGAAGGCATCGCTCAGGTTGTGTGCGGGGTCCGTGGAGATGATGAGCACACGGTTGCGTGTCCCGCTCTCCGCGAGCGCCACGGCTAGGGACGAGGACGTGGTGGTCTTCCCCACGCCTCCCTTGCCGCCCACGAAGATCCATTTAAGCTCCTTCTGATCTACAACGTTTTGCAGCGTCGGGTCGGGCATATCCGCGGCCATGGTGGTAAGGATTGAGGCCGGCGCCTCTATGCACAGCAAATGGGTTTGCTATGTCAAACTTTTAACAGTTACTTCGATGATAGTAGCCGGGGCATGCAGCCTCGGAAACGTCTAAAGTGAATGTAAGAAGGCGCGATCGAATTGCCAGCGAGTCAGAGGGGAGCGTTGGAGCGCTTAAGGATAAAGGACACTTTAGTAGCGAGCGAATTGACAGCGAGTTGAGCTTGCATCAGTTGGGAATGCGAATGCCTGTGGCCGACGGATGGCAAAACACGGCACGGCGCGATGGAGGCCCTCCAGGCTCCACTCCTTCAAGGACCGCACAGCCTTGTCCAAGTTTCCGCAGCATCAGCATTACAGCTAGCCCGCTCCTCCTCCTTCCATCCTCTTCATCATGATTACCAAATACCACAATGGCAAGACCCTCACATCAGCCGTAGCAAGTCCGCCTGCCCGATGCTGTAAAGCGCGATGTCGCCATTCAGCACCGCCGCCCACGTCACGCTCCCGGCCTTGCCGCCCTCGCCCGCCGCCGCCACCGCCGCCGCCCCATCCGCCGCCCACATCTCCCCCAGCGCCGGCGGCGACTCGCTGCACATGGCCACGTGCGTGTGTACGGCAGGGAAATGCCCCTTGTACCGGCTGACGAAGCTGCCGGGT
The DNA here is from genome assembly GCF_000002595.2 of Chlamydomonas reinhardtii. Classification (NCBI taxonomy): domain Eukaryota; kingdom Viridiplantae; phylum Chlorophyta; class Chlorophyceae; order Chlamydomonadales; family Chlamydomonadaceae; genus Chlamydomonas; species Chlamydomonas reinhardtii. Next base: position 7,573,515 of record NC_057006.1, read on the forward strand.
TTGTACACGTCGTACACCAGGTGGGCGGCGTGGCGTGGCTTGCCTAGCGACACGAACCCAGAGGCGGCCCTGGAAGCCCCGACCGCAGCTGTTGCCCCAGACGCTTCCCCCTCTGCGCCCCCGGGAGCAGCGCCTGTTGCTGTTGCTGCGTCATCGGTTGCGGCCGTGGTGGGCCGCAGCAGGTGGGGTGCGGCGGCGCGGAGGGTGGGCAGCGGCTGCAGCAGCGGGAAGGACGTCAGCAGGGAGTCCAGGGCGCGCTCCGTCACACGCACACTGCGGGGTGGGCAGGGTTGGGTTGGGCGGGGGAGGGGGGGCGGGGGCGGGCCGGTTGTGGGGAAGCAAGACGCGGTGGGAGTGATGGAAGCAGAGGAACACAACAGAGGAAGCGGACGAGGACTTGATCACGGCAAGGGACAGCGCAGTCATCCGGGAAGGTCGTGCATGCTGGTAACGAGCTGCACTGAGGGCTTGCCACCCTGCCCAGCACCCCGACCTCCACAGGCGCCCCTCGCCACGCAGCCCCCTCCAACGGCCCCCACCGGCCCCCACGGCCCACTCACCCTGGCTCCGACTGTAGCTCCTCCACCCCCGCCATCATGGGGTGCCGCGGCCCCAGCGGCCCCCACCACCCCCGGCTTGCTGCTACTGCCGCCGTCGGCCCCCCGCCTGCTCCCGCTGCTACTGCCGACGCTGCCGCCGGCCCCGCTCCCGCCGTTCCTCCCGCTCCTGCTCCCGCCGCCGGCTGTCTCCCCACTCCTGCTCCCACTGCTGCGGCCGCTGCCGCTGCGGCCGACCCGACCGCGGGTGCGTGCGAGGAGGGCGGTGCGTCTGCCGGCGGCAGCTGGTGCTGCATGGGCGGCATGCGAGCGGAGCCGGGCGCGTGCGGCTGGCGACTGTAGCAGCCGGCCCAGGCGCCGTAGCCCCAGATCTGTGCAGGCGGGTAGGGGATAGAGTGTGTGTGCATGTGTGTGTGTGTGTGTGGGTGTACGGTATGCGTGTGTGGGTGTGTACGTGTCTTTGTGGGGCGGCGGTGAGGTCGGCGGCAGTACGCAAGGACTCCGAACGGCAGCTAAACCCAAGGTTCAGCCCAAGCAGCATGGGCCTCAGGCCACGCGTCACAATCCCGCAGCTGCCCCCCCTCCGCTAGTTTAGCTTGGTTTGATTTAGCTTCGGCGGTACTTACACCCACCCACCCTGCCCCGCCCCCCATCCCCCACCCCCACCCCCACCCACCCCCCAAACTCCCACCTGCTCCGGCCGCTCCTCCCTCCGCAGCAGCCACCTGCTGGGGTGCCGCATGACCAGGTAGCCGCTGCGGCTGAGCCCGCTGTACAGCAGGTAGCGCTCAAGAGGCACGCCGGAACACACCTGGTGCGGGGGGGGGGAGGCGTGCAAGGGGGGGAGGGCGCGGGATTTGCAAGGTTAAAAACATTGGGAGCAGGATACAAGCCGGGAGGGACGCGGGAGGGGGAGGGGGCAGGCGAGGGGCTCGGTGAAGGGGGTGTGGGGGCGTGAGGGCGTACCGTGGCTGCATTCGCCAACGTGTCCACAGCCCCAGCAGACAGCTCCACAAACCGTCAGCCACGCAGCGGCACAGCCCCTCACACAGCCCTCTCCGAGCCCCTCTCACAGCCCCCACAACTCACAGCACCCACCCTTCTCACAGCACCCCCCTCACAGCCCTCTCTTACACCCCACATCTCAAAGCCCGGCACCCTCTAACACAACACACACACACACAACACACACACACACACAACACACACACACACAACACACACACACACACACACACACACACACAACACACAACACACAACACACACACACACAACACACACACACACACACACACACACAACACACACACAACACACACACACACACCTATAGGTGAGCTCGACTACGACCAGCGGGCGGGAATCCGGGAATTAGGCGTGCTGGGTAAACGTTGTTTAGCGCGCCCAGGGTGCGGAGCATGGACGCATACAGGTGCATCGCGGGGTCAGGCCGAATGGTCGCCCGTGGGGTTCCAGGCTTATCGCGGGTAAGTATGACTACCTGGGTCACGACAGTCACGCGACGCTCGGTAAAATGGTGGGTATCGGTAAGTAACTCCGGCGTCGTCTGGGCGGGCTTTCGTTTCGTTTTTTAACACACACACACACACACACACACACACACACACACACACACACACACACACACACACACACACACACACACACACACACACACACACACACACACACACACACACACACACACACACACACGGCCCTCACCATGAGGTCGAACGCCTCCTGCATGGACAGCAGCCGCACGTGCTGCAGCCCGCCGCCGCGCCGCCCGCCGCCGCCGTCGCCATTGCCCCCGTCGCCGTCCTCCTCCTCCGCCGGCACGGCTCCGCCTGCCGCGGCCCCGGCGCCCGTCCCCTCCTCCTCCCCGTCCGGCCCCTGCCGCTGCCGCTGCCGATGTGCTGACGTGGTGCTGTCAGTCTCCGCGAAGAGCAGCAGATCCCCTCGGTCCACCAGGAACCTGCGCCGCGGCAATTCATGTTCATGTTTGTCATTTGTCATCAGGAATTGCCACCTATATACCTTTGCCTGTTTGCTACTCTCATGGGCCGAGCGGCCGGCCTTGAGGCCAGGGCCTCCTGCGGCGCCGCTGGCAGCGTGCCCCCGAGCCCCAATCGCCCCGCCGGCAGCGGCGGCCTTTGGTCCCCAATACACACCAGCACACGCCCAGTGCGCGTGCTCTCGCCTCTCATCCTCTCACGGCCCCCCACTGCCAAATTGCCACTGCCACTGCCACTGCCGCTGCCTCTGCTGGCCCCCCACGCCAGCCCGCCCCGCGGCAGCGGCACTCACACGGCCTCCTCTATGTGCAAATAGATGCGCCGCCCGCGGATGAAGCCTGTGTGTTAAAAAGCACAAGGAAACATAGCGCAAAGACAGTGTATGCGATGCAGAAAAGCTCTTTCCATTGCTGAAAGAATCGCCTCCGAAGCTGTATTAGAAACGCCTTTCCACTTAGCTCCCACTAATGGCCTTTCCGCGCTAGTGTAGTGGGCCGAGTGGAAACAGCCTGTTAGCCTGAGTATGTGCGTACGACACATGTACGATACGCAAGGCAATGAGGAGGCATACCGGGCTGGCCCTTGGGAGTGCGAGGCCGGTGGAGAACATTGGCGGCCACCCGTGCGAGACCGGCCTTGCCCTCCACGCGCCATCAGCAAGCGCACCGCTGCCGCTGCAACCCCTGCCAGGTACGCCGCCGCTGCCCCCGGAACCGTAGCCCGTGCCAAACCCCATCGCCTCCTGCCGTACCAAGCAGTCGTACCCAGAAGCCGTACTAAGCAGTCGTACCAAGCAGCCGTGCCACCCACCGATGTCGCGGGCGGTGTGTTTGCGCTGCTTGACCAGCTCCGCCGCGCACAGGTGCGGCCGCCACAGCGCGGCCGACAGCTCCTTACTGCAGGGGTGGCGGCGGGTGTGTGGAAGCGGCGGTGGGCGGTGGGGGGGGGGGGGGGGGAGGAGGCGGTTGAGGAGATGGAAGTGGAGGAGGAGGAGGAGGAGGAGCGGGAGGAGGCAAGGGAGGATGAAGTGGTCGAGGTAGAAGGGCACAACTTGCGGTGCGCGGTGTGTCAGGAAGTGGCAAGCACGGCGCCCTCCCGACCCCGACCTGGCCCCCCCGGTTACCGAAACACACCCGACCCCGGAGAACTCGGGCAGCTTACCCCGACTTTTCCAAATGCAGTAGCTCCGTCAACTCCGCGAGCTTTTCGTCCAGCTCCTTGCTTTCGTCCACATCCTCGTTAATAACATCAAACAGCTCCTTCTTGGGGCCTCCACGGCGAAAGACCGACGCCGAAATCGGCATTTTCTTGCAACTGGATGTGTAATTGCGCTACGCAGCGAGCATTAGTGCAGAGTTCTGCAGTGGCAGGCCCAGCAAAGCCGCCGCCAGCCTTAACGCGTTGTCCCGTTTGGTACTGCCTAAATATACAAATTTGCTATGAGATAATATGTCAGTCAACTTGGCCCCGTTGGCGTGTAGATGCAAGTGGCAAAATTGCGCCAGGTCAACGGTCTCTGGCCAAATGCCTGGCCAAACGCTCCGAAGCAGTATGTTTGGGGGAGTGATGATATTCGGATGCATGAGTGAAAGCGCTGCCTGGGGCACGGAGGGGGGCAATGCTTGCCGGAGGAGGAGGAGTCAGAGCGCCTTGGGGTTTCGTGCTCGTGTGGGGCCCCAACAGCCCTGCGGGCTGCCGCCCCACACGGCCCAGGCAGGATGTCCCGCTTGCCAGGCTGACTGCCCTCACCTCTCCTATGGCCAACATGAACGCATAGATGGCAACTTTCTGTCAGGTATCACGCCAACCGTCGCTCGCGCCCGACTGGCCTAACGCATATTTTGGCTTCGCGGCCAGAGCACGCCGGCAGTTGCCATTCCAACGGGTAAAATGTAGGAATAAACTATTTGTAAGCCATAGACGCTGCACAAGAATGCAAACGAAACCCCAAGCGAGCTCCACGGGCGCGCAAGGCGCGCCCTCGCCAAGTTCCTCGAGCTGCGAGCCTTCCATCAGCTCCGTGCTATTCAACGTGCCCAACACCGTAACATACTCGCGAGTGCTTCTGCTCTTCTGGGCCGCGGCGGTCGCGCGGTCACAGCCGGGCGTGGCATTGGCGCTGTGGCTGGTCAACTTCGCCCTTGACGGGGCCGACGGCGCGTTAGCTCGGCGACTGGGGCAGGTGTGCGGGGTTTATCGCTCCTAGGCTCTGGAGCATCAGCGGGGATGTGGACAGGGGAACTGGGAACCGGCGGGGCGCCACAGGTGTCGTGGCCTTTCAACCCACTGCTCCCGCAGCTCCTACATCACCAAACCTGCCTCCCTAACTATGGCCTCGGCGGGGCGCTTCCCCTCCTACTCCTTGTGCACCCCCTCGGTCCAGACATCTGCCTTCGGTGCGTTTCTGGATGTCGCTGTTGACATCGCCTCACGCGGCATGCTGTGGGTGAGCTGGGCAGCGGCCGCCGCAGCCGACGCCGCAGCCACTGCGGCGGCGTCGACATACGCGGCGGCGCCAGCGGGTGGGGGCGCGGCCGCGGCGGCGGCGGCGGTGGGCATGCAGGCGGGAACAGCTGCGGCCTTGGCAGCGGTGGCGCTGCCGCTGAGCCTGGCGGTGATCTTGCTAGAGTGCCTGGTCTTCACCTGCACACACGCGGTGGGTGGGGTGCGGTGGGCTGGGCTGGGTGGCTGTGTGGCTTTGCGAGGGGGGCCGGAGCGGCTGCAAACGGCAGCGCGTGCGCACTGCCACGCGTTGGTTCAGGCGGCGGTAATTAGGCCACAGCAGCCTGTCACGTGTTGCCACCCATGCCATGATACCGTAGCGACATTGCTGAGCGACCGCAGCCGCCTCAGCACGCCGCCGTGGTCAACGCCCGCCGGCCCACACTTGCCGTACCGTGTGTGGGCTTGTTTGAAACACCCTCGCGCGCGCAAGCTACTACCGTAGCCCCATCACAACGATTGGCAACCCTCCCACGCCACTACCCCGCCTGCCCGCTTCCTCTCTTCCCCCCGGCACAGGCCGCCGGCGCTGCCTGGAAGCAGGAGTCCCACTTCTCGGCTGCGCCGGCCTGGGTGGCGGCGGTGATGTCGCGCGGCTTCAAGACGCCGCCGGGCTGCCTGGCCATTGCGGGGCTGATGGGCTGTCCGCTGTGGCTGTGGGCCAGCAGGTGCGGCTGGGGAGGCGCGGTCACGTGATGCGTGTGTGTGTAGTAGTAGCAGAGAGCACAAGGGAGAGAACACGTATGCGTGCCGTGCGTTCTGCGAGACGCCTTCTTAACACGGGAAAACAGTGTCGCCCGACACAGGGGCGGGATGGGACGGTGGAAAGGCGCCTGGGCGGTGCGTCATGACGAAGACGCTGCGGCGTGTGGGCTGCCTGCTCCACTCCCTTGACCGGGCCGCCAAGCTGCCCTCAGTCGCTTTCTGGGCAAAGTAATCCTCAACACGGCCCCAACCCCTCCCCTCTCCCCCTCCCTCGCCAACCCATGGCTGTGCAGGGCGCTGCCGCGCGGCCCCTGGTCGCACCCGCTGCTGGGGGCTGTGCTGGCGGCGGGGCGGCTGCTGGCGGCGGGCGTGGAGGTGTGGCTGGTGGGGGCGCACCTGGCGGCGCTGCTGCGGGCTGACGTCAGGGACATGCAGGCGGCGGCGGCGGCTGGGAGGCAGGGGCAAGGGCAGGGGCTGCAGGGACAGGGGAAAGCGGGGCTGCGGGAAACAGGGGAGGAGGAGCAGGAGAAGGAGAAGGAGGAGGAGGAGCAGGTGGGGGCTGTGGTAGGAGCGGGAGGGGCCGAGGAGCAGGCCGAGGAGGAGGCTGCGGCAGGGGTTGTGAGGGCGTGTGTAGCGGCGGCAGGAGAGAAGGAGGGGCAGGGCGGAGAGGAGGGGGCGAAGGTTGCGGGGGCAGGGCGGACGTCGGCCGAAGGCGGCGTTCGAGGTGCTGCGGGTGCGGGTGCGGATGCGGGTGCGGATGCGGGTGCGGGTGCGGGTGCGCCGGCGGGTGGCGGCGGACAGGGGCAGGAGCAGCGAGGGGCCCAGTCGCCGGCGGGGCCTGAGGACGTGGGTGACCGTGCTCGGTGAAGTGGAGCGGCCATGCACGGGGTGGACGGGGAGGGTAGCAACAGGCAGTAGGCAGGCAATGCCGGACCTGCATGCAAGCCTGCGGCAGTGCTGTTGGGTGGTGGCTGGTGCAGGGGCTGCAGGGACCCCACTCTGGCCACGGGAGTGCGGGAGTGCCTGGTGTTGGCTGGTGCTTGATTACGTACGATTACCGACGAGTGTGTTGCGTACATTGTGTCCATTCCTTTACCGCGACTTCCTATTGAGCATGTACTTTTTCTGTGTGTGCTCGTGGAGGCCAAGCTGTGCAGCTTTGGTAGTGACAGACTGCCGCAATAGGGACGCTAACCCCATCCCAACAACCGGACGCTCATGAAGATAGTTCTGAGTTTACAGCCATGATGCACTGCCTACGCACACAGGCTTGTAGCTGCGCGGTGTGCGCACATCGGGACTACGCTTTCCTGCCCCTTGCCATGTTCCATCACGTGCGCGGTGTGCGCACTGATGCACTGTTGTAACGGAGCGGCTTGAGCCGTGCATGCTCACAAACTCAGTCGGCGATATGCGGTCCGCAGTCCAACTCATGTTGCCACGACCTGACCCACAACCCGACCACCGGTGGTCAGGTTGTGCCGTCGCAGCCGCTCATGTGGCAAGGCGCCCAAGCACCTGCCCCTGGTCGCTCTTGCCGTCGCCCTCGCGGCACAGCTACAGCCGGTTGCAAGACATACACACAACGTGCAGCGCACACGCACTCCTTAGCACCTGCAAGACCGCAACCAGCACAAGAAATACTGGTACCGGTACCAAACAGCCGCATGTCCAGCCGCCACACGCCACACGCAAAATTTTACCCAGCGCAACCACACACACCGCACACACCGCCCCAACCCGCGTCTGGCCGGCCATCACGCCGCCGCCGCCGCCGCCGCCTCGCATCAGTGCCGCTGCCGCTTGGGCGGCCCGCCGCCTCCTCCGTAGCCGCCGCCGCCTCCCCCGTACCCTCCCCCACCCCCGCCGTACGCGCCTCCCCCGCCGCCTCCCCCGTACCCTCCCCCGCCGCCGCCGCCGCCGTACCCCGGGTGCCCGCCCATGCCCGCGTCCCCGTACCCGCCACCTCCCCCGTACCCTCCCCCGTGCCCCCCGCCGCCCATTGGCCCCATGCCCATCATCCCAGGGTCATGACCCATGGGACCGCCGTGCCCGCCGCCGCCGCCGCCGCCCCAACCGTCGTCGCGTGGGCCGCCGCCGCCTCCTCCGCCGCCTCTCCGCCGCCCCGCCGCCGGCGGCTGCATGAAGGAGCACTCAGGCGCCATGGGCACAGTGACGGCCTCGGGGCCCGAGGTCTTCTGAAACACAAACGCCACGAACAGGGAGCTGGCCTGTGTGTGTGGGGGGGGGAGGGGGGGTGCATGAGGTGGGTGGTGGTACATGAGTTGAGTGGGCGGTGGGGGCGGTGGGTGGGCGGTGTGGGGGCGGTGCACAGTGCAAGCCCCAGATTCGGAGGCTGGGGGGCTGATTGGTGTATGCCAAGCGCCAACCACGACCCCCTAACGCCCCCTCCGGCCCCTCCCTTGGTTCAGTCTGGGCTGGTGTTTGACATGCCCCCTCCCCTCCACCTCCCGCCCCCTCCCGCCCCCTTCCCTCCCCTAGGCCACGCTCTCCTCCTCGCTCTGTTGCATTGAGTTCGATTCAGTTTGGGCTGGTATGTAACAACCCTCCCCTCCCCAACTCCTCCCCAACTCCTCCCCAACTCCTCCCCTGCCCTCCCCCTCACCATCTCCAGGCTGCTGGGCGGCGGTGGCGGCGGCCTGCCCGGCGGCGCATCCAGTTGCGGCGAGTCCAGGAAGAAGGGCTTGAAGCGCTTGAAGGGCGCGTCCACGTCCTCCTGGGGGGGGGGGCATGCGTGATTGTTCAAGACATGAAGGCGTAGCCAGGAACAGTAGTATAGCACGTGCGTTGTTACCGATGTCCGTGAAGTCCCCCGTTGGGGGCGGGGGGCAGGTGGGGGTTGAGGAGGCAAGGGAGCTTGTAGCCGTTAATGGGGAGTGGGAGGAGGAGGCAGTGGGAAAGACCAGGTTGCGTAGTTAAGGAGGAGTTGAGGGCAGGGTTGACCGGGGCTTGACACGCCGGCTTCGCTCCGCCTGCTGTTGGCGTGCTCGCGGCTCGCCCACTCCGCCCGACACACGCATCTTCCTCTGCCCAGACAGCCGCTACTCCGCACCCCTCACTTCTTATACAAACCCCGCTTTCCAACCCAAACCCCTCACGCATCCACACATACCCGCATCCCGCCCCCACCCCGCGCCACACACATACTCACCTCACGCACACGTACCCACCCCCCGCCCCACACTCCCCACCACCCCCCACACTCCCCTCCGCCCACCTGCTCGAAGTTGGCCATGACCACTGCGTCATGGTAGTCCGTCACCGGGAACAGCCCCACCTCCGCCGCCACCTGCTGAAGCACCTGGACTTGGACACGGCAGCAGCAGGAGGAGGAGGAGGAGGAGGAGGAGGAGGAGTGGAGGAGGAGGAGGAGGAGTAGTGGAGGAGGAGGAGCAGTGGGGGGAGGTGGGGTGGGGTGGAAGGAGCGGTGAGGGGTGGGGTGGGCGTCGCAACATGCTTGCCCTGGCACCCACCAAGATGCCCCCTGCCCGTTAACCATTCCGTTGTCCATAAACGGCTGCCCCCAATCCCAACCCCAACCCCACCCCACACACATCCGACCACCCACCCCACACGCATCCAATCACCCACCCCATGACACACAGAGGACGTAAGGTATCAAACGCCCCCCTGATCCTTATTTGATGGGCATGTTCAAACCCCAATTCCCCACGCTGTTTTGCATGGACAGCTCCTCCCCGCCTTCCCTGCCAGACCCCTTCCCAGTCCCCCCGGACCATTTCGTTGGGCTCGGGCACACAACCCCCCCTTCTGCCAACTATCTCTGCACCCCCCCCCCCCCCCCACACACACACAAGCCCCCCCGCTCCCCCCCTCGCGCTATTGCATTGCGTTCGGTTGACTTTGAGCGGGTATTTACAATTCCCCCCCCGACACCCACCCCACCCCACCCATACACACCCCGCCCCCCACCTACCTGCAGGTCCACCAGGTACTCCAGGCTGCCCTCCGTGGCGCCCTCCTTGCTGGCGGTCACGGTGTCGGCGATGTCGCAGATGTAGCCGGCGCCGTAGGGGCTGGCGGGGCGGCCGCCGGGGCCGTCCTGGGGGAGGCAGGCAGGAGCAGGGGCAGGGGAGGTGGGGACGTGGAGGTGGGGAGGAGGTGGGGAGGTGAGGTGGGGAGGAGGAGAAGAGGAGGAGGGTGGGAGGAGGAGGGGGTGGGGAGGCGGGGACGAGCTGGGAGCTGGACAGGGCCCCCTCCCTCCCCCCCACTTGCCCCGGCAGCATGGTCGGGGAGCAGCCCCGCATGACCTGAGTATGCGCGGCTCCACCGCCGCTTTCACAGTTACTCTGGCGTTGAGCCTGGATTCGCCTTGTGTGCAATGCAAGCACCCGCCCAATCCCTTTGAACTTTTCTCTTGGCCTGCACAAGTTGCTCGCGGATAAGTCCGGGAACGACCCTCTCCCTCCCCCACCCCCCGCCCCCCTCCGCTCCTCACCGCCCATCTCTTCTTGAGTCGCAGCATGGGCAGCCGCAGCTCCGACCGCCCACCCAGCAGCTCCTGCACTCGGGCGCCGCTGGGGAGCGTGCCCAGGAAGAAGCCGCCTGGTGCGGAGGGGGGGAGGGGAGAGCAGGTGGGAGGTTACATTCATGATTAGTTAAGGAAGTGGTAGACGGTAGACCATCTTGCGGAACATGAAGCGTTACCGACGATGTCGACCAGGAGGTAGGGAGTAGGTGGGGGCAGTGTGTTCCAATCCGTGGGGGCGTGGGGGATAGCACTCTCCCTCTCCCTCTCCCTCTCCCTCTCCCTCTCCCTCTCCCTCTCCCTCTCCCTCTCCCTCTCCCTCTCCCTCTCCCTCTCCCTCTCCCTCTCCCTCCCTCTCTCCCTTCCCCTTCCCCTCCCCCTCTCCCTCCCCCTCCTCCCCTCACCGTTCCTCAGCTGCGCCGCCGCATTGCCCAGGAAGCACCTCAGGCTGGCCTCGCTCACAAAGAAGTAGTGTAGCGCGAACATGCACGCCACCACACCGTAGCCGCCAGTGGCCGGGCCGCCGGCGGCGCCGCCACCGTCCTCGTACGGCCGCGACCCCAGCCAGTCCACCGCCGCGAACTCGCAATGCATGGGCGGGCCTGTGTTGGTGAGGTGAGGAGAGGGGAGGGCAGGGAGGGGGAGGGAAGGGGGGGCTGGTTGTGAGGGGAGTGGCCGGGTGTGTTTCCGGGTGTGGGGAGCAGACTGGGGAGGCGTGTGAGTGCACAGCGCCAAGGCAGGGGCGGCACGGAGCAAGCCCAGCGGCCTCAGAGACCTGGTTGCAGGCAGGGCCGCAAGCGTCGCAAGCGCCTGAGAGCCCGACCACCACCACAGCCCACAGCCATTCACCACAGCCCACATCACGAACGATTTACTGAAGTCTCGCCACCATTTGCGGCCCCGCACCTTTCCGCCTGGCCTCCATCTCGGCGTACCGCCGCTGCGCCTCCTCCACCTCGCGCTCAGAGATGTCGAGACCCTTCACGTACTTGATCTGCGCCGTGGCGTGTGCGTGCGAGGACACCCCGACACCGGCCGTCAGGCGTTTGTGACAGTCGACAGTATGACAATTAAGCGGACAGCAGGTGAGAAGTTAAACGGACAGCAGGTGAGAAGTTAGTTGGACAACAGGTGAGGAGCCGTATTTAGCACGTGGCAGCGCGCCACCGCGCTCCCTACCCCGCAAAGGCCACCCAACAAGTATTAACAAGGCTATGCCGGTACAAAAGAGACGGTCGCGCCGCGCCTGGCTGCTGCTCCCCTGTGCCGACCCCTACTCCGGCCCCGCCCTCCCTCATGCCGCCTCCTCCCCACCCCCTCAGCACCTGCGCCTCCTTCCACTTGTGCAGGTCGCCGCCGCGGCCGCAGCACATGTCCAGCAGCCGCTCCTGCTTGTACGCAAACCTGCGCCGACAAGACAAGATGGGTGGTGGGTGGGAAAGCAAATCACAGGGTTTGATACGGTTGGCACAAACAAGGGAGCGCTGGAGGGCAACAGAGCCCTGCCTGCAACTTGCGTGTGTATAGGGTTAGGGCAAAGGGCATGTAAGCAGCATAGGGCTCGTGACAGTCTCGGCCCAGCTGCGAATGTAGCAAGCCAGACATTTAGGAAAGCAGCCTGATGGGACTTGCCGGAGAATGAGTTGTCGCTTGACGTGGTTGTGGAAGTGTTTGAGGGCCTGTGCAGGGCCCTCGCTGCGGGCTTGCAACGCCTGCGTGCGCGTTTTTTACAGGGTGAGTAAATGCCGGGTGCAGAGCTCAAGCCTGGTCTCCAGAGCACCACTTTGACTCGTTGCCTAGCAGCGGGGCCGCAGAGAAGATCGGGGTTTAGGAGAGGTGCGGACCCACCTCTTGGGTGGACAGGTTGGTTACATGACTGTTGTAGTGCTGCCGCTGCTGCTCCCAGGTGCCCCCGCCGTGGTCCGCCATTCTACTGGGCTAGCGCCGACTGGCCAGGCACCCTAGTCGGGTCGTCCCGAGCGCGCCAAGCACGCCAAGGTGACAGGAAATTCAGTGGGAGAGGGGCCTCAAACGACCGACGGAATAAATGTTCATTGTAAATTTACTAAGACCTTTGGTGATTTAACCGTGAGTAAAAAGCTCTTGTTCTGGGAGGCTTCATTGCTGACTTGGGAAGCGAGCTTCTCCATCCAGCCCATGCAGGTCACCTCTTGGGCCATTTGGCATTTGTGTTGCTAACCTTTATAGGATAGAAACAGGCTAGGTATCAAACGTGACCTGCCCGCACGTTGCTTTGGGCTTGCTCGTTCCGCACTCGCTCTATATCCTCGGGCGATCTTTTTGGGCCCTAAATAGTCATGGCTGGCTCGGCGCGCAACCTGGGGGGCCTGCTGCGCCGGACGCTAGCCGGTGAGGCAGGCAATGCCATCACGCAGGCGGGGTCTCGTGGCTTCGCGGCCGAGGCCAAGCAGTTCACTCCTGACGGCAAGTACATGCCGGGCATTTTCAGTAAGGCCAAGCCGCTTGACCGCTCCACCCAGTGGGTGCACAAGAACCCCTACATTGAGGCCTGGTACTACCGCCGCGACCACTTTGAGAACGAGTTCGTTTGGAACTACCGCACCACCATCGAGGCGTTGTGGTTCCTGGGCGGCTTCACCGCGGCCGCGTACGCGCTATCGGTGTTCGCCTTTCGCCAGGCGGACCGCCGCAGCGGCTACCCCAAGCGCCAAATCCTGGGTGACGAGCCCGCGATGGTGCTGCCTGACGAGCGCCAGTTCTACTAAGCGGCCGGCAACAGCAGCCGGCTAGCTGGCGGGGAGCGGAAGGGACGGAGCTGGCAGGGGGAGGGAAGGCGCAGCAGCAGCAGGAGCAGACGTGTAGAGCAGCGGAAAGTCGCAGCCTGTGCAGTGGCGGGGACGGAGGCGGCGGCCGCTGGTTGCGGCGGCCGAGCGCTGTGGAGTGCGACGGAGCACGCCGGCCATTGCCCTAGCCGTGCGCGAATGTAAGGGCCGGGGCCGCAGCTGCACGTGGCAGTGCCATACAGTTGAGCGGGTGAGGCATGCTGCCGTCAAGCGGGCTGGAGCGCTTGAGGCGGAGCCTGCAGGCGCGGCGCACCCAGCCGCAGCCCGCACATGCGAGCGTGGCACACGGCCAAGCCGCAGTTGCATGGATAGCGGGCGCCGCTGTGTCGCTGCGCGCGAGAGCCTTCGTTCGGCGCGGCCGCGTGGTCTGGCGACTGGCGTTGTCGGGTGTCCAGGTGTGGGCCCGGAGTCGGGCGTGCGGGCGCAGCTGCCATGCAACCGCGGAGTGACACATGGTGGCTGCTGGGAAGCCGCTGGGCGGCCGTGGACAGGCGCTGTTACTGGGCGGAAGCGACGAGGGGGCCTTCATCCCAATGCCGTTAGGGAGCTATGCTGCATGTGGGTTGTAGGGTGTGGGCTGCTGGGCGGCCGTCACACAGAGCTTATCGCGGTTTGTTTCTGACATTAGGGACAAAGTTCCAAGGCTTATGTGTAGGCTTAGTAGTCTCGTGTGATAAGCGTTGTGCGGGGAGCAGTAGGAGCGGCCTGGAGGGCTGGTTCAATGCAGCTGGAGTAAAAAAACGCAGGCCGCCAACGCATTACTGCACGCATGTGATTAGAGGCGTGTGTGTATGTGTGTCAAAGACTCATCAAGAGGGCCGAATGCCGCAAACTGCATGTAATGTGAAGACATCTGCGACAGGGCATGGATTCGCATTTTGTGGCGTCAGTGCTGGTACTTGCCAGGCGGCGAGATGGAGGGGGCCTGGGCTGCGGTAGCGGGCGCACGCAGGCAGCGGGGGGTGGCGGGCATATGGTCATCCAGTGATCCAGCCAAGGACCGCAATCACAGCAAATCCTGCATCATCAGCACCTAACCGAATATCCCCACCACAACACCCTTCTATCCCTGTTAAACCCCACCACATGCCTCTACACAATAACTTATACGTACACCCTATAAATGCCTTCTTACCATATCAACGTCACACAAGTACGCAGACAGGTACAACACACGTGTTTACGTGTAATTAGTTACCGTACAGCCTTACAGGCTGCTTGGGGTATGGGCATCAGCTGCACACTACGGGACCTCGCCAACCTGCCTAAACCCTGTCCCATCACACCCTGTCCCATCACACACCGTACAGCCTTACAGGCTACACACGACCAGCTTTAAACCCAGGTGAGCCAGCTTCCAAGGCAGCACTATTTACTACGGCGGGCAAGCCGTTTGCGCGCCTGCTGAAAGCCATGACTGAACTGCCCGCGGTGACTCTTGTGGCGCCGCCCGAGCCGGGCGCGTGGGTGAGTCATGTGCCGTTGTTGGCTATAACCCGGCGCTGTGTGAGGACGGCCGCACGTGGGAAGTGGCTTTCGCGGATTTGTTCGCTCTGCCGGGACTGGTGTGTGTGGGCCAGCTGGTTGCAGCGCATGACGGCCTGAACGAACTGCGGCAGGCATGTACACGCCCTTGGGCGTGGGGCTCCCGGTTTGGTGAAGCGTGTGTGAAAATGTATGTGACTGCTGTGTGGCGGCGGGTGCTGCACTGGAGTACGCGGGCGCGCCTGCCGTCGCCCCTGCCGGGGCCGGCGTCGCCTCAAGAGGCGGCCGACCGGTTTGCGGCGGCGGTGGCCCTTCTCCCCGCTGGCTGGGCGGCCGCTGCGCGTGCCGCCCAGCTGGCTCGGGGGCTTGCCGCCGCGCTGCCGCTCTCGGCGGCCGACATCGTGAGTGCTACGGCGGATTCGGTGCAACAGGTGGTGCAGGGGCTTGGCTGGTTGCAGCGCGGGGGGCCGCCCATCCTGCTCACTGCCTACACGGTGAAGGCAGGGCCCGTGCTACAAATGGCTCCACAGTTAGCCGCCCTGAAGGCTAAGCATTTGCAGTATGTGTGCGATGCGGGTGTGTCGGGGGTGGGGGCTGCCCTGGCGGCGGGGGCCTTCGTGTGCACCTTGGCCCGCTTGTGGTCGCTGAAATGGGAGAATCATCATCAGGAAGCACTGTGGCGTGTGGCCGCCAACGCTTGCTGGGCGTTTCCACGGCATGCTAGCGAGCGGGCGCGAGGCGTTGCTGTTGACCCGTGTTGGGCGTGTGGGGTTGACATGCAGGATGGGGACCGGCGTCACTGGTTTTGGGACTGCACTGTGGCGCTGTCCCTGCGGGAAAACATGGGGATGGCTATGGGTTTCATGCCAGAGGATGCTCTAAGTGCCTTCTCTCGTGAGGAGTTGTGGTTAGTGCGCCCGCCTGCGGGGCTTGCGCCACCTGTGTGGGATGTGGTGTGTCTCGCTGCTATGTCTGCCCTGGACTTGGGTCGGCAGCGTATGGTTATGGCCGGGCTGGCGGCGCGAGCGAAGCTGCCGTCGGCCCGGGTGCTGAGCATTGGACTTGCCGTCGTAGCTGACTTCTGGGGTCGTCTCCAGACGTTTGTGACTTTGGGTATCAGGCCAAAGGGTTGGGACACTGTGCCGTCTGCGCATCCTTTCATCTCTCGGGCTGTTGGTGACGGCATGGGTTTGCGCTTGCCGTATGACGCTGATTCCCCGCCTCCCTCGCCGTGAGAGGTTGTGCGTGGTTGGTGGCTTTGTGTTTGGGCAGGATGCACGTGTGGGCGACCGTTCTAGTACCTGGACGCTTGCGCCCTGGTTAGTGTGTGCTCTGTGCGTGTGTCCTGCGGCCTAGATGTTTCCCGGCACTTCTGTGCCTAGGCTTGTGGCGTTGAGGCACAGCGGTGGGGCTCTGGCGGGTTGAGGCTTGGCTAGGACTCACTGTGCGCGGAGTCACACGGACTTTGTCCGCGGGAGGGTTTGCAGCAAAGTCAGGGTTGGTGGAGTCAAGTTGGGCCCTGATAGCATGTGATGGCTCGGCGTCTTCGGGTGATGGGACTGTCCCCTCTGTAACATCCGCATTCGTTAACCACAACTCCTCACGAGAGAAGGCACTTAGAGCATCCTCTGACATGAAACCCATAGCCATCCCCATGTTTTCCCGCAGGGATAGCGCAATGCAGTCCCAAAACCAGTGACGCCGGTCCCCATCCTGCATGTCAACCCCACACGCCCACCACGGGTCAACAGCAACGCCTCGCGCCCGCTCGCTAGCATGCCGTGGAAACGCCCAGCAAGCGTTGGCAGCCACCCGCCACAGTGCTTCCTCATGATGATTTTCCGGGCCAAGGTGCACACGAAGGCCCCCGCCGCCAGGGCAGCATCCACCCCCGACACACCCGCGTCGCACACATATTGCAAATGCTTAGCCTTCAGGGCGGCTAACTGTGGAGCCATTTGTAGCACGGTCCCCGCCTTCACCGTGTAGGCAGTGAGCAGGATGGGCGGCCCCAGTTCGGTGGAAGTATGTTCAGTGCCTACACAGGTAACGGAGCCGAACCGTTCCTGATGCCTGATGGGTTTCGATCTTGCGACCTTGATGGTCCTCCGGCACCCAACTCCGGCATCGTGGCGCAAGACCCGCGTACAAAGCCCACGGGCGGGCACTGGTGCAGTCCCCCCCCCCCCCCCACACACACACACCCGCACGCGCACGGGGACAACAGCCAGGGACGGACCTTGGCCTGGGGCCACCCACTCTCCCCTGCCGGCCTCCCCTCCAGCCGCTCTTGCTTCGCCACGCCTGGCCTGGCCTGGCCTCGAGCCTAGCCATGGCTAGGCCATTGAAACTCTTGGGGCCCTCGATGCATCGGCGGTAGCTCAGCAGCCCAGCGCGTCGGCGGGGCGCGATCCAGGCGCCAGGATGGCGGGGGCGTGGGCGGGGGGAGACGGACCGGTGGCGGACGCTCCATCTGGCGCATAAATGTGACAGTATGATAGCTACTACAATACTCTCAAGACGCCTTCAGCCGCGCGCCCCAGCACCTGAAGGGAATCGGTCACAACGACCCGGAAGGTCGCGCCCTTGTCATTATTCATTTAGTTAATGTGTCAAACATATGTCGTTGTTTTGCGATACTGGAGAAACGGTCATGGTTATGCAGTTTCGGCTCCAAAGGAGGTCAACATTGAGCGTGTTTGGGCCAGGGGTCATATCTTGTTTTCGGGATGATGTCTAGCTCCAGACAAAAACGGCCGGGTAGCCGCCGGGTGGCCGCCGGCCGGGTGGCCGCCGTCTTTTGTCTGGGTACATGGCGGTTTGGGGGCTTCTCCATATGAATTCGGACAAAACCAGCCTCAAACCCGGGCCAACAAAGTCTCGCCCCAGACATTAGTCCCTGGAACGAATGTCTAGGGAATTTCCTAGAGTATGCACGCCCGTACCCTCACAGGGGATGACAATGGATGTCCGTTGGGTCCATTCCGGGCATCCGTCGAAAGAGCTAATTTGCTCCGACGGAGCGGTCTGAGCGATCCACCGAACGAATGCCGAACGCTACAACTATTAACTATACGCAATAGAAAACCTTCAATGAACAAGGTGATTGCTTTGATAAACGTCCGTCCATCGCGCAACCCGTCTCTCACCACAGCTCAACTCAATTATGGCTGGTCTCTGTCCTGGCTTCCTCTGTTGCAGGTCAAGTTGTGCGCGGTGGACGCAGTCTACAACAAGGAGGGCTCTGTCGTGAACGCGTTGAACGCCTTCCTAGGCAAGCACCCTTTCGGCCCTTACAACCACCTCTCAGACGCCGCGCACGAGGTGTAGCGACTGCGAAAGAAGGGCAAGGGCACGAAAGCGGACGTGCTCAAGGCGCTGCTGCAGCAGTTCGCGGCGTCCCGCGGTGTTGACAAGGACGCGTTCGAGGAGCTACCAGCGCTTATGGAGCTCATGCGCGAGCGCAACGCCTACGCACACGCTTACAACGAGACATACCTCTTTAGCGAGATCGAGAAGTGCAACTCTGACCTGTCGTCCGTCGGCAACGTGCTCTCGCTGATAATCAAGCCAGCCCCGCCCGCCGAGCCCACCGAGGGCGGGCACTGAGAGGAAGGTGAGGCTGGGCTGGAGGCTATTCACGTTGTTGGAATAGAGCCTCCCGCGTGTGGCTTGGGATAGAGCATGTAGGGCCTGGGGGAGAAACCTTGGGGGCAAAAAGGGGTTACTGGGTGGGTGTCTCGCTCCACGTTTGCCTGGTTCCGTACGACGTCCTGTACGCTTTCCCAAGCATCACCTACAAGCCCCCCCCCCCACCTCCCAACTTGGCTCCGGCTGTTGTTCCCTCCCCCCCCACACACACACATCTACAGGTCCGGCCAGGCCACGCACGTTTTGGGCACGGTGGCTGTGGCGCGGGCCGCACATGCCGCCATGGCCGCAACAAGTGTTCCCTCGCACGGGGGCTTTCTTGGCCTCATGGTGGGAGGCCCCCCAACTGGGGTCTGCTAGCAGGGCGGTTTTTGTTGTGGTAGCTGGGGGCTGATGTCGTTGGTAGGCCTTGCTCAGGGGTCGCGTGAGGCGTGCCCCGCCCGCAGCCGTGCCGTGCGTGGTGGTCGGCCTGAGGCAGATTGTTAGGCCGTCGTGGGGCTCTTGTTGGAGTGTTGGGCCACTCTTCAGGGGGGCCGACGGGGGCGGGGCTTCTTGCTGCGCCCGCTGTGGCACGGCGTGTGTGGCTGTGTGCACTTCATGGAGCGTCCCATGGTGCACTGGTTGGGTGGCGGCGCCTGCGGTCCGCGGGCCGTGCTTGCCACTGTTGGTCTGGTCGGTTCTGTCGTGCCGTGTGGAAGGCACCATGCTGTGCGGGTGGAGTGGCGGCACACGATCGTATCCTTCGTCCTAATAATGACGATAGCTACTGTGCAGCTGGTCCCACGGTCGTGTGTGTTGCAATTTGTAAAGCTATTGAAGTCGATGCCGTACTCCCGCCACGTGGGTCAATTTACAGAGCAGGGGAGGGGGATGCAGGGGGAGGGCGTCCCTCCCCCCCCCCCGCATGGCTGAGGGCCGAGAGGCAAGCGGGAGGGGGCGGTGAGGCATCACCACTTCACGACAAGATTGCATTGGTTACAAGAGGGACCTGCTGACGCAGTTCACGAGCCAGTGACGTGGAGAACGAACACCCTGCTCTGGACCCCAGGGGCGTGCCGCCTGCAGCGCCGTCGGCCTACTCTAGCTCTAGTAGGCTTGCTCCCATAGGACGCTCCTCCCGCCATACCGAACATGTTACTAGGTGCCATCACTCCACCTCCTCTTCCATTATGACACTTCACGACAAGCTCACAGCCAGGGGAGGGGGGGGGGGTGCAACTCGGCCTGCAACCAGCATCCAAATCTGCAAGGCCACCAGCTGACCAGCATCAGGGGTAGGGCGCACCGGCGCCACTCAAATCGCCGTCCACCACGCAGACCCGTGTGAAAGGCTGTCTGGCTGCAATGGGACTGCTGCAGCTGTGCTGAAGAGAGAAGGGCTCCTCGCCTCATCCTCCAGCGTGGCGGCGTCAGCGTCTCAGCGACAGCCCACAGCGCCACCGGCAAGCGCCCGCCGCGCATGCATGCAGCCGCGAGCCCCTAGCCTGCCCAGCCCACATGCCCACGCCCTCTCTGCCTCCGCCCGGTGGTGTGGTGTGGAGCGGGTGCCCAGGGCCACAGACGCAGCGCGGCAGCGGCAGTCGCGTCGCTCACACGGCGGCGTTCCACACCTTCAAAACGTGTATGGGGCTGTGCGCACGGTCACGGCACGATGTATCGGGAATGACTGTCTGCGAGGTCAGGTCGAGGAGCACCTGTCCCTTACACGGCCAGGCATGGCAAGTGCAAGCCGGCGACCACGCCACTCAGGCACCGCTCACTGGCTCAGCTCTCGAGCGCCTCTTCCCGACTTCAAAAGCCCCCAACGGCCCAAACCATACCGTACTCCTTGCCGCAATCATCCAACCTTTTCCGCTACACCCCGCCAACCGCCACGACCACCTCGCTCCTCCTCGGTCCCGCCTCCTCCTCCTCACAGCCAGGCCGCTGCAGCCTACAGCCGCGCGCGCGACTTTCGCGCATTTATCATGGCCCCTACCCAACATCCACCGCCCATGCAAGGGCTGCCCAACACGCCCACCTCCCACCCACACCCCGCCACATCCACCAGGGTGCAGCCAAAAGCCACCGTCTTCACAGAGCTAACTTAACTTTCAGCACAGGAGATGCATTCACCACTCACGGGCGGGCCAGGCCAGGCCAAACAGCGGAGGTGGCAGCCATCTGGACTGCAGCCAGCGCCTCAGCAGCAGCTCATGTCCGCCGGGCGCCTCGCCCCACACTCCGTGCTGCAGTACCGCAGGGTGCCGCAACCCGGACACGCCACCGTCAGCCGCACGCACGCCTCGCTGCCTCCCCGCAGGTCCCTGCAGCCCCGGTGGGCGCACAGCCCCAGCCGCCGCCGCACCTCGGCCGGCGACAGCAACAGCGCCGCGTCCTCCGCCACCACCGGCTCACGCCAGGCACAGGCGGCGCCCTCCCGGTCGCCCCGCCCCTCCTCGACGCCGCCGCTGCTGCTGCTGCCGGCGCGCAGCGCCGCCAGGACCACCGCGCGTGCCGCCTCGCCCGCCTCGCCCTGATCCCGCAGCCGCTCCAGCCGCACACGCGTAGCCAGAGGTAAGTGCTGCTGCACCAGGTCCCATTCCGCGTTGCCGTTGCGCAGCGGGGCGCAGTCAGCGGGCAGCCCTGCCCACAGCGCCTCTGCTGCGCGCGCCATGCGCGGCCCCTCCACCGCAGCCAGCTGGCGGCGCCGGGCAGTGACGGCGGCGGCCATGGAACGCACCGGCTGGATGTCCATCAGGATGAAACTCCTCCACTCCTCCGCGGCCTTGGTGTCGCCGCGCTCTAGCGCCAGCTGTCGTGCCGTCACCAGCACCGGCACCCAGTCCAGCACGCACATCGCCAGGCCCACGGCCAGGTCGACGGAGCGCGGCGCCGTCAGGAAGACGTCGGACTCCGCTGCCTCCAGCCAGTTCGTGGTAGACATCGGCAGCCATGACGCGACTAGTAGCGAAACCAGCTCCACACGCCGCTGCTGCTGGTGCTGCTGCTGGAGGTGCTCGTGCTGGTGCTGTTGCGGTAGAGCTGCTGCTGCCGCTGCCGCGCTTGTGCTAGCGCTGCTAGTGCTGTTCCTCCTACTGCTAGCAGCGCTGCCACTGTGGACACCGCCGGCAGCGCCGCAGCCGCCGCTGCTGCTGCTGCTGCTGCTGCTGCAGCCCGCCCGCATGACGCACAGCACGCTCAGCGGCACCCGCAGCTGCATCGCGTAATCAACAGCCGACGCGGACGCCTCCGCGGTGACGGCCGCAAAATCCTGGTGCACCAATTTTGACCTCGAGGAGAATGCCGAGGTCATCAACGACCGAGTGAGCTTGGCGGCGCTGACCAAGTAGCCCGCGGCCTGATGCACCGGCGCCGCCAGCAACAGGTGCTCGACCGCCGCCCACTCCGGAAAGACGCCCGGCATGGCCAAGCGCGGAAGGGTCTTTCCACCGCCGGGCCTGACCAGGCGCTGTGACAGGCACTCCCGGCCAATCGCCCGAACCAGCGCCTCCAGCGCCGGCAGCAGCCCCAGGCTTAGGCCGCGGTACAGGCTGGCGCGCTGGGCGGCGAGCAGGGCGGCGGCGGCCGCGCTACGGCGCTGCTGCTCTGAGTCTAGGCCCTGCGGCTGCGGCTGCGGCTTTGTGGCCTGGCCGCCGTCAGCGGCGGCCTCTGTGCGCCCAGGCCCAGGCTTGGACCCGGGCCCGAGGCGGGTACTGCGCAGGGCCCGGGCGTTTCTGTCCAGGGCCCGGTCGTCCGCGCAGGCAGCAAGCAGCGCTGCACCAGCATCAAGGGGAGACGGCATCAAGGGGAGCCGTCAGGGGGCATGAAGGGGAGCCGCCTGGGGGCGCTGTTGTCGTGAACAGCCCAGCAAGCAAAAGCTAAGGGCACCAGCCAGCTCACGCAATGAACACGACTAAGGGCAGTTACTGCCGGTGACATACAGACATGGCTGTCCCGTGCGCGCGCACACCTGCAAGCAGCAGAGGGCCCCGGCAAGCCGACAACCCGCACGCCTTGCACGCGCCAATACAGCGCGCGACATAGCACGACATAGCACAAACACACGCGCTCACACGCGCTCATGCCGCTTGACCGCTCACTGATCACGTTCGCTCACGCCCACCCGAGCTCACCTGCCTGCAGCACGCCGGTCACCAGGGCGTCCTCGCTCCAGAGGCTGTCTGCGTCATCCACCAAGAGCCGCAGACAGTCAATGATTACCCGCCACCCCTCCTCCTGCATCACGTCGACCGCGGGTGCTACCGCTGCTTTTGCTCCTGCTGCTTCTGCCATTGCAGGCACTGGAGGCGGAGCTGGCTGTGGGGCGGAATGCAGCAGGGCCAGGAAGCGCGCCTGTTGCCCCGTCGCAGCCGACGCCAGGCGTTCGGAATCCTTATTGGCGGCAGCACGCCAGCGGTATCCATCTGCGCACTGCAGATATGACAGGCAATTGATGAACAGGTCCGAGCAGGCATCACGTGTAATGCCGCCCAGCCGGTACGCCTTCAGCCTCGCGCCGCGCCGCGCAGCTGCCACCGCCTCCGCCGCTTCCCGCCGCTTTTCCTCTCGCCGCTGCTCCGCAGCAGCCGCAGCCTGCTTGGTTGCGGCTGCCTGGTGCTGCTTGGCTGCCGCGGCCGCCTGCTGCCGCAGCTGCTTCTGCGTCAGCGGCTTGGCGGGCTTGGCCGCCAGCGGCTGCTGTGTTGCTGCAACCGCGCCTGCGCTGCCAGCGCTAGCTGCCGCCGCCGTCCCGCTGCTGCCTGGCCCACCCGCGCCGGCAGCGCCGCCGGCAGCGCCCCCAGCTGTAGGCGATCCTGAAATGCGAGGCACGCTTTGACTTCTACCTCCCCCGGCAGCGCTCCTGGCGGCAGCACCCTGGGCGCACGCGGGCGGGTGCAGCACTCCCAGGTACCCGCGCCAGCGCTGCAGCGTCACCCGCGCCGCCCGCAACGCCAACACCTGCTTCGCACTGTTGCTAAGCAGCTGCGGCTGCCTTTGTGTCTGCGCCTGCGGCTGCCTTTGTGTCTGCGTCTGCACCTGCGACTGCTGCAGCCCGTCTATGCGGAGGTGCAAGCTCATGGCCCAGCGCGCAATCGTGTTCGCCAAGTAAACATCGTCCAGCACCGTGCAGGCCTCCTCGTGCGCCCCCTCTGTAGGAAGTGGGGAGGCGCGCAAGCCCTTCAATGCATGAATGAATGCGTCGCGTGCTCACATGGTAACGACACACAACCAACATACTAGGGCCATCACAGGAGGGCATTCCAGTCATCGATCCTGCGGACTGTGAGAAACCCTGCACATATGTCCTTGACCGCATTGACGGCATTACCAGTAGCGCTCACCCAAACTGCTGTCAACCATCCGGCGCAGCACCGGCAGCGGCAGCTGCTCGAGCCGCAGACCGTACAACTGCGGCGCCTGCGCCGCCGCCGTTGCAGCAGTTGCCGCCGCCGCAGCACCAGCACCAGCACCAGCGCCAGCGCCAGCGCCAGCGCCAGCGCCAGCGCCAGCAGCGACAGGCCCGGACCCAGCGCCAAGCAGTGCAGGGCCGGCGGCGGAGGACGGGTCCGCGGCGCGCATGCGGCGCGGCGCGGAATAGCATGCGTCCGCCTCCGCCACGGCCAACTGCGTCACCACGTGTGCCGCCATCAAGAAGTCCGCGGCGTGGCCCAGCCGTGGATGCCCATCCCCTTCCGCCAGCTCCGCCAAGCTGACGTGCGCTTGGAGCAAGGACAGGATGTTCCACAACATGCCATGAACCGGGTCCACTATCGCCTCCTCCGCGTCTTCGATTGCGAACGGCGGGGGCGCTGCCGTCTCAGAACCTGAGTTCTGCTGCTGCCGCCGCTGCCGCCAGTTCCACTCGTCCCCCGACAGCTGCCGCGCCTCCCGCGAGGCGTGCTCCAGCACCGCACTGCGCCGCACCGCCGCCAGCAGCTCCACAGCCAGGGCGGCGTGGCGGCCGTCGGGCGTCAGCAGCAGCGGCGCGGGCGCTCCTGACGGCGGCCCGGCGGCTGCACTGCCGCTGCCGCTGCGGCTGCCACTGCCGCTGGCGCCGCCGGGCGCAGCGTGCACCTCCTGTAGGTGCGCATTTGCGTTGCAGGCTGCGTCAGCTTTCTTACTGGCAGCACAAATGGACACCGTGCGAAGGACGATAGCAGGGACGACCGAACAGGCGGCACGGTGCCGCCGTGCCGTATGCGAGGTACAGAGCGGGGTGATGCAAGGCAGGCGCTGGCGCTGGCCTCACCTGCTCAGCCGCAAGCGCGACGGCGTGCATGCCAGCCAGGAGCGTTGAGCATGAGCCGAGCAGGCGCAGCCACTCACAGCTGCGCGGAGGAGACCGAGCCGCATGCACACGGGCACACAGCTCCACCACACCCGCCCGCACCAGCGCAAGCGCCACACACCGGGCGGTTGCTACTAGCGCGCCGTCCTGCTTCGCGCCGAGCGCGTCATCTGCGTCCTCGCGGGGCGCCGCCGCGTAAAAGAAGTCGTCCAGCGCGCGCAAGGCGTTGATGGCGCAGGGAAGGGTCAAATCGCAGCGTTGAGCGCGATTGCCAGAGTGAGGCGTGGGGGAGGGGCCGGTTTGTGCGGCGGTTTGCTCGGCATCCTCCTCCTCCATGGGAGCTCCAGCTGAAGGACCGCTACCATGCGATGCTAGGAAACCGAGGACCGCCAATAGGCTTTGGAGGAGTCGGTGGAGATTGCCTTTGTTTTCGATGCTAGCCCATTGTCCTCCGGAAATGCTCTGTGTCAGACAAGCCATAGCTTGCCACGTTTCAGGCGACCAGATTTCGGCGTCCAGACCAGCGCTATCCAGCACCTCCAAGACCCGTTTGGCTGTCGGTCGCTCGTCTCCCATTGCTGTTATCCTCTAAGACCGTGTACAATTTCTGGTGATTTAGCGATGACCTTGACATCGTTACATGCATGTCTCTGCCGGTCCGCTCGATCCAGCCAGTGCCGCCCCATGTCGATGTAAACCTCCCAGCTTCGCAGCGCGACGGCTCGCCCTTTGTGGGGATCCAAATTCAGGCATGGTATAGCAACCGTGAGCTGAAGGGGTTACTACAGCGTGTTGAAATGGGGAGACAGGAGGCACACGACAGCCACGACCAGCTCTGACTTGCGTGCCCTTGGGCGTGCCACCACAAGCAGACCGGGCATTCTTTCAGTGACTCCGTCTTGGTTTTGGCTTTGTTCTCGACTGATTTTGCTTGCATTGTGGCTGGCCTTACGGGGCGGTGCACTTTACATACTAGTTTCTCTGTATCCCATGCTTTCAAGGGTTTTTGCACTTGGCAAATATTCCGTTACAGCCTCTATTCCCTACAGGATTTAATGAAATAGTAACAACTACAAACAACCCTAGGTTCTGGCCGAGGACTATGGCTGTCGCCCCCCTTTGAGGGGCGAGCCAACTCTCCCCCTTCCTCAGCCCCTTGCTCCACGCCTACGCGTGCTTGACTCCAGCCAGCACTGGCAGTCATGAGGCTGACCTCGCGCGACCTGGAAGCCGACGTAGGGGCGCTGCCTGCCACCGCCGCACGCCACCGTTCCCTCAGGTGCGCAAAACAGCAACAGCAGGAGGGTGGGAGGGATGTCTGGGCGAGCCATCCAGGGCATCGGGGTCGGAGACGCATCCAGCCGGCGCGGGCATCCAGCATAGCCCGGCCACATAACCTGCCTACCTGGGGGCGACCCGACCGGGGTATGCGACAGTGCCCGCCCGGCCATCCAACAGTTCTGGGCCGACCCGACCCAGCCATCCACGCATTGGTCGCCGGCTCATCCCGCATCCCTGGGCCAACCCCAGCACAGACATCCAGCAGACGCGAGCCAACCCGCGCACACATCACGTTTCCTGACTTGGAAAGCTGTTTGGAGAAAAGCCAAACCCATAGGAAGAAAAGCTCCTCCCTCTGGGCGGGGAACATGCTGGGGGCGTGCCGGTCGACACGGCCTGACATGGCGAACCCGCCAAACCTCTTTTTGTCTTAATCTGTTTCATATGCATATAAGCGTGTAGGTTGTTCTTCTTAAGCTGCTGTTTGCCCGCTGGAAGCTGAAGCCATACAGCATATCAACTAGCAATTGTCGTCTTTCTAGCACCAATTCCTGGTTCCACGGGCATGGGATATAAAAAACAGCAGGAATAGTCAATCCCGTCCTTTGAGGCGCCCAAAAGCGGCCGGCGAGCCGGACGAACCACTGGTTCGCTTCGGCCATCTCGGGTGCCCTGGCCCCTTCTCGTCACAGTCTATGCCCACACCAATGAACACAACCTATTGCATGTGCACAATTCATCGGGGTAAACTAAAGCGAACGCTGGACGTCTTCCGCAGAGACATCATTTCGGGGTTTAGCGTTTAGCTATAAACGGCCGCTATAGCGTGAACATAGCTCACTATAGTATTGATGCTAAGGCATAACGAAGGTGTTGAATTCTGAGGGCATGACATGGAAGAACAAAAACACGCGGTTCGACGCGGCCCCCTGCAATACCCATGGCATACCCCCACGCTCCTCCCCACGGTCCGCGGCGCAGTCATAACAGCACGCCGCGCGTAACGTGTAGAGCCATTCAACAGTTCTGGGCCGACCCGACCCAGCCATCCAGCAGTTCCCGCCGGGCCATCCAGCATTCCCGGGTCGGCCCGACCGGGCCATCCAACAGTCCCCGCCGAGCCATCCGGTTGTCCCGCCCAGGCATCCAGCAGTGCTGGGCCGGCCCGCTAGGTAACTGCAACAGTGCTTGGAAACGGTGTAGTCCCAACCACGCAAAAACAGCCAATCCCCAAAATTCCCACCCTCCTCAACAGCCAGGCACCCAGCCCCACCGCCACCCCGTCAGGCGCGACAGGCCGCCGGCAGGCCCGACTCGCAGCATGCGAACCTTTCGCCTTGGCCAGCACTCAGCAGCGGCAACAGTGCGACACCGGCGGCGGGACCGGAGGGTGGGAGGGAGACCTGGGCCCGGGCGCCCGGCATCCCAGTCTCGGAAGCAAAAGCCGCCGGGGGCGGAAAGCCCTCCTGCGGCCGCAGGCATCCCAAAACCGGTGACCCAGCGATGAGCGATCCTCGCATCGCTCGCCCAGCCAGGCGTCCCGTAGCCCGCAGCCCCGCAATCATGTGGCCTTCAGACCTGGCCACGCTATAGAATAGAGCTGCGGCACCGCTCTTATCGGGGTGCGCCAACCCTCTAGAACCGCCCATCCCTCAAGTTCCCGGCCTCCGCATCACCGCATGTCGTCCGCCACCTTACCCTTTGTAGTGTGCTCAGGCAGTACGGCGTGGGGACGTCAGGAGGGGCTCGGCATCCCTGCTCGGGGCGCGTCAGTGGGCCGCGGCGACATGCGTTCAGGCAGTCCGGCTGTACGATGACGAGCTTTCTGGGGGATGTCATGTCCACGCGGTGATGCGGTGTCAGCACCGCAAAGCCGCTTTGTACGAGGTGACTCCTTTGACTTGCCCCTGCTTACACCCTGGGTGTTGGCCAAGCACGACGTGCCACCAACCCCACCGCAGCGTATACCTGCGCGCCACTTCGCGCGCTGCACCGTCCCGTGCTCACGCTCTCCACATCCCGCCTCTTGCTCTCACAGCCAAACGCACTTGTACGTCACCCCGCGCGCCTGCACACGCCAAGAAGCTGACACGTCTCCCCGCGCAGCAAATCCGACGTCGCTAGCCCCGCTCCGCGCAGAAGGCCATGCTTCCATTACGCAAGTTGAAAGCACCCTTACCCAACTGTTTATGTTACCGGTCTTGTTAACGTGTGACCATCGCGTGTTCAGCAACGGCACTGGTGCGTCCGAACTGCGAAACACACACATTCACTTGGCCGCCCTTGAACCACCTCGCCAGCCGCCACAGCGCTTCCACAACAAAGAAGGCGGCGGCAGGCCATGCAGCGGTAATCCGGGGCAGCGCTTCTAGGCTTGAGTAATGTCAAAGTCTACGGCACTCACAAGCGATCAACCTGCGAACTCTGATCATTCACACGTTCACGCGATTCGTCTCCAACCCGCTCACGCCGACAGCTGCCATCCGCCCTGCAACTGCCGCATCATGCCCAGCAGCAGCAGCTCATGTCCACTGCTGCTGCTGCTGCTTACAGAAGCTGCTCACATTACCTGCTCACACAAGCTGCTACAGCTCAGTTGCCCGCTGCCCGCTGCCACACACACGCACACACGCGCGCGCACACACACACGCAAATGCTGCTGCACGCGCAATCGCCTTTAGTTCCAGGTGAAGGTGGGCTTGGCGGGGAAGGTGCAGCCGGAGCGCTGGATGACGGTGTTGGCAGCATAGTTGCCGGCGCGGCAGCACTCGGCAATGTCCTTGCCGCACACCAACTGACTCATAAAGCCGCCCACAAAGGCGTCGCCTGGGGAGGGATTGCAGGTCATGGTTAAGTAGTGGGCGCTTGGAGGATGCTGCATTCCGATCCCAGCTGGACCGAGACCCAGAGCAGGGAGAGGAGCACGAGGCGTGTGCGCTGAAAATATGATGTGGTTGCAGGTCAGAAGAAGGATGGCGAAAGATAAATAGTGCGTGATTGCCTATGTGCCAGCCGGCTGCACGTGGATGGATGCATGCTCGCGTGTGCGTTTGCGATTGCCCGCAAGGACTGGGGTCAGACAGCTCCAATAAAGATCAACATGGAGGCCGTTGTTAGGGGCCTCTCTGTCTGGTGCCAGCAGTAAAACTGCGAATCATCACTCCCCGCTCGTGTGCTCTTGCTTACACATGTGTGCATGCCGTATCCATTGCGTGCGTCATCATCACATGACCATGCCCTTTCCTCTTCACCCCTTTCTACCGCGCCCACGCCATTCCAGGCCACTTCCTACTCACCGCACACGGTCCCTCTTCCCCCCTCCCCCCTCCCTCCTCCCTCCTCCCCCCTCCCTCCTCCCTCCTCCCTCCTCCCTCCCCCTCCCTCCTGCCTCCTCCCTCCCCCCTCCCTCCCCCCTCCCTCCTCCCTCTTCCCTCCTCCCCCCTCCCTCCTCCCGCCGCCCTCCCCCCTCCTCCCTCCTGCCTCCTCCCTCCTCCCCCCTCTCCCCCCTCCCTCCCTCCTCCCTCCTGCCTCCCTCCTCCCTCTCCTCACCGGCGCCGTTGGTGTCCACCAGCTCCTCCTTGGCCAGCAGCATCACGGGGTAGCGCGACACGCGGCCGCCCACCGCCACAATGGTGGGGTCGCAGCCCTGGGTGAACACCACCACACGCGGCCGGCAGCCGTTGGCCTTGGGCATGCGCGACATCTGCGTAGGCGAGGCGAGTTGAGGCGGGGTGGGGTACATTCATGACTGTTTCAAGACGTGAAGGCGTGGTGGGGTGGTTGGTGGCGGTGGCGGTGATGCGAGGAGCGGGTTGCGGGGGCCGAGCAAGGGGCAGTGGGCGCACAGCCGCACAAGCGGGCAGGTGTGTACAGTGGATGCTGCCCGGTGCTTGGGGTGGCCTGTGAGCCCCCGCTCGCGTGCCTACTTGGAGAAATGGTGAAAACAACCCCCCAGCACACCCATACTCCTTCTGTCTCCCCTTTTGCCCCTCACATCCTCCCTCCCTCCCTCCCTCCCTCCCTCAAGTCGCTGGGCTCCGGCACACAGCCCTCCCCCTCCCCCACCTTCTTGGCCACCTCCTCCAGGCTGAGGCCCTCCCAGCCCTCGCTGGCCGCCAGCGCCGCCGCCTCGATCTCGTTGCCGAACAGGAAGTCAATGTAGGGCATGGAATCCATCAGCACCTTCTTGAAGGGCGGCACCTGCACAATGAACGGTGCCGACAGGTTCTGCAGGGGGGGGGGGCAGCGGCAGGGGGAGGGGATGGGGAGGGGTTACATTCATGATTAATTAAGAAGGGGGGGGCGGAGGGGCAGTCAGCACGTTATCACGCAGCACGCCAGGACAGGAGGTGTGACAGGGGATCGGGCGTGGGAAGTATGATGGGGCCAGCCCACCCATACCGCATACAGCTCTGTCCTGCACAGGCAGTACCCCTCCCCTCTCCTCCGCACCATGGCGTAGATCTTGTCGTTCTCCGCGCAGTGCTTGGCCACGTGCTCGATGGACTGCGGGGGCAGGGATAGAGGGGGTTAACGTTGAACCAATCCCGTAAGGAAACAGTGGAGGGGGGCTACAATCATGATTCTTTAGAAAGGGGGGAGTAGGAGCTTAGAGCACAACGGGGAGGGGTCGACCGCGTCGGCTGACGGCATGGGCTGTCAGCAGGCGGGTACCTGCACGCAGTGGCAGGTCCACGCGGCGCCCCCCACCCCCCCTACTTCGCTACACTTCTCTGTACCAATCCTTGCAACCCTCCGGGCCTGGGGTCCTGGGGTCTCCGGCTGTGGCGGCGCTGCAGCTGCTGGCTGCACCCGACTGTGGCGATACCGGACTCCACAGTGGGCCAGCCGCTCATCGCCACAGATCCCTGTCGGGGACCTCCTTGCGCCCACCTCGCTCCCTCCCTCTCTCCCTCCCTCCCTCCCCATCCCCCCCGCTGCCTCAGCCCTCACCGCGGGCGACACGGTGATGAAGAAGCCGGTGCAGTACACCACACGCGCCTTGTGCAGCAGCGCCAGGTTCTCAGGCAGCAGCAGGTGGTCCAGCTGAGGGTGGGGTGGGGTGGGGGGGGGGGAAATGAGGGGATGAGAGGTGGGTGGTGGAGCGGGTTTGACGCGGCACGTGGCAGGCCGCGTGCGTATGACACGGACCTGGTTCTTACAGCCCCGGAGCCAACCCCGCCCCCTTTGCTCCGCACTCTGCACTCCAGCTACCAGGATACGCAATCCCTACCGAGCCCCGCTCCCGCTCACAGCATCTCAAGCGGCTGCGCCCCCGGCTGTGTTCCCACACGGCCTTCATGGCTGCTGCCGCGTTGCTGTGCTGCAGGGCCTCCTGCCCCGGCCCCCGCCCCGCGTCTTTGCGCCTCACGTTCCCGTCTCACCACACTCAGCGACCTCGGTTTGACACCGCCCAAGCAGCGCCGCACCACCCCCGCCCTTCCCTCTTGGGACCCCCCTCAGGATCTTTTCCCTTAAAATGAACTACCCCCCTCCACCCGCCTGCTACACCCCCTCCATCCCGCCCCGTACACGCCCCTCTCCCCTCAGATACAACCACTCTGTTCTCCATGAACGGCTGCCCCCCAATCCCCACTCCCCTCGGCCTCGCACCTTGAAGTTGTTGGCGGCGGCCAGGTTGGCGACCAGCGAGCGCTCGCTGCTGACGATGCAGGTGGCGCAGGTGCCGGTGGGCGTGGAGGCGTCCACCTGGTAGCGGACCTGCGGGGGCAGGGGGAGGAGAGGGAGGAGCAGGAGGGGGAGGAGCAGGAAAGAGGATGGGGATGGGTGCAGGATGCGCGGGGTGAGGGGGCAGGTGCGGCAGTGCGGAGTTGGGGTTTGGGCTGGGGTCTGGAGGCAGGGCAGGCATGCGTGGGCGTGCGGGATGTGTGGCTGTGTGTGACACGGCACGAATGGAGAGTGAGAATGGGGGTGGCGCGCGAGGGCGTGACGAGGACAGAAACCGAACGGCCGGTAGTCGAGGGGCCGAAGCACCTGTCCCCCGTCCTCTAACGACGGACTGAGCGCGCCCAAACAACCAAGCCCGATCAACGCCGACGCAGGTGCTTACGTTCACACCCTCGGCGGTGGCGACCTCGGTCATCTTGCGACCGAACTCGTCGTCGCCGATGCAACCCATGTAAGAGGTGGCGTGAGGAACCTGCAGCATCCACTGCGTGATGCGAGTGGTGTTCTGGCCAGCACCACCGGGAATGTACTCGACGTTGGGCAGAGCGGCCAGCTCCTGCACAAGGCGACGAGGGCGACGCTCGTCACATGTGGGCGGGAATCAGGACCCCACGCTCGAGCCGACCAGCGAGTTTTGCCTCGTCCGCGCTCGATTGCACCGCTCACCCCGTACATAGGCAGGTGCTTCTCCTCAGCAAGAATCTGGTTGGCCAGCTTGATCTGCGCAGACGGCGACCGCCAGGCGTCAGTGCCGATCGCACAATGCGTGGCCATCATTGGCTGCAACACGTCGCATTGCATTTTAGGCGCTACAAATGCACTCGTACCTCATACTTGTCCAGGAACGCCTGGTCGACGACCGCGGACACGTCCAACAGCGGGTTGCCGAGGCACAGGAAAGCACCCTCAAGACCGGCCATTCTTGCTATTGATGTCGGAAAAGTAGAGCCACCGAAAAGTAAGAAGAAAGCTCGGGGACTGCCAACAAACAGAACCGAGCACCCCCCATTGCGTGAAACTGCACGGCATTTACCTTAAATTCGATAGCTGCAAGAATCATGCGCACTGTCTTCCTATCAGTTTCACTACTAGAACATCCAATAACCTGTTGAATGTAGGGCGAACGGTAACACGCGCCAAACGGGGCTCGACCACTGAATTTTGCAGCCAGTGTTGTTGAGTTGGCTTTGAGTTGCACACGCATATCGGCTGTTAGGTTAACTCCCCGATCCACAAGGAGGGAGGCCGCCGTTGACCGCGTTTGGGCTCGCCAGCTCACGCCTGGGGCCCGAACTTAGCTACAATGAGTAAGTGTTGTGACTTGCTTGTATTCAATCATACCGGCGCTGCTATGGGCATGTGCATTGACCAGGGCGCCAAACCCGTGGCACCAGCGGCTGATACCCAAGCTTGCGACACCCCACATTCTCACACACAGGCGGGCTCATAAACCCCTTTGCCGATGAGGAACCGGCACAAGACAAGGGTTTCAACTTCTACAGGTGCGCAACTCTTGCGTGTGTGTGCATCATGTGTGCTGGTGGGGAGTCCCGGCACAAGGTATGACGGGGTGGTAATTGTTGGTCCAGCTTTGAGGTGGGCTGGGCGTGGACTGCGAGAAGCGTGGAGCGCATGCAACCTCGTCCGCTGTTACACACACATAGCACTGCCCCTCCCAACTGTGTCGCCCCCACCATTCGCACCGTGCCCTCTCACACGCTGCCGCCGCCTCACCACCCTGTCACACCCCTGCACCCCACAGCGACCCACTAGCGGCCTACAGCTCTGCCCCCCGGGCGGGGCCGCCGCCGCCGCCCATACGGCCGCCGCCAGCGGGTGCGTCTTCCGTCTTTACATGCCGTAGCGGCGGGAGGGGCGGCTTGGGCGTCAGGGCGCCGGGTGGGGTGACGGGTTGTGCCCAGGAGCTCGGGAGCACACGCCCCACACGGGAGTCTAGCCAGGGGTTGCGGTGCCTGTGTCGGGCAGGGGGCGTGTAAGGAGCGGGGTGAAGCAGTGCCCTCTGGGAGCGAAGGGGCCAGTCGTGTTGAGGACACGCACACCATGGGTGTGCTTGTCAGGTGCACCTGGTGACGTGGAAACGTGGTAACGTGTCTAGCTGAGCGCATGCCTGCCTATTGCGCCATGGCCGATGTGCCACAGGGCCCGACGGGCACGTGCCGCCGGGGGGACCACCTTCCGTGTCGGGACGTGGCGGCCCGCCACCGCCCATGGCGCCGTACGGCGGGTACGGCGGTTACGGCGGCGGACGAGGTCGCGGCGGTTATGGCGGCGGCGGCGGCTACGGTGGCGGCTACGGCGGGAGGTATGGCGGGCCGCCACCTCAGCAATTCGGTGGCGGGCGTGGCGGCGGCGGCGGCGGCGGCCGCTTCGGCGGGTACGGCGGTGGCGGGCCGGGCGGTTGGGAGCAGGGGCCAGGCTACGAGCCGGGCGGGGCCGGGGGAGGGGGCGCGCCCGGGCAGGGCTGGGGACACCAGCTGCCGCATAGCTTTGCTGGCGGCGGCGGCGGTGGCGGCGGCGCCAGGCCCAACAAGTGGGTGCGGACGGAGGGGCCGCAAGGCGGCGGCGTCGCCGCGCCTGAAGGCGGCGACTTCCCTGGAGATCCAGGGTCAGGGCCCGGGGCAGGGCTGCCGGGGGCTTTCCCAGGCCGCGGCGGCGGCCGGGGGCACCCGGTTTACTCCAGGGGCGGCGAGGGGAGAGGCGGCGGTGGTGGCGGCGGGCGGGGCGGCCGCGGCGGGCGGGGCGGCGGCCACCACGGCGGCGGCCATGCCGGCGGCGGCGGCGGCGACGGCGGCGATGTTGCGCCTGGCGCCATGGGGTCGTACTACAAGCCCTCGTTCAGCGGTGACCCCTGGGCCGCCCTGACGCCGCGGCCGCTGCAGCCGCTGGACGGCCTCGGCGGCGGACTGCTGGGGGGCGGCGGTGGCGGCGGCAGCGGCTTTGGGCAAAGAGGTGGCTTTGGAGGAGTAGGAGGAGGAGGAGGAGGCGATGTGGGTTTTGGGCATGGTGGTGGAGGGGGTGGACCAGGGGCTGACGCGGAGCAGCAGCAGCAGCAGGGGGTGGTGGATGCACGCAAGGTGGTGGCGGGGGGTGGCAGCTTGGCGGACATATTCGCGGAGGGGGCGGGCGAGGGCGAGGGCGAGGGCGGGGAGGGCCGGGCGAGCGCGGAGGGGGCGCAGGACCGGCCTTGGCACTAAGTGACGACACGGGTGGGGCAGCAGGAGTGCGCGAGTGGCAATGGGCATTCGAGAGCGCGGGCGTCACCTCAGCGGTGCAGGTGCGGTTGTGTCGGACCTCTTGGAGGATGGGTGGAGGCAGCGGCGGGGTTACTGGTTGCCGCCGGGTTGCTGACCTTGTGAGGGTTCTAGGGTCAAGTGGACTTTGTGGCGGTCCTCGCAGGAGTTGAACAGGCGGTTTTGCACCCCGCCCGGCTTTGTGCAGCCTGTTGCACATTGTGTGTGACTGCTTCAAGCTCGTTGGCAAGAGTTCGCGACACGCTAGTCGCGTCCTTGGTGGTTCGTTCCGGTCATGTCTGCTGCGGTCCGCCGCGACATGTGGGCTCCAAACGACCACGCGCTCGGCTCGCCGATCCGACCAGGTCTTTTCCATCAATATTTAACCCTCAATTGATGAAAGCAGCTGCAACCGCAACGGGCATTTAGCGCGCGACAAGACGTGAAATGCCCCAAGTCGGGCGGCGACTGCTCGGCTCCCGCCCGACTCGGGCCATGTCGTACCCCGCGTGAAGCGGGCCGTATATAGCTCATACCTTGCTTCATAATCCACAAAGCACACCTATTTGAAGCACTCTGAGCCATTTACCAATCTGCAAGCCGTCCAGCAGCTGGCACGCGCCTCCACCGCAGAGTTACATCACATCTCCACCCCGCTTTGCTTTGAGCCCTCCGCCCTTTCCACCGCGCGCATATGCTGACGCGGGGGATGAAGCTCTTTCGTTTAGCTGTCCTAGCATGCCTCCTTGCAGCGCCGCTATCGACGTCCGAAGTGCTGGTCGTGCCTGAGGCCGCTTTTAGCGGCTCGCTCGCGCGTTCGGGAAGCGATGGCATCACCCGACAGATGTATGAGCTTGGTCTTGATATCGATGGCAAGCCGGCCCATCCGGCTGCAACCATTGTGAGCGGCGACGACTCGTCGCTCGATGGCATCGCTCTGAGCCGCGCGACGACAGGTGGTCTGCTTATTGTGGTTGGAAGCCCTGCCAACCTTCATAAAACCATTGGGGCGGCCTTTGATGTCGGTGAGTTTGATAAATGAGCGAAGGGAAGGCGACCAGGCGCATTCAGCATCCAACTTCGCACTGAGCCTTAACAACGCCGGCAGCCATAGCTCTGTAATCTTAAGCGCGCTCTTATGGCCGTTGTATGCAATGAGCATGTTTCATTGAGCAGCCGCCCTACCTAACTCCTTGGTGCGATCCCATCCTTCAGGCTCGGATGGTCGCCGCTGCGACTCTACGTCCAACGGTGGCTCGGTCACCCACGGCAGCAGGCCGAGGCTGCACGCTGCCGCCGCTACGCTCTTCGGCTCCGAGGACGCTCTGGATGCGGAGTGGCCCCAGACACTCGAGGCGGTCGCGGTCACGCACTCCATTGCCGCATGCAACGTCGGCGGCGCCGTGACGCAGGTCCCGCTTTACTTCTCGCCCAGCGATGGAAGCATCGTGGCGGTGGTGAGTTGCATGGCACTTGTCTACACGTTGTGTCAAAGCAGCCGATTGCGTCAATTAGTCCTGTCTTGCGTATTTGGGTCCCGTCACCAACTTGCTTATTAGTCATCAGGGACACGCTCCCCGGCCTCCCTCATCTCACCTCCACCACCCCTCCCCTCTCCTCCCCTCCAGGCCTTCACCTCCGCCTCCCCCCGCAAGCGCACCGTGGTGTGGCTCGGCTACGACTGGGCGGCTGGGCCTCAGACGGCCTGGGGTGCCGTGCTGGCCAAACTCATCGACACGCACGCCCTGCTGACCGCCACCTCCTCGGCGGCCGCTGCCTCCCTGTCCTCCGCATCCTCCGCCACTGCCGGAGAGCCCAAGGTCGTGCACATCACCACCACTTCCTCGTCCGCCGCCGCCTCCAACACCGGCTGCGGTAGCGGAACCTGTTCCCACAGCCACCTAGTCATGGCCACCCTGGCCGCTGCCGCTTCGTCTTCCGCCGCATCCGCCTCTGCCGCTTCGTCTTCAGCCTCTACCCTTGCGCACACCGGCGGCTCCGAGACCGAGTTCGCGGCTGATGCAGCCAAGGATGGTGATGACGCTGCCGCGGAGCCCGTGTTGGTGGATGACGCAGCCATGGATGCCGCCCTGGACTCCATGCCGGATGCTGTCAGCGATCTGTCAGACGGCGTCAGCGAAGTGGTCCGCCGCATGATGGCGGCCACAACCGGCGCCGGCACGTACCCGGCCCCGCCCTCCCCGGAGCCCGCCTCCCCGGCGCCCCCCTCCCCGGCGCCCCTGACGCCCGCGCCGCCCTCCCCTCGGCCGCCCAAGCCCCGGAAGTCCCCGCCCTCGCCCCCCACCACGCCGCCCCCCCTGGCGCCCCCCTCGCCTCCCTCGCCGCCCGCCCCGCCCTCGCCGCCGCCCCCGCTGCCCCCCGGGCTTGCTGCCGAGGTCCAGGGTTACAACTCCGACACGAGCGCCCCGCCGGGCTTCAACATCAGCGACACACTGTCGGTGCAGAACTTCAGCCGCGACTTCTGTGAGAATGTCACCAGGGCCCTGGACCCGCGCCCGGATGAGGTGAGCCGAGCACTGACGTCGTAGACTCAATCTACCACCCGGCACCCAAGTGACCCAACCTAAATGACTCTTGCCCCTGCTCGCTCGCTCGCTCGCTCGCTCGCTCGCTCGCAGTGTGTGGTGTTCGACATCAAGAGCCACGGCGGCGCCACGCATCACCACCGCCTGCTGAGCGAGGCGGGCGCGCTGCGTGTGTGGGGCCCCGAGGACCTGGCAGCGGAGCACCCGGCCCTGGCCGCCGCCGGCATGAGCCGCCTGGTGCACCTGCGCACCTACAGCGTGGGCGAGGCGGAGCTGGCGGCGGTGAGTCTACCGCCTGAGCGCATGAGCCTGCCTTGTGGTGTAGATGACTTGTGTTGTGGAGGTTTGGCACCGTGACATGTGTGTGTGTGTGTGTGTGTGTGTGTGTGTGTGTGTGTGTGCATGCTAGCTGGCTGGGGAGGCAGCGGTTTCTCCGTGAAGTTTCAAGTGCCTTCCGCAGCGACGGCGGATAGGTGGCTCGTGCATCATGCGTTAGGACCGGCGCCGCCACCACTACTCATCACCACGCCACGGCACACCAAGACCTGTGCTTACTCCCTAGTCCCCATGCCCCTCGCCCCTCGCCCCTCGCCTTCCTACCTGCAGGTGCGCGCCTGGGACCTGTCCGTGTCGCTCCCCGTCACCGCCCTGCCCTCCTCGGTGGGCGGCCGCCGCAGCCTGCAGCAAAGCACCCAGACCATCACCCTCGCCTTCGTGGTCATCTACCTAGTGGAGGTGCCCCTGCCGCCCTCGCCGCCGCCGCGGGCGCCCAACCCGCCCGGCGTCATGGAGCCGCCCTCGCCGCCGCCCTCGCCGCCCGCCGCGCCGCCGCACCCGCCGCGCTCGCCTCCGCGGCCTCCCGTCAACCTCACCGCTCTTGCCTCAGCCGTGGGCGCCAGCGCAGTGTACCAGGTCTTCCCGCCGCCGCCCTCGCCGCCCTCACCGCCCTCGCCCATGCCACCCAGCCCGCCGCCCTCACCGCACCCGCCGCCGCTGCCGCTGGCGGACCGCATCACGTCCGTCCGTTTCTCCCGCATGGAGGCCGCGGGCGCGCTTGGCAGCAACAAGTGAGTCGCTCCGGTGTGATTCTGATACATTCTGCACGCGGCTGCATGAGCGTCGTGCCCGGCACACTCAGTCGCGTATATACACCTGTGCCGTCTCTGCGCATATACACACATAAACACATAAAGGCACAACATGCGGCCGCACGCGCACCGGATCGGACCCAGCATGCGCACTCAACACGCTTCGCTCCCTGTCCCTGTCCCTGCTGCCGCTGTCAACAGGCGTGTGGTGTGGTGGACCGACGGTGACTTTGAGTCCCAGCGCAAGGCCGTGTGGAACAGCCCGCTCAACCTGGTGTGGCGCGGCAAGGCCGCCTGCGGCAAGTGCGGCGCCTGCGGCCGCGCCTGGAAGCCGCGCGGCGACAAGTTCTCGGTGCAGCTGTTTTTCCGCGAGCCGGTGCAGCTTGATGAGATCCGCATCCGCCAAGTGTGGCATGCCGGCGTCACGGAGGTGAGCGCAGGGGTTACTCAGCTAGGGTGGTGATTGCGCGCGATGCTAGCTTGTTACTTGCTCATTCCCCAACGGTGCCCTTGGTGGTGGCTGACGAGAATCTTGGCAGCGTAGCGCTCGTCCTCAACCTGACACCTCTTCCGCCGCGCGCCCCGCTCCTCGCCCGCTCTATCTATCGTAGGTGCGGCTGTTGGCTTGGCCGGCCGTGGACGCCGTGAACCGCGTCTCCGACGTCTTCCTGGGCGAGCCGGTGCTGCGCCAGACCGCCGACAACACCACCTGCAACACCTGGCTCACGGTAGCCATCCCGCAGGAGCGCGCCGGCACCAACCAGACCGTGCGGCCCATCGGCTCACAGGACGCCATTCCGCCGAAACTGCGCAGCAGCACTGTGGGCGGCGTGGTGATCACCACACGCACGGCGGCCACGGTTCGTGCCGGCACCTGGATCGACGCCGTGGATTTCAGCGGGCGTGTGCTCTATCCCAACGACCCGGCTGCGTATGCCGCGTATGCGCCGGGCACGGGTGGCGGTGCGACCATTGGGCGCCGGCGGTAGTAACGCCTCTGGGCGTGGCAGGGTGCCTTGCAGTGCAGCATGGGAGGGGTATGTTCTTGGGTGCTGCGAGTGCCGGTGTACCTGGTTTGGATTCACCACGACACGGCAGGCACTTGTAACGTGGGTTTGGCTGGATCGGTAGGCGCCAAGTGCCTGTGGGCATTTGGATGCGTGTGTGGTGTGTGCGCTTTGCCATGCTGTGATTGCTGTTTGTCGTGACGTGCGATGTTGGCAGTTTAAACTGACGTTCTAACTTTCCAGCAGAGCTAATAGCGCGCAACCGTTGGTTCAGTGGTGATGCTGCGAATGGAGCAGCAGCTGACACTATGGGGCAATGACGGCGCGCACGTGTGTGAGAGCCCTTTGGCATGCTAAATTACTTATGTACCTCAAGCATAGAAACGATCAAGGCCAGGATGAAGAAGACTGGTCCATCCATTCTGGTATTCCATTCCATTGATTTGCAAATAATTTGAGATAAGACTTGCTTAGCCATGACACACGCAGGCAGCTGGGTAAGCGGTGCGACAGGTTGTGGCTTTGGTTGGGGAGGGGCCGGGTGCCAGCCAGTGCAGGCTTTGACAATGCGGGACTGGGGCGTTGCGTTGCACGCACAGCCTCGGCTGGAAGTGGAGTGTGTCGAGGGTTCCTGATGCAGTATCTCCCTATCTGTGAACTCACGATCACTTGGAAGCATTCCGTGCCGTGCCTGGAATCGTGCTACCGAAGATGCTTTAAGGAACATAATGCGCACGGTGCTAAAGCATGGGCGGGGGCGGGGGAAGTTCGTTGCCGTAGCTCCTAGGCAGGAGGACATGCTAGCAGGGGCGGGGGTGATGAGCTTTCGATTCATCATGCAAGCATGATACTGATGATTTGGCTTAATGACTCAGCATTGGCATTCATTGCGGCTTTGTGGGCTAGGATATGGCCTCGAGGCCTGAT
Source organism: Chlamydomonas reinhardtii (assembly GCF_000002595.2). NCBI lineage: Eukaryota > Viridiplantae > Chlorophyta > Chlorophyceae > Chlamydomonadales > Chlamydomonadaceae > Chlamydomonas > Chlamydomonas reinhardtii. The sequence goes on from NC_057006.1 coordinate 7,613,827, forward strand.
TGGCATTTGGCACCCCACTTGCGGTCCCCCTTCCCTGTGCACGCTGGGGCCCGGCCCCTTTGGTTCTTCGCGTCATGTGAAGCCGGCGCTCCAGTAAGCAGGGGAGGTGCTGATAAGGTTAGGGGGCAAGGTGTGTGGATGGCCCATAGCCTTGCAGCGGAACGTGATTCGTCATGCCCGTGGAGGGCACTGTAAGCATATGCGACGGGACAGTGTCAAGGCACTGTAAGGATAGCGGACGTGCACTAGTGGTGGGTGTGCAGCACTAGCAGCGCTGGGCCTGAGGCCGTGAGAGTCACAAGCCCTGACAGGCCTCACCCAACAACACGCGTTCCGGGTAATTGGGTATCTCGGTCGCAGTTCGCCCAGTTGCAATTGGTCCGCTAACAAGTTATTCAATCAGGTACCTGCGTGATGTTCAATCTCACCAGGTTCTCTCGTTTCATTCAAACCCACCAGCCCTGGTATTCCAGGTATCTTTGGGGGGGCTTTGAAGCAAGCAGAAGGGGCGCGGAGAGAGGGAAAGAAGGGCGGAAGGAGGGGGAGGTTGCATCCGAGGTGCCAGGAGGCGCCAAAGTAATAGAGGAAGCAGAGCACGTGGGAGCACAGGCGCAGAGGCAGCCAGAGGAAAGGGGAAGGGAGGAGAGGGACGCATATGACGGAGGAAGCTATGCAGGCCATGTGCAAGTCTACTAAAAGCCAGGGACATGACAGCCAATGGAGGGGCGACGGAGGTCAAAGGAGGCCGCAACGCATATACGGCGAGAGGAGCGACGGTCGGCAGGCGAAAGAGCGGCAGTCGGCGGTGTCTAGCTGCTGCGGTGCCGCAGGGGCCGGCCTGCCCGTGAGCCTGCGGAGAACGGGTGGTGAGGCTTGCACGTGTTTGTGGTGGAGTAGACTCGTACATTGCTGTGGTCTTGGTTCGTGTGCGTGTGTGGCGCATGCACTGTTGGGTGGCATGCATGGCTGGATGGTGGTAGAAGGGGGACAGCATCTCAATGCGAGCGTCTCATGCGAGGCGTACCGTACGGTATGTGATTGTGACAAGATGATGCCGGCTGGCCGGTGGCCTTCAGCATCCCCCCACGGGGGCTCCACCTCCGCCTCTGGGAGGAGGTGGAGCCCCTGCCGTGCACAGCATGCCACGGTGCCGCTGGTGCTGGTGTTTGGCGGGTTTGGGTGCATTGGTAATAATTGGTAATCACCCGCCCACCAGCCAAAGGGAAGTTCAGCCTGCCATCCAGCTAGTCGGTTTGCAGATGCCATATGCACCGACTTTGGGCAAAACGGGGCCCGAATGATAGAGTTATTGCATGTTCGTTATAGCTGTGCTGCTCAGCAATGAAGCCATTGAGCATTAGTTCGTTGGAAGGTACCCGCCATCGAACTGCGTTCGGCCGCCGTATATGTCACCTGTTTGCGCCCCCACGACACCCCGTCCTCTGCTGGACACTGTAAATGTAAATGATCTGGGTACCGTGTGTGCTGCGGGGGGGAGGGGCGTGATGAATAAGGGGGCGGGGGAGATGTGGGGGATGCACGCGGGATGCCAAAGCTGTGCCAGCTGGTGCATACGAGGGGGGGGGGTTAGCACTGCAGCACCACGTCCCGCACCGCGTCGTGTGCTAAGACCAGGGCTTCTTGGCTGTGCTCGCTGGGCAGGAGCGAGTCATCCTGGCGCATGGTGCCCACAAGTAAGGCCAGCCTCCGTTGAGATCTAGGACAAGCAAGAGCAGAGGGTGATGAGAAGGCCAGCCTCCGGCCGGATGATATCCCGTAGCTCGTGCTAGGCGTGAGGAGGCGGAGAAGGCAGCACAGATGGGGGTGTGATGCGGCAGGAGGCAGAGAGGCGACTGCATGCGCACGAGGGGATGCGCAGAGGGGAGGTCTGCAGTGGGACGCGGCGTGGCGATTGCGCGCGCACTGCGGGGCAGCACGAGGGGCAGCACAAAAGGGGTCGTGGGCGTTCTGCGGCAGGATTGCCCTTGGGTTTGGGTGGCTAGTGCGGTTGGGTTCTGGCGCTTTGCTTGCGCGCGTTGCAGCCTTGCAGGTTATGTGCCGGTGTGGTGCTGCGCCTTTCCATCCCCTTCCTTCTCCATTTAGCCACTGTCTTACAAGCAAAGGACAGGAGACGCTGGACATGGTGGCGCCATTGCCGGTAACGGCGGTGGCGCCGGAAGCGGAGGCGGCAGTGGAAGCGGCGGCGGCAGTGGAAACGGCTGAGCCGGCGGAAGTGTATTGCGTGGGGCAGCGACCATGGGGCAGGTGCCGCGAACCCGCCCTCACACCCTGTCGGTCTGTCCATACAGCAGGTGCCGCGAACCCGCCCTGTTTGTTCACACGGCAGGGGGCACAAGAGGCACAAGGCAAGGTGCTTGCAACCGTCTGAACATGATAGGGTACACGGGCTGGAGCCGCCGGACTTGAACCGCACAGGGTGGCCGGCGCCACTGCAACAAGAGCCATTGGGTTGTCTAACCCGCAGGCCAGCCAGGGGTGTGAAGGTGGCAGAAGGTGCGTGGGGCGGGGAAGGCGTAATTGCGTGTGATAGGGCTTATTTGCGCGTCCGTGCCTCAATCCACATGCCGAATGCCACCTTGCCATTGGCTTGGGCCACGCCCGCTGTGGCTCTCTGGCATTAGCAGGCAACGCGCGCTCCTGACAAATGATCCGTGCGGCCGTGCGTGGGAATGGTCGTGCGGCCGGGCGTGCGGCCGGGCGTGGGAATGGTCAACCGCCCCGCCCTCCGCCCCTGGTACCTTACTGGGCTGTAACTATATGAAGATAACGATGACTTCGACGCATGTTACATTGTAAAGAAGGCAACTTCCCTGCAGGCGCCGGGACGAAGTGAGACTCGCGTTCCGAGTAAAGTTCCGAGTATAGTTCACAGCCGCTCTGACTGCCTCCTTTCATATGGCATGAAAACACAGGCAACGTGAGCTAGGATACATTGTACGCATGAAACTTAAAAATGGAGAACTCGCCACCTAGCCATGCAAGCGCGGTTGTTGCCGCAAAGGTTTAAGCGCCAGGTGGTTTCATGCGGCTTGCTCTAACCTAACTGTGCTATCAAGAAATGCACGAAATTTGGCGGTGAGTGTTGGTCGCTTGCATCGAGTCGTGTCGTGAATTGCTCAACCCTGCCGGCTAGCGCGGTTATATGATGCTGCAATCCATACATTTTATAAAATGGAAAGGTCTGCTTACACACTGTAATAGTGGCAGATAATACGCAAGGAGAACAGTGAAAAACCAATACATCAGAACCGACAGCCAGCCTGAACCGCGACAGCCGCGAAGAGCCTTTTCCACTCCCGAGCTCCCTTTGACGATCGACCATGTCCAAGCGGGTACTAGGACTGCATTGCAATTCATGGATAGTCGCATTGGTCGTCGCTGGCTGTGTTGCAGCCGCGTCGGCTCAGTCGTCGCTTCCTGTCATCTCTCGCCCAGTCGTCGCTTGCTACGAGGGTCCTTCCGTGTCCCGCTCCTGGGACCCGCATGGATTCAGCAGCATTGCAGACCAGCTCGCTGAGCTGGAGAGGGAGCGCGTGCTGGCAGTGGGTCCTTCTGGGCGCCCGGCCGATGCTGCAACCGGAAGCGCTTTTGTAGTGCCGCCCCTCAGTGGCGACGAATCGCTGCTTGAATCACATGAGGACATCCAGGTAGGGCTTCTCCGTCGGTCTCGGGTGGCTTGCGCGTACCGAACCGCAACGCCGCAGCTGAATCGCTAAAGCCTACGTTCCATTTCCCTCTCTCAGGCACTTGCCGACTATGTCGACGCTGGTGGCCTCGTTATCTTGCATCCATCGCTTCGGGATAGCAGCGAGACCCCGGAGCTCATTTCGCAGATATTGAGCTACAATGGTGAGCAGCGCACCATTTCTTTTGGCACTTGTCCCCGGCTCATAGTAGTGACATGCAAAGCGAACAGTAATAATACATAAACACTTATCATTCGTAGCCGTCCGCCTTCTGGGCATAGCCTCTCTGACTCTAGCCCGCCCTTCCCTTCACGGTTTACAGGCGAGTGGAAGCTATGTAAGCCGCTCACCGACAACCGGCGCAGCCAGCTGGGACGCGCCCATGCACTGCCACACGCCGAGAGCTTCCTGCAGGGCCCTGGTTGGCCCAAGGAGCTCGAGGACGCGGCCATTGTGCAGGTCAGCGGTGTGATGGGCCGCCGTAAGACGCCGTACCGCACCGTACGGTACCTTGACCAGAGTCCATTGTGCATTTGTGAGCAGGATCTTTGCTACTGTACGTAGTCAATAAGTTGTAGGGTGGGAAGCGGAGGCCCGTCAACCAAGTCTTGTTGGCGTGCTACCCCCCACGCAGGCCTTCACCCGCTGCCACCACTCCGACCCCGAGGCCTTCTCCATCCCCCTGTACGCCGCGGGCGACGACAACTCCAAGATTGTGGCACAGGTGCGAACAAGCACAACAGACTGCAGCAGCATGACATAACTCCCCGCCCTTCTCGCCCGCCTCTCCACTCCCACCCGTCGGCTCTGGCCCTCGTATGTCGTAACCCCCTTCCCTTCCCCCGCACCCCAGGCCTTCGGCCGCGCCCATACCCATGGCGCCGTCGTGCTCCTGGGCTACAGCTGGCGCGACGGCCCGCAGCCCGGCTGGGGCGATCTGCTCGCAAAGCTGGTCACCGACTTCGCTGACGGCGCCTACACAGCCCACGCCGCCGGCCGCTTCACGACTGTGGCTGCCGCCACCGCCTCCTCCCACGACGCGGCGGACGCGGCTGACATGGGCAGCGACGGCACCGACAACAACTCGCCGTACGACTTGGACTCGTCCTACAGCCAGGATCTGGATCTGGATTCGGTGCTGGAGGGCGCTGGCGGCCTGTCCGACGAGGCGGCGGAGGTGGTGCGCCGCTTCTTGACCGCCACCATGGGATACCCTGGCTACCCGGGTTACCCGGGTTACCCGGGTTACCCGGGCTACCCGGGTTACCCTGGCGTGCCGGCCTACCCCCCGCCCATCTACATCTCGCCACCGGTGGGTGCGGCAGGGGGCTTCCGGCAGGGCGGGGGCGCGTTGTGAGGGAAAATGGGGATCGGTGGACACGTGAGGGACTCCATGGGGACTGAGGGGCAAGGCGAGGTGCCGGGCCCGCTGCGTACGGGAGGAAGGGCTCTGGAGGGGGCGTTGAGGTTGTTTGAAATGCGGTTGGCGGCAATGAAATGATGCTGGGGTTGTATGAACAACAACTGGTCCCTGCCAGAGACACGGTTTGATGGTACCCAATGTGCTCTCTCCCTCCGTGCAGCCTGCCGTGCTGGACTCGCCCCCGCCCGCCACTGCGCCATCGCCTTCGCCCGCGGAGTCTTCCCCGTCTCCTTCACCCTCTCCTTCCCCTTCGCCCTCGCCCGTCTACCCCTCTCCTTCCCCTTCGCCCTCGCCCGTCTACCCCTCTCCTTCCCCTTCGCCCTCGCCCGTCTACCCCTCTCCTTCTCCTTCGCCCTCGCCCGTCTACCCCACTCCTTCTCCTTCGCCCTCGCCCGTCTACCCCTCTCCTTCTCCTTCGCCCTCGCCCGTCTACCCCTCTCCTTCTCCCTCGCCCTCGCCCGTCGACCCCTCTCCTTCCCCTTCGCCCTCACCCATCGACCCCTCTCCTTCCCCCTCGCCCTCGCCCGTCGACCCCGCTCCTTCCCCCTCGCCCTCACCCGTCGACCCCTCTCCTTCCCCTTCGCCCGTCGACCCCTCGCCCTCTCCTTCCCCCTCGCCCTCTCCCTCGCCCGTCGACCCCTCGCCTTCCCCCTCGCCCCCCGTGTACGCCCCGCCGCCCTCGCCCGCACCCCCTGCGCCCGCCCGTGTTCTGTTCATGGATTTTGCCAACCTCCCCGCCACTGGTGTGCAGGCACCCACCAGGTAGGCCGGGCTTGTATTTGTGAAGTGTATGTGTGGTGTCTCCAAACCGGACATGTGTGTGTGTGGGGGGGGGTGGAGCATGCGGCGCGGGCTGAGCTGTATGGCGAGTCAGCAACACACCAGGCGTGGCACGCGGCACTCGCAATACACATCCGTGTGTTACAGAGCACAAGGATGAATAAGCGCAAAGGCCGCACGCAATGCAGCAAAACGACAGCAAACGGATGTCGTGAAATGACCTCGTGCGCGCGCGCGTGTGTGTGTGTGTGCACGACAGGCCGGTGGTGTGGTACGACGATCCCGACTTCGACAGCCTGCTGGCCGCCAGCCCCAACAACAGCAAGCTGTGGATGGTGGGTGTGGGGTCGGGACTTGGGAGGGAAGGGAGGAGAGGGCGTGCGGGTGGTTTTGTGGGATGCGCGAAGCCAGGACTGGAGAGGGGGAGGGGCGCGGGGTAGGTGGCATGCGCCCGCAAGCCGGCGGGATGCGTGCTGCGGTGCGTATGGGGCTGCTGGGTGATGGCAGCTAGCGGCGGCTAGGCTGGGGGTGTGCCAGCTCGAGTGGCGCCCATCAAGGCCAGGGCCTGAGCCGCGTTCTGCGCGCTGTGCCGCTGCCGCTACTGCCCTTGCTCCCCGCAGGTGAAGCCGGACCGGGAGCCGTGTGTTGGCTGCGGCCAGTGCCCCCGGGCCTGGTACCCCACCAACACCAGGTGAGGGGCGGCAGCGAGCGCACTTGCATGTGGTCATGGTGTGGGGTAATAACGTCGGGATCTGCGGAGTGGGCTCGCCGTACCAACCCGCCTCCGCTCCATCCTGTCACTCCCACATGCACACGCCGAGTCTCCCATTTTTTGCTTAGTAGCATTATTAACACACAGTTAATTCGTCTCTTGCACTGCCCGCCCGACAGCGACACCACCAACGGCTTCAACTACACCACCATTGTGGTTTACTTCCGTGAGCCAATGCTCATCAAGAGCGTGCGCCTGAACGAGGTCTACCAGCCGGGCGGCGTGCAGCAGGTGGGTGCAGAGGGCATCTGCACGGCCGCTCAGGGAGTTACAGCAACACGGCTACCAAGCCACCTGACACCCCCGCCCTGACGCCTCCCTCAACCCCAACCTCTGCACCTAACCCCGCCCCCCTCCTCTTCGTTTGTCGCCAACCCCGCAAACAGATCTTCCTGCTGCAGTGGCCCGCCGTGCCCGTGCCGCTCGTCTTCCCCAACGCCACCGCACTCGGCCCCGAGTCCGTCAAGAAGCAAGACATTGTGTTCAACGGCCCCGACACGACCAAGACCTGCCCGGGCGTGCTGAATGTCGACGTGGGCGTCCAGCGCTCCGCAATGAAGGCACCTGTGCGCAAGGGCTTCACGCAGAAGCGCCTGCAGCGCGGCCTCAAGAAGCGTGCCGTGGGCGGTGTGGGAATCACCGTGGCGCTGCCGCTCCCGAGCGGGCCAGGCGGCAGCAATGGCAACGGTAACGGCAATGGCAACGGTCACGACAATGGCAACAACGGCAACGGCTGGGGCGCGCGCCGGCAGCTGCGCGCCGCTGGCGGCAACGGCAACGGCAACAGTGGTGGTAATGGCAACGGCAACGGCGGCGGTAATGGCAACGGTGGCGGTAACGGCAACGGCAACGGCGGTGGTAATGGCAACGGTGGCGGTAATGGCAACGGCAACGGCGGCGATGACTGGGAGCAGCTGCTGACGACTTTCATCGGTGACATTCGCTTCGATGGGCGCGTTCTGTATCCTCAGGACCCCTCGATCTTCGTGCCTTACGCGCCGCCCAAGCCGTACAACAAGAAGCTCAAGAACACGGCGTAAAACATTATAAAAGCCTGTATGATCAGGAATTCTTTACTTGCTGATGCGGCCTGTACATAAAGTGTTCGTATACGGTACAACAACTTCGGCACGCGACGATGATGATGGCTTCGCAGCCGTGGAGCCGCCGGCACCCTCCAAGTACATGAACGGCCCGGATGGGACCTTGGCTTTTCTAGACTGCATCAAGCCGGCATCCACATTTGGACCATGTGATATGACAACAGCATTGCATCTGGGCGCCGCATCTGCATCATCGTGCTAGGGCGCGGCCCAGCCTCCAATCCTTCTTTTGAGCACACACCACGCCGTGGCGTGTGGCTTTGGAACTAGAGGAGGGTATATGACCTCTTAGTAGCAAAAGCTGGAGCACGGCAATTAAGGCGCAGCGTACGGCTGTGGGGACCGTGGCTGCATCGCTGGTGGGTTTGTCAGGCGGTGTGCGCGACACGCCTGGTGATGGCTTACCCACGCATGCAGTATGCACGACTGGGCCAAAGTCAGAGTTTTGTGTGCTCTGGGGCCTAAGACATGTCACGTGTACTCCTAGTCTGCCTGTGCCAGTGTGTTATGTTTGATGTACTGTTTTTTTACACACGTAGCCATTATTTACGTGTCCTTAGCAAAAATTGATTGTATGACCTGCGTGCCTGCTAATTGGAGGCGGCGCGCGGGATAGGAAGCAGCCCCTGAGTTCCGGGGAGCTCGTCTAGACGTCTTGGCAACTAGCCCTTAAGCAACTAGTCCTTAGGCAACTAGCCCTTAAGCAACTAGTCCTTAGGCAACTAGGCAACTGGGGTGTATCGACTACGGAGCATCAGTGATGGTGCACCAAATACACGCCCGCGCCGCCTGTAGCACTGCCTGGGTGAGGTGGTGCAGGGCGCATCACGCGCCCTAAAAATAGGTTCTGTAGCACATATAGCACAGTTCGCAACGTGGCTGCATGCATGCTAAGCAATCCGTACATAGCAGTGCAGGGTTCCGACATGATGGCTGGTAGGAAATAGAGTGAGTACTGTGCGGTGCGGCGGGGCCCGGTCCGGTCGCCAGGAGCGCGTGGTGTGAGACTGGCGGAAGACGGGCAGGCGGCACTGCGGCGGCGATTGGACGGGCATCCCTCGTGATCACAGCTGGGATGAAAATGCTTAATGTGGCAGTGAGTTGGGCACCCCTGACATAATAACGTGGACGTCTAGAGTGCTGTGTTTGATGGAACGGCTGTGTCATTACGACTCAAATGTCACTTGTTTAGCCCTTCTGCGGGTTGGCTTTGGTTGGTGGGTGTTGTGCACCTTGAACAAACAGCTTGCATTCCACAACCCACAACCAGAAAGAAACATATGCTTGTTAAGCGCCATTGCGTGGATTAGGAGTGCCCTTGCCTTCCGAGCGTGTGTCTTCTTTGACGTCCCCTGGCATCTTCTTCACACATTGCACACCTCTTTGCACACATTACCAAGTGATTGTCGACTGTTGGGACTTCCTAGTGTTGACGCTTGGACGGTCTAATGCACGAGCCCAGTGTGCGGTTGGGAGGCTTGGCAGCGGCGGCATTGACAGCGTTTACAAGAGGGCCCAGGAGGAGCGAGATTGCCACTCGAAGCTGAGCTGAGCTTATCGTCTTGTACATTGTGAGAGTTGTTTCCAGTCAGTGATGATATGGGAGGGAGAAAGTGGCAGGAGAAAGTGCACCTTGCTTTGTTTAGCCTCAGATGCGTACCCACTGAAACCGCTTGCTGTTGGGGCCCCTGTGGCCCTGTGTGCGGGTTGGTGTGGCCCTTCCTGCTTCTATGTGGATGGGGAGAGGAGCCGTAAGAGGAGCTGCGCCGGCCATTCTTTTGGTATTAGCCGCCGCAAGAATTCTTTGGTCCCGTTCGTGCAGCATTCATTCTTGTCACATGCATGCGCCCTGCTTTGCGGGAACCACAACTGTAACCCCCAGGCACGCTACACGACCCCTCCTGTTCCTCGGCTTGGCTCAGCATGGATAGGTGATGACGATGTGTTACAAGTTGTTATCGTAACCAGACTACCGTAACTGGACACTAGGCGACAGCCAACAAGTGACACTAGGCGCTGTGGTCGGGTATTCAGAGGTGGAGAATTTACGGTGGGTTACCGTACGGCACATGGGATACACGTCCGTCATAGAGGACCAACCGGCACACACACACACACACACACACACACACACACACACCAGGAGCTGCAGGGCAAACATGCTTCGTCCACTGCACCGCATGCTGTACCTGACACAGCTGATACCAATAGTTCGCAGTTCACGGTATGCTCAGCGCTACAAGCGTAGGACGCCTTATGCCCGCGCGCATTTGTACCACGAAAACGGAACCGCACAATCCCAATGAATTGAAGGTGAACGCCGTTTGCGTCACGATACTCGTCAGCTGCGTTTGCAGGTCCTACCAAGTACCAACCGATGCACAGTCTCTCTCTCATCCTCTCACCCGAACCGCTCTAGCCGCCGCTGACGCAACTGCTCCATTGTGAGTGTCGGCCGCGCCGGCGGCTCCGCCCCCGCCCTTGCCCCCGCCTCCTGCTCCTGAACGCCCCCAGCAGCCTGCTGCTGTGAGCCGCCGTCACGCTGCGGCTGCGCCTCGGCCCTTGCCGCAAGTGTCCCGGGCCCGGGCACAGACGAAGACGGCGGCGGCGCGGGTGGTGCTGTCGGCTGCGCCCCTACAGGCATCGGCGGCGCCGACGCCTCCGACCACACCTCCGGAGCAGGAGGCGCCAGCGGCGCCCGAGGCCGCGGCGGAATGGCACCGGCCGCTGCGCCAGCGCTGCTGCCAGAGGGCCCAGAGGTGTGGGGTCCAGGTGCGCCGCGTTGCGCGCTGCTACTGCCCGCCACCGTGCCCCGGCTGTCGGCACCCGCGGGGCCTTGCGTCGGCCGTTGCTGTTGCTGCTGCTGTTGTTGCTGTTGCTGGACGGCAGCGGCGGGGCTGCGCGCAGCGCTGCCGTCGCCGCCCAGACGCCCGCCCGAGTTGAAGTATTGTTGCTGGCGCGGCTGCGGCTCCGGATCAGGCTCTGCATGCCTGCCGCCGCCACCCACACCGCCACCCACACCGCCGCCGCCGCCACCGCCCAGGCCGCCGAATGGGGCGCCGAACCCAAAGCCGCCGAGTCCGCCAAAGCCGAAGCCGCCGAGCCCACCCATGCCGTTCGCACCCTGCAGGACCCACCACCACACAAAGTCAGTACGGCTGCCCAGCAGCAACAGCAGCCACCGGCCGGCATACAGGCATAAACACACACAGGTAAGTAGTTGCGCTGTCTGAGCTTTCATTTCCTTGTTTAGCACATACACGCACATCACCCACCATCCATCCGCCCACGCATCCCGGCTGCCCACACGCCCCCCTCCCTACACACACACACACACACACACGCACACACACACACACACACACGCACACACACACACACACACACACACACACACACACACACACACACACACACACGCACGCACCCGCATCCTGGGCGGCGGCGCCACGCCGCGGCGCGGCAGCCGCCAGCCCGCCGCCCTCAGCGCCGGCTCCACCAGTCGCACGTGGCCCAGCCCTGCCAGTATGCCGCCCAGGTGTCCAATGAAGCAGGCCTGAGGCGTGAGGTAGGAGGCCAGCACCAGCTCCGCCCAGCACAGGTACTGTTGCGTGGTGCCGGGCAGGTGAGGTGGAGGTGGTGGGAGGGCGGGAGGAAAGGGGGAGGGAGGGAGGGTTGGCTGTCGCAACCACTCTCTGCATCGTTGTGTCTCCTGTCGCTTACTGGCTAACTTGGCAAACACGGCCTTGTCCCTCCTCCTCACCTTGGTGGGCAGCTCGAATCCCATGATGGAGCTGTTGCCGGGCTGGTTGTAGTTCAAGACCACCTGCAGGACGTTTGTCATGTCGACAAGATGATATCCGTCAGCAAACCCGAAGACATCTATGCCACCCCATGCACAGAGCGAGGGACGAGGGGACCCTTGAGAGCGAGGAGACCAGGCTGCAGCAGAGCCCTGCTGCGGGCCACGGGCGCCCCACGCGGGTGAGACCCCAAACGCACACGTGTGGTGCCGTACACCGTACCTTGAGGGCGAACAGTACGGCGGAGAAGCCCACCGCACACGTGTCCCAGTACAGGTACCTGAGGAGTCGGGGTGGGGTGGGGGTTAACGTTGAACCAATCCTGTAAGGAAATAGTAGTGGGGGGTTAGCCGGGCAGCAAGACGGGGGGAAGCGGGGGCAGGGCACGGGCGTGCCCGCCAAACCCACCCCCCGCCCACGCCGGCCACTTCCCCTTATCGCACGGCTGCTGCGCCCCTCCACTCTCGGGCATTAGAAACAGCACCGTACTCGGACCTTCACCAGTCCTCCTTCCCTCCGCCGGGTCCCCTCCCGCCTTGCTACAGCTTCACTTCTAAATTGACCATGACTGCAGCCCCCCGCCGCACCTGTACCCGGGAAACCCCGCCGCCAGCGCCGCCGCCAGCAGCGCTGTGAGGCCGTGTGACAGCAGCAGCAGCTCCGCCACCAGGGCCGCGAAGCCCCAGTGGCCGTACCGCGACTCCAGCTGCGCGCCCTTCCACAGCAGGCTGCCCATGTTGTAGAACAGGTGGTGCTGGTGGTGTGTGTGGAGTGTGTGTGTGGAAGGGGGGGGGGCAGGGTTGAGGGTGAGGACGGGTGAGGGGGAGGGTGTTGATCGTGCGCAAGGAGGTGTACTGCCTGCCTTCCTGCCGCTGCCTCCTCCCCTCCCGCGCCCCTCTCTCCCCCGCTTTCTCCCCCCCACCCCTACCTCGTCCACGTGCAGGAATCCGGGTACGACCAGCCGCTTCCAGTCCCCCAGCTGCGGCCAGGGCAGGACAGGGCAGGACAGGACAGGCCGGCCAGTTCGCATCACACAGGGTCACATCGCATAACACGACGTCGCAGCCGCAGCTGGTGATGCAGCTGCGGCTGCCACGGCTGCTGCAAGACACACGGTAGCTCGTAAGCAAGTTGGCACCTTGGCACACATGTGCCGGCTCCGAACCCCACCACACCCCTCTCGCCGTGTTGGCTGCAGGACACGGCTGCCACGCCACGTGCCGGGCCAAGTGGGCCATACCGCCAGTGCCCCCCCCCACGGAGCACTCTCTCACACACGACCCGGTCGGCCCTTTGTCCGCATCAGCACACAGCCCACCGCCTTGCCCACATGCCTCACCACATACGGCACACACGCACACGCACACCCGCACGCCCCACCTCCCCGCCGTTCCCCACCTCCAAAATCTGCCGCGGCTGCAGGCACACCGCCGCCAGCTGCACGTTCATGTACGGCAACAGCTCCGGCGGTATCAGGCCGCCCAGGCCGCCGCCGCCCAGGCCGCTGCCGCGCCCAAAAAACAACACAACCTGGAAGGCTAGCAGCGCCAGCGTCACCGGCGGTTTGTTCTCTAGCTGGTAGATCTGGTTGGCTAGCTGCAGCGCCAGAATCATGGCGTAACTGTTGCGCGGGTTGTGGCCATATCCGCCGCCATAACCGCCGCCGTAGCCGCCGCCGTAGCCGCCGGGAGGCGGAACGGGGAAGCGGCGCCGATACATGGGCGTCCGCCCTCTCGCTCGGAGGAGGTCAAGGCTTGGAGTTGAGTGTCAAGGCAGCTGCCTGGGAAAGGTCCGTGGCCTAGTTAGTGCATCAGCACCTGTTGCTTGAGCTGTGCCAATGGCCAGGGTGAAAGGGCCGGCTCGGCGTGTGTGTGTCGACTCCGCGCACCACCCCCAACACCGGGGACACGTAAGCCCCGCAGCTCGTCGACACGCGTTGGCGCGCAGGCCAGGCTCTAGACTACCTAACACTTGTAGATGCGTGTAGTATCCTACGCCGTGTTGCAGCACTGTGTACAACTGAATTGGTCGAAGAGCGAGGGGAGCGTCCTACAGGGAGTTGTCGGGTGTCGCGACAGTTCCACCCTTTCAGTATGGACCCTAGCGCGTGTTATAAATTTATGTCTACAGAGCAATGAGTTTGATTGAGATGTAGCCACGTTCTTCTTCCGCTCGCGTGCCGGTCGGCCATCGAGGGCTTCTCATGATGCAGCGTTTTCTGTCCCCTTCCCCCACGACCTGTTTTGCTGTGATCCAGCGCCGGCACCCTATTCCTTTCATAGATCTAGGACCTGAAATTTACGTTGCCATAGTGCTTGACTGCTGCTCTGCCAGGTGCACTGAGAATGGCTGCCTTGGGCTGCCTTAGCCGCAGCCATGCTCTAGGTAGTAGGAATATGGCGCCCCAGCGCGTAGCACAAGCGACGCGGCCGTCGCAGGCGTCACGGCGAGGAGCAGTGGTGGTGCAGGCGGTGCGTTCACCGCGCTTGCAGCTAGCTGCAGGCCCAGTAACATGCTGATCTATTACTTTGTCTCGCAGCGTAAACTTTCACACCTACGGAAGAAGCTGTGGAAGGAGGTGCGTCGTGGTCGGCAGAGCGCGATGGCCTTGCCGACAGGGTTTGGCACATGAGCAGCGACTGGCGTGTCGGCATATTATCATAGTGCGCTTTATAGCTTCTGCTGCTTGCGGGTGGTGAAACCCAGGCGGTGCTGACCCGGGTTCTTCTGCACCGCCCTCGCAGGCTGGCCCTCCCCCGGACCTGGCGACCCGCCTGTTCTCGGAGCGCATTATGTACCTGGTGGGTGGACGTGGGCAACAGCTTTCACGGCACTTTATGCCGCACATCACGGCCACAGCGGTTAGGCTTGAAGCTAAAGAATAGCAGGGCGCTGACAAGGTATGTTGGCATGTCGCCGCAGGGCATGCCGATTGACTCGTCGGTTGCGGAGCTGCTCACGGCTCAGCTGTTCGTTCTTGTGCAAGAGGCGCCTGACCCGATCTTCTTCTACATCAACTCCACCGGCATTGCGGTGCGTGGCGCCATCACAGCGCGCTGGCGACAGCAGCGGGCGGGCGGAGGGTTGCGGGGTGCGGGCTTTGCGGGATGCTCGAGTGGAGGCCCAGGCAGGGGCAGCGGCAGGGGGCAGCAGGAGCCAGGCGCGACCAGGCGGCCCTCAGCCGCAGCTGGGTTTGCAATGGGGGTGGGAGGAGGGGGCAAAAGGGACAGGGGCTCGGGGCGGGGTGTGGAGCGGGCACCACAGTGTACTGACACGCCTGGCCATGATCGTGCGGCCGTGGTGACCTCGCGTGGTGACCTACGTCCACGGACGTGCTCGGTCATGATACACCACACGCAGTACAAAACTTATATACCGTACATAAGAACCGACCACTCACCCTCACCCGCTCCACGACGCCCACAGAAAAGCACCACCAAGTTTGGCAACGAGCACGAGGCCATCGCGGTGTACAGCATGATGAAGGGCGTGCAGAAGTACTGCCCCATCTACACGCTGTGTGTGGGCAACGCCTTCGGGGAGGCGGCGCTGCTGCTGTCCGCCGGGTCGCCGGTGAGGGGGCGGAGGGGCGCATGGTGTGGGAGAAGAGGGGTGGGAGGGGGTGGTGGGGTTGGTGCGGGGGAAGGGTGGCGAGGAAAAGGTTCGTGCCTTTGTGGAGAGTGCGGATGAGGCGGGGTGGGCTGGGGACGCCCGCTTGTACATGGGTGGTGAGGGAGGAAAGCGGGGTGGTGACCATGGCGTTGAGGGGTGGTACTTGGGGAAGGGCCGGGGGCAGGGCCGCAGAGGCAGGCAGGCGGCGCCTGCTGACCTACCAACAACTTCAGAATGCCCAACCGTCTCCTCGCTCCCTATTTGGGTTCGGTTTTAGTTTGGGCTGGTATCTACAATCGCACCGCTACCCCCACGGTCTGCCACCTCTTCAACTGGTGCTGCGAGTAAACCCCCTACCTCCACCTCCCTCCCACAGGGCAAGCGCGCCGCTCTGCGCTCCTCCACCATCATGCTGCGTCAGCCGCTGCAGCGCCTGGGCGGCATGCAGGCAAGCGACATCGACATCTACCGCAAGATCACCCGCGAGAAGACCGCCACCATGGTGAGGCAGGGGGGGAGAGGGAGGTGGAGGACTAGGGGAGAGGTGGGGAGTGGGATAGGACAGGGTGCTTTGGCGGAAGTGGGGAGAGGGCGGGGATGGGCGTGAGGGGGCATAGGAGCATGCTTGCGGTCGGGGATAAATGGGTCTAACGGTGTGCGGTGGCACAATTGTGTAAGGGCTTTTTTGCCTTACGCCGACCGAAATCATTGACAACCCAGCCGGCCCTCGCTAGCCACACCCCTGGGCGCGTCGTCGAGCCGCCGGGTGTCCTCCTGTGCCGTGTGTGCCTCCACACACACGCCCCTGGCCCCCCTGCCCCTTCCCCCTCCCCGCCTGAACAGGCCAAGTACCTGGCCGCCTGCACCAAGAAGACTGAGGAGCAGATCATGACCGACTTCACCCGCCCCCGCTACTTCAACCCCTACGAGGCGGTCAGCTACGGGCTCATCGACACGGTGCGTGTGTGGGGAAGAGGCGGTGGAGGGGAGGGGGAGGGAGCGGTGTGGTCGTTGGCAGGGGAGGGCAGGGCAGGGCAGGGCAGTGCAGAGGGCTGTGTGACTTTGATGAGGGGGCACCAAGCACACGAGGAGGGGAGGTTGCCGACCGCAGGCCCAGGCGCCGGCGCAACTGTGTACCGGCACATGTGGCTCGGCACTGCACTGCCACCACCACCACCACCACCACCACCACAGCCGCCACCACAGCCGCCATCACTCATCAGGATCATTATGACTGGCGCCTGCCACTGCCGCCCTCCCTCTGCCGCCCTCCTCCCACACCTCCCCCCCCCCTGCACTCAGCTTCTTTACCAACGAGCCTTACTTATCACCACTACTACTCCAGACTACTTGCTTTCCATAGGAACTTAGTATTTTAGCGTTAGCCGCCACGGAAACACGGGGGAACCAGCAGCCTGCCGCTGGCGAAACAACGGTATGGAATGCGTCGCGTGTGCCCGCTGTACCTCTGGACGTCGGCACTTCACTTCATATTTGATACACACCATCCCATGGATGGCTACCCCCCTCCCCCTAACAACGCGTCTACTATGCGACTGTACCTGCCTACGACTTCACTTCTGAATTCATCATGAATGTAACCCCCTCCCTCCTCCGCCTCCTCATCTCCCCCACTCCCCAGGTCCTGGAGCCCAAGGAGGAGCGGGCTGTGTTCAAGGACTGGGAGAAGATGGGCAGCGAGATCGCGGACCTGGGGCTGTGGGACGACGAGGAGCAGCCGCTGCCCACCAGTGAGTGCGCGCGTGTGTGCCCGGGAGCAGGAGGGTCTAGATGGTTGGAGGGTTGGGTGAGGGAGGGGTGAGTCTGGAGGGGGCGAGGAGTACAGAAGCCAGACATGGATTGAGACGGTGCACCAGCAACCAGCCAGCGGCCGGGGGATGGGGTTGGGGTGAGGCGGGGCAGGTGTGGGAGAAATGGTATTGCTGGGAGGGGACGGAGTGGGCAGGGACGGTAGAGGTGGTCAGGTGCGGTACAAGGTGGGCCAGGTTGTCGTGCAGGGGGGTTGTGTGCGCCGTATGCACATCAGCATACACCAGGACATCGGGGGCATGGAGGCGGCATTCATCCGGGCAGCAGGCGGGGTGTCGGGCACCGCACACTCACACTGAGGCCCAAGCGTGTGACCGCGCTAGCTGCCATGGGGACAGGCGGATTGTGGCCGGTCGGCAGTTTGCTGGGGCGCTCTGTTGAGTGCTCACCGCATCATCACCCTTGCTGTGCCCCTGCCGCCCCCCTGCCCTACCACCCCACCCAACCCCACCTACCCATCTCCGCCCACCCAACCCCCGCCAACAGACATCATGTACCCGGGCACGTCCCAGTACTGGCGCTCCGACTTCGACGGCTAGACATGCCGGCAGCTGGAGGCGGGAGCCGTGGAGGCAGGCGGAGGCAGCAGGCGGTTGCAGGACGAGGAAAAGGCGCTCGGCACACGAGGCAGCGGTAGCAGCAAGCAGGCGGCGGCGTGGGCTAGCGGACAGCAGGGCGTGCGCCGTGCGGCATGGGCGCTTGCGTCGGTGTTTCTGACGCGAATGCAAAGAGCTGTTGAGAAGGCGGCTCGCGGAGCGTCTGACTGCTGCGAGCGGCAGGCAGCTGCTAGCGGCGGGCGGTGGCGGAGGTCGCGGGTGTCTGCTACCGGTGTGTACACCGCGCTGACTGGCGCTGAGTTGGGTCAGCGGGTGGCGTGTGGTGTCAACGCGACAGCGTACAGCACAGAGGCGCAGGGCTGCACCCAAGCTCCCTTTCGCGGGCGAAGAAGCAGCAGCGGCCGCGACTGCAGCGGCCGCACAGCGTTTCGCAGTGCTTCTTGTATGTTTATTACGACGCAGTTGCGTGGTGGTCGGTTGTGTACGGGGTTCAGGGGAAGGGCGAGTTGCAGGTTTGTGAGGAGCTTGGGGGTGGGGCGAGGGCACAGGTGCGTCAGCGGCCACTCAATCAGCCCTTTGGGGCGTGGAAGCTGGCACGGTACGGCGATGTGTGTGGTGCCAGGCGCAGGAGGACGGTTATCGGCGGGGAGTCACATTTGGGTGGCTTCAACGGCTTCGAGGGCTCAGGCCGTGTGGCGGCCAGTGTAATGTCCACTTACTGACAACGCCCAATGCTGCCACCGTGTCGTGCGTGTGTTCGTGCGTTCGTGTGCTCGTATCGTGTCTGGAGCCCACCTGGCTCGTCTGCCACTCGTGGCTACTGGCTGCCTGCTGTTGTGGGACGGGGCGCGCGGCTGAACCGCGGTCTTGCGCCTATCCTGCCAGCTCCTTTGCCGGTTGGCCCCACGCCCTCTGGGCTGACACTGTGCGGCGCAGCGCCAAGTCCTGGATCAGCACATCGCCGCGGCCAGGGGTTGGACAACAGGGGTACGGGCAGGACGGCATTTGCAGCCGAGGTGCGGCACTACAAGTCAGCGGGGCCCGGGGCCTCACAGCACGCAAGCGCGGAAGCGCCGCACAGGACGGCCTCACGGTGACATGGCCACCTGGCATGCCCACAGCCTCACACCGCCCCTCCCACCTGCTTCCCGTGGCCACGGCCTTAACCTCCATCAATGGGCTTAAGGGCCACAGCCACTCCCGTCCGTACACCACGCCACACATCCGTCAAAACTCCAACAGCCTCACGAGGCCGCACACCTACCGCCCCCATCACGCGCACCCCTTCCACACACCTCCCTCACCTCTCCCCCTCCACACACACAAAAACGCACATCTCTACGCGCGCGTGAGGAAGGGGTGCAGCACCAGCTCCTCCGCCGGCCGCACGCCCCGCACCAGCGCCGCCACCAGGTCCCACCCCGCCTTGTCGCCGCCCTCGCCGCCGTCCAGGAACGCCACCAGCTCGGCCAGGGCGGGGTCGTCCGCGCAGTAGCTGCGCAGCGCCGCCACGTCGTCCGAGTAGATCTCGAACAGCAGCCGGGTGAGGGTGGGCCGCGGCAGCGCCCCCGCGGGGCTGGTGGCGGTGCCGGCGGAGAAGACCTCCAGCAGCGTCAGCGCAGTGGCCTGTGGGGGTGGGGCGGGGTGGGGTGGGGGCATGCGCCCGAGCCAAACGAAGCAGGTAACAATTGTCAGGGAGTCGTCGTTGGGTGGTTGGGGTAGTTGGGGTCGGGTGTTGCAGTTACGGGTGGGATGTGCCATGGACTTGAAGGCTGTTTCACGGCTCGCAGGGGCCATCACCCACCCACCCACCCACCACTACTCCCACCCACTACTCCCACCCGCCCGCCCGCCCGCTGCACCTGCAGGTCGAAGCGGCGGCCCTCCCGCGGCGCGGCGGCGTCCAGGTCCTGGCCCGGCAGCTGCGGCGTGGCCAGCCCCAGCGGCGACGTGCCTGCGGGGGGGAGCGGGGCAGGGGGGAGAGAGGATTGTTGGGATGTCGGGCGGATTGGTGGACTGGTGGCGCGTGAGCACACAGTGGGGCGGGGGTTTGGGTGGCTGGGTCAGGGCCGTACATTATCAATTGCTCGTCTGCCCACACAGACACAACTCACACGCACGTAGCACATTCTCCTGACCCTGCCACTTTCCCTGCCTCCCCGACAACCCTATCGCTTGACCCTCCACGCAGCCCACCCCACCCCACCTACCCCACAATTTCCAACCCCATCAACCCCACCCGAACCCACCGGTCCGGTCCAGGCGGCCAAAGCCAAAGTTGTCGAGCTTCACGAACAGCTCCTCTGCGTCGGCGTCATCGGTGGAGCTCACGAACACGGTGCCGGTGGACAGCGAGCCGTGCACCACACCCGCCGAGTGGCAGTACGCCACGGCGCCCACCAGCGCGCGGGCCAGGGAGCGCAGCATGGCGTGCCGCGCGCGCCAGGCCTCCGCGTCAGCCACCTCCCTGTGTGAGGGGTAACACGTGTGTTGGAGGGCATTTGGGATGGAAACATGCAGGCTCGTGTGTATAGGGGGGGGGTCAGTGTATGTGCGAGAAGGCTATGGGGGTCGCATGCGACGTGTTCGTAAGGGTGGAGAAGGAGTGGAGAAGGCGTAGAGGAGGCTGTGTGAGCCGGCTAGCCGTGCAGCAGCGCCCGACTACGCGCTTCATGCAAGCTGCCCCCGCCGGCTTTTCCTTCCCAAGCATGCGCCTCCACGCTCCTGTCATCTGTCCTCAAACACTCGCATGTGCGTGCCCAGCTCCCACGCACACTCTTACTGCCCGCCCCCCCCCCCCCCGCCACTCACTTCTTTTTGAAGAAGCCTGCCCGCCCCTCCGGCGGCCGCACGTCAGACAAATACATGTTGAGTGGCTTCATGCCGTCCCACCTGCGTGCGTGTGTGTTAGAGAGCACAAGGACGTAACGCAAAGACCGTGTTCGTGTGTGCGTGTGTATATGTGCGTTATGAGTTGAGGCGGTGATGCCCACACTCACCCATCCGCCCCTCCTCCATGCAACGTTCACCTCTGCCTGTGCTCCGCTAGCTTCACTTGGTTTGGTTCAGTTTGGGCTGGTATCTACGATCCCCACCACCACTTGTACATCGCCCCCTCCGCCCCCCCGCCTGTACACCCACCTACCCACCCGCTTCTCCGTGCATCGCGACTGTTTCCTTACGGTTCAAAGTTAACCCCCCCCACACACACACACACCACACACCTGTACACCAGCCACACGCTGTCCGCCTCTGCGTCCATGGACAGCAGCGCCGCCTCCTCCGTGGGCGCCGACACGAAGTAGCCCAGTAGCGGCACGATGGGCGGAGAGCGCGTGGTGGGCCGGTTTGCAGCCTGGCAGGCGGGGGTGGTGGGCGTTGGGGTCGCGGGGTGCGTGGCGAGACGTCCAGACAAGTCCCGTATCACAGCTTGAGGCAGCATGCGGGGCACGCTTGCAGCGGCCCTGCTCTACCCCAGCGCCCGCGACTGTAGTACCCGCCGTTCCCCGACGTCAGCCCTCCAACCTTGCAATTTCAAGGGGGGGCGGGGGGGCGGTGGGAAAGGTGCTGGGGCGGTGGCGATACGTCCAGACAAGTCCCGTATCAGAGCTTGAGGCAGCATGGGGAGTCGCTTGTAGCCCCCACTCGGCCCTGCGCTATCCCAGTGCGCCCGACTATTGTACCCGCTGTTCCCACTTGACGTTTGGTAATGACTTCGTCTGCAGTCTTCATTGCATCCTGTACCGCTTTTCCAACCATCTTTGCAGCCCCTCCGCCGCCCCCAGTGCCTCCACCCCGCCGCCCCCCAGTGCGCCCCGCAGCACTCCCCACCGAGTACTGGTCCTCGGGCAGGCCGCACAGCTTGGACAGCACCAACAGCTCGTTGTAGGCCACCGCACGGGCCACAGGCAGGTACTCCTGCGGAGGGAGGAGGAAGGTGGGGAGGAGGAAGGTGGGGAGGAGGAGGGGGAGGAGGGGGGAAGGAATGCGACAGGCTTTGAGAAAGCGCAGCAGACTGAGACGCAAACACTGCAGGAGCAGGTGTGGAGGATGTTGAATCAGCACCGCCCCTGCAGGCTGCAGGCTGGCGGCATACCCAGCTTTCAAACCGCCGCTCGGTACCAGACTCCCATCACTGCGCCACTGGGCGGGAAGCGATTAACCCCGTCAAATATAACTCCCGCTACCCCCAAGGCCCCGACCCTGTAACTCTGCCCCACCCACCCACCCCATCCTTCCATGGAGGGCTACCCCCTCGACCCGTGCCCCCTCCCCCCCCCCCCCCGACCCGACCCGACCCGACCCGATCCGACCCCAGCACGGCGTCACCCCACTCGCCTTGAGCAGCACGGTGATGGAGCGCTGCATGGGCAGCCGCGGCAGGAACTTGGCGGCGTAGGCAATGACCGCCGTCACCCCCTCCACGGACGTGCCCGTGTCCTGTGTGCGCGCGTGTGTGTGCGTGTCGCAAATGTGCCCCGGTGTTGTGCCCCAGTGTTGTGCCCCGGTGTTGCGCGGCGAGTTGTGGCGAGAGCGGGCTTTGTCAGGTCCGGTCCTGGTCGGAACAACAACACCACACCCCGCCCTCGCCAGTCCACTTGGCTCCGGCATGGCAGCCTTCGAGAGGGTCACTCATGTCCCCACCTCAGATCCTTCCTGCCCTGTCTTCCCCTTCAAAGCCCCCATTGCCGAATTCTTTTCCTCCTTCTGCCTCCCTCTGCCTCCCCTTCCTCCCCCTTGCCTCCCCCCTGCCTTCCCTGACGCCTTCCCCCTGCCTCGTACCTACCCGCAAGGGCCTCCCCCCGTGCCTCCCCTCGCGCCTCCCCCCGTGCTTCCCCCGTGCCTCCCCCCCCCTCCCCCCCCCCCTCACCCGCATGACGCTGATGCGCCCCAGCTGCTGCAGCACCTCGAAGTCGTCGCTGTCGAAGAAGCCCGGCCCGATCTCCGTGAACACACGCGTCTCAAGCTGCTGGGCCTGTTGGTGTGGGGAGGGAGAGGGAGGCGTGTGTGCAGGCAGGGAGGGAGGCGCGGGGCAGGGCGAGCAGCGGAGGCCGGCGGGGAGAGGGCGGGGAGAGGGCGGAGAGAGGGCAGGCTGCTTCATGCTGAGGGCGCGCCCTTTGCGATAGCTAAACACCCCGTTTAACTCGAGCATGGGTGCACTGGTGTGCATGGCTGTAGCCGGCCGCGGTCGCCGAGCGGCGCGGGGGAGCGGCGCCGGGGGAGCGGCACGGAGGCGGCCGGCGAGAGGCACCGACGTCGCACCTGGAGACCGAACGCGCCACCTCTGGGCGTGTCCTCGTATCCGTCATATGACTTCCGCAACTCATCGTCGCTAATTGACGAGCGCAGCGCAGCTGCCTGCTGCGAGAGAAGCCGCGCCAACTGGTCGATGTCCGGGCCCTGCGCCGCACCGTCGTCCGCCTCCGCTGCTAATTGCCATGACCGCTTGCGATATGTTGTAGATGGTCTAAATGGGCTGCGGCGCGTGTGCCTACTTGCGCGCGCATGCAAGCAACGAGACTGTGGATGTTGGAGAAGCATTACCGCTCGTTTCAACTATCTATGCATGCCGAACGCTTGATTAGGGGTCTCAATGTAATTCCTGTGGTGAATTTAGCAGCGGCAAAGTTGAGTCTTGCGTCACGGCACCTTGGTCGCAGTCGTACGCGTGTCGTGGTCGGGGGGCGGGAGAGGGACAAAGGGGACGGGGAGCGGAAGCTGCTCAAGAGTGACCTGGTATCTAAGCTGCAGCAGGCGGCGCGTGCAGCAGAGGCGGGGGGCGAGAACCTGGGCGTTCAACAGCAGTGGAGCAGCGCCGCTGGATCGTGCGCTGGATCAGGAGCCAGCCGCAAACGTGCGCGAATGAGCATCTCAGACGTCGCAGCCTGCTGCAAACGCAGGGACCCTGTCGCAGCTTGAGTGCGGCTGGCCTGCGGCAGGGAGTACTTCAAAGCGGGAGTGGGGTTCAAGGGGGGCGGAGGACGGAGACGTGGTGGCCGCGTGGGTAATGACCATGGCGGATATATGCAACCAAGCGTGTGCCCCACGCGTGTGCCCGCCTGACAGCCGGGATGCCCGGAGAAGTGTTGGGTGCGCTTGGAGAGTTTTCCGGGCATCCATTCATTGCAGCTAGAACCTGGGTATCTATTGCAGAGATAACCTCGATTTGCTGTCCGTCCTGCTTGTTGCTATTACGGCTTGATTCAGCTTCCGCACCCCAATTCGCCGGCACTCGGTCTGGTGAAACGAGCA
Source organism: Chlamydomonas reinhardtii (assembly GCF_000002595.2). Lineage (NCBI taxonomy): Eukaryota > Viridiplantae > Chlorophyta > Chlorophyceae > Chlamydomonadales > Chlamydomonadaceae > Chlamydomonas > Chlamydomonas reinhardtii. Next base: position 7,637,666 of record NC_057006.1, read on the forward strand.
TGACCAAGGGGGGCATTACATCACGAGCAGTTGCGCACTGCGTACAGCTCATGTGCGAGCCCCCTCACGCGTCCGCACGAAGGCGGTCACAGATGTCCGAATACCAGCTCTTTGCTACATTGCCCCTGAACAGGGGAATCCTAAATTATCACATACGGCCGCACGGTTTGACTCGCACCGTCAGCGCACGCCGCCCAGTCGGTCACGACACGACATACGCTCTCCGACCAAGGCAAGCAGCTCCGGCGCAGCCGTCCCTATCCGCATCATACTTCAGTGTTGCAAACTAGCTGCAACCCACCGGCTCCATACACTGACCACCCACATACATCGAACACCACCAGCAAAACAAACACCACCAAACGACACTAGTGAACACTACCACCACGAACATGTAGGGGACGATCCACATGTCACTGCGCAGGGCAGGGTTCTGCCCCATTGCCGTACTGTTTAATGTATGTGCACACGATCCCTCGGCGCTCACGAGCATCCTGCATCACCGCTCCCGCTGCAACCGCCAGCCGTTGCAACGCGCCAGAGCACTCCACAGCATGCGTGGAACGCCAAGCTCGCCTGCAACCGCCGCAGCTCACACCACTGAAGCAAATCAGGACCGCCTCACCCATCACCGAGACCGCACGCAGCGCCCCGCTTCACACAGACCAGCCGAAGCCAGCTCCGCGCGGGAGCATGCCGCCTCATACACACGCGCGCAAGTGCGAGCCGCTTAGTAGCGGTAGTGGGCGGGCTTGTAGGGGCCGTCAACGGGCACGTTGATGTAGGCAGCCTGGTCGGCCGACAGCTTGGTCAGCTTCACGCCCAGCTTGGGCAGGTGCAGGGCAGCCACCTTCTCGTCCAGGTGCTTGGGCAGCACGTAGACCTTCTTCTCGTAGCGGCCGGTGGAGCGCTCGTTCCAGAGCTCCAGCTGGGCGATCACCTGGTTGGTGAACGAGCACGACATGACGAACGAGGGGTGGCCGGTGGCGCAGCCCAGGTTCAGCAGGCGGCCCTCGGCCAGGACAATCACGCCGTGGCCGTCGGGGAAGATGAAGCGGTCCACCTGGGGCTTGATGTTCTGGCGCTTGATGCCGGGCCAGGCGTACAGGCCGGCCATGTCCACCTCGTTGTCGAAGTGGCCAATGTTGCCGACAATGGCGTTGTTCTTCATCTTGGCCATGTGCTCAGCCATGATGATGTCCTTGTTGCCGGTGGTGGTGATGAAGATGTCGGCGGTCTCCAGGCAGTCCTCCAGGGGCTGGACCTGTGGGGCGAAGGCAAGGGGGATGGGGAGGAGCGGGTCAGCGCATTGCACTTTAACGTAGCAGGACGGGACGAGATGCGTATACCAAGTGCGGCACTTGCTGCGAATGCCGCCACATACACAAACCTCTACTTTCTTACATGAAGTGTCCAGGGTTCCCTTTTAAGAATCGGCGTGAACCCCGTCCTTCCGTCCACTTCCACCTGCCAATCCCTGCCTACCTGGTAGCCCTCCATGGCGGCCTGCAGCGCGCAGATGGGGTCGATCTCCGACACAATGGTGCGGGCACCGGCGGCCTTCATGGCGCTGGCGCAGCCCTTGCCCACATCACCGTAGCCGGCGATGAAGGCGGTCTTGCCGGCAATCATCACGTCAGTGGCGCGCATGATGCCGTCGGGCAGCGAGTGGCGGCAGCCGTACACGTTGTCGAACTTGGACTTGGTGACGGAGTCGTTCACGTTGATGGCGGGGAACAGCAGGCTGCCGTTAGCCTGCATCTCATAGAGGCGCTTCACGCCGGTGGTGGTCTCCTCAGACACGCCCATCACCTTCTTGGACATGCTGTGGGAGGGTGGAACGGGCGAGGGTGGAACGAGGAGGTTTAGCATGGGCGTAGGGCCGGCTGCGGGAGACACGCACAAGCACTACAGACACTTGAGTCTCAAACTGGAGGTCTTCCTTATTGTACATTTGCATCCACGCTCCCATGCTGCTCATGCATCGCACAGCTTGGTCCGAGGATCCATCCATATCTGCTAAGACTGACTTCTTGCTTCTGCGACTCACCGGGTCCACTTGGTGGCGTCCTTCTGGATGGAGTCGCGGATCAGGCCCAGCACAATCTTGAACTCGGCGTTGTCGGTCGAGTCGGGGTTGGGCAGGGTGCCGTCCTTAGCGTACTGCTCCTCAGCCTTCAGGCCCTCTGTGATAGGAGGGAACAGGAGAGGGAGGAGGGAGCAGGGAAGGGTGAGCGATAGATTGAGAATGGGATGAAGCAGCATGGTGCAGACAGGGCCATGCAGTAGCACAGCTTCCATCAGACCGTACAGGCTGCCGCTTGTAGCAGCCAGGGCAGGAGGACAGGCGCTTCAAAGGGGCCAACGCCACGCGAGGATGACACGCACCGTGGATGAGCAGGGTGGCGTCACCACCGTCGTCCACCAGCAGGTCGGGGCCGTCGCAGCCAGCCCAGGTCAGGGCCTGCTCGGTGCACCACCAGTACTCCTCCAGGGTCTCGCCCTTCCAGGCGAACACGGCGGCGGAGTCGCGGGCGATGGCGGCAGCGGCGTGGTCCTGGGTGGAGAAGATGTTGCACGAGCACCAGCGGACCTCAGCGCCCAGGGCGGTCAGGGTCTCAATCAGCACGGCGGTCTGGATGGTCATGTGCAGAGAGCCGGTAATCTTGGCACCCTTGAAGGGCTGGGCGGGGCCGAACTCGGAGCGGCACGCCATCAGACCGGGCATCTCAGCCTCGGCCAGGTCGATCTCCAGGCGACCGAAGTCAGCCTCGGCGATGTCCTTCACCTTGTACTGTGGGTGGGAAAGAATAATAGCGGGCACGCGAGGTAAATTGGCAGCTTCCAGCAAGCAGATCAGTTGCCGGCGGAGAAGCGCGCGCGAAGTGACCCCAGCGTAGACCACCAATTCAGAGTAAGCGAAGCAGTGCCGCTTGTGCAATTGAGCACTTGCAACCCAGAAATGCCCCGGTTGCCGGTGGGAGCGAATATGATCGAGTGCTCAACAAACACAAGCCCGGACAACGGGCACTCGAGCGCACAGCGCTCCAAGTAGCTACTTCTTATGCGCCTATATGCATCTAGCTTGGGAAAGGCTATGCGGCGGCCGGTGCCGAGGATCTTTGCGCACCTCGCGGCCATTGACGTGGTCGACGGAGAGGGCCATCTTGACTGGTGTAGTAGGTGCTGTGCCTAAAGCAACAACAACCTGAAGTAAGATGGGAAAAAGGTAAGGCATGCAGGTGAGCGGGGACTGCTAAATGAAGGGCGGGTTGTCCCATTGCGCCGTACAATGTGGTGACGGGTATTTCCTGTGTTGTCTGTGGACCGGTTATTGTGCTGCGGAGTTGACGACGTGTCGTGGTAGCATGTAAGAGGCCAGCGCGCGGTGACGAAAATCACCGTGAGAAGAGAAGAGAATGAGCGACCGCTTCATGTGAACCACTCGATTAGCGCGCGCCGCTTTGCATTGCACTTTTGTTTCCGGTCGCGGTTGGACTGGTAGCTGCGCTCAATATCTATTAGATTAGAAACGTTGGAGGCGCTTGGGAGGCTCGTCGGCGACGCGGCGGGTGGTTGCGGGGGCGCGGTTTGGCGGGAAGTGGCTTCCCAAGGGCCTGGCTTGTGCGTGTGTGGCTGCGATTTGAGCTGCGTGCCAGTGGAGCTCTCACCGAATTGCCGGTCCAGTTGCGCAGCGCAGCGCTGCATCTTGAACTGTCTTGTGGTGAGGGCAAGGGGCAGGGGCGCTGCAGGGCCCTGCCTGGAGCATCAGCGTCGCCCTTTCCCCGGCATCCCTTTCGTCATGGGACCTCTCGGGAACGCCTCGGTACTGCTCAGGGCTATGGGGTACTGGCAGCCCTGTCATGCGGTGCCCCACACGCTGGCGGCCGCAACCGCTGCCAGCGACTCCGCTGGTGGGCGGCGGCGCCGCCGGAGTGGGTGCACCGGGTGGCTCGGGCCAGGGCTGCGGCTGAGCGCCTGCGCAGGCGGGCTGTGGAGCCGGCTGCGCCGCTGATCGAGCTAGCGTGCATTGCGTGCAAATCACGACAGGCGCACTGTTCCGCATGGGTCGGCAGCCGGGCGCACGGCCAGCCTTTCAGGCAGGGGAGGCTGCGGCACGGTCTGGCGCATGCAGAGTTGTGTTCGTGAACATCAGGTGCCCGGGAGTCGCCCCTGATGTAGATTCGTGTGCATGAAGCATCCTTGCATGCGTGTAGTAGTTACCGCGGGTATTGCGTGCGGCTGTACTAGGGGGCACAAGGACAGACAAACGACACGCATGAATCCGCGGGCTGTATGTGTGACTGGTGCAGCTACAGCCTGCGCGTTTCCATTCTTTCTGTGTAATCTGCCCCAGGCTATGGCCCCACGCTGGCGCACCACGAATGCATGAGGCACGACGAAAGCATGGGTTACACCTTGCGCATGTGCGCAAAGCCAGCCCACTCTCCTCAGCTCTCAACCGTCTCAACGCCCAAACACAATCACACTCGGCGCCCCATCATAGGCGCCCTGACGGCCGCACGCCAATCCTGGTCTCTTCGGCCGTGGCCGCACACCACCCTTCGCAAACTGCACCTGTCAGGAAAGACGTGCACTCGCTACCTTGTGCTTGTGATCCCTCCCAGCCCTGCCACCCTGTTCCTTCAGTCTGATCCCTCAACCTCGGCCCGCCACCCCCGTTCTCCTCTGACGACAGCTCATCAAGCGTGCCCAGTGGCGGGCTTGTCGTGTGCCTTGTCCTTGTGGTGCTCAATCTTCTCCTGAATCTTGTGCTTGGCGTCCTTCAGCGATTTTTTGATGTCATCTGCAAAGAGCCGCACACACAGGTGCACAGAAATCAAGGTGCAGCCGTGAAGGCCCATCCCCTTCGCGCATCCCTGGGTCGCGGTAGCCGTAATTGAGACGATACATAAAATTACATCCGCCACCCACCCACAGCAGCAGCAGTTCCCCCATGCTCCCGCCCGCTGCTGCCGTACGCATCCCCAATGCCCCAGGGCCCCACTTACCGCGGCGCTTGAAGATGAACCAGCCCAGGGTGCCGACGGCGGCAGTGCCCAGCGCAACGATGCCGCCAATGATAAGGTTGCGGCGGAGGTCCTCGTCCGTCTGCAGCCGGTTGCGCACACGGCGCGTCCCGGTCTGCGGGGGGCGGGGGGGGGCGGCAGCAGACATGTGGGGCGTGCGGGATCACACGGCGATTGCTAGGGCACAGACAAGGCAGAGCGCCGTGCGGGGAGGCAGCAGCGGGAAGGGCTAGCTGCCGGCACCCAGGGAAGTGCGGGGGCGACGTGCTGTTCGTAGCATTGCTGCTCGATTGTGTTCTAGCACGCACAGCGGCAGCTTCGCAGGGCTACGGTTGAGCCGTCCTCGGCCACACGCGGCCATCCTGAACCACGCAAGGCTAGCGTTGGACGCGCGCAGCTTCCGGCAAATGCGCTCCTCACCCGCTCAACGCCTACTCCTGCCACCGGTCCCGCGGCCGGCCGCGCCTTTCTGCTCGACCCGCCGCGGGCCCCGCCGCACGGTGCTCACCTTGGCGCAGTTGGCAGTGTCCTCACCAGCCTTCTCGGCCCTGTGCGTGAGAGAGCGAGTCATGGTGACGGCGCGAGGACGCTGACGACCACCGGACGGCTACGTGGGAGTTTTGCAGCGGCTGTGTTGTTCTGCGCTGTTTTGGGCGCGGTGTGCAAACTGCTTGTGGGCAGAAATAAGTTACGGGCTAGGCTCCAAGCACAGAAGCGGCATCAGAGTTCACCGGAATGGGGGCCAATCAAAATGCCCCCTAGGCAGCGGCAATTTACGCTCGGAACTAGGTCTGGCATGCGGCTGCGACATGAGCCGAGCAATGCAAATGAGGCGGCACGTGAGGCTCCAAAGGAGGCTCGGCGGCTCGCAGCAGAGCGCGCTCGACCCGCGGGCCGCAGTGGCACGAACATCGACCGCTCCCGCACTTTTACAGCGGGGCTGCCGCTTGCCCGTGCGTGTCCGAAGGCCCCCAATATGTACACGCCCCGGGGACCTAAACGTACCAGGCCGGGTAGGGGGCCCGAAGCCACCGCCAATCTGGCACGCCACGCGCTCCCATCCGTTCTCCCAACGTTGTATGTCGCCTTCATCACACACCCCGAGCACCACCACACATGCTGCACGCTACATTGTAAATCGGTCTGTGGCCTCATGCTGTCACTATGTGTCGCCACCATGCTGTATGTTGGTGAAAAGAAATCGAGGATGCGGCCACTGCGCTCCGGAAGCCCCTCCTCCTCCTCCTCCCCCTTCGCACGACGCCCACTGCCCAACAACTGGCCAACCAAGCGCATACTAGCCATGCTGCACGACCGCCTCCTCCCGCTCACTACGCAGACCTACGCAGCACCAGCCATTGCCGCCGCGCCCATCACCTCCCCCCCCGCCTACCGCATCACATCACACCGCACCGGACTGCTCTGCGCTGCTTTACACGTAGCGCTTGGCGCCTGGCCGCTGCGACTCCTTGATGCGCTCCTCCTCGATCTTCTTCTTCACCGCCGCCTGGTCCACAACCACCTGTTGCAGTGCAGCAACGGCAGCAGGGGTGAGTCAAGGGCAGCGTCACAGCACACAGATCCTCAGCTAGGGAACGGGAGCTGGAGCATGCAGGACACGGGAAAGCGCACCGCTGAACACCCGAACAGCGCTCTTTCGCAGGCACCGTCCCAGCACCCCTCCTCCCGGGTCCGAGGGGCCACAACTCACCGACTCGTTCATCTGCATGAAGCGCGTGATGGACTCGGCGAGCTTGGCGTTCTTGAGGAACTGCTGGCGGTACCACAGCACCGTGTCCTGGTGCTGCTTGTGCTGCGTGGCCAGGTCCAGCGCGCGCTCCCAGTTGAACAGCTTGATGTTCAGCTTGATGGCGCGGAAGACCAGGCCGGCCTGGGCGCGGTGGGTGACAGGGGGGAAGGGAAGAGGGAGGGAGGGAAGAGGTGAGGGATGAGGAAGGGGTGAGGAAGGGGAGGGCATGGGAGGGAGGGCGAGAGCGACAAGTTGGGGCCCAGACCCTTACGGCCGTCTCACATCCCAGTCACACCACCCCTACACCGCAGTACCCACCAGCCCCTCGGGTATCGCAGCACGATCCCACACCACCCGAAAGCATCACCCCACATCACCCTCACCCCCATCCCCCCACCCCCACCGCCACCAAGCCCACCAAGCGCACGCACCTGCAGCAGTATGGACTCGCCCTCCTCGGGCTTGCGCCGGTACACCGCCAGCTCGGCGTTGCGGCCCTCCTCCGTGGGGATCTGCTTCACCTTGCGCACAAAGTGCGTCTTGTCCACCTCGTCAATCGCCGCGAACGCCACCTCCGCCGTGTTCAGCTCCTTAGCCGCCATGGCCATCGCCGCCAGCGTGGCCCACATGGTGGGGTCCTTGATGAAGCGACACAGCCGCGTGGCCTTGTCCCACTGCTGCTTGCGGATCATGTCGTACAGTACGGCAGGGTAGGGCGAGGTGGCGGCGGAGACCAGCACGCCGTCGGAGCGGCGCACCAGGCAGCGGTTGCCGGCGAAGAGCTGGATCTGGGCCGACTTGCCAAAGTCCGAGTCGGACTTGGTGTAGCGCGTCTTGGCCAGCAGGTCCTTGTCCACGTACACCTCGCTGGGGTAGTACCACACACACTGCGGGGGCGGGGGGGAATGGGGTCAGGGGGTGTCAAGAGTGGAGTGACAGCTCCGTGGGGCGCTGCGAGGCGGAGCGCAGTGGTGACTTGCACAGCTGAGAAGGAGAGCGCAAGCGCCGCAAGCCCGACCCACATCTTGGCGCCCATCCCTTTCTCCTCTCCGTTACCCGCCAGCAGCCCCCCTCAAAACTCATCCTGCACCACCACGCCCTCCAACCCCCCTCCCCCATATGCGCCACGCTCTCCTCCTCGCTCTTTCGCATACGGCTCGGTTCAGCTGGGCTCGCATCTACACCCCCCCGATCTCCCCAAACCCCATCATTGGTTTAGTTTGGGCTGGTATTTACAACCCCCCATCTCCCCCCGCCGCCCCCCCCCTAAGCACACGCACCAGGCGCTGGTCCACCATGGCGGACAGCATGGCGGTGCTGTCGTGCCAGCGCGCCGAGTCGCACATGGCCGCCAGCTTGGCCACGTGGCGCTTCATGACGGGCAGCAGGTACAGGTCGCGGTTGCGGTCGATGACGATGAGCTGGCGGTCGTTGATGGTGCCGGCCTGGCTCAGCGCGATCTCCTTCACCTCCAACGTGTGCTGCCACGGCTCGCCCACTGGCCGGCCCTGAGGGAGGGGAGGGGAGGGGATCATGGCGGGAAGCGAGTGAGCAAGGCGTGTTTGTGGAGCGGCTGGTTAGAGGCAGGCCAGCTTCTGGTGGGCAGGCACGAGAGCCATGCCCGCACCCGCGCCCCGGGCAGCGTAGACCCTGCCTTCCCCCCCCCCCGTGCATGACCGATTCATGAAGCCCTCCGGATCCGCTTGCCCGCCGCCGCACCTGCGCCGTGTCGAAGAAGCGCACGGTGGTGCCGCTGGCCTGCTGGTCCAGCACCGCTATCGTGTCGTTGGACAGCGTGATCATCTGCGCGTTCAGCAGCTCGGTGCGCAGGCCCTGGAAGCGCGGGTTGCAGATCTGGCGGCCCTCGTAGGTGTAGATCTGGATGCCCGCCGAGTTGTCCAGCAGCAGGAAGTGCCGCTCAGCCTGTGCGGGTGGGCGTGTGTGTTGGAGTAAGAGGTAGAAAGAGGGGGGATGTGTGTGCTAAAGGAAAGCGCACCGGGAAAGGGCCGACACTGGGAGGGTGAGTGCGTGCGCGTGCGGGCCAGCCGTGTTGTTGCAGCCCGCCCCCCAGCCAACCCCCGTCCGTTCTCCATGAACGGCCAATCCCCCCTTCACGGTGACTACTGGAACCTATTTCGTTGGCCTCGGGCATACACCCCCGCCCTCCTGCACCCCGCAGTCGCACACCTGCAGCAGCAGGGTGACCGTGTCTTTGAGGTCAAAGATGTGCGGCGTGCCCAGGTTGGTGGTGTTGTACACGTGGCACTGCGTCGCGGTGGCCACGATCAGGTAGCCGTACCCTGCGGCACACGTGGCGGAGCGGCACCGGGTTAGGGCGCGGTACCTAGCTGTGCCTAAACAACGCAAACCACCCACCCAGCCTTCACGCCCATCCTCGTTCTCCCTTGCAATCATCCCCTTGCAATCACGCCGACGCATCCACGTCACAAGCACCGGCCACTGGCCCCTTGTCCGCCCGCCCTCGCTCCCCCCCGCCCTCACCTAGCGACACCTTGATGACGCGGTCACGGAACTCGGGCAGCTCGTCCGCGTTCTCGTTCAAGATGTCGTTCACCACAATGCGCATGTCGTCCACCACCGTCACCTGAGCACACACGGCAGGGCCACCATGAATGCATGCTCCCCTGTGTGCTCACGACAAACTGCACCTGCACAGGCGCCCTGGCCGGGCCCCGCCTTGACCCCCATCGGCTGCTGGCATGCCCTTTCCTGCTCTCCACATAGCACACACAGCGCACAAAACAACCCCCCCTAGTTGCGCTTGGACAGTCACCTGCCCTCCATTCGCCCCCACGCCCTGCAACCCCGCACCATCACACCCCGCCTACGCTCCTTTCCCTGCTCGCCCATTTCCATCCCCTTTCTTCCCCTTCTGCCCCCTCCCCCCGTCCCTCTCCGCCTTTTTTTCACCTGCCCCTCCTTGACCACATGGCCTAACGGCGAAGGTACAGATTCCGGCAATCCCCAGTGTACCCCAGGGGAGCACTTGGGCTGTCATTACGGGTTTGGGTCTAGCAACCCCCCTCCCCGCCCCTCCCCTCCCCGCCCCCCTCCCCCCACCTGCATCTTGCCGTCCTCCAGCGCCAGGTCCACCACCTGGCCGAACACCACGCCGCCGCTGCCGCCGCCGCCCGCCAGCTGCGTGCTGTCCGCCGTCCAGCTCAGAGTCATGATGCTGCCCGTGTCGTTGAGGTGGATCTGTGAAGGGGGGGCGGGCGGGGTGAGGGTGTGGTGGCGGGAGCTGTTAGGGGAGGGGAGGCAGGCAGGCATACGCGCTCGCTGGCCGCGCTGACCACGAGTACTTCCTGTTGCGTGTGCAGCCTTGTCCCCGGCCTCGTCACACAGCCCCACAACTGCTACCGAAGCTTTGGCCGCAGGCAGCGCGCCCAGCTACCTTCCCTTTCCAAGCTATTCATGCCCAGTCCCCTTGTCTGTGCTGGGTCGCTCTGCTTATGCTCTTGCACCCTTGATCCCTCTCCAGCCGTCAGCTTCCCTGCCGCAAAGCCTTGACACCATTCCACCCACGCATTCCACCCCTGGCTGGCTTTCCCTCCTTGGCCCTATCCCTTGCCCATTATCCATTTTGCTCGGCCTATACATCCCCCCTCCTCGCCCGGCCCCGGCCCTGTCCCCCACCTTGGAGTAGGCCCAGCCCATGCGGTCACACAGCTGCAGCGTGTTGAAGCCGCCCACCGCGAACAGCTCGCCGCTGGGCGCCCACGCCACCGACGTGACCGGGTAGTCGAACAGCCCGCTCTGGAACAGCAGCCGCCCAAAGCTGTCCCACACCTGCGGCGTGCATTCGCACGTGTCAGAGACAGCCGCCGCCGCCGCCGCGGCTCAACCAAGATTCGCCCCTCGCCATCCAGCCCTTCTCGCTGTGCGACACCACTCCCGCATTCTCCCTGCCTGCCTGCCCTCCCTCCCTCGGTGTGCCGCGCACGCACACACACACACACACACACACACACGCACACACACACACACACACGCACACACACGCACATACACACACACACACGCACACACACGCACACACACGCACACACACGCACACACACGCACACACACGCACACACCTTGTACTTGCAGTCCTCGCCGCCTGTGATGATGAGGTGGTTGATGGGGCTCCAGTCCACCTTGAGCACCACGCCGTCGTGCGCCTTCCACGCGTTCTGCTTGGCGTTGGAGGACAGCGACTTGATGACCACGTTGGAGCCGGTGCAGTAGCACAGCTGGTCGCAGTCGTAGGCCCACACAATCGAGTACACGGGGCTGTCCGCCTGCGCTAGCGTGGAGCGCAGCATGCCGTTGCGCGACCAGATCTTTACCGACCCGTCCTCGCCCGCCGTCGCCAGTGCCGTCCCTGCGGGTCGAGGTGGGCGGTGGGCGAGTGTTGGGTGGGGGGTGCTGGGTACGGTGGAGGTGTGCTGGGTGGAGTACCGTATGTGTGGGCTGGAGAGGTGTGTGTGCGTGTGCCCCTGCCCCCAGACGCACCGTCATAGCTCCAGCGCAGCGAGATGCACGCGCCCTTGTGCCCCTCAATGGACTTCTCCACGCGGCCCGTGCGGCTGAGGATTTTTACAGAGCCTGCGAGGGGAGACGCCGATGCGTGTTAGCACTGGAACGGGAGGAGGGTCGCCATAGTTGAGCGGCCCGCCAGGGTACCACACGGCGAGTGCAGCCAACCGGACGCACCGTCTGTGCACGCCACCGCGAATACGTCCGTCCCGCCTGCTTGCGTCTTCTTCGAGCTCACGGGGTACCAGTGCATATCCGTGAAGTATGCGTCCAGAGTGCTGACCTGCATGCGCAGAGGGCATACGAGGGCGCTCGGAACCACGGACGCATGTCGCAGCATCTCTGGCGTGGCTTCAGGTGCAAGCAAGGCACACATGCGAACGCGGCATGCAAGTTACCTTCTGCTCTGGCTCCCCCAGCATGTTCCATTTGTGAATAGTCTGGTCGTCGCTACAAGTGAACAGTTCATTCCAGACATTCCAGCCCACAGCTGCTGTTAATTCGCTGTGCACATTCGCGCTGGACTGCTTGACCTTGAGACGCATCCTGTCTAAGGGGCCCTGCCCCGCGGAAGAAGTTGATTGCCGCGCCCTTGCAGTAGGCTACAGATGCATCGACGTGCCTAAAGGTGCCCCGCTCTAGAGCACGAGTTTGAGGGAGGTTGGTCGCAAGCGAAGGCCGCGCGCACCCGGAAGAACAATTAGAACGAGCCCTTTCTTGTAATTTGGCCTGGAAAGCTGATAGTTATGCTATCCTCTATTCAATGCTTTCCGCCAGAGCTGCAGGTCGCCAAGCTAGGCTGAGAGAAGTATGACCCCCATGCAGTTCGCCGAACAGCCCGGGAAAGCTGGACTGATAATATAATAGCTTCTTATGCCTGCTTGTAGGTTAATTAAATCTCAACGTCTGCCTTATGTATATGTTGCGCTGTTTACACAGCTGTATTGACACGACACTTGCACAACCCTCACTATCAATCGACAATGTCAACGTTAATTGCAACCATCTACCAATTATGGACACATTAGCATAACCTCGTAGTACCAAACGCGCAGGCAAAACGATCGGTTTAGCAATGGCACTGGCGCGTGCGCTGCTGCTGCTGGCCCTGGTAAGACCAGGGTTTTCGTTGGGATTGAGCGCAAAGCCTAACTCTCAAGGGAAAAAGGAAAGTTGTGCTTGCCCTCGCGGTGGCTTGCCCGCCAGACACGCGTGTCGAACAGTTCTGTGCGGCTTCAGGGCTCGTCGTCCCTGCCCTTAACCAGTCGTCTGGACCCCTGAAACCAGGCTGTGCTGGTACCACTAGGAGTCGTGACCGGTAATTTACACGCCGGGGACGCGGGGGACGGCGATAACCACACGCACATCTTGTCAAAGGAGCGCAAGTTCGCGCTGACAGAGAGTGCGCCCATCCAGCTGCGCTGTTCCTCTGCCAAGGGCAGCTGGTGTGAAGGCTTTATATCGCAGACGGTAGGCAACCTGGATGGTGTCTATGGCCTACGTCTGCGTACTGCCGTATCAGCCAGGTGCCCTGTGGTCTGTGCTGGCACTGCCGCGGGCCGGGAAAGGCCGACATGGGTTGTTGCCGCACCGTATGTTGTCAAGCCGGTTGACTAGTCAGTTGGTAACAACCTTTGGCGCGTGCCGCCGCAGCCTGTCACCTGGAAGACCGCGCCGCGCGGGTCGACCGAGTGCGAGGGCGGCTGCAACAACGTGGGGCGCTGCAACTACGACACCGGCTACTGTGACTGTGCGGCGGGGTGGACGGGGCCGGGGTGCAAGACGCGGCAGAAGCGGCCGTGCACAAACAAACAGAGGTAGGGACTCAGGAATTGTTTGGAGCGAAGATAGGGCAGTGCAGTTGTTTCTTGTGAGCCCCCACCGGCGCCCTCGTGTTTCATTTTGACCTCCCATCATCACAAGTGGTCACTCTGTCTTGTGCCTACCTGCACCATCACCACCACCACCACCACCACCACCACCACCACCACCACCACCACCACCACCACCACCACCACCACCACCACCACCACCACCACCACCACCTCCACCTACACACACCAAGCACCACCACTTATCGCCCTACCAATACATCCGCACACGTACATACATACACAGCCACCCCAATGACGGCGACTTTATCCGCACCGAGCCGCTGTCGCACACGCTGCCGGACGGGCGCGACAAGGACTGGACCGTCATGGACACCGTGTACTCGCGATGCGGAGGTGGGGGCTGAGGTGGGGGTCCCTTCATCTTTTGCTGCTTGTTACCCGTACACTGCGTAAGCCTGCCCACGGGGGGCCTTGGCCCCTTCCCAAAGGGGATCACCGCACGCTGGCTGTCCCAATTGCGCCAGCAGTAGCGCGTGTGCGCCAGCCTACCTACCTGCTTAACCTTCCGGGACCTGCCTCCGCACAGGCATCTGCGATGAGGACCTGGCCATCTGCTACTGCGATGGCCAGGGCCCGGACCAGTTCGGCCGCATCCCGGCGCCGGAGGGCTCGCCGCCCGGCACGCCGCCCATCCGGTGGGGCCGGCCGCTGGTGACGTTCCACATGGCACCCAAGACCGTGAGTGGTGGTGGGCGCTGTGCCCTGGGGCGAGGGGGTTGCCGCCTGCATCAGGCTTTGGTCAGTATGATACCCTCAGGCTCAATCGATGTCATGGAAGGGACAGATGAGAGGTACAGCTGGAAAGGTCTGCAACAACGCATGGAGGGGCCGCCCAACATTTTTATGCCGCCTGACCGGAAGCTCCTCAACACGCCCCAACAGACGTGGGACGGCAAGCGCGCGTTCGGCGAGCATGACTACAACCTAGTGTACGGCCCCAAGGGCTACTGCAACGTCAGCGAGCCGGACTGGGGGCCCAACTGCGGCATGGACATGTTCCTGGGTGGGTGAGAGGCCTGGAGGCACTTTGCGACACTCACACACATCCACACACATACCATGGAAACAGCCAGGCTGCACTGCTGGCCTGCTGCTGGGCCCGGCGTTGACCTGGGAGTCCCCGCTGCCGCCCGCAGGGCCGAGGTGCGACATCCCCATTGAGCCCTTCTGCCCTGGCGCCTGCAGCGGCCACGGCACCTGCTACCTAGGCTACTGCAAGTGAGTGCCGCGCATACCATGATGCATGGGGCCTAGTCCGATTTCTTCTTGTTCTTACAAGCTGTGGCCGCCACAACCGCCCCTGGAAGCCCGCAACCAACCACAAGCACGACACTGTGTGGGTTTATCGCTGCGGGGTCTCGACATGCCATGCTGTTTGCCCCGGGTGGGCTTTCTAATGATGATGGGAATCTTTCATTTCCGCCCTGCGCAGCTGTGAAGAGGGCTACTACGGCCACGACTGCGCGCGGCGCAAGGCCGGGATGCCGCTGCTGCCCAGCCGTATCCCCACCACACCCTGGCTGGCGTCAGTGGTGCGCGAGCCGCCGGCGGCACTGGAGCCGCCGCCCAGCGCCACCCGCCGCCGGCCGCTCATCTACGTGTACGACCTGGAGCCGCTGTACCAGGCGCGGATCCTGCAGTACAGGTGCGGTTGAGACTGCCGCAGAGCTACGCAGTCCTGCCTGCCTGCATGCCGTGTGACTTGGCACGGGTGTGATGACGACATTCCGGCGAGAGGCGAGAACTTAGCTACGAGGACCAAAGCACGGGCTGATGGACGCGTCAAAGCAGGGGGTCAGGAGGTGTAAACCCTAAACCTGACTAATCACGGTAACGTACGCATCGTGCGTGTGCATCGTGCATAAACTTGCCTGCAACCCCGCCTTTCTGCTTCCGGCCCTGCCGCTGCACCCCTCAGGGTGTCTCCGCCCTGGTGTGTGTTCCGGCGCCACGATCTACCCGCCAACCGCACCGAGTGGAGCGACATGTGGGTGTACGCCGCAGACACGCTGCTGCACGAGCTGCTGCTGGTCAGCCCCCACCGCACCTTCGACCCCGAGGAGGTGAGGGGAGGGCGGGAATGGGCGCGTGCGTGCGCATGGGTGTGGATGGGTGTGTGCCTGCGTGCGCGCATGTACCGTACATGCATGTGCATGGGTGCGCATGGACGTGTGTGGCCCGGCGGTAGGGCCCCGGGACAGCGAGGGCATTACCGGTATACTTATGCGACTTGACGAGGTGGCAACTCAGGTCAATCAATGCTGCTGCGCCGTGTGCCCGCAGGCCGATTTCTTCTACGTGCCCCATCAGGCCTCCTGCCTGCCCTTCCCCATCGGTGAGCCTAGCGCTGCTGCTGCTGAGGATGCGCGGGTGTGCCCGTGTCCCGGCTGCGTATTTGTGTGTAGGGGGGGCCTGTCGCTCGCATCCGTGACCGCCATTTGCCTCGGGACTTACATATATTCACAACTACAACTGGTGTGTGGTGCGTGTGCAGGCAACTGGGCGGACTGGCCCTGGTTCAAGGGGCCCGGGGGTGAGTGGGGTGCGGGGCGCGTTGTGCCGTGACTGTCCATGCACCGCCCAGCCGGCTCTCCGCTGACGTGACTTCTCGGGACCCTGCACCGCCGCCTTGCTCCCAATGTCCCTTGGCCCTAATGCCAAAATCCCACGCCACCGGAAGGCTCGCAACCCTCATCTGCACACGGCCTGTCGCCCGCTGCCCGCTCCCGCCTGCCCCAGGTCCCCGCATTCGCCAGATGCTCAACATGATTATGGAGACACGGGACTGGATCGACCAGCACTACCCGTAGGTGCCGGTCAGGGGGAGACAACGTGTATATGTCGGTGTGTGTTGGGATTGAAAGCGTGCGGGGTCGAAGCACGGGGCATTCGGTGCCAGCGCTGGCGACCAAGCGCGAAGGTCCTGCTGCGCCGCGATCCTGGGGTATATTTTGGACAGATGGAGATTTGTACCGCCTCTGAACGGGTACCGTATGCTGCTGTGTGGGCACAGGTTCTGGAAGCGGCGGGGCGGGCGGGACCACATCTGGACCTTCACGCACGATGAGGGCGCCTGCTGGGCACCCAATGTGCTCAACACGTCCATCTGGCTCACGCACTGGGGCCGCATGGACCCGGATCACACGTGAGATGCTGCCGCCCATGTGCTTAGCAAACACAAGATATTATATGTGCGTGTTTGCATATGTGTCCTGTGGAAGGTAGTCTCCTTCGCCCCTTGCCGGCCCTTCCGTTGCTGGGCCCGGCTTCTGCACCGCCAGCCCCCACAGCGGCTGACCTACCAGGCCGGGGCCCTCCTCCCAGGTCTTTGGTATGGAGTCTGTGCAATGCTGCGCCCTTCCAACATCGCCTTCTCCTAACTACTCATGCCTGGAACCCCCCCCCCGCTTTTGTGAGGCCTGACCTCAAACCCCTGCTGCTCCCGTCTGCCCCTGCCGCTCCTCCTGCGCCTGCCGCTGCCGCCGCCCCTCCCTCTCTCCCCGCCTTTCAGGAGCAACACCGCCTTCGTGCCCGACCGCTACGACCGCGACTTCAAGAGCGCCTACCAGCCGGAGGGCTACCGAGTGCACATGCAGGGACACCCCTGCTACCGGCCCGGACAGGTGCTTGAGAGCGTTGGGGCGCGCAGCACACGGCTGGCGCGTGCTTGTGTGGGCCTTTTGCAGGGCGTGTGTGCGTGTGCGCGGGCGCGCTTTGACTGGTGGGGCTGTGGTGCCGAAGCGCATTCGCCCGCCTGCTGCTTGTTTCAAACCATTACTGCGTCGCGCAACTGAACACGAACCTTGTGGTTTTGGGCCCCGACCTGCAGGACCTAGTCATCCCAGCTTTCAAGGTGAGCAATGCTTATTGGGTATCGCCGCCGGTTTTGTGGATGCGTGGGTTCACAGCACCCTCGCCCTGTTCAGTTCCTTGGCTGTCGTTCTTACTACCCGCACCCCTTCCGCGCCCATCCACAGCGTCCCGACCACTACCGTGCCAGTCCTCTAGCAGCCGCGACCTCCAAGCCTAGAGGTGAGCCAGGGCTAGTGGGCCGCAAGTGGCGGTGATGCTTGCGATGCCGACACGATTCGCGTTGGGTGATTGATGTTAGGGCAGGAGTGTGGCGTGGAAAGCGACCACAACCGCGTGGCAGTACACGTGCTGACAAGCTCATGCCGTGCCTGGCCCATCCTGCGTTGCAGATATCTTCTTCTTTTTCCGAGGAGGTAGGTGTTTTGGTTTTCGGTTAGGACTGCTTCAGGGGCAATCGGGAGTGATGCACATGCCTCTGCCAATCTATCGACAACTTTTGCCTTTACAGACGTGGGAAAACGCCGGTTACCAAACTACAGCCGAGGAATCCGGCAGAAGGTGCGTCTCCCTGTGGACTCCCTTGCACCAGCACACACGGTCCACGGGCCCCTGCCCCCCGGGTGCACAGTTGCTGTTTGTTCTTTACCGTACCCCGCCGCCAACTCCTCTTGCACCACCACCACCGATTCCACATCCTCCCGCATACCTGGGCACCTTCCAAATATTAGTCCAACACACACACACACACACACACACACACACACACACACGCACACACATACATGCACACACACATGCACACACACACACTCACTCACACACACACACACACACACACACACACGAGCTCACACACAGGTGTACCAGCTGGCCAAGGAGGGCGGCTGGCGCGGGCAGCACCGCTTCCTGGTGGGCGACCCCGAGGAGCTGCCCGGCGACTACTCCGACATGCTGTCCAGGTCGCTGTTCTGCCTGGTGGCCGCGGGTGAGGGGGCTGTGAATACCAGCCCAGGCTAAAGCAAACCAAGCAAGGCTAGCGGAGCGGAGCACAGGCAGAGGCGGGCGGGCGGGCGACGGGTGGCCGCGGGGGGAGGGCAGTGACGGCGGCGGCGGCGGCGGCGGCGGCGGCGTGTGCATTGGCGAGGCATTGCCGTGGGCGGCTGCGGGCGTGGCCGTGGGCGGAGCGGGACCGCAGTGTCGGGTGTGTGTACGCGGAAGTCGGCTACTATGCAGCAGTCAACTGGTCGTGGGGGCCCGAAGTGCTGAGCGGGCTCTGCCTTTGTTCTCAGGTGACGGCTGGTCTGCTCGGCTGGAGGACGCCGTGCTCCACGGCTGCATCCCGGTCATCATCATCGACAATGTCCATGTCGTGTTTGAAAGCATCCTGGTGCGTCGTGCACGGCGGTTCTTGTGCGGCGGGGCTACAAGCCACTAAAAGCATTCATGTGGCAGCCTTCCGCTTGTCGACTAAAGCTTCATTGGCCTGGATCCTCATGAACAACCCGGATTGCACTTGTTGACGCCGCTCGCACACATCACTTGTGTGCCGTAAGCCCGTAACCCCACCCACTGCCTGGACCCCCTCCCCCACTGTTTATGTCACTTCCAGGACATTGACTCCTTCTCGGTGCGCATCGCCGAGGCGGACGTGGACCGCATCCTGGAGATCCTGCAGGCCATCCCCGAGCGCAAGATCCGCTTCAAGCAGGCGCACCTGGGCCACGTGTTCCACAGGTGGGCGGTCCAACGTGGTAAATCACTCGGTGTGGGGGCGCAGAAAGCGGCGGCAGCTGCCAGCTGATTGCTTGCCTTGGCGGATGTATGGGGGCAGCACGGCGGATGGGACAGCACGGCGGCGGCCGCAGCGGGTCTTCTGAGGGTGGAAAGGGGCGCCGGCAAGAGCCCGGCCGGCGCGGGCTGAGCCGGCGACGTTGGCAGGTGCGGCCCGCATGTCGCGGGTCCACACGTCGCTGTCACCGCACCCTGCACTCGGAGGACTTACTTCATGGGGCCAACCCCAAACTCCCACAGGTACCGCTATGCCGCGCTGCCCGGCCTGGAGAACAACCTGCGGCAGCTGATGAACACCAACGAGGCGGCGGCGTCGGCGCCGCCCAGTCCGCCCGCACAGCGGGGCGGAATCAACTTCGTCACTGGCAGGGAGACGAGCAGCGCGGCCGCTCACCCTGGCTTTGACATCCACCTGCCGCGCCCCTTCAAGGGTGACCCGACAGTGGATGACGCGTTCGCCACCATTATGCAATGGCTGCACTCGCGGATACCCGACACGCGTGGCGAAGGCGGCGGGGCAGCTTCAGGTGCGGGGCGGTGACCTTGGTGGTGAGCGGTGACGGTCCGTGTTGGTTTGAGTATAGCTGCTGGGCTCAAACCGTAGCGCTGCTTAGTGCTGCTAACTGTAGACGAATTCATCCAATATGCGTGGAGGACTGGAAGGGGCATGGAACGTGGTCGGGCACCTGTTGTCATGTGATGGGCGATACCGCGACAGCAGGAGGGATCACGGCGGAAGGAGCTTGCAGGTTGCAAACTGATAATGTCAATAGAGCATTGCACGCCCCGGGTAGGCGGTCTCTCTTAAGCTCTGTCGGACGTCGGCGGGGCATAGGCTCGATTGAACACGGGTACGAGGAAGGGGATGCTTGCGTGTCCTGGGCGTCACTGTGTCCGCGTGTAACGTTACAAATGTCTGCAATACTATTAGCTGACACAAACAAGAACGTAAAAGCAGTTCATTTACTGTCTGCTCAGCCTGCAGCCCGTGCCTGCACTCGGACGGCAGTAGCGCGCTGTGAAAGTGGATTTGGATGACGAGTTCATCAATGATGCATAGAGCTTAACCTTTTGACTCCTGGCTCGAATTTGACCTGACATACACGGGCAGCGACAGCGATGGCGAAGCTGTCACCGTTCGCGCGAGCCCGCTGGCGACTCAGACAATGGTGTTTGTTACTACAAGTCACACAATTGGTCATCGCGGTTCAGCCAGGAGGAGTGGGCCAACTTGGCGGCCAACAGCAGGAGCGGCCGTGGCAGGTGTGTGGGAAGGTGGGCAGACGTTTCGTCAGCACCAGCTGACGCTCCTGCGCTTTCCTCGACAAGCCAGGGGGCGACGGGAATTCACCTATCCCTCTCAATCCTTCCTTCAGTGCCTTGTTTGTGACCAGCCCCACACGCTCGTGCCCATGCCAGCTGGGAGAGGACACCCCTGTGCAGACTCGTTGCGCGAAGACCAAAGGCACGTGGTGCACGGATTTCTTCGGCCAAGCGGTGAGCTTTTACTTGGGATTGGACGTTAAGTCACACTAGTAGCTTGCAGATTACCATCGCGGACGAGCTATGGGACTGGCAGAAGGCGGGCGGGTTGTGGCAGCACCTAAAGCGGGAAATCGTTTGCATTGGACGTAGGTATACAATAGCTTACGCCCGCCTTTTGTCAACTACCGTATGCTATGGGCTGCAGCCTGTCACCTGGAAGACCGCGCCGCGCGGGTCGACCGAGTGCGAGGGCGGCTGCAACAACGTGGGGCGCTGCAACTACGACACGGGCTACTGCGACTGTGCGGCGGGGTGGACGGGGCCGGGGTGCAAGACGCGGCAGAAGCGGCCGTGCACCAACCACTTCCGGTGCGTAGATCGTAGCGCCTTGCTACAGATTCATTGGAGATGTGTAAACAAGCGCCACACAAGTGCCACACGGCGCATGCACTACATGCGTTTGCAGCTGATGTGCATCGGGCTGCGGATGGGCTGGTACGGAGATGGGGGTGGGCACCAGCAAGCTCGGACACACGGCGCGCAGCACCATGCCCGCACATGCACACACACACACACACACACCAAGCACCACTGCGCACGCACACACTTCCGCAGGACGCCGGAGGACCCCAGCACCGAACCCAGGTCGCACATCGGTCCGGACAAGCGGGACTTGAATTGGACGGAGCCTGGCGTCACGCCCAGCCGCTGCTACGGTGAGAGGCCCGGCGCCGCCATGGGCCGGGGCGTGCGGCGTGCGGCCTATGACTGCGTTTACTTGTAGGCTCGACTGTGCTGCGTGGCTCGACTGCATATCACATGTATCGAATATCGGGTACCCCGTGCGGGTACCTGCAGACCTACCATTGAATCCTATGCATCGGCGAGGGAGCAAGCCATGGCATGTGTATCAGGCATCGGGCACTGGTAGGCGCTACCCCACGCTCAACCCCCGCACACACCCGGTCACACCTGTATGCAAGTCTGCGAGATGTATGACCTCTCCCACTTTGTCACCAACCCCGAAGGCGTGTGCGATGATGACTTGGGCTTGTGCTACTGTGACGGGCCGCTGGGGCGCATCCCCGCACCCGACGACGCGCCGCCCGGCACACCGCCGCGGCGGCGGGGCCGGCCGCTTATGAACCAGTTTGAGCAGCCCACCACGGTAGGCTGGGGGGGGGCTGCGTGGGTGGGCTATGAGGGGCGGTTGCGAACAGGGCGGAGGGGCATGGGTCCAGTGCTAAGGGGTGGGTGGAGCGCATGGGTGGGGCGGGGCGTTCCTGGTATTCATAACTGGGGGCTGGTGCAGCGTTGTGCTTGACGTATACACACACACACACACACACACACACACACACACACACACACACATGCATCGCATACACTGTCTTTGCGCAACGTTTTCCTTGTGCTCTTTAACACACACACACACACACACACACACACCACGCACGCGCGCGTCGTACATGCCATGCCGCCGCCTTGCTGATCCGCTGCAGACGTACGACGGCAAGCCCACGTGGGGCGGAGGGACACCCTATGAGAAGGTGTACGGACCGGAGGTGAGCACAAGGAGCAAGACCGCATGCTCCAATTCCCAGCACACATCTCGAGAGAGTCCCAAAACTCGGCACATTGTCGTCTATCGCTGCCGCTACTGCTGCCAATCCATTATGCCACCCCGCCTAGTTGTCCCTGCCAGCACTCCCACGCTGGCAACCCCGCTGTCCTCCCTCGCCTATTCGGATCAAACATATAGCAACACGACCCGCTCTCCTTGTCATTTGCCGTACACGTAGACTCTCGCACGCACATTCACCTACAGTGCTCGCGACGCGCTTTCCTTGCTTGCACAATTCTCTGCACCCATGCACACACAGTATCGACCCCCTCCCTGACTCCCTTCTCTTATCACCACCGCACACACAGGGCTACTGCAATGTGACCCATTCGCCTTGGAAGCCCAATTGCGGCGGGCCCGAGGACCTGGGCGGCGACTACTGCGACCAGCCCAACGAGGCATTCTGCCCGGGCGGCTGCAGCGGGCATGGCGCCTGCAACCTGGGCTTCTGCATGTGAGTGGGAGTGGGGTAGGCGAAAGCCATCCTGGTTATACTGACACCGGGTTGTGTATGCATAGGCTGTGTTTTGTGTTTGTGGCGGCGGTGGTGCTGCCGGGATGCGGGGGTGCCGGGGGTGTGCTGGCGCAGACCCCGGCATCAGGCGCGGCTTTGGGTGTTTGATGGTGCTGAGATCTCCACACACTGGTTGAGCGCGCCGGCCCCGCACCCCCGCAACCCTGCACAGCTGCGATGAGGGCTATTATGGCCACGACTGCGCGCGGCGCAAGGCTGGGATGCCGCTGCTGCCCAGCCGCATCCCCACCACGCCCTGGCTGTCACGGGAGGTGCACGAGCCGCGGGCAGCGCTGGAGCCGCCACCCAGCGCCACCCGCCGCCGGCCGCTGATCTACGTGTACGACATGGAGCCGCTGTACAACGCCAAGATGCTGCAGTACAGGTAGGGACGTACAGTCAGCAGTGCAGCACGGGGTCAGTGAGCCAAAGACATGCGCCTCCACACATGCCCCCCTGGCCCTGGGCCCCTTGGGCCCGCTCCGCTTGTCACGCGTCAGCTTTGCCCCATGGGCCCCGGTCCAGTTGGCATTGGAGACGACTCGGCTCGCCCCCCCCCCCCAAACCTGCAGGTTGGCGTCCGCCTGGTGCACGCACCGGTTCTACACCAGCGGCAACGGGACTGCCTACTCGCCGTGGTGCTATGGCGTGGAGAGCGGTGAGGTGCAGCAGCTGCTCAGCACGCCACGCCGCCATCCGCAGGCATGCCTTCGCCCCCGGTTGGGGATCGAACTGTCTTGCTTTCCCCCTGCCCAGCCCCTCCACACACACGCGAGCAGGCCCCCGCCCTTTCTCCCTGCCCGGGCCGCTGACCACACTACCGCTGTGCAACATCAACGCTGCCGTGTGCAGGCCTGCACGAGTACCTGCTTCTGAGTGAGCACCGCACGTTTGACCCCGAAGAGGCCGACTTCTTCTACGTGCCCGTGTACATCTCCTGTCTCATCTGGCCCGTGCTCAACTACGCCGATTTCCCCGTCTTCTACAGCAACGGAGGTGCGTGGGTGCGTGCATGGGTGCGCTCTATGTTTCGCCTTACCACTGGCCACAAGGGCTGTGCCCCGGGCTGCACCTCCGCAGTGCATCAGACGCAGGGCGCACCTGCCATGGTGGCTCGGATCGACACGACGCTGAGTCACAGCTGACTCACAGCTGAGTCACGCACGTGTGTACACGCCCGCAGGCACGCGTGTGATGCATGCCGTGAACATGCTGTCCGAGGCGCGTGACTGGATCGACGCCAACTACCCGTTCTGGAAGCGGCGGGGCGGGCGGGACCACATCTGGACCTTCCCACACGACGAGGGCGCCTGCTGGGCACCCAACTCCATAGTCAGCTCCATCTGGCTCACGCACTGGGGCCGCATGGATCCGGATCACACGTGAGATGCTGCTGCCCACGCGATTAGCAAACACAAGGAAATTCCGCGCGTTTGCATGTGTGTCCTGTGGAAGGTAGTCTCCTTCGCCCCTTGCCGTCCCAGTATCACATGTAAGCTTGACGGCGGACTCGGCATTCTGTAGGGTGTGCAGGCCAGAGAAGGTGCGTGTGGCAGCGCCTGCGTGAAAGCACGGCGTGTTATGTTCCTTAGCCGTGCTGAGCCCCGGGTACTGGTGGCTCGGTTTCCAATTGCAGGAGCAAATCAAGCTTCGACGCAGACAACTACACCAGGTGTGTGCGCGTGTGGGGGGGGGGGAATCCCAATCCCAACTAAACCACGACCCAGAACCAGCGCGCGGCGGGTGCCAGGCTGCGGGTTGCACCGCACCATAGCGGCCGCAAGGGATGTACGGCACAGAGTGTCGTGGCCTCGTGGGCCTTCTATTAGGCGGGAAGGTGCATTCAACTCAACCCTAGACCTTCCTTGCTCGATGTGCCGCCGTGCCTGCCAGGGATTTCGTGAGCCCCCGCCAGCCCAAGGGCTACACACATCTCATTCAGGGGCACGGGTGAGTGCCGCGCCCGCAACCCTGCGGGGCGCCACATGCCAGGTTGCGCACGATGGGCAATGCGACAATGCGCTTAGCTTGCGTTCGCTTGTTGCATAAGCGTCCGTGTTTTGTCTCGTAACAAGCTGATCGCATCCCTCCTACATACTCTCCTCCACACATCTGCAGGTGCTACGATCCAAAAAAGGTGGGTGCAGCGCCGCGACCCACTCCTCCTGTCGTCCACCCCGCCCCACCCCCCTTTCCGCTCGTGGCCCCTTGTCCACCCCACCCCATCCCCCCCACCCCCGTTCCGCTCGTGGCCCCTCTTCACTGCGCCCTCCTGTCCGGCTATCCCGCTCGCCCTTCTTCCACAGCCTGAGCTCGAGGCCACTCCTCCGCTCTAGCCCGCATCGAACTGCTACTCATTTACTCCAGCCCGCATCAAATCGCAGTCTCTGCCGCCCCTCATTGAGCTTAGAACCGACTGCCGTATCCCCCTCCTGTCTCCCCCCCTCCCGCCCTCCCCGCCCCCCCCCCCACACACACACACAAGCACAGGACCTGGTCATCCCCATCTGGCGCCCGCCGCTGCACTACGCGCGCAGCCCGCTGCAGGGAGCGCCCGCCAAGCCGCGGGACATCTTCCTGTTCTTCCGGGGGGACGTGGGCAAGAAGCGCAGCATGCTATACAGCCGCGGCGTGCGGCAGAAGGTGCGCGCGCGTGTATGGGTGTGTGTGTGAGTGGGTGGGTGGGTGGGTGGGTGGGTGGGTGGGCGGGTGATTCTGATGTAAGGGGACTGTGCCTGTGCGGACACAAGGAAAGCGCATACCGGAAGCGAGGATACGCACATGCGTTGCGCGGGGCCGGGGTTGTGCAGGGCTTCCATCGCCTATCGCGCCAGCCCGCAGCCGGTTGGCTGTTCGGCCCACTGGTCCCGACCGAGGCGCTGCACTGCAGTCGTGTTAATGCCGGTCGATGCTGGATGTTGGCTGCTCGCAGATCTACAACATGAGCATCGCCAACAACTGGAGGCAGAAGTACAACGTGTTGGTGGGCGACGGCCAGGATGTGCAGGGGGACTACTCGGACCTGCTGTCGCGCTCGCTCTTCTGCCTGGTGGCCACAGGTAGGTGGGCGGGCGGGTGGGCGACCGGGGGCATGGAGCTAATGCTGCCGGGCTGCAACAGGGCCCTTGTCCGCACTCATGCGGCGGCAAGCACTCTTGCGGCTGGGACCCCGCTGCGAGCGCAGCCCTCCTTTCTCCGGACTCCTTTCTAACACAATCACTACAATCACCCCTGCCTGCGCTGTACAGCTGCACATTGCCCAAACCAAACCGCAAGTCCACATACATCTCCCGGGACTTTTTCCTTGTCGCACACGCTCCTCGCCAGGCGACGGCTGGTCAGCGCGCACCGAGGATGCAGTGCTGCACGGCTGCATCCCGGTCGTGGTGATTGACGGTGTGCACATGAAGTTTGAGACGCTGTTTGACGTGGACTCCTTCTCCATTCGCATCCCTGAGGCCGACGTCGCCAACATACTCACCATCCTGAAGGCGCTGCCGGAGGAGCGTGTGCGCGCCATGCAGGCCAACCTGGGTCAGGTCTGGCACAGGTAGGTGTGCACGCGTGTGTGCGGGTGTGTGTCTTGTTGAGACGCGGAACACGTGAATACGCACTCACAAACACGTATGAATACATTCCCTGCCCACACACACACACGCACACACAAACACTTGTACACACACACACACGCACACGCACACACACACATGCGCACACACACACACTCTCTCTCACACACACTATCACACGTACGAACTGGCAGGTACCGCTACGCCGACCTGCCCGGCATCGCCGACACCACCCGGGCCACCCAGGCCAGCAACGCCGCCGACCCGCTGGTGAGGGAGGCGGCGGAGCTGAGCAAGTCGGCAGAGCCGCGCTTCCCGCGGCCCTTCCGCGGCGACCCCGCGGTGGATGACGCGTTCGCCACCATCATCCAGTGGCTGCACTCGCGGATACCCGACACGCGGTGAGCGTGGCGCGTGACGAGGCAGTACGGGGGTGCTTGGTACGGTAATGGGCGTGCCGGGCAGGTCGCCATGCATGGAGGATTGGGATACAGAGCGTGGCGATAAAGTGGTTAGGTGGTGTTGGGCTGTTTATGCCTGGGTAGGCGGACGCGTGGTGCCGTGCGTGGTGCTGCTTTGCGCAATACCAGTAACAAGTATAGGGAATGCGAGCGTGTGCGTGCTTAAGAGTATTACTGTGTATTATTACTTGATGGGGGCATGCATAGGATGCGTGTTAGAGTAGATTTCAGTAGACGAGGTACGCAGGAATTGGCAGGATGGGCATCCGTAAATCTTGGATTCTTTCCGGCGAAGTGGCTGTGCTCAAACCAGGACGGTCTGATGCTCCAGGCCGGGCTGATGGTGGCATGCTGAGTCCCGCCTGGAAGCAACGTGATACGGTGACAGCTGCAAGCCTGCAACTACTGCTGCAGGGTTTGGCAAGCGGACACGAACTGACATCATGTGATGACGAAGAACGCGTGCGCGCGCGTGCGTGTGCGTGCGTGTACGCATGTCCATGACTGCACGCTGATGCTCTGGCGTCGATCTGCTACGACTGCTAGTACGGCATTCTTGGCTTGCCCGTGAGCACTGCGAAGTTTGAACACGGCCAGCCGCGCGCATACTAACGTAGTTCACCTCTTCCGCACATTGGCGCTCAATGCTTAAACCCGTGTGCAACGCGTTGCAGCAGGGTCCCCTGCCGCACTCCGCACTTATTCCCTACGTTACAGTGTCACCGGTTTTGCGCACTTGCTGCCCACAGCTCAAAGCCCGGGCATAGTCCCGTGCACACACATATCTCTTTACCTAGAAATTTTCCTAGAAATTTTCCTAGAAATGCCAGGCTTTGCCCCCTCTGCAACAAAGGAGTAGAGGATGAACGGCATGTTTTACTTGAGTGTGAAGCGTACACGTGTGTCAGATCAACGTACGGTATCAACTCTGATTCAATGAAGCTGGTTATGCAAGGTGCTGACCAATTTAAGTTGGCTTGCTGCGTACGTGATATTTGGTCTAAGCGCTGTCTTTTGATTAGGCAGCACCACGACGGTGCACACGGTGTGCAAGACGCAACTAACAATCCAGTTCCAGGAGACGAGGGGCCCTTGCGGCTCGGTTAGTCTCGTTGCAGGTATTAGGAATGCACACTTCCAATCCTGTAACACACACACACATATCTCTCTCCCTCACACACGACCTCCGTAGCCTCAAGTCCCACGCCTAGTGCCTGGCTCCCACCGCCAGAGTCGAAGCCAGAGCGGATACCGTGTCGCAACCTACCCACTGGAAGGCGGTAAATGCACCGCATGAAACAACACACACACACACACACACACACACACGGCATCAACATGGCAATCCCACGCTCATCCATTTACCCACACATTCAACCACACACGCTTGTCCAGGGACTGTATCAGCAGCGCTGGGCAGCCGCCCATGGCTTGTGTGCGCTCGGAGGCATTCGCGCCGCCGCCTGCTGATTGCGGGCGCTGCCGCTGCTGTGGCATGACAGCCGTGAAAGTCCCTCAGTCCTGCCCCTGACCAGCAGCAGCGGCGGCGTCCTCGCCTGTGTGCCCAGATGCCCGCACTGAGGGCCTGCCCACGCACCCACTGCGCCACCCGAGCGACCGCCGCTGGTGACAACACCCTGCCATCATGCGCGCACCACTACCTGACACGCAACCCCGCCGCCGCCACCGCCGGCCGCCGCCGCCGCCGCCGCCACCGCCGGCCTTGCCTGCCATCCGTCTTTTACTGCAGCCAGCTTGATTGGCGTCTTCTTACAGCGCGCAAATCAGCATGCCACCAAAGCTTACACACACATCTCAGTCAGGGCAGAATGTGCTCCGCCAGAGCGCCCGCCGTAACGAATCCTGGCGAAGCCACAGTACCTCCGCACCATGCTTCCCAACCTTATGACCGTGGGATGAACATCCAATCTGGCGCGTCCAACGTGCCAACTGACCTTCTGCCAATCGATGTCCAATGCTCCACACACAATGCTGAAGTGCTGTGACATGTACACACACATTCAATTCGTCCAATTTGATGCAGGTTCCTTGTCCAATTGACAGTACACAGTGTCGCCCTCGCCACGCTGCCACCAGCCGCTGTGTGCACACAACGCATAGCGCTACCGTCGCATGGGGTCCTGCACCAAGGGAACAGGGAATACGAGCGTCAGGGCCTGGGGTTGCCACGACCCGTCGCGCGTGTCGGTGGGTGCAGCCACACCCAGCCTTGGTGCCTCCCGTCAGCAACCCTCGGGTTCCCGCGCCTGCACTCACCTGGTTTCCCCCGCCTGCTGGTTGTAGCGACGCAACTTCCGTTTTCAAGAGCTGGTTTTCGGAGGATACGGCACTCAAGCACTTAGCCGCGCGCGCCAGCTGGGTCAGGAGCAGGGCGTTGTCTCGCCGGAGGGCGCCAACGCGTGCCTGCAGCTCCAGGATGTGCTCCTGCACCGAGCCTCCATACTGCAGGGGCAGTGCCATACGTTTGTGTTGTCGCGCTAAGTTGTAAGTGTATTTGAGGACTCTGGCACACAGAAATCGCCATTCTGCTATCTGCGCAGCCCCCTCGCACCTGGGTTTGCATCGCTGCTAGTTCGTCGAAGTTAATGCTACAATCAGAAGGGCGCGCAGGGTCAGTGTCGCGGGTAACAGCGACAGGTCAAGGGGCGGTCATTCCAGAACTGCCGCTCACCCGCCGCGCATTTGCTCTGGCATCATGCCTCTTCCAGCCATTGTTGCATACCCTGCTTAAGAGCAACAATGAACTGAAGCGTCGCAACTTCAGTTAGTCGACGGCACCGCAAAATTGCGCATTCGCTATGATGCCTATTATGATGATGTTGAATGTTTCAGGGAAACTTCAAGAGACTATTTTTAAAGGCAAGACCGCGAGTGTTCGCAGAAGCGGTTAGGTCTACTGCATGCATCTGCGCAAACTGGCTCTCTGCATGCAATACCCTTGTCGCGAGTCATTTATACGGCACAACATCAGTAGATGGTACTGTAAGCATAGGACAGGCTGAGTCGTGGTGACCTAAGGCGCGCGCGTCTCGAGCATGTGGCAAAAGCCCAGTGCGCCTCCAAAGCAATGCCCTGGATTGCAGCTGACCACAAGAGGGAGGAAGGAGCTGCAGGATGCATATCCGCGGCTTGAAAGCCTGTCTTTCCCGCGCAACGATTGCGGCAAGACCGTGGAGCTGGCCTGTGGGCGCCGGCTGGGCTACTGTGAACACGTCGACCCAAACACGCCCACCGCCCAGCTGCGCAACGTCGTTCTCCTGCCGGGTACGTGAGCGGAGCTTTGGTTTGGAAGGCTTGTCATGTGCGCGTGCTTAGTCCTGCGGCATGGGGGACGCCGTGGCTGATGAAAGGGCACACCTTGCCGGCACAGCACTGAACTCCTGCGCGTGGCTTCGACCCACAACCCCGTACAGGAGTGCCCGGAAGCCGTCTCTTCACTCACCCCTCAATCACGGCCACTGGCTTTGTTCCCGGCTGGCGCCTGGTGGTGTTGGAGCGGCCAGGCCTGGGGCTGAGCGATGCACCGCCTGAAGGCTATACGTATACACAGTTTGCGGCTGACTTCAGGTGGGTCGCATGTTCACAATACCGCAGTTGTGGTGGCAGGTGGGGTAGTGGCATCATAGTATAAAGGCTAGGTGGCAGCCCGTATCGTCCGTGGAACGGAGCAACGAACGGCCTTTCGCCAGTGGGAGTGTGGGGGCGTACATGGGGTGACGTGTGGAGCTCGGGTGTGTGCTGACACGAGGAGCGCATTGTAAGAACATCATCACCATAGATGTGACCCACACATACACATACACATACACACATGCGTCTTCGCTGTTGTTTCTCCTTGTGCTCTCTAACACACATACGGTACGTAAACTGCCGCAGGGAGTTCTGTCAACTGATGGGGCTGCGGCGTGTGGCGGTCATTGGATTCAGCGCCGGTACGCCCTTCGCCACAGCCATCGCCTGCACATGCCGAAGCGATGCAGCAGGGAGCGCGGCGGCGGCGGGCGGGGTCACGGATCCTGCTGCTGCCACGCTTGCAGCGGGTGCGGTGGAGGTGCAGGTGGCAGGGAGCGCTGGCGCGGAGGAGGAGGCCGGCCCGCCGGTCGTAGTTGCTGGCGTGGCTCTGGTTTCAGCCATCGGACCCCCCGACACGCCCAACAAGCGGCAAGGCATGGCAATGCTGTTCCAGGTGCGAGACAGCGACGAAGATCTAGCCGTACCCTTGAAGAATTACAGCAAGGCTACCGTATCCTTGACTAGGCATTGCGAGACAAGAGTTCTCGCTCAGAGCCTGTTGCCGCCGTGTCTACGTGCGCCTCCGCAGTTCGCCTACTGGGCCTGCGCCTACGCGCCGTGGCTGGTGGGGTTCATTGTGCGGTCGGAGGCGGCGGCGCTGCGGCGGCGGCCGGTGCACGCCATGCGCGAGGCCTTCAAGCCCTACAGCGGCGCGGCGGACGTTGCGGCGCTCAAGCGGCCAGAGGTGCGATTGGGCTGTGTGCTGGGGAGGACGAGCGGGCAGGCGGACGGTGGTCGGCGTCCTCTCCCCTGCTCCTCTCAAGTCCTTTCCCTACGGTTTCCATGCATGTTTCTTTCATATTCCTCCGCACGCTCTCGCACGCCCCCCCGCTCACTCCTGTGCCCACTCCTGCGCCCCCTCCCCTCTCCTCCCCCCTGGGTCCGCAGGTGGAGGCGGCGTTCCTGGAGAGCGGCCTGGAGCTGTACAGCCGCGGCCAGGAGGCGGCGGTGCTGCGCGAGAACCTGCAGTTCGCGGCGGCGCCCTGGGGGCTTGACCTGGGCGCCTGCAGCACCCGCGTCGCCATCTGGCAGGGTGGCCAGGACCGCGGCTGCACTGTGCCCATGGCGCAGCACCTCGCGCAGCAGCTGCGGGGCAGCAGCGGCGGGGGCGCGGGCGGCAGGGCAGGAGGTGGCGAGGGTGAAGCTGGAGCAGGCGGGGGAGGTGGAGGCGGTGGGGGCGGGGGCGGGGGCGAGGCAGGCTCTGCATCCCCGGCAGCTGCAGCTCCAGCCATGCAGGGGGGTGGGGCCAAGCCGGAGGAGCAGCAGGGGAGGGAGGGGCAGGAGGGGAAGAAGGAGGGGCAGGCGGAGGAGCGTGTGCAGCTGCACGTGCTGCCGGACCAGGGGCACATGCTGTACTTTGACGTGTGGGGCCAGGTGGTGGCCTGGGTGGACGAGTGCTTGGCGAGCCGTTGACCAGCAGCTCCAGGCCAACAGAGGCGTGTTGCGATCGGGCGTGATGCGGGCGTGAGGGCGGTGGAGGGCGGTGGAGGGCGGTGGAGGAGGGCTGCGGGTTTGGAGGGTGGCTCATGTGTGTGGTGCTGCTGCAGAGGCGCCGCTGCTGGGTTGGCGTGCACAGTTTGCCTGCACGTTTACTGGTCCTCGCCTTGGACGCTCCGGGCACGGTCTGCTTGTGTGTGCGTGGCATGCACGCAATGACAACGTGTCCGGGCACTGGGCATTGCTGGGTGTAACACTGTAACATTACATGGCATTTGCGCACATGCCCTCTCTTTATTGGCATTCATTCGCATGCTCGTTCGCACTGAGCCAGTCCAACCTGCCCCTGGGCTCAGGTCCCCAGTCTCTTTCACGCATCACATACACCTCGCATCGCCATTTGCTCTTGGATCACCGATACCCTGGTCATGTTGTACACTTCGAGCCCGCTTCACACATACATAACGTACTATCGCACCGTACCTGGTCACGTCCATGCCGTCAATCACGTTTAATGCAGTTCCGTACCACTCTCCATTTCCTTGATCACGAGCAAAGCAAGTTGCAAACGTTTTCGCAAGCGTCTCCAGTATCGTCACGACATACGCACCCCATCTCCTTGTCCACTTCCGCCCTCCACAGCCCCCACCAGCCTCAGCCTCAGCCTCAGCCCCCGTACAATCGATCTGTCCACAACCTCTCGCTCCATCTCTTCTCATCTCTTATGCCACCACCACCAGCCCCCACTGGCGGAGCAACTGCGTGAACCGCTGCACACGCCGAGCGCGCAGCAGCGCCAGCAGGGCTGTGGGCTGCGGCGGCGGCGGGCTGGTGTGGTAGCGCGCGTACATGGGCACACACGGCCCCGCCCACGGCAGCTGCGGCTGCGGCTGTGCCTCCACATCCTCCACCTCGTCTTGCGCCTCGTCCTCCGCCTGCTCCTGCTCCTCCGCCTGCTCCTGCTCCTGCTCCTGCTCCTGCTCCTGCTCCTGCTGCTGCTCCTGCTGCTGCGCCTCCACGGCCGGCTTATCGCGGCGGCTGGAAGCGGCGATGAGCAGTCGTGCGCTAGGCATGGGCGGCGGCACACTCGTGTGGTAGCGCGCGTAGAGGGGCACACACGGCCCCGTCCACGGCTGCTGCGACCGCGCCCTGTCCTCCAGCACCTCCTCCTCCTCCACCTCCTCGTCCTCCTCCTCGACCTCCTCCTCCGCCACCTCCTCCTCCGCCTCCTCCTCCGCCACCTCTCCAACAGCGGGCATGACGGC
Source organism: Chlamydomonas reinhardtii (assembly GCF_000002595.2). Classification (NCBI taxonomy): domain Eukaryota; kingdom Viridiplantae; phylum Chlorophyta; class Chlorophyceae; order Chlamydomonadales; family Chlamydomonadaceae; genus Chlamydomonas; species Chlamydomonas reinhardtii. The sequence continues at coordinate 7,670,655 of NC_057006.1, forward strand.
GGCGGGGCTCAAGGCGAGGCGCGACACAAACCCGGGCCTTGGTGAGTGTGCGCTGCCCGAGCAGGGGCGCTCAGGGCTTCCGACACCACCACTCAGCTCCTCAAGCCGCCGCATGCGCCGCGGCGAGGAGAGTGCCGCCGCAGCCGGACTGCCATCGTCGATGGGGATCAGGCTGATTCCGAAACGGGAGGCCTTGCCCGTTCCCCTGGGTGCGGTCGGTATCAGGCCGGGGTGTTCCCGCGATGACACAGCAATGATGTCCGCAACCTCGTCCTCAAAGCGCTTGGCGGCCGCCTTGTAGGTTTCCACATCAGGCTGGCCCAGCGTGACGCTGCAGGACGGGGGCACACGAGGAAACGATGGGATTCAGTTATCTAGGCTTGCGACAGGGGCGTCTGGAAAGTCCGGGTAAGTGGTGCCGAGGGGGCAAATGAGCCCCGAAGCTGAGTGTCGGAGTCGGAAGCGTGCATGCCCACGACCGACGGTGCGCGAAGTAACCGACATCAGCCCGAACTAGCACCCAGCTCCCGACAACGAATCAATTGGTGAGCATGACATTATAACTCACATGGTGAAGCCATCAGGGCTGGCGGGGCGAGTCGCCAGTAGCGACTCAGGAGAGCAGGTGGCGAAAGGCCTGTGCCAGGAGTGAGGGTGTGAGAGTCATCTCCGCACGTAATTCGTCCACTGCAAACAACTCAGGCCCCAGTGCGCAGGCTTGCGAAAAGCTCGAAGGCCACTTACCCGCTCTGCGCCCCGGGCTGCGACACATTACAAGTGTCGTGACGCTCCATTGCTACTGCCATACTGAATTAGCCTTTGAGGCAACTAGTACACAGAAAGAGAGTGTGCCCGGAGGGGAACTGTGCAAGCGCGCTGGTTTGTAACAAACAGGCTGTAGGAATCTGATGGTACGTGATGTGCGTGTAAGTCTTTGCGCCAGTACCAAATTGTTTTAGTAGCCTGGGTTTAGAGAGGGACTGCAACTTGCCAACCCTTGGCAATGGGAAAAGGCCGGTTCCCCATTCCGCAAAGCTACAGCCCATAGCTGCTATGTTCTTGCTACACAGACTGGTAGCTTTCCAAACCTGCTTATGTGAGCTAGCTGCGGTTGCTGGTAGCGCAAGTTTCTTTGCCCCTGTGCTGGACTGGCCCTGCCTTTCAGATTCTGTGCAGCTGGGATAAACACATCCACCACTTCATTATGGCTAACAGCACAGAAGCAGGGGTAGGCAGGCAGCGGCGCTGGGGCAGTCAAGTTGGCGCCAAAGCCCTGGCCCACGGACCATCCTGCGCAGTTGACAATAGAAATACAGCAGGGGTTCAACATAACAGGTGTATGGGCGCTGCTCCTCCGCGGCGACCGCGTTACGGCCCGCAAGCAAGGCGCTTCCTAGGCCGGCCTGGACATGGACCGCGGAGCTGTAGTATTAGAAAGCTTATGGAGCTGAGTTAACTGCGGAAGAGTGCGTCCCGAGCCCAGACTGCTTGCGCGTGCGGGCGTCTTGTATGACCCACGGAGCCCGCGGGAGGGCGCTGCAGCATCAGGCGCAAGTGATTGGAGGTGAATAGGTGACCCAGGGAAAGGACAGAACACGGACTTGCTGACGAAGACGAAGCCCGCAAGGAAAGTCGGTTAAAAATGGCACTGTCGGGCCACGTAACCGCTTGCAACTGCCGCTGGGCTGGCTGGCTGGGGCAGGCTGGGGCCCACGCGGTGGACACAAACGCCGGCGTCGTCATTGGTGTGCCGCCTTTGATTTCGCACAAGCTGGCGGAAGACTAGCTGAGCTCTGCTGACCCCCGGGGGCTGCACCGTGGGCTTGCACCAGTCCGCCGCGCCCAGGCATGCGTGTGTATCTGCTGATGTGGCTCAAGGAGATGTAGGGCAGTAAGAACTACGAAGGTCACGGCTCGCAGCGCTGCAGGTCTGCATGGGTGGAGATTGGAGACGGGAGGGCGCTGCAGCGCGTGGAGAAAGCAAGCAAAATAGCGGTGCCTGGAAATGATGCATCGCCGAACGGACCCCGGGAAAGCTGAGCGTGTCCAAGCTGTTAGGTGTCTGAATGCCCGCCGCGCGTGTTTGGGCCCCGTCCACAGCTGTTGAGAAGCGACCGGCGTTGGCGCGCCTGCTGCACCCGCGCGCCTGCTGCGCCCTCGTGGCTACTGCACCTGCCGCACCTGTTGCGTGGAATGGCACTCATTACCTTATGCAGGCACCTGGCGCCGGCCTGCCAACTTCGATGCACGGCCATGGGTGCCGCGCCTGCCAAAGGCTGTAGTTGGCTGTAGCAGGTGGCAGCAGTGGGCAGGTGCCGCGATGTGGAGTTTGCGTGGCCGTCGTCTTCGGTGGTACTGGAGCGGGGCTGTCTACAGGGCGCATATGTGCCACAAAGCTTGCATGGCGTGAGACTAGGTGCTGCGAGGTGGTGCAGCGGAGATTTCCAAAGGCCAGGCAAAGGGCATGTCTCTCCTGTGCAGTGGTGAACCCATGCTTCCACTGCGGCATTCTGAGGGTTGAGGGGTTGGGTACGCGTGCCAGGAGGTACCTGGAGGTACAGTCTTGACGGACGCCGCCTGTGCATCCCCGTCAACCTACGGTGTGCCACGCATGCACCATCCCCCATGTGCTGCTAATCCCTCCTCACTTCATCCCACCCACGCATCGTCGTGCTGCGTGAGGCGGTGGGCCAAGCACATCCCAAAATTACATTTGTCCAAGCGTCCACGAATCACGTCAAGCACAGTCAAAGTGCCTCACTGCCCAGCCCGCCGCTGTCCTTGAAAATTGCGACAAGAGCCAGGCAACCTCCTCGCGCACCACGCACCCCCCCCAGTAGTCACCTCGATAGTGCATCAGCTCCATGGGAAGAAGCCTCAGTTTGCACCCGAAACCAGCTGCTCACCAACAAACCACTCACCCACACAAGGTCACACGGCTGGGTCACACCTGCTGCCTCGTAACAAACGTCATGCGACACCACACCACACCACGCGGCACGTACTACGGTCACACGTTTCCCGGCACACCCAGATCTCGGGGCCAAGCCCGTCAACAGCAGCGCCAGCGTCCTCCTCGCCAGGGCAGCCCTTGCGCAGGTCCCCTTCTTTCAGGCCCTCCTGCTGCTCCCTGCCAGGGGCTGGCCAGTCGACACCATCACCACTAGGCGCTTCAGTATCAGGCAAGCGCTTAGTTGGCCTCGCTCTGGATCTGCTCGCGCAGCACGGCCACCACCGACTTGAAGGCGAACCTGCAAGAGCGCACACACGCAAACACACAAGCCCGCGTTAGACCTCCGGGCACGACTTGATGCACTGAACCCGGAACCTACACCGCTTCGGCTTGCTGTCATAGGCTGTGCGCCAGCTACAAGACTGGATAGGACACGTGGCTCCACTGCGCCAATCTCCAGCACACCCCAAACCCCTCGCCACGGCGGCCTGACACGCTCCGCAACCCGGTGCCCTCCTGCTCCCCCTCCCTCGGTCCTCCCCGTCCCTCGCGGCTCTCCCTCCCTCGCTGCTCCCCCTCCCTTGCTCCTCCAACTCCTCGACCCTCTCCTCCAGCCCCTTGCCCCCAGCCCCGGCACCCCCGCCAGCCCTGCACGCACCACTCGGGGATGTCGTCGCCGGCGCGCAGCATCTGGCGGAACTTGGTGCCGCTCAGGTTGAGCACGTGCAGGTTCTCCGCCTTGGCGATGTCTGCGGTGACGTAGCCCTTCTCCTCGGTGTAGGCGATGTTGAGGCTGGCAACGGTCTGCATGTTCAGCTCCGCCGCGTGCTTGTTGGCCAGGTCCTGTGGCGTGGGGGCGTGTTGGAAGTGGTGCGGGGAACAGGGAGGGCGGATTGTTGGTGGCGGTTAGCTAGGTAGGCTCCATGGTGTGAATGATGTGCACGGTAGCCGTGCCGGGTGCAGCTCTTGGTTGGCCGCGGGGCGCAGACGAGCTAGGGGTCATGGCGCTGAGGGGCTCGCTGTGGCCGCATCGGCTGCTGCGCTCTCCAACGACTGTGCACACGAGATGTCCTGCATTACATGTGCTGCTCCTCCATTCACTGTGGCCGGCTCCGTTGTGGCTGTGGCTGTGGCAAATCCGCATGACGGCTCCCATCCCACCAAGGTCCTGCCTCACGCCCAAATGTCCGGGCCCTCTGCCATGCGGGACCTTCGCCGCCCTCGTGGTGTCCCCAAGCGCTGCCTCGCATGTTCTGGGTTATGCGGCGCCGCGCACCCACGCCGTTTCCTGCTCGCCTTCCAGCCGGAAGTGCTCACATGACCACCCGCCCCGCCGCGAAGGCGGCTCAAGTGCTGCGCGCTTCCGCCGTTGCCACATCCCAGCTTGCCACCTCGCATCGCTGTTTCCTTCCAGCCCTCGGCTTATTCAATTCTTGCTCTTGTCCTTGTTCACTGACCTTGCATTCCTCGTCCATGCCCGCTCCTCCTTCCTTCCCAATCCCACTCCCTTGCATCCCTCACCCCTCCCGCTCTCTCCCTTTCAACGTTTCCTCCGCCCCTTCTCCCTTTTAACGTCCCCTCCTGCCCTCCACCTCCTCCCCTTCCCCTCCTCCCCTCCACCTCCTCCCCATCCCCTCCTCCCCTTCCCCTCCTCGCCAGCACCCGCAGCCCGCCCTCACCTGGGCGTCGTAGGCGCCGTAGAAGTCCTGTCCGCTGATGGACGACTTGCAGCCGGCCATGTCGCGGCCGATGATGAAGTGCGTGCAGCCGTAGTTCTTGCGGATAATCATGTGCTGGATGGCCTCACGGGGGCCGGCCATGTGCATGGAGTAGGGCAGGTAGGCCCAGCGCAGGCGGGGGTTCTTGGTCTCCTCCTTCAGCACCTGTGTAGGCATGTGCGCATCTGGGTGAGCATGCGCTTGTGCATGGGCACGGAAATGAAACGTGTGCGTGTGTGTGTGTGTGGGTGTGGGTGTAAGCGGTGGTGGTGGTGGTGCGAATGACGCGGTCCACGTACACTGTCGTGCTGGCTGAAGCGTTTGCCAGTTCCTTGCCTCAAGACTGTGTGCACAACGCTGCGCCGGTGCTGTGCTGTCCTGCCGGGTCCTGACACGGAATCTGCTGCCGGACCCCCGCTGCGCCGTGCACCCGCCTCAGAAACCGGCACCAAAGCAGCCCGCCGTCTCCGTATCGCGGCCCGTAGTACGGTAGGCGGATTCGCTCACCCCCGGCCCGGCCACCGCGACCCATTTGCCAACCTCCAGCGCACACCCACCTCACCTCGCCCTGGGCCTTTGCGCACCCTCCCCTATCAGTCCATCCCGCCTGATCACCTACCCGAGCCTCGCCGCCTTCCCACCCACCCGCCCCTTCCCTGGACGTCCCTCGCCATCCTTCCTTCGCCCCTCCCCGCCATCTCCACCTCCACCGCCCCGCCGCGTCCCCTGCACCCACGCACCTCATAGGTGCGGAAGCGGACCACGCCGGGGATGTCGTCGTCCTGGGTGGGGCCGCAGGTGGGGTGCACCAGGCACACGGCGCCGGGGTTGCGCACGTTGGGCGCGTCCAGCGCGCGAATGAACAGCTCGTAGTGGGCCTTGTGGATGGGGTTGCGGCACTGGAAGGCCAGCACGTCCTGGTTGGCAGGCAGCGTGGAGCGCACGTCGGCGGGCGAGGCGCAGGGGAAGACGCGGGTGGGCAGGGCCAGGCCCTTGATGGGGCCGCCGATGTAGTACTTGCCGCGCTCCATGGCCACCATCTGCACGGCAGGGTGCTCCAGCGAGGAGGTGCCGTAGCACTTGAGGCACTCCAGCGGCTTGTTGGGGGTGAACTTGGAGTCCACGGTCATGACCGCGAGGTCCTGGCCCTGGTAGGTCAGCAGCAGCTTGTCGCCGGGCACGATGTCCTCCGAGTCGGTGTCCAGCACGATGGGCAGACCGAACAGCAGGCCGTTGGTCATGCGCATGTTGGCGACGACGGAGTCGTACTCCGCCTTGTTCATGAAGCCCTCCAGGGGGGAGAACGCGCCCACGGTCAGCAGCTCGACGTCGCACGCGTTGCGGTCGCTCAGCTCGATGCGCTTGTTGCAGGCAGCCTTCAGGGCAGCGTGCTCCGAGGCAGGCGCCATCAGGTTGACCAGCTTGGCAGCGGGGCCGTGGGGGACCTGCGCAGGCCAGCGAGAACACGTTCAGGCCCAAATGTGCACGCCATGCAACACTCGAGTCGCTTGCAGGCGCGATCCCTCGGTCAAGAGAGCGAGTGCATTAATCGTAATTGGTCCTCACTGTAACACTTGAATACACAAAATATAGCTGCGTGCTGTGCCCGCGGGCTCACCTGCAGGCCCTCAGCGGTGCGAACCTGGGCGACCGGGGCAGCGGTCGCGCGAACGACCACGGAGCTGCGACGGCTGGACTTGGCAGCAACCACAGGCGCAGGGGCGGCAGCGACACGAGCCGCGACACCGCGGGCCACGGGGCCGGCGGCAGCGCGGGGAACCATCGGCACCACCACCTTGGCGGAGCGGGCCGAGGCCGCAACGTTAACCTGCTTAGCGCTGAGGATGGCCATTTTGACTAGAGCGTGAATGTAGATTCACTAAAAGTAAAGAGCTGTGCGTGGTGGCGAGGGTTATCCCGGTCGGTTGCGCGCCCATGCAGTGCAATGAGGCAAAGTCGTGACTTGGACTCGGGAGGCCGCATTGACCAATCCATCACCGCAACAAAACATGTCGGCTGCAATTCTATCTCGCAGGCCCCTGCACGTCAAGGTGAATACCTTACCGGCCAAGAATATGTTGCAATCTTTCTGGTGACCGCTCCTTGAGCCAACCCAAATGCGACCATACCAAACCCATACATATCGCAGGCTTCTGGAGCTCCAACGCCGCTGCGGGCGCATAAGCGTGGCAAGCTCTCAACCAGCGGCGCGGGCTCTTCCAGCCCGCCCTCTAGCGGGTCCTCAAGCGCACCCGTCGTGCGCCGGCCCATTGACCTCATCGCAAACCAAATCTCAGACCCCATTCTGAGGGCAGCCGTGCAGGTGGGGTGCGCGTACCAATCCTGGGGTGGCACGGGGTGCGGGAGACCGGGCATGCGTGCGTGCAGGGACGTGGTTTCGTGGCGTGTTGCCAGCACGAGTGCACGCGTGGGCCCGATGGCCTGGTCCCGACCATCACCCGACGCATACACGCGACATTGCCTGGTAACAGCGCGGATGGTGGCATCCGTGCCCCCTGCCCCCTGCGTATGAAACTCGCACGTGGCGGTGGCTCCTCGTGTGACACCCATTTACACAGGAGCCCGTGGCGTTCTGGGGTGGCGTGTTCGCGGGCGTGTTCCGCCTCAGCCTGGACACGGACCCCCTCAAGACCTGGGTGGAGCGGACGTCGTCGCAAGCACGAGTGAGTGTGCCACGTCGATATTCATGCTGCTGCGCGTGTCAGGTGTGGGAGTGGCCTGAGGTTCGGCCGTTCGGCGCCAGTGTGTACAGCTGGGGTGGGCCCACACGTGCACACTACCGTGCCAGCACGCGGCGCTGTGTTGCCGTTGTGGCGTTGTGGGAGTTGGTTGGCATGGAGCTGTTCCACATCCACCGCGTCGCAAGGCTTGCCGCACAGTTTCCGTCTTGCCCTGCCCCCGCCGCCCCGCAGGCTGCCACTGGTCAGCCAGCGCCTCCGCCTCCGCCCGGCTCCTCCCGGCAATGAGTCAGCGCTGAGCGGTGTGTCGCCAGCCACCAGAGGTGCGCCCAGGCAGCCGTGGTTATGACCACCACTACCAGCAGCTGCGGGAGCAGCAGCAGCAGCAGCAGCAGCAGCACCAGCAGCAGCAGCGCGGAGTAATGAGGAGTTGGGAGTGTTGGACTGCTGCTGAGGTGCACAGCTGTGGGGAGTCGGTGCGCTGGGACCCGGGCTCAGGCTCTGACGACGCGGGCGGGCGGTGCGGTATGTACGGCGTACTGGATACAGATAATGCAAGGTAGGACTCAGTTAGGATCGATGTGGGTGCATAGATAAGAGTCAGTTGCACATGTTCTAAGGTTGCAGAGGTATATGGGACATGAAAAAGGTTGCAGAGGGTGAACTTCTGAAGGAAGCTGAGGACACGGGTTGTCGGGTCTTATTTTGTTGTGATTCTCCCATGCATTGTTTCGGTGGCGAGCGGCGTTATGGGTGCATAGCTTGCTGAGCGTGCACTTGAGGCCGCACAAAGGCCTGGCGCTAACAGATGTACCCGATATTGCAATGATGCTGCAAAGGACATGTGCTGCTCCAGGTTGCATCCGCCCTGGAGCATTTCGGCCTCAACTGGCCTCTACCGGGCTCGACTCTCAACCAAATCTAATGGTCATTTACAAGAGCACATCGCGGCCCATGCAGCCTTCGGCGCCGCGACTTCCGGTTCCCAAACCTAGGCCCTAATCCTGCCAGCACTGCCACATACCTGTCGCCCACAAGGCGTGCTATCCGCGACACCACAGCTGCAGCTACTGCTACGTAACCGGACCGTCAGCCTCTGCTGCCCTACACCAGCTCTGGGGCTCAGCCGTCCAGACCCAACCTGTCAGGCCCAGTCCCCGTCGCACAACGCTCCTCACAGCGCGCGCCCTCTCGATCCACACACACATACACACGCTACACCCCTCCTCTCCGCTCACAGCGCCTCTAGCACCGCCTGCAGTTGCTGCGGGTTGTGCAGCGGCACCTCGGCGGCCTCCTCCGGCGTGTAGTCCGTCTGCAGGCGTCAAGCGCCAGGCCGCGCGGGTGAGGACAGGAGGGGGGCAGCAGGCGTTCGGTGCATGTGTGCTGACGCATGCGTGTATGTGGCGTTGCAGGACAGAAACAGCGCGCAGCAGCTTTGCGAAAGCACCCACCCACGCTGCGCCCCTTCTGTGCTCCTAACACGCACGTGGCAGCGCTGCGCCACACACGCAGCGCAAGCGCACAACGCACGCCCCCCATCCCTCAAACACCGCCCTGCCCCGCCCACCTGCAGCAGCTTCGCGATCTGCCCGTGCGCCTCCGCGATGTTGGACTTGACGGGCTTGAGCAGGATGGCGTGTGTGGCGGGGTTGGGCAGGTACAGCCGCATCTTGGACACCGCAGCCGCCAGCGGCCCGCCCGCCGCCATGGCGGCGTTCACGCGCCCCACCATCTCCCCTAGCTTGGCGGTGGAGGCGAAGGCCTGGGGGGGGGGGCGGGGATGAAGGGGGGTTGTAGATTCCAGCCCAAACTAAACCGAACCGGGGGGTTCCAGCGGGGACCAGTTACACGATGGAGGTGTTGACATGGTATCCGGTAACATGGGTGGGTGGACGGGTGGAGGGGTGGGAGGGAGAGGCGCGAAGGGTGGAGGGAGCGATGGGGAAAGAGGGAGGGGCGGGTGCTGAGCAGCAGGCAGGCAGGAGGGGGATGCCTGGGTGTAATGTGTGGAGAGGTGGAGGGGCAGCTGTGGGTATGCAGCTGCACCAACACAATGCGCCAGTCCATTGCGCCGTCCCCACCTGCTCGCGCATGGGCTTGGTCGCCTGCGCCGCCGCGCCGCTGCTCTGCCCCGCCAGCCGCACCGCCGTCACCTGCGCACACGTGCACCACCAGGGCCCAACGTCATCACCTCACGCCCCCAGCCACTTCAGCAACGCTAGCAGCACCAACCCAAACACGCATGCGCATGCGGCGTGGCAGCTGTGAAGGCAGCGCAGCCCCAGGGGCGGCCCGGCCCATCGGGCCCGCCCGCCCGCCTGCGGCGGCTCACCTTGGTGATGAAGGACAGCATGGGCTCCACCGCCACCTTGGTCAGCGCCATGATGAGCGCCTCGCACACGGACTGCACGTGGCGGCGGCGGAACGGAGGTGGCGGTGGGTTTGGTGGCGGTGGGATGGCGGTGGGATGGAGGTGGGATGGAGGTTGGATGGCGGGTGGGATGGCGGGTGTTGGGGTTGGGTGGGTGGTTACATTGGGTTGGGTGGCGCGGCGTGGGCACGAACCCAAGGGTGAAGCTGCTGCGGGCCGGGGCTGCTGCCCGCTTCCAGCCATTCCTACTGTATTGGGCGGCTTGACCGCTCCCGTCTTTCACGTCGGCTAGCCCCCCGCCCCCCGTGCCCCCCGCGCCCCCTGCTTCTATCACGTCTGCTTCAGTCGCTGCTGGATGCGCCCGCACCTTGAGCGCTTTCTCCAGCTCCTTCTTGGAGTCCAGCTGGTATGTGAGCACGCGCGGGCCGCTGGCGCCCAGCATGCGCACCATGGCGTTGCTGGGGCCCAGAGTGAACAGCGACTCCTGGCCCACCATGATGCGACTGAGGGCAGGGGGGGAGGGGTTACATTCATGATTACCACGCCACGCCACGCCTGAGCCCATTGCGCCCTGACAGCTCGCCCCCGCCCTGCCCCAACAACAGGCCCCTCCACAGCCCCAACCAAGGCCCTCACCGCAAGTGGTCGCGCATGTGCGAGAAGTCCAGGTCAATGTCAGTCACTGCGAAATCCACATCGAACGGCACAATCTGCTCGCGCAGGAACAACAGGTTCCGGATCATGAACAGCTGCGCGTCCAGCGGCGACGTCATGCCCGCCGCCGCCGCGCCCGCCGCCGCCGCCACCGCGGCGCCCGCGCCCGTGGCGGCGGCGGCGCTGGTGGCTGCCGCCAGGGCGGGCGCGGAGCCGGCGGCGCGCTTGGCGACTGCGCGGCTGGCGTTCTGTACCGCCACTGTGCAGGCGGACACAGCCTCCTGGGCCAGGCCGCCGAATATTTTGGAGTCCACTGCTCGGTAGAGCTTTGACAGCACCAGCAGCGTGGCGCGCAGCGGCGGGAAGAGCGAGGCGTAGGGGTCCGCTGACGGCGGCGGCCGCGCCGCCGTCGCCGCCGCGGCGGCGTCCGAGGAGGAGGAGGCAACAGCTGCGCCGTTGCCGTCGGGCACGTCGTCTGCGGAGTGGGAGTGGTGGTGCTGCTGCTGTTCGGCCGCTGCTGCTGCGGAGGCGGAGGAGGCGGAGGCGGAGGCTGCGTCCAGTAGTTTGGCGGGGTAGTCTGTGTCCTCGGGTGTGAGCACGTAGCCGCTGATCTCGTCGCGGATGTAGGCCTGGGGGGGCGAGGGGGCGTGGCAGTTCATGGGGAACGGAGTAATTATATCCGGGGAAAGCGGGAATAGGTGGCGGGGTAGGGAGCAGGTGGCCGGGAGGTGGCGGGACAGGGAGGTGGCGTGGGGCTCGTGCAGCTGCGGGCGATGCGCAGGAATGCGCTAGCAGTATCCGACAGCTACCACTTCCCATTCCAGCCCCTGCTCCGGAGAGCCTCCAACCCCCCTCGCCCTATTGCATTGGGTTCAGTGTAGTTGGGGCTGGTATCTACAACACCCCTAGCAGGCCCTCACCTGCACCCTGAATATAAGCCTGCCCTGCACGTCCGCCAGGCAGCGCCCCAGCAGGGGCTTGAGCGCCTCGCCGCCCGGGCCCCGCCGCGCCAGCTGCTCGCCCATGACCTCGTGCTTGAGGATGTCCACCAGCTCGCACAGCTCGTCCAGGTCCTGAAGATTGGTACAGAGAAGTGGTACATTCGCATTCGCATTTAAGCATTTCAGGAGCAAAGTTGTAACCAGGCAGGGGCAAGGGAAGGGCAGGGGCAGCGTGTTGGCGGGTTGGTGGGTGGCAGGGGCAGAGCATTGCGGAAGGGTTGAAGTGCCCACTGGTAGGAGAGGGCCATGATTTGCTGCCCCCCCCCCCGCCCGCCCGCCATCCCTCCCTCCTTCCCTCCCTCCCTCCCTCCCTCCCTCCCTCCCTCCCTCCCTCCCTCCCTCCCTCCCTCCCTCCCTCCCTCCCTCCCTCCCACCCTCCCTTTCCTCCCCCCCCCAACGCCGCGCACCTGCATCACCACCACCGCCGGCCGCAGGTGGTCGTACAGCATGGTGGCCAGCGGCTCCAGCAGCGGCGACAGAGCCTCAGCCGAGGACGGCAGCACAGGCCCCGCACCCGCCCCCGCGCCGTGCCCCGCAGACCTGGCGCCCGCGGGCTTGCCGCCGCCAGCTGCGGCGGCGCCGTCGGCTGCCGCCGCCGCCTGCTGCTGCCCCGGGAAGAAGTGCTCGAACAGCTGCACCTCCAGCTGACACACCTACAACAACGCGGAGAACAGACGGACGGCACGCACATGAGCGCAGGACGGCAAAGTACGTGAGCGGAAACGTGCAAAGGGCGTGCGCCTTGGTTCCTGCAACAGCGGTATCCGCGTTTCGAGGGACACGGCTGCCGGTATATGCGCTCTCACGGCACAGTCGCCCTGCATCCGCTCCCCCTTGCCGCCCCTGCACCGACCCTGACGCCGGCCTCCGGCGCCACTCCGTTCCCAGCCTGCACCGCCTCCGCCCTTGCTCCCACCCATGCCTACCGGCGCCTCCCCCGCTCGCCACTCCCACCGCCCTCACTCTTGCTCCCCCAAACCCCACCGGATCCCCCCCCCTCCCCCTCCCGCTCCCCCTCCCCCTCCCCCTCCCCCAACCCCACCGGCGCCTCCCCCACCCTTCCCCTCCCCCTCCTCCTCCCCCTCCCCTCCCCCGCACGCACGTACGCACCCGGCCCAGGTGCTCGCAGCCGTTGCGTGTGAACAGCGGCAGCGGCTGGCCGGCGGCGTAGGCGGCGATGCGTGCGTCCACGTACGGCCCGATCAGCGCCAGGCGCGCCTGGCCGTACAGCGTGTGGAGCTCCTGCAGCAGCCGCAGGTACTCGGGCCGCCCGGAGCGGGACTCCACCTCGCGCAGAAGGCCTGTAGCGGGAGGGGGGAAGCGGAGGGAGAGAGGCAGCTGATGTTAGCAGCATCGGGTGGGTGGGAACGGCATTCGACCGGGTTGCCGGGCAGGTGGGGAAGCGGGCTGGGGCGTTCTTAGAGACGGACACGGCGGAGCAAAACTGTTACAGGGTGCCCTACGCAGGGCATCCTTTGCAAGCCCAGCCCGCGCCCCAGCCCGCGCCCTTGCCCGCGCCCCATCCCCATCCACCAGCAGCCACCTGCCCGACCTCCCTTCCCGCTCACCCTTGATGTTGGGCTCAGCCGCCGCGCGGAAGCGCACGTACAGCATGGGCACCTCCGCGCCCTCCGCCAGCTGTGGCACCGCCCCCGCTGCAGCCGCCTGCGCAGACCCGCCGCCGCTTGGCGACGGCAGCGAGCCGTTGGCCCCCGCCGCCGCCCCCGCCGCCGCCTGCTGGATGGCTGCCTGTACCTGCTGCACCGCCGCCCGCAGCACCTGCTGCACCTTGGTGCGCACCGCGCCCAGCGCGCGGCCCTGGTGTGGCGGGGCGGAGGAGGCGAGGTGCAGGAGGTTGGTGTGCGCCGGGTGAGGGGGTGCTGTGACTGCCACCGCCCAATTTGTCCCGAGTTCACCCAGGCGACGGTGGCTGCCTCTCTGCACTTGCCCTGCGCAGCCCTTCCTGCTGCCATCCCCCCATTCCGTGTGGTGCCTACTGCTCCCGCCCCACCCTCCCTCCCTCTGCTCCCCGTCTCCTTCCTTGCCCTCCCCTTCCTTGCCTCCCCTTTCTTGCTTTCGCCTTCCTTACCCTCCTCCATCTTCGACTCCACCCCCACGTCCGGTTCGGGATTAAGTGCAACTCCCCCACCTTCACCTTTACCTCCACCTCCTCCCCCTCCTCCCCCACCTCTTTCCCACCTCCACCCCCGCCGCCCGCACACCTGCAGCTGCTTGAACTTGGCGCTGTACTGCGCGGCGTCCGCGTACTGCGGGTTGTTGGCGACGTAGGCCATGCAGTCGTCCAGCTTGCGCAGCAGCGCCAGGAACTGGTCGCCGTCCAGCTGCTGCGGGGCGGGCGGGCCGGCAGCCGCGGCGCCGCCTGCAGGAGACGGCGCGTGAGCGCGTGAGTGTGACGCGGTGGTTAGAGGGGAGTCAGTGGGGAGTCAGCGGGGAGTCAGCGGGGAGTCAGCGGGGAAGCGGAGGGCAGGTTCACGGTGGGAGGTGGTTGGAGGGCGATTGCAGAGGCAAGGGATGCGCTGTGCCGCGAGGCGCTCGTAAATCGTAATCCCTCCGGACGCTCCGCGCCTGCTTTCCCCTCCCCATGTGGCCACCCTTCTGCTTCTTGTGCGCACCCCGCGCCGCCCCGTGCCCTGCTTCGCCCTGCCCGACCCGCGAGCCCCTGTCCGAGCCCCCCCCTCGCTCCATTGCATTGGATTCGGTTTAGTTTGAGCTGGTATCTACAACCCCCCCTCCCAACTGTGTGCACAGCCCCCAGCCCCCATCACCCCAGCCCCCTGCAGCCGGTCCATCACGCCACCCACCCGCCACGCCGCTGCTCTGCGCCACGCTGAGCGCCGCGAACTGCGCCGCCACGGTCTCGAACTCGTCGAAGAAGCGCAGCTTGGCGCGCATGGCCTCCGCGAACTCCATCAGCGCCTCCTTCTCGCGCACCAGCTGCTCGCAGCTGCTGTGCAGCGAGCGGCTGCGGCCCACCACGTCGCGGTGCTGGGCCAGCAACGCGTCAAAGGCCTCCAGCGTCAGGTCCACCTGCGGGGTGCAGGGGTGTGTTGTTATACGTTGTTATGCGTTGTTGTGTATTGTGATTATTGTGGTGTATGTTGTGGTGCGGTGTGTTGCTGTTTTGTTGGGAGGGAGGGAGGGTGCTGTTGGGCTAGGCTGTGGCTAGGGCGGGGTTTGTCCAGGTTTGGCTGAGCTGGTGCACTAGCCGCAGCGCCGCACCCTGTGCAGGATGGTCTCGCAGCTCTGCACGTGGCAGTTGAGCAGGTCGGCGTAGCGCTTGTACTTCTCCTCCGTCTCGCTCGCACACGCCGCCTCCAGCTCGCTGTGCCACTTGTGGAACTGGCTGGTGTTGTGGAGCACGGCGTCCTCCAGCGTCCCCACATAGCTGTCCTTGGAGACGGCCGCGGCCGTGGCCGCGGCGGAGGCGGCCGAGGCGGCGGCGGCTGCGCCGCCGCTGCTGCTGGTGGAGGTGGCGGCTGCGCCGCCACTGCCGGGCTCGGCGCCGCCTTGCGCGGAGGAGGCGGAGCGTACGTCGTCCACCACCTGCGGATTGAGTGGGCGAGAGGTGGTGTGGGTGGGACGTGGCGGGTCGGTGGGGAGGTGGGTGCTGCGGGCAGCGGCCGGGGCCGGGGAATGGAGGAAATGGTGGAGGTAGGTGGCCTAGCTTCCACAACAAGGAGGCTCGGAGTGGCGCTGCAGACTTGCTGCAAACACGGGCCGTGGGGCCTTCTGTGCACCAGGCTTTGGGCCGAACTAGGCAAGCTAAAAGCTGTGACCAAAGCATTGTGGAGCAAAATCCGCCCGTAAGTGTTCCACTTGGCAAAGCATAGCCTTCACGGGGGACGGGTGGGAGAAGCCTGGTCGCCAAACTGCCTGTAGAGTTGGCTGCCTGCCCGTGCCACACCCGGCAGCTGGAGCAACAGTCAAGGCGACCGGAGTTTCCGGTCGCGCTTGACAACCCGTCGACGTATTTATATATAATGCCTTTAACCGCACGCGACAGCTGGCCTCGTGACACGGGCTGTGTGCCACCGAAGCGTGGGGCAAATGTTGCGATCAACTTACGTGTGAGGGCAGGGGCCGCTGCGAGCAGCATTGACCCAGCGACTCGATGGCCCGAAGCTGGCCTTCGCTCAAAGCCGCTGTCTTCTCCCAAATCGCTGCCTGCAAAGCGAGAGGCGAGCACTAGTCTTGCATTCCGACCCCAAGCGTTCTCGAGTCTTATTAACTTCCTATACACTTCCTCAATTGATTCCTTACCACATTGTAGCTCTTAGAAGCGGCTCCAGCGAGCTTGCTCCCCGAGCGGGGACCCGCTACCGACATTCTAAAGCTAGCGCAGAATTTCTAACGCTAACACACTTGAGCGGCTCTGCCGCGAAAAGACTACGTCATGGTGATCCGTGCCAAGCAGCGCGCGAGGCAAGTTTCTGTTTCTACAGCTGCTCACGGCACTTTATAGGCCTAAGAATAATAGCGAGTTTACACTTAATACGGCTTGGTCACCAAAAACCTCCCTATTGAGCTTGCCGATCGGGGCTTTGCCACGCTGCATGTGCAGAGCTTGCATCAAAAGACAAAACCCCTGCTTGCGCAACATTTACTATACTGATACCATTTAAGTGCAGAACGTAACAAGGACGATGGCTTAAGGGGCTCTAAACCAGTACTTCCGTCTTTCTGAGCACACTTGTTTGCGGGCCCCAACCAGTCCCAGGAGCTTTTTATAGCTTATTGTGGCAATAAGGAGCTGTGGTATGGTGGGAGGCATTGTCGGTGAGCGCTCCCGCGTTCCTGGCCACGAGCGGAGTGCCCCTGCGCCACCTGCCGCGCAGGGATGGGACGTTGTGCTTCGCAACGCTTCTCCGCTTCCCGCATGCACTCTTAGGTTTCATCTAATGACAGCTTAGCCGCGGCCATGCGCAAGTGTTGGGACCCTGATGCCCTCCACTACACGTGTTTGCAGGCGTGCCGCTGAGCAGGTGCCGCCTCGACAGCGCTGCCGCCAGCGCCCTCAGCAGCACTTCCCGCAGTTCCGCCGCCGCCGCGGCGGCGGCGGCGACGAGGGCAGTAGCAGCTGCGGCCACAGCACGGCCATGCGTTGCTACAGCCTGCTCGCCCTCGGGGTCAGCTAGCTCCTGGGCCGCCGCCTCAGCCTGTCGCGTCAGCACTGGACCCCATGCATCTGCTTCGCTGGCTGGTGCCGGGGGCGAGCACGCCGGGGCTCGTGGCGCCGCATGGGTTTGCCACGCCACGCGACCGGTGCGCAAGCCACCGCTACGCATGCGAGCGCCGCCGCCACAGCCGGAGGTGAGGCTGAGGGTGCAGTTGGGCCGTTGGGGAGGTGGGCGCGCTACATGGCACGACGGAAGGAAACACGCAGGACGGTGTATGCGACGCGATGCAACGCTCTCGGTGCGCGCGTGTGCGCGTGTGTGCGCGCGTGTGGGTGCAGGATGGCGCGGAGAGCGGCGGGGCCACAGGCGATGATGACCTGGCGCTCAAGGAGGCGGTGGCGGCGGCGGCGGCGGCCCTCCTGCCGGGCGTGGTCCGGGTGACGTGCGTGCAGGACCTGCCTCGCTTCGACATGCCGCTGCTGCTGGGCACTTTCAGGTGCGGCAGCGCGTGTGGCTGAGAATGCCAGGGAGAGGGCATACGTACACGTGTGTGTGTGTGTGTGTGTGTGTGTCGGTGTGTCGGTGTGTTCTGCAGCCCTCGTGGGCCAGGTCACACGGCGACGTCTCCGCCCTGTTGGCCCCTCACACGCCGGGGCCTCCGCCCACACCGCCTGCCTGCCGTGCCGCACGCACCCTCGTGTCAAGCTGCGCATGTGCGGGCACACACACACACACATACACACACACATGCGCGCTCATCTACTACTTGTGTGTTTCCTTCCCTTGTGCTCGCTAACACACACACGCGCGCGCTGCTCGCCAGGTCGTCCACGTGCAACGCCGTGGCGGTGGTTCACGGCGGCCAGCGCTACCTGCTGGCGCCCTCGGCGGCGGTGGCGTACGGCTCCCAGGTGCGGTGGCGGCGGCCGGCGGCGGCGGCGGCGGCACAGTCCTGCACGGCAGCGCGCCGCACTGCCCTGCGTGGGCTTGGGGGGGGGGGGGGCGAGGCGATAGCTGTTCACGGAAGGATCAAGGAACGAGTTTAGGGGGCACACGCCCGAGACGCGGGAGGGTGTTGTACGGGGTCGGGGAACGCAGTGGAGCAGTGCAGGCAGCAGTGCAGCTAGGCGAGTCGTGTCGGGGGAGGGGTCGGGGAGTTGGCCAGGGGGAACTGCAGCCCAGGCTGCTGCCGCAGCTACCAGCCGGAGGTCTGACGCTGGGTTGGGCCGACTTGGCCTGTGCCCTTTTGCGTGCGCGCGTGTGCACGCAGGTGCGCGTGTACCTGCCTGGCCGCGAGAAGCCCTTCCCCGCGCGGGTGGCGCACCTGGCAGTGGACTGCGAGCTGGCGGCGCTGGAGCTGATCGGCAGTAGCAGCAGCAGCAACGGCAGCAACGGCAGCGGCAGCAGTAGCAGTAGCAGTAGCGGCGGCTCTGCGGCTGCCGCGGCGGCTGTGGAGGAGTTCTGGGGGGCGCTGCAGCCGTACCAGCTGGCGGACCAGGGGCTTCCGGCGCTGCAGGCGGCGGTGGGCGTGGTGTCGTATGCGGAGGCGCAGCCGCAGCCAAGCCTGTCGCCCGGCACCGTCATGCGCACCGAGGTCATCACGTGAGTGCTCCTGGCTTCGCTGCGAGTCAAGCGCTCCGTGCCATAGCAGCTTAGCGCACGCGGATGGCAGGCAATGACCCCTGTGCAATCGAATGGATCTCCTGAAAGTTAGCAGCCCCGTTTGCCTTGTAGTTACCAATGCGACAGCACATCCACGCATTTCCCACAACATTGGACAACAACCAAATCCAGCACCTGCCACTGCTCCAAGAGCCCCTTCCCTCATTCCCCCCATCCTCCTGCACGCCTTGTAGCTACCCCTCCGCGCTGCAGCGGCTGCTGGGGCTGACGGTGGCAGTGGCAATCAGCAAGGAGCAGCTCGGAAGCGCGGTGGTGGACGGCCGGGGGCAGTGCTTGGGGGTCGTGTTCGGCCGCACCGTAGGCAGCGGCCGCCGCAAGGGCGGTGGCGCCGGCTCGGGCGCGGGCAGCGGCGGCAGTGGCGGCGGTGGCAGTGACTCGCGGTGGGGGCAGGGCCGGCGGCGGGTGGGGCGGCGGCGCGGGCGGCGCGGGCAGCAGGAGGCGTCGGCGCTGGTGGTGCCGGTGCCGGTGGTGGCCCACTTCCTGGAGGACCTCCAGAAGCACGGCCGGTGAGCGGCTTGGGGTTGATGGTTAATGGAGGGCGGGGAAAATGAGGCAGGAGCATGATAGGTAGGCTTCGAGTTGTTGGAGGTCAGCGTGGGGGGTCAGCGCCCAGCCTTGCATTGCGTTGGCACCATGGTAATCCGTCGCCGTACGCCGCCTTGTGCTGTATCCACTGCATGAGCGGCTACCCCTTCCCCCTACCACGCACCGACTTGTCACCCACCGCAGCTACCTGGGCTTCCCCACACTGGGCATCCAGTGGCGGCGCACCGAGTCGCCGGCGCTGAGGAGGTACACAGGCATGGCGCCCGAGCAGACCGGTAAGGCGCTGGCGGGGGAGGGCAACCGTGTGGGGTGGTTGGGGTGGGGTTAGTTCACTCCAATCCCAACGAAACCGAGACCCACGGGGGTGGGGGGGTGAGCGGGTGCGTAACTTTGAAATGAGGTTTGGTGAAGTAGGCGGGTTACCACGTGACGGGTTACGGTAGTGGGACTGGAGCACTGTGTAGCGCTGGGTCGTACGTTCCCCTCACACACATGCAACCCAATGCAAATCACGCGTGTGCAACGTGTTTGTGTATGTGTTCGCGCGCACAGGCGTGGCCATTGTGTCCATCAACCCCACCGCGGCGCTGGCGGCGGCGGGCGGCCAGCCGCTTGACGTGCTGGCGGCGGTGGGGGACGCGGCGGTGGGCAACGACGGCACGGTGGCCTTCCGCGGCGGCTCCGAGTCCATCAACATCTCCTACCACATCAGCCAGTTCCAGGTGCGAGGGCGGGCAGAGGTGGGGCTGGGCCACAGCTCAGACATCAAGCTTACCGAGCGCCATGCGGCATGCGGGGATCTCTGTGTGTAAATCTGTGCGAGAATGCACCCGCCATGTATACGACGCAACGCACACCGACTCCGAAGTCCCGCCGACGAGGAGAACCTACTGCCGTACGACGTGCTTCGTCAACCCCATTGTCACACGTGTCACCCACCCACGCCCAGGTTGGCGACACGCTGGACCTGACGCTGCTGCGGCGCGGCGCCGCCCTCACGCTGCCCATCACCCTGGGCGTGCCGGGGCGGCTGCTGCCGCTGCACCTGGCTGGCGCGCCGCCGCAGTGGCTGGTGGTGTCGGGCCTGGTGCTGACGGTGCTGTCGGGCCCCTTCCTGGAGGGCGCGTTCGGCCGCGGCTGGGCGGTGCGCGCGCCCGTGCAGCTGCTGCGCGAGTGGCACAACCACCCCGCCTCGGAGGATGAGCAGGTGGGGCCGTGAGCGGGGGGCGGTGGTTGTGGGGGCCGGGCAGCGGTCGCCAGGCCGGTTGACTGAAGCTGCGGTGCTGGTGGAGGGTTGAGAGTGAGGCGGTTGTGCGCGACTGCATCGTGTGCTAAGCAGCCCCTCATTGGCGCTGCCGCGCAGGTGGTGGTGGTGGCGGAGTGTCAGGACATGGGGCCCGGCAGTGCCACCGACGGCTACGAGCGGAGAGGTGAGCGCGCGTGCTGCCGCGCCTCTGGGGGGGGGGGGGGAGGGAGAGCCCAACCAAATAGGTCTCAGTATCCAAGGATCCGTCGCCTAACCCTAAAATGCAGTGCGGCTCCATTTAAGGGGAGTGCTACCCACTTGTTTGGCTCGGGCACCCAAACGGTCTTCGCCTACGTATGTTTGCAAATCGCCTTACCCTCCTCAGACCACCGGTATTGGTGCCTCCAAGTGCCCCTCCCCCTCTGTCCATGTCTCCTGACTCCCTGCCTGCCCCGCGACCCCAATGGCACCTCCCCCCCCGCCCCGCAGCGGTGATGCACCAGCGGGTGGTGCGCTGCAACGGCCAGCGGGTCCGCAACCTGCGCCACCTCACCCTGATGGTGGCAGAGGCCATCGCGGACGCCACCATCGCACCGGCGGTGCCAGCCGCCGCCGCCGCCGCCACCACCGTTGACGTCACCGCCACCGCCACCGCGGCTGTGGGCAGCTCCTCCCAGAGCCCTGAGCTCGGCTCGGGATCCGGATCGGGATCCAGCTCGGGGCCGCCGCTGGATCCGTCGTACATCACGCTGGAGCTGTCGTCGCGGCTGGTGATGGTGCTGCCCCTGGAGGTGGTGGTGGCGGACACGCGGGAGATGCTGGGGGAGTACGAGGTGGCACACGCCGTGTCGGAGGACCTGCGGACAGAGTACGAGGGCGTGATGAAGGCGAGGCGGCAGCAGCTGGCGGCGGCGGGAGAGAAGGGCGCGGGGGCGGGGGAGAAGGCAGGGAAGGGCAAGGGGAAGGGGCGGGGCGGGCGGAGCGGCAAGGGCCGGTAGGCATGGATGCAATGTGGCTGCAAGCGGCGACGTCGCTGAGGCAAAGTAGGGTTGATGCTTAGACCTACACACGTACATGTGTTCAGGCCAGGTGGGCAGGCGTTACATGGACGGCGCGAGGTGGTTGCCGCCAGGCCGCGCTGACCTGCGCTGACCCCGACTGTGTTCGTGTACGGGTTTGTCAGCCAGTACCTGGCGGTCCTTGAAGGGTTAAAGCCCCTCTCGATTGGTCGTCAGGTCCACAGCCTTGCCACATGTTGCGGAATGTATCGGCTGGCGTGCAGTCTGAGGCAGGGGAGTGTCGAAACACGGGAGGCGTAGTGTCGGCAAGAGTGCCGGCGTGATGGGAGGCGATGATGTGGCTCCACTGGGCAGTACCATGTGATTCTGAGGCTTGTCCCGCGTTAAGTACTGCATCAATATTATGCAAACGACATATACTGGTATTTAGGCCACGCAGCCATGCTTAGAAGGCGCTGGCAAGCCCATCGAGGGCAGGGCGAAGCGGAGGACGACGTTTCTCTGCTGAAGCCCGTCAAGCAGCGCCCGCGTCCTAGCCTTAGGTGCGGATGAACGACCATGAACGGGTCGCCTAAGGAACCTGCTCGTTTCGACGTTGCCAGGCTGAATGCCTTTTTTGCCTTTGCTTGTGGTTCAGAGTCCTCGTCGCGACGCTGATAACTGCGGTCTGGAGCTCCATTTTCCCACCTGTGGATGTGGCCAGCAGCGCGTACTCAGAGTAAGTTATGTTCCGCTGGCGACCGCAGTGCATGACTCTGCAGCGCCATTTGCTGCCAGTGAAGGATTCTGAACTGCTGTCATTTTGCGCCACAGTTCTCGTTGAGCGTGTTGGTGGGGTCATTGATTCGCACTCGCGCTTTGAGCCGGGTTTTCGGCCTGGGTACGCGTGAGAACGATACAATATCAAGCTTAATTTACGGTCGGGCAAGGCAGGCAGGCAACAGGAGCTTCATGATATCTCCGGCTCCCCTGACAACAACCTTCCCACGCTCACCACGCTGCGCCCTTCCGGCGCTGCATGTGCAGGTACCTGACCGACCGCGTCAAAGGCTTAACGATTGGATGGCACTTGTTCCGCACGGTCACCGAGGGCGCCTTCTTGGCGGTAAGGCACGGACTGTGTAAACCCCGTGACCATGTGGCGCGGTGCAGGCCTGCCAAGACGGACGGTCCGTGCGGTAGTTTATAGCGCAACCGCTCAATGCGAATCCTTGTCTTCTACCTAAATCTGGCGAATGCCACGCCTTGTCTGTTTGTCGCAGCAAAGCAAGCTTTGAAACCGGCATGGGCAACTACCGCATGATGGCCTCGTCATTGTTGATTGCACTCGCCTGACCCGCTGCTTCGTTGCCGCCGCTGCCGCCGCGTCGCGCAGAGTTACGGACTTGCGTTCAACACCATCGTGGTCCAGATCTTCTGGACTATCAGCGTCAGCAGCGTTGTGCTGCACTTCGCAAAGCACAAGCTGTGGCTGGAGATGCGCGAGTGGATATGTGTCAACACAAATCGCGTATACGGCCTGATAACCGTCCTCAAAATCGTCCAGTTGGTCCCGCGGCTTCCCAACGAGAACAACTGTAAGTTACGAAGCGCGCAGAGGGCCTTGGCCACGTCGGGTTTGGGTCACACAAGTACTGTTACGAAGCAGTACGTCATGCATGGGCATATACTGCGTGGTACTTCGCGTTCGACTGGCGAATTCTTACGTAAACCGGCGTGCTTGCCTTACCCGCCGCCGCTCACCTGCACGCCATCACCCACTTCACGCCTGGCGCCGTTGCGCTCCTGCCTCTGTGTGTGTGCACTGCAGACATGTTCAAGCACTGCTTCCTCACCATGGCGGACGCGGCGTTCGCCCAGGTGCGCTTGCGGCCTGATACACACACGTGCATGCACATGCGCGCGCATACCTGCAGTGTACCACATGGGTACGCGTCGGTCACCCAGCAAGCTTCAGTGCTTTTTAAGACTACCGGAGTATAACCTGCACCACCACCACCAGCAGCAGCAGCAGCAGCAGGAGCATAGTTACGGCAGAGTTGGATATCACGAGCCATTGTCCAATCACACCTGCCGTGTCCTCGTCCGTGCCCCGTGCTGACGCGCGCCTTGCCCCACACCTGCTGCTGCCCCGCACCTGCTGTCACCGCCTGCGCAGACGCCCGTGCACCGGCAGTACCTGGTGCAGTTCGCGGAGGCCTGCATCCGCTGCATCGTGTGGCGGCGCTACCACGTGCTGCCCAACATGCCCACGTGGGCCGTCATGGCCATCAGCATCGCCTGGCAGGTGTGGCTGGTCACTTTCGCCGCCATTCTGCAGGCCCGCCACGTAAGCGCTTTCCGCCGCCAACGCCGCGCCACCGCGGCGGCGGCGGGGCCGTCGACGTCCGCGCCATCGAGCACGGCGGCAGTGTATAGCCTCACGGCTGAGGCTGCCGAGGCGCCAAGTGGCCCTGTGGGCGAGCTGGAGGAGGTCAAGGCGGCGACCGCGGACGCTGCGGCAGCTTTTGCCTCTGCGACCTCCATCTCTTCGAGCACCGCTACCAGCGCCGCCGGCAGTGTCATCACCAGCAGCGGCAGCGCCGCCGCATCGCGCGCCGCCGCCGGCAGCCGCCGCAGCGTTGGCAGCCGCCTGGGTCCCAGCGGTAGCAGCGCTGCCGCGTCGGCCGCCGCTGCCGGCTCTGCGGGTGCCGCCGAGGGACAGCAGCAGCAGCAGCTGCAGCAGCTGGTGCCGCCGCCGTCGGCCGCGCAGCAGCGCTACATGCGCGCGCTGCGTTCTGTGGCGCGCGGCCCGTCCAGCTATGTGCTGCTGTCGCACCAGCGCCGCCAGGTGGGTGGGCGCGCACCCGTGCGTGTGTGTACCGTACTGCGGGCCCGCGTTAGACTCGTCACAGCTGCATTTTGGCGGGGTGCGAGAAAGCGCCGCCTTTGTACCTGGTGTGCTTGCTTTACGGAGCGTCATACTACGCGTATCTGCACTACGCGCGCCTGACACGTGCCCTACCCGCACCCGTCGTGTCACAGGCCGGCGCCGACCCCTGCACCACCGCCCAGTTCTACATCCCCGCCGCCTCGCCCGAGCAGCTGCCCGGCAACTGGCGCGACCGACTGGCCGCGGCGGTGGCTGAGAAGTGGGTCGCGCGAGGGTGTGCCGTGTCGCCGTGTGTTGTGGTGTGTGCTCTGTTTACGGAGCATGAACCCGCTTTACTCCTGTGTGTTCTACGCCTAGACTAGCGCCCACGCCCCGCCCTCCTGCCCCTCACGCCGTGTGCTGCTGCAGCGCTCCCGGCTGGCAGCTGGCCTCCGCCTGCGTGCGCACCGGCTCCCTCATCGTACACCTGGACCTGGTCTACGTGCCGCCCGCGCCCGCGCTCGGACAGCAGCCGGCCGCCGCGGCCGCTGGCGCTGCCGCAGCCAAGCGCGCCGCCGCAGCCGGCGATGCGGCTGCGACCGCGGTTCTGTCGCCCTTCACGGCCGTGTCAGCGGCCTACACGGCCTCGCCGTTCGTGGCGGCGAAGCAGCCGAACTGCTCGTCGGCCGTCAACAGCGGCTCCATCGGCGAGTCGAGTTCGCCGCGTGACGTGCTCGACGGTGCGTGCTGTAAAATTCCGCTATGCAAGCTGTCTTATGCTTCTTGTTTGCTGCTGTCGGAGTTTCGGTTCCGCGCCAGACCTGAGACCACGGCTGCAAGGCTCCGGCGGATCCGACAACGCTCACCATCGTACTAGTGCTCCTCTAGCTGCTCAGTGCCCGGGCTGCTGGGGCTGTGTTGTATTACGTGCCTGAGGTTGTGTTGTCGTTGTTGTGCTGCAGGCTACCTGTCGGGCATGTCGGCTGAGGGCCTGATGGAGCTCCTGGGTCTGGCCCCCGAGGAGCCCGGCCCACAGCAGCAGCCGGCCGCCGGCACCGACGCCCGACCCATCTCGCTCCAGGTCGGCGACTCCATGTGCTACCTGGCGTCCTCCGTCACAAACTCTAGCGCCACCGGCACCAGCGCCGCGACCTCGGACGCCGGATGCAGCAGCAGCAGCAGCAACAGCGGCAGCAGCGGCAGCGCCACTGCCGCCGTCGCGGCCTCTGCCGAGGCCGGGCTCAAATGCGCCCCGGATGCCAAGGCCGAGCCGCAGGCAGCACAGCAGGCGCAGCCGGCGTCGGCAGCGCAGCCGCAGCGCCGGCCACCGCATTCGTACCTGTATGAGGCGGTGCGGACAGCGCTGTCGCCGCCGGCGGAGCTCCGCTCTCGCGAGTACGCGGCGTTCCTGTCGGCGCGTGTGGGCCCGCTGCACCTGGCCTATGCCTCATTCATGTGCCTCACCGGCGCCGCCTTCTGTGTTCTGCGCGCCGCCGACGGGTGAGTTCCTGGGACCTTTGCGCCGCGCCGCGGTTTGCAGCTGTGTAAGCCCGGCCAAGCTGGGCTACCGATATCCAGCGTGGGCGTCCTTGCCGCAATCATTGGGCGCTGTGTGGCAGCCGCGCATGCGGTGCAACCGCACCCACCCTTACCCTTGCACGTGTCCCTTATGCGCCGACGGCTCCCCCCTGCAGCGTGCGGCTGTTCACGCTGGTTCTGTTCCTGGGTGGGGAGGTGCTGACGCTGGCGGCACACGCCATCCGCGGCGGCCGCGCCTGGCGCACTGCCCGCTGCTCGCTGGTGTATGCGGGCGTGGCGATGCGCAGTGCGCAGATGCTGGCATGCAGCGTGGGCTTCCTGCCGCACATGCTGCGGGTGCGTGGGGGCGGCGGCAGCTGCCGCACTGGCGGGAAGGCGGCGGGGGGCGGGTTACATTTATGATTATTTAAGAAGTGAAGCGTAGCCAGGAATGTGCCCGGGCCCATACAGGAATTCCCATCATCATGGGGCCCCTATGGCGCATGCCGTAGACATTGAGTGTCCGGGCATGTTGCACACTGGTGGTTGCTGTTGACCGTACCGGTCGCCGCTTCGGCACCGTGTGGCTGCTCGCTCAATACCCATCGGCTGACCTGCACGCCTCCCCACTGCCTGCCCTGCCCCTTGCCTGGCCCGGCACGCTTGTACTGCCTGCTGCGTGCCGTTGCGCCCGCAGGACACGGACTGTGTGACGGGCCGCTGGATCCAGAAGGTCCTGCTGGTCACCACACTGCAGGCGCTGTGTATGCAGGTGCGCTTGTGCTGACAAACTGACCGCCTCGGTTGTTTTTGCATGGCTCCTAGATAGTTGTCGAGCTACCGCCTGGTCACACGCCGCGCTGTGCTCGCAGCAACTCAACCAACCTCACTTCCCCCCTGGCGATACCCGGCCGGTGACATGCCTTTCTACTCATGCTGAACCGACTGCCTGACACCTCCCACCATCCCTCGTGTCGCGCGCCCCGCCCTTCCTGTCCCGTGTGGCCCTGCCCTCGCAGCCGCCTGTGCGCGGGTTCTTCGCGGTGCGGCTGCCTAGTGTGCTCATGGCGATGCACGTGAATGTGGCGGTGTGCCAGGCCGGCCTGGGCGCCGGCGCCGCGCTGCACCTGGGACTCGAGGCCGTCCTGTTCGTCACCTGCGCGGCCCTGCAGGTGAGCAGTTTCGGGGGGAGGGGGGCGCACTGTGCCGCGCGTAGCGGTCATAGCGCGTGCCGTGTGCGTGTGTGTGTGCGTGTGCGTGTGTGTGTGTGTGCGTGTGCGTGTGTGTGCATTATGGTGAACAGCGGTGGTAGTGGCAGTGTCCTTGTGTGGCACATATGCCGCGTCTCGTAGCAGCCTCCAACCAAAGTCACTCATTACGCATCCGCTTTCCCTCGCACACATTGCAGCTGCGTCGCCTGGAGGCATTCCGCCAGCAGCACTCCGCCGCGGCGCGCGCCGCCAGCACCAGCGCCGCCGCAGGTGCCGCCGACACCGCCGGCTGCCAAGCCATCGGCCCCTCCGACTTCGCCAGCGCCGCGGCTCCCGCGGACCTCCTGCCCAGCCTCGACTCCGCGATGGGCGCCCACGAGTCCTCCGCCGTCACAGCCCAGGAAAAGGCCATGGCGCAGCTAGGCCCCGGCCCGGAGGCGGCGGCGCCAGCCGCCGCCACCTCGCGCGCCGCCACCGCCGCCGGCGCGTCGTCCTCGCCGCTGGTGCCGTGCGCTGCCTCCGGCGACCCCTACGGCGTGTCACTCAGCTCGGCGGTGGTGGCGCTGGCGCCGCGCCGCCCCGCGCGGCTGCAGCTGCACTTCACGTGCACGCCCGCCGTACTGGACGAGCTGCACGTGGTGCTTCGCCACGTCAGCCCAGCCTCCATGGCCACTGGCGTGCACGCCGCGCACACCGCGCGCGACATCACGCACGCGCTGACGGCGCCCATCGCCGCCGCCGGCGCGCCGACGGGGCTGCCGGCGGTCTGGGCGGCGGAGCTCACGCTGGTGGCGGCGGCGGCGGATGTGCCTGGCATCGTACACGTGGAGATTTGGCGCGGCCGCCGACGCGTGTGCTCCAAGCCGGTGCTGCTCGTGGCGGCGCCGCAGCGCCCGGCCGCGGTGGCGGCGGCGCCTGGCGGTGGTGGCGGCGCCGCCGCCATGACGGCGATGGACCTGCTGCGCGCCACCGGTGACCGCACCATGGAGGATTGCGCCGCTTCTGGCGGCGCTGCCGCCATCAGCTGCAGCACCTCGTGCGGGGGCTGCTGCGCCAGCGGCACCTGCTCCGACGCCACCGCCGCTGCCGCTGCCGCCAACTGGGTGGACGACATTGTGTGCTACGTCGCGGGCCTGGAGGCCGACGGCCACGGCTCCGCCGCCTCGCAGTTCATCGAGGAGCTCGGTGGCTACCTGGCGCAGGTGGCGGCGGTGGAGCGCGGCCTGGTCAACGCCGCCGCCGCTGGCGGCGCCGCAGGCGGCGCCGCCGTCGCCAACGTGCTCTACTTCCACGGTCTCACCAGCGACTTCATGTACCTCAAGCCCCGCGCTGCCGACGGCGCCAGCGGCGGCGGCGCCAAGGTGGTGGCGACTGCCGCAGCCGGAGGCGGCGCCGCTGGCAGCGCCGTGGACCCGGCGTTCCGGCAGCTGCTGCTGTGCCAGGGCTCCATGCTGCTGGCGGTGGCGGCGGAGGCGGGCTGCACCGCGCTGTCGGGCCACCTGCTGGCGCTCATGACAGGGCCGCTGGCCGCCGACGCCGCCGCCGTGCTGACGGCGGCGCGCACGCCCGTCACGCAGCTGCCGCTGCTGCACGCCGCCGTCAAGAGCGGCCGCTTCGAAATGGTGGACCTTGTGGCGGGCTGGAGCGCCGATGCCGGCATGGTGGACATATGGGCGCAGGAGGCCGCGGTGCTGGCGGTGTCGCTGCCGGACATGGCCGAGTCGGGGACGCTGGGCGGCGGCAGCACCACCACCAGCGGCAGCCGCCGCGCCAGCCTGAGCCTGGCAGGCAGGCAGGCGACGCCGCGCGTGAACCGCACCCCTAGCTACCGCTCCGCGCAGCTCGCGCTCAGCAGCGCCCGGGACCCGGAGCTGCGGCTGCACGAGCGCGACGTCACCGACGCCACCGCCGCTAGCGGTACCGCCACGCGGACCGTGGGTGCGACCTTTCAGCAGCTGTCACACAGCACCCGCGGCAGCTTCAGCTTCTCTGCCGCCGCGCACGCCGTTTCCGCCACCGGCTCCGCCGTCGTGGGCGCCGATGCGGACGACGGCGCGGCCATGGTGCAAGACCTGCTTGCGCCTGGCAGCAACGCCGTTGCCGGCGGCGACACGCCCTTTCGCATCGTTGCGTTCCGCGGCTGCGGCCGCGCCCTGGCGGCGTCACCGCAAGCCGCCAACGCCGCGGACGGCGTGGCGGCAACTGCTGCGGCGCAGCCGCTGCAGGCTCCGCAGCCGCTGCAGGCTCCGCAGCAGCAGCAGCAGCAGCGGGCCTCCCTAGAGGTGGGGCCGGTAGTGGATGGCGGCGTTGTGGTGCTGACGCCGCTGCACTTGGCCCTGGCGCTGGGTGACGACGGCGCACTCGCCAGCCACGTCCTGCGCACCTACTCGGAGGCTGCGGAGCTGTTGCGCGTGGGCATGGGCGTGGCGATGGGTTCAGAGGCCGATGGCAGCGCCACGGCCAGCGCCAGCACCAGCACCAGCGCCGCCGGCATCACCACCAGTGGCCTGGCTTCCACCGCTACCGCCATGGTATCGTCTGCGGTGTTTGAGAGCGAGTCTGCAAACTCCACCGCGGCCGCGCTTGCCGCCGCGGCCGCCGGAGGGCCCAACCTGGTGCAGGCGTTCAGCAGCATGCCGGGGCTGGGCCGCGGCGGGCGCGGCGGCGCAGCCGCCACCTACCTCACCGGCGGCTTCTTGACGGCGGGCGGCGACTGCTCTGACGTGGACTCCATGGATGCCAACTCCGTCCAGAGCATGAGCCTTAGCGAGGTGGCGTTCCTGGAGGGCATGCGGTGGGTGGACCAGGAGGACGCGCCTCGCCGGCCCGGCTTCAAGGTGACCAAGCTGTGAGCTGTCCTTCAGCGCTAGAGAGCGCTAGAGATTGGGGATGTGGCGCCGAGGGGAGGACAGGGCATTAATCTGTGTTGAGCGCACCGGATGTTTGGCTGGGAAGAAAGATTTTCTGGAGCAGTCTCACGACTGCGCCCGCTTTGGGCATAGGGTGAGCTGCTCTCGACAATCGGCGTCCTCCGCGTTGACTTGCCCCGGTGCAAATTTGCTGCGGGGCTTGGCCCCCCATGATTGCTTCCGCATGAACACGCCATGCCTAGGCGATACGAGATCAAATTCATCTGACAACAGCAGCAGGAGGATGGCGAACAGCCGCACGCAGAATCATTAGCATAAATCCGGGAGGCACCCTGGAGCGACTGGCGCAAATCAAACAGGTTTGTTGCCACTTCTATGTGTAAACTGATGTCGTCGCATGCGTGTAGCGAGAGTACCAGGTTGCGTGTACGGTTACGGGCGGGTACGAGTCCCCCAAGTACCGTATTAGCCGGCGCGGCTTGCCGGTGTCGCTATGTTGAATGTTGGATTATCGTGACACTGTAATCTAAATGATCTCGGTGTTTGAGAAGCCCTGTTTGCGCACTTGAATCTTGCACGGAAATCAATCGCATGCTTTACTACGGTACTGGATACCGGCGCCGATGCTGGTATGTGCAATGCGCTGTGCGGGCAAATGACGCGCCTGGAGCGCGTGGGGCCTCCGACGATATGGTCGGCCGCGTGGGTGTCGGCGAGTTCGGCGTGGACGTGGCTACGGGGGTAGTTGGAGACCGCCATTAGCACTGCATGGTAGGTATGGTGTTGGCAGGCGCACGTGGCATGCCGCATACGGCAAGAATGAAGCGCGCTATTAGTTGGGGCGTGGACGAGGGAACGTGGGAATGAGTGCGTTGCTAGCACCAGTGGCTTGGAAGACAATGGGTCAAGGATGGAGGCGACATGTATGGACGGTCTACGGGCCCGTGCATGTGTATCACGGCGTGGCGTGTGAAGGCTTGCGATGCCTGGGTATGGGCGGTATCAGTGGCTGCGTGTGAGACGAGACCAGGTGGGGTCACACGCAGTGGAGGTCCTTCCCTGGTCACACGCTGTCCTAGCGGGACACGGATGCCGACACTGTGAGCCGTGCGGGTGCGTGCCTGACATCGACTGGCAGAGACTCGGGATTCTAGACATGGCGTAAAGCAACGCAGGAACATTGTAAGCACGTGCATCCACGCGGCAAACTGCCTGATCCATCTTTGGTTGCCACGCCCCCTTCAATGTCAGGCAAAGGTTCGCTTGCATGCCACAGTCACACATCCACCAGCCGCAGCCTGCCGCGATGTACGCATGGAGCACGCCATCCACCCATGCAGACCTGCAGCGCTGCGAGCCGTGACCTTCGTATTTCTTACTGCCGTACATCTCCTTGAGCCACATCAGCAGACACGCACGCATGCCTGGGCGCGGCGGACTGGTGCAAGCCCACGGTGCAGTCCCCGGGGGTCAGCAGAGCTCAGCTAGTCTCAAGGCTAGTCTTCCGCCAGCTTGTGCGAAATCAAAGGCGGCACACCAATGATGACGCCGGCGTTTGTGTCCATCGCGTGGGCCCCAGCCCACCCCAGCCAGCCAGCCCAGCGGCAGTTGCAAGCGGGTACGTGGCCCGACAGTGCCATTTTAACCGACTTTCCTTGCGGGCTTCGTCTTCGTCAGCAAGTCCGCGCTCTGTCCTTTTCCTTGGTCACCTCCAATCACTTACGCCTGATGCAGCAGCGCCTGTCGCGGGCTCCGTGGGTCATACAAGACGCCCCGCGTGCGCAAGCACTCTAGGCTCGGGACGCACTCTTCCCCAGTTAACTCAGCTCCGCGCCCATAAGCTTTCCAATACAGCAGCGCCGCGGTCCATGCCCAGGCCGGCCCAGGAAGCGCCTTGCTTGCGGGCCTGAACGCGGTCGGCGCGGAGGAGCAGCGCCCATACATATGTTATGTTGAACCCCTGCTGAATTTCATTTGTCAACTGCATAGGATGGTCCGTGGGCCAGGGCTTTGGCGCCAACTTGACTGCCCCAGCGCCGCTGCCTGCCTATTAGCTTCTGTGCTGTTAGTCGTAATGAAGTGGTGGCTGTGTTTATCCCGGCTGCACAGAATCTGAAAGGCAGGGCCAGTCCAGCACAGGGGCAAAGAAACTTGCGCTACCAGCAACCGCAACTAGCACGCATAAGCAGGTTTGGAAAGCTAGCAGTCTGTGTAGCAAGAAGACAGCAGCTATGGGCTGTAGCTCTGCGGAATGGGGAACTGGCCTTTTCCCATTGCCAAGTGTTGGCAAGTTGCAGTCCCTCTCTAAACCCAGGCTACTAAAACAATTTGGTACTGGCGCAAAGACTTACACGCACATCACGTACCATAAGATTCCTACAGCCTGTCTGTTCCCAAACCAGCGCGCTTGCACAGTTCCCTCCGGGCACACTCTCTTTCTGTGTACCCGGTGCCCAAAGGCTAATACAGTATGGCAGTAGCAATGGAGCGTCACGAGACTTGTAATGTGTCGCAGCCCGGGGCGCAGAGCGGGTAAGTGGCCTTCGAACTTTTCGCAAGCCTGCGCACTGGTGCCCTGAATTGTTTGCAGTGGACGAATTACGTGCGGAGGTGACACTCACACCCTCACTCCTGGCACAGGCCTTTCGCCACCTGCTCTCCTGAGTCGCTACTGGCGACTCGCCCCGCCAGCCCTGATGGCTTCACCATGTGAGTTATAATGTCATGCTGACCGATTGACTCGTTGTTGGGAGCTGGGTGCTAGTTCGGGCTCGTGTCGGTTACTTCGTGCACCGTCGGTCGTGGGCACGCACGCTTCCGACTCCGACACTCAGCTTCGGGGCTCATGCGCCCCCTCGGCAGCACTTACCCGGACTCTCCAGACGCCCCTGTACGCAAGCCTAGATAAGTGAATCCCATCGTTCCCTCGTGTGCCCCCGTCCCGCAGCGTCACCATGGGCCAGCCTGATGTGGAAACCTACAAGGCGGCCGCCAAGCGCTTTGAGGACGAGGTTGCGGACATCATTGCTGTGTCATCGCGGGAGTACACCGGCCTGTTCCCAATCGCGCCCAGGGGAACAGGCAAGGCCTCCCGTTTCGGAATCAGTCTGATCCCCATCGACGGTGGCAGTCCGGCTGCGGCGGCACTCTCCTCGCCGCGGCGCATGCGGCGGCTTGAGGGGCTGAGTGGTGGTGTCGGAAGCCCCGAGCGCCCCTGCTCGGGCGGCGCCGACTCACCAAGGCCCGGGCTTGTGTCGCGCCTCACCCTGAGCCCCGCCGCCGTCATGCCCGCTGTCGGAGAGGTGGCGGAGGAGGCGGCGGAGGAGGAGGTCGAGGAGGAGGAGGTCGAGGAGGAGGACGAGGAGGTGGACGAGGAGGAGGAGGAGGTGCTGGAGGAGGAGCAGGCGCGGTCGCAGCGGCCGTGGACGGGGCCGTGTGTGCCCCTCTACGCGCGCTACCACACAAGTGTGCCGCCGCCCATGCCTAGCGCACGACTGCTCATCGCCGCTTCCAGCCGCCGCGATAAGCCGGCCGTGGAGGCGCAGCAGCAGGAGCAGGCGGAGGAGCAGGAGCAGGAGCAGGCGGAGGAGCAGGAGCAGGCGGAGGAGGAGGCGCAAGACGAGGTGGAGGATGTGGAGGCACAGCCGCAGCTGCCGTGGGCGGGGCCGTGTGTGCCCATGTACGCGCGCTACCACACCAGCGCACCGCCGCCGCAGCCCACAGCCCTTCTGGCGCTGCTGCGCGCTCGGCGTGTGCAGCAGTTCACGCAGTTGCTCCGCCAGTGGGGGCTGGTGGTGGTGGCATGAGAGATGAGAAGAGATAGGCTGAGAGGTTGCGGACAGTTGTGCGGAGGCTGAGGCTGGGGCTGGTGGGGGCTGTGGAGGGCGGAAGTGGACAAGGAGATGGGGTGCGTATGTCGTGACGATACTGGAGACGCTTGCGTAGATGTTTGCAACTTGCTTTGCTCGTGATCAAGGAAATGGAGAGTGGTACGGACAGGGGGGGGGTAAGAATGCCGCAGACATACCCCACCCTTCAAATTGAAAGAGCTTGACGAGAGCGTTCAGAATCCGCTTTCAGAATTTTGATCAGGGTAGTACTTGCGGAGATATGGGCCCCCAAAGTTCAGGGTCGGTCGTCGGTCCCCCTGGTCCCCAAGGTTTCGTCACGGTGTGCCGGAAACTTTCGTCTGGGCCTCATAAGACAGCCGGGTAAGCCCAGACCGTTGCCCAAAGCATGTAATGGATGCTTTTTACGGCTGGGAAACGTCAGGAGCCTACCAGAAGACGAAGGGCTACCGCCCGTCAACACATGTTGGGTTGGGATGTTGGGGTGCGACTTGTCTCGCCTGACCAGAACGTGCCACAAGTCGCGGACCGGTGCTTGCGCGCCGGAGGAAAACGCACGTGTATGTCCCATGCGTAGGTAAGTCTCGTAAGCGTGCTTTACACGGGTGCAAGTGAACGGCCGCAAGATGTTCACAACATGTCGACAACATGGCTGTGGTCAAGACGCGCCCGACGAACTTTCCGTGTTTGCATGCTAATAGAGCTCGCTGAAAGCAGTCGTTTGACACCATCCTGGAAGAAAACAGAGTGGGTTTTGGGGGTGTACGGCACGGTACGGCACGGTCGGTCGTCGGTCAGGGGGGGTCGGGAGGTTTTGCGGGGTGGGGTCTGGAACTATTGTTCGTACCCCCCCCCTGGTACGGAACTGCATTAAACGTGATTGACGGCATGGATGTGACCAGGTACGGTGCGATAGTACGTTATGTATGTGTGAAGCGGGCTCGAAGTGTACAACATGACCTGGGTATCGGTGATCCAAGCAAATGGCGATGCGAGGTGTATGTGATACGTGAAAGAGACTGGGGACCTGAGCCCAGGGGCAGGTTGGACTGGCTCAGTGCGAACGAGCGTGCGAATGAATGCCGAAGAGAGGGCATGTGCCCAAATGCCATGTAATGTCACAGTGTTAACCCAACAATGCCCAGTGCCCGGACACGTTGTCATTGCGTGCATGCCACGCACACACAAGCAGACCGCGCCCGGAGCGTTCAAGGCGAGGGCCAATTAACGTGCAGGCAAACTGTGAGCCACCCTCCAAACCCGCAGCCCTCCTCAACCGCCCTCCACTGCCCTCACGCCCGCATCACGCCCAATCGCAACACGCCTCTGTTGGCCTGGAGCTGCTGGTCAACGGCTCGCCAAGCACTCATCCACCCAGGCCACCACCTGGCCCCACACGTCAAAGTACAGCATGTGCCCCTGGTCCGGCAGCACGTGCAGCGGATGTATAGCTGGGTGTCAGACCGGAGCCAAGCGAACGAAAGAACTGATGGGCGTGATCCACAAACATAGTGTCCGGTGATAATCGTGGGTTCTTGTGAAACTTGGGCGTGGCCTTTGACTGCAGCGAGATGAGTGCGAGACTGCGAGGCCCATCAACAAAACACGCTAGTGGTCGTGGGTGTCAAGAGTGCGCGGTGTCTGACACGCGGCTACGTCCTTCCGTCCGTGGGTGGTCCTGGCTCATTGAGCTTGCACCCCTCCATCTCCCTCCTCATGCAACGCAGCAACGGCCGGTCGGGATCGTCTGGATCGGATGTGACAGAGCAGGACCAGAGCGTGCCATATCATACACACGGCCCACTCTCGCACGTCGAGAAGCCGTTATGATTATAATGCCACATCCTGCTGTAAAATGTAATTTGCCCGCGGTTGCCCTCAGCACGTCCGAAGCCGCACGTGCTGGCGATTGGTGCACCACAGGCTAACATAGCAAGGCGCCGTCAGAGCTTCAGCAACTAGTCCTTGCGAGTTGGGGCCTTCCTACCGTAACTACCTCACCGACGCCTTAACCACACCAACATCATTCATGCCACGCCAATCATGCAAAACAACGCAAGGCGTGAGTCTAAGTCGATGCCGTATGAAACTCCCGTTACCCGGTCCATGCATTTGTCCGCAATAAATTTGCCCCGATCATGCACGAGTTAAGCCAACACGCAGCACTTCGTAATCACCACTCTCCGCTTTGCGGCGCATCGCTCCGGCCCCACCACCACCACCACCACCACCACCACCACCACCACCACCACCAGCGCGAGCGCCACCAGCCGCCGCCGCTCCAGCCCTCGCTTTTCATCCCCAATCCCCCAGCTCCTCTACGCCACCGCCTTCACCTACACCCTGTCCGCGGCCTCCTCGCCGTGTCCCATGACCGCGCCGCCGCCGCCCAGCGCCGCCGTGACGCCCGCCACCTCGTCCACAATGGCCGCCACCACGCCCGCATCCGCCTGCGCCTGCAGCGCCCCCAGGTCGTTGTTCTCCAGCCCGTACGTCATCAGCTCCAGGCGGCTGGCGCCCGCGCTGGCCACCGTGTCCATGTTCTGTGGGGCGGGGGGGCGAGGGGGCGGGGTTACATTCATGGTTAGTAATGGAAGTGGTCGTGGTTAGGAAGGAGGGGCGCAAGCGCGCGCGAGTGTGCGGTGCTGGCAGTTGTAGCAAAGCGCAATGTGCGTAGGCACAGTGAACGTGTGTGTGTGGGGGGGCACGTACAGCGGAGGACCACGCCTACCCAGCTAGCACGCGCCCTGCACCCCTGTCACTCCACTAGCTCTCTCCCTAAATACCTCTCTCCCTGTACCTCTCCGATCACACCTCCACGCCCCATACCTTGAGCAGCACCGACGCCGGCATGACCACGCCGCGCATGCCGGCCTCCACCGCGAAGCTGAGGGCCGCGGGGATGGAGGTGCGCCGCGCGTCGGCGTGCGTGTACAGCCCGCAGCCGCTCAGGTAGTACACCGGGTAGCGGGACTGCCGCCGCCGCAACTCCACACACACGTCCGGGTCGAAGGAGGAGAACATGATGCGCCGCCCCATTGGTGGCTGCTGCTGCTGCTCTGGCTGCTGCTGCTGCTGCGCAGCAGCTGCGGCTGCGGCTGCGGCAGCGGCTGCGGCAGCCGAGGCGGTGGCAGCGGCACTGGCAGGAGCGTTGCGGTAGGGGTGCGGCTGCAGCAGGGGTCCGTCAATGAAGTGGTCCTGCGGCGGCTGCGGCCCCGCCAGTCGGTCCACTACTGGCAGGATGGCGGACAGCATCCTGTCCACCTCCTCGGCCGGCGTGTGGACGACATCGTCACCCGTGGTCATCTTGATCTGACGAGTCATTTGCATGATCGCATCCAAGGCAGACAGACGAGTCAAGCGATGCGGGCGGCTTGGACCTGTGGTTGCGTCACTTCCGACTCCCACCACGCTCGCGGCCGCAGCGCCTGTGTCCCTGCGCTTGCCCTTGCTGCAGGTACCCCTTGCCCTGCTCCCTCCCAGCCAAGTCTGCGCGCGCCCCCTCAAAACGCACCTCAATATCAAACCCGATCTCGGGCGGCATGGCCCGAAACACGGCCTCCAGGGTGGGGATGCTGTCGTCTGCTGCGCACGCCCACGGCTCGTACCGCGTCCCCGCCTGCCGCGTGGAGCGGTCCCGGAACAGCCGCAGCAGCTTGCTGTGCGGCCGCCCGCCGGTGGCGCCGCAGTCATCCACCATGCTGCCGCTGCCGTCGTCGCTGCCGCCGCGCGGTGTGGACACAACGCTGCCGTCCTCGCTGGTGCCCCGGAGCACGTGAGGCTGCTGGAAGTGGGAGTCGCTGGAGGGCAGGTCCGCGGCGCCGGTGCCGTGGCCTGCGGCTGTGGCTGAGGCTGTGGCTGCTGTGGAGGTGGAGGTGTTGCCGCCGCGGCCGCACAGCGCCTGCAGCTCTGCGAGTGTGAGGTCCTTCACCATGGGTCGCTGTGGGGCGTCGGCGGCGCCAAACACGACGTCATCGTCGTGCCAGATGATGGGCACGTTGTCGCGCGTGACCTGGTTGTGTGCGAGCAGCGATACATGGTACATGTGGTGAGCAGCATTGGTATGTGAGCACTTGTAGGGTTGGAGCAGGAGCAGGAATTGGGGCAGGAGCAGCGAGGGGCCCACGGCATAGGCCACGCCGCCCGGGAGCACCGCTCAGCCTCCTGCCCGCTCGCCCCCATGGCAGCGTCGGCCAGCACCGCCGATGGGACCACACAGGGCACTAGGGCCCTCTCATGCTCCTTGGGTATGATGGACTCGCCCCTTGCCCCCGCCAGGGCTGGGAAGCACTATGGACGGCAAAAGCGCACGGCCTGCCGGCCACCGCCCGGCGGCACGCTTCACAAACACGCAGCTGCCGGCAGCACCCTTCCCCCTCCGTTCTCGCTGCGCGCCCACCTGCACGTCAAACTCCACGAAGCCTACACCGCACTTTGCGGCCTGCTGGAAGGACTCAATAGTGTTCTCGCGGTATGCGGGGTACACGCTCAATGGCTGCCCGTCCACGTCATGGCTGGCCAGGTTTTCACCCATCCTGCAGCAGCATTCACCGTAAATGAGAGACACAGTTACATCGCAAGACTAATTGGACCGGCGCGACGCGTGTCGAGAGCGCTAGCTGTGATGTGCCGACACCCAGGTTGGCCTGTTGCCTTTCTGTCGGTCGGAGACCGCCCAACGCGTCACCCGCCAGCAACAAGATGTTACTTACCCCCGATGGCCTCCCAGCAGCATAGGCCCCGTTTTGCCCATCACAAAAACGCTGCCTGGAACCGCAGGTAAAGACGCCGCGTAGGCGACAGTCCTTCCTGGCCCTTCGTAGTCGACACAATTCGACGACCGAGTGCTAGATAATGCTGTAAAAGTGCTCGCACTAAGCCCAAGGAAGGCCCGTCGCGTGGGAAGAAGTAAGTTGGTCGTGTTAAGAGCTCTTAGCCGTGAAGCCGCACGCATACTAGCTGTATTTCAAGAGTAATGCTGCTGCTGTAACAATGGTAAAATACCGTGGAACCGGCATCAAGAGGCGCAGGTTCGCATCCATTGGATCGCCTTTCAGCTGGGGCAGTCGCTCGCGTGCTGCTTACACAAATGTTCAAACTAATGCACAATGCCGCACAAAGCGACTAAAAGCGACCGGGGGGGGCGCGGCGTCCTGCAGAGCGCGCGGCGGTTCCGCTTCCTGTTGCTGCCTGCTGCCCCTCCGACACGCTGCCCGCTTCTCCCCTCTCCCGCCACATTCTGGGCTTTTCCGGATCTTTGCAATTCGATCAGTGGGCGGGTAAGTCATTGTACGGCCCAGGACGGCGCTGGGACCTGGCCACTAGGCATCCCAGGATCCGTGTCGCGCCGTATAACAGTTAATCCAGTTCAGCGCTCAACCGTTCCCGCCGATCCCACAGAGCGGCTACACTTTCTTGCCATGAGGAGATCCATGCCCATGGCTGGATTGGTGCTTGAGCAGTGGGGGAGGGGGGTTTGTTGGCGCGCGTGGGGGTGGGGTGGGGTGTCAGGGGTGGGGGCGGGGGGAGGGAAATGATGCATGCCGAAACGCGGATCGGTCCTCGACCCTGACGTCCATTGCAAGAGTTGGGTATATCTCGCATTGAAAGTGGTGTAACGAATCTAATGGAACAACCCTGTACATTCACGCAGCGCACGATGCATGCTGGCGGGAGCTTCTATCATTCTTTAGGCAAAACGAGGGTAGGCGAGACTATCTATAGGTGAAAGATATAGCTGAAATGGATTTAGTTCCACCTAGAGCCGTGCTAGGTCTTCTGCTGCTTCTGTGGGCGGGAGCATGCGTCTTGGAAGCACAAGCCGCTGAAAAGCTGGATAGCTGCGACCTGGTGGACCCGAAAATAGAAGAGCAGTGAGTCCTTTGGGGTGGTGTGCAGGGGGAAGCGTGCATGAGGCTGGCGTATGTGTGTGTGTGTGTGTGTGGGGGGGGGGGCGGGCCACACGACTTGCCTCACACGATTACGGCTCCCTTTCACACGCCCGCCCGCTCCCACGCAGTATTCTCAAGCAAACCAGCCTTTTTGCGACCCAGGGAATTCGCGATGAGGTCATTAGATCATTGCACGAGCCGTGCATCAACGAGACTGCCAAACACCCGTGCATTAAGGCAAGACTGCTCCGGGGTGCTATGGCACGGGCATTGTGGCGCGCGGGGCCACGGGGCACAGCGCCGTCTCCATGATAGCGCCCAGCACGGCGCCTCATGCACATCACACTTCAGTTTGAGGCGTCAGTATCCTCCTGAACACACTCAGCTGTGCGCTGGCAATATGTCATACGGTATCCTGACAGCCCTGCACACACAATCTCACGTCGCACACACCGTACTATCAACGCACGCAGGCCCAGAAATTCCTGATCAAGGACGGGGTAGTGTACGTCACTAACCTGATGCCGGTCAATGGCTTCGGCTACGTTGAGCTGATTGGTTTCCTTGTGGAGCTGTACGAAGTCAGTCAGGTGGGCGAGTGGGTGTGCACGCACGGTGTGCACGTGTGTGTTCGGGAGAACACGAGGCAGGAGGGGGTCGACACGTAGCTGCGTGACACGCGCGCCGATAAGCATGCATGCATGCGCGTGTGGTCGGGCACAGAAGCGCGTGCCGGGCGAACACGTGTGGGGCGGAAGCGGCGGCGGCACGGCCAAGGGGCGGCATGATGGTCGTTGGGGGCTGGCGGACGTAGTGTTGGGGGCTGCGTGGTACCGCACACACAGGTAGTTGCGATCTCTGTTCCTTGCGCTCTCTCACCACGTATGCATAAACCCACTGCTTTGCTATCGGTCGCGCTCAGGTGTACAAGCTCCCAGATGTGGAATTTGCTTACTGGTGGGTATGGGCGTGCGGCAGGACAGGAATTGTCGCCGTAACAGGGGTGGGGCCGAGGGGGCCGCCCACAGCGGCATGGGATGTGGGCGCACGTGGCCTCCTCCCCCCCGCTTCTCCACTTCCCCGCTTCCCCACTTTACCACTTCTCCGCCCCCCCGCTCCTTTCCCTCACCTGCCGTCAGGCACGATGACAACCCGCCCGCGGAGACCGTGCTTCGACCCACTGCCGAGAACCCCACCGCCTCGGCTTGGTGAGTGGGGAATCGAGTGTGGCAATGCACAATCACCGGCTTGTGACATAATGACCCCTCTAACCCGATAAGTGCCAACACCGTTTCTGTGCCCTGCCCTTCACGCACTGCCACGCCGCGCCAATGCCAACCCCCGGCCAGGCCCTTCCCGCCCCACGACGCGCCCCCCGTCCTGGCTTGGGCCACCTTCCCCGGCAATGCGGCGCTCGTGGTGCCGTACAGTGGGGCGTTCAGGTGTGCGTGTATGTGTGTGTGTGTGTGTGTGTGTGTGTGTGTGTGTGCGTGTGTGTGTATGTGTGTGTATGTGTGTGTGTGTGTGTGCGTGTGTGTGTGCCAAGCAACGAAGGCGCTGGAAGAGGGTTGTGCAAAGCTCGCGGTGGCACGGCTCGCGGAAACCGGGGACAAGCCCCAAGCACGTACCCGTTCTGCCCCGCACCTACCCCCATGCGCCCATGCATTTTAATGAGTTAAACTGGGTACTGTCAGCTTCACGGAGGGACAACGAGCTGAAGCGCGGCCGCCCGGACGGCCGCTCATGTGGTAACGACTTCGTCTGCAGTCTTCAGTGCATCCTGTACCGCTTTTCCAAACATCCCTGCAACCCCCATGCCCAGCTATCCCCAGACCTACAAACCCCCATCCATCCACCAGGCATCTGCCTCACACCCACGCCCGAAGAGCTCCCTGGCACTTCAGACTTGTGGTGTACCAGTACATTCACTCCGTCTTTCATCTCTGTCTCCGGCTCCCCCCACCCCCCACCCCACCCCTACACCACCAGGTGTCCCAAGGACTCGTTTGACAGCCTTCTGGAGCAAGTGCCGCACATGAACGCCAACCCGCCCTGGGAGCAGAGGGAGAAGCTGGGCTTCGGGCGCTGGAACAGTTGCGTGCGTGTGCGTGTGTATGTGGGGGGGGGGGGTTGGGGTTGTAAATACCAGCCCAAACTAAATCAAACCAAGCAATGGGGGTTGGCGGGGAGGGAGGCGGGGCAGGCGCGGGAGGCGAGGGAGGGCTGATGGATGGGCAGTACGGTATGGAAGAGGAGGACGGGGTTCCGGAGCAGTGCGAGCTGTCAGGGGTGGAGCGCCGCTTCCGCGTCCTCTCCCTCCACGCCTCCTGGCACCCCATGCTCTCTACTAATACGCCCCGCCCCCTCCCCGGCCTCGCCCCTCCGCCCCTGCGCCCCTCTCCTCGTCCCGCCCCTTCCAGTCTTCTGTGCCTGGTACTACGGCAACCACCACGTCAAGACGGCGGATGGGCAGCCCGTGCCCTGCCCACGTGACTACATCAACAACCTGGTGAGGGGAGTCGGCGGGGGGTTGGGGGGCTGCATGTCTGGGGAGGGGCGTGGGGCGGGAGGGGGGCGCGGGTACGGGGGCGTGGGGACGTGGACGTGGGGCGGTGGTAATGGCGTGGCGGTAGCGGTGGCGATGACGGTTAGTTCCCACTGGAACCTATGGAAAGAATCAGGAGCCAAAGCACAAGCCGATGAGTTGTAGACACCAGCCCAAACTAAGCGAACCCAATGCAGAAGAGCGAGGAGGAGAGCGCGGGGTGAAGGGTAAGGGTTAGATGCTTGGTTGACTGGAGCAAACTCTCCACAACCTCATACTCATGCACCTAATGAGCCCTGCCGCTGGTCCTCCTCCTCCGCTGCTACTCCTACACCACCGACGCAGTACTACAACCATACCGACAAGCTGCTTACGGTGGCACTCAACAGGCCGGTGAGGGAGGGCGGAGGGAGGGACGCCTGCGTGCCGCGTGTGCACGTGCCCGCACCTACACCTGCATGCCGACTGCCTCCACTCCAGCCGCGGCCGCCTCCACTCATTCCACGCCACACCACTGCTCTCCACTCTCCCCGCCCTTTCCTCCCTTCCCCCCGCCACCCCCTGCAGCTGGCCGGCAGCGGCAAGCCGGCGCAGCAGGTGCCACTGCTGGAACAGAACAAGTACCGCTACATCGTGTCCACTGACGGTGAGGGCGCGGGCGCGGGCTTGGCGGGTGCGTGGCGTGGATGGGGGCGAGCGCCCACACCTCCACCTCCACCTCCACCTCCACCTGCGCCCTCACGTGCACACACACACACACACACACACACACACACACACACACACACACACACACACACACACACACACACACACACACACACACACACCGTTTAGTCGCAGTGCCACCGCTAACTCGCCCTCTTCCAATAGTGTTACTGTACTTAGTCGGCGGGATTTGGGACGCGTGATACCTAGCTTGTCTGCTGCACGCCGCCTCTCTTGTCGCCGTTGCCATTCACATGCCCGTGACACTTCCTCGCTGCCGCCCTATGCCCATGCTTCCACTTTTGCCTATAGGTGAGCTCGACTACGTCCAGCGGGCGGGAATCCGGGAATCACCCGGGTGCCACTCCGGCAAGTCCCAAGCGACTGCGTGAGTCC
Organism: Chlamydomonas reinhardtii; assembly: GCF_000002595.2. Classification (NCBI taxonomy): domain Eukaryota; kingdom Viridiplantae; phylum Chlorophyta; class Chlorophyceae; order Chlamydomonadales; family Chlamydomonadaceae; genus Chlamydomonas; species Chlamydomonas reinhardtii. Next base: position 7,713,524 of record NC_057006.1, read on the forward strand.
AAGCCCCTTGACCATTGATGCGGTACCGTATGACATATATAATGGTCCCTGAACGGCCCCGGGGCATAAATTCGAGCGACAGCCAAAGTCGAAATGCTAAATGTCGCGCTTGCCAGGACCGAACAGAATTTGCCCGACGCTATCACGCTTTCATCTAAAGGTAAACCTTAGTTGACGGCACTTGTGATATGCCGAAAACACCGCCTATGCGAGATACGGGCTTCGGTCAATTTCGCGACTTGAGCCCCGACTAACATGTTTTAGTCCTCCGCCGAGCAATACTGGCCAATGATGATGTAAGTTATGTTCATACAAAAAGGCGGCGCCTGAATCGTAAGGTAGGATTTGCCCCGGGCTTCCCCCAGAGCCCTCCGCGCGAGCGGGTTTGGCTGGGAAAATGCACCCCCCGGACGGTATGCGCCGTACAACACCGCAGACCTACTCGGCCGACGCCAACCCCGGCCCAAAACCCGTGTCGGCTACCACGGCTACACAACGCCGTGTCAAACAGCCCCGGCCGAATAGGTCTGAAGGTGCTACGGGCGCCTCAAAGTTCCAGGGCCCTCTGGACTCAGCCCAAACCGGGAGTGGCACCCGGGTGCCGGGAATTCGGCGTGCTGGGTAAACGTTGTGTAGCGCGCCCAGGGTGCGGAGCATGGACGCATACAGGTGCATCGCGGGGTCAGGCCGAATGGTCGCCCGTGGGGTTCCAGGCTTATCGCGGGTAAGTATGACTACCTGGGTCACGACAGTCACGCGACGCTCGGTAAAATGGTGGGTATCGGTAAGTAACTCCGGCGTCGTCTGGGCGGGCTTTCGTTTCGTTTTTTAACACACACACACACACACACATACATACGCTCTGGGCGGTCTCTTTGCGTTTCATTTGTTCAAAACACTCGCTCTCACGCACGTGCTGTGTCACACGCAGGCTGGTCCATCAGCTCCAAGTTCGACAAGTACCTGCTGCTAGGCAGCCTTGTGCTCAAGGTGTGTGTGTGTGTGTCTGCGTGGGTGGGGTGGTTGCCTCCAATCCCAACTCAACCAAGACCCAGAACCCGTGCAGGCGGTGTGGGGCGGTGTGAGGTGTGAGTGGGGTGCGGGCGTTCGCCAGCAGACCGCCATCCCACCACGTCGCTTGTTCACGCAAACGTGCGTGCGAACACAGGCACACTTGTGCAATCTGTACAGAACACGTGCACACTACAGCACTACACACGCACCCCATCAAACACACACACACACACACACACACACACACATTCCATCCCTGCAGGCCGAGGGCTTTGTGTACGGCTGGTACTACCCTGCCATGAAGGCGTGGGAGCACTACGTGCCATTCATGGTCAAGGACAAGGACGACGTGCTCGAGGTGGGTTCGGTAACAGCTTGGCTCGGTAGCTGGCTTGGTTCAGCAGCTAGCTTGCTTCCTTGTACGCTACGGTATGAATCAGAAGCGCAGACCGATGGCAAAGTTATCCCACTTTATGTCCTTACCGCACCCATGCCTGCCCGGTGCAACTCTTGCGTCCGTTGGCCCCTCGCCCTTGCCGCCTTGGGCCTTGCGCCCACCCCTTTTACACTAGCCGTGCTGGGAACCCACAACCCCGCCCCGTGCTGCCACCTGTGTAGATGATTGACTGGGCGCGCTCGCACGACGAGGAGGCTCACAAGATCGCGCAGGCAGGCCAGTCGTTTGCGTTGAAGCACCTGGCTCGCAAGACGCGGCTGTGCTACATTTACAAACTGATCAAGGAGCTGGCTAAGCACATGAAGTGAGTTGTTGGGGTTCGCTGTTTAAGTTTTGGAGAGTAAAAAGTGCCATGTAGTTAGCCAGTGATGTTTAGGGTGGGGTAGGATGAACGGGCAGCGGTTGCGGTACTTTGGGGGGTGGGTGGGAAGTGCGAGAGGGATCGGGGAGGAGGCACATGTGCGGTCCATGGACTCGTGGATTGCCCATCTGGCGTCCGCACACGCGCGCATTCCTGCACCACCACACACCACCACACGGCCCCTCTCAGCTCACGCCAGCACCCCAACAAGCGCACACGCTCGCATTCCCCAGATGCTTCTTAGGCATGGTGCCGACCCTTGGCCTTGTCGCCCACAAACTCCCAACCATTGCCTCCAGGTACACGCCGGATTGCTCCAAGCGCCCCGTGTGTGTGCCGCTAGTAGAGGAGATTAAGTTCCTCAAGTCCTTCGACGTCACACACGCGCACTGCAGGTGGGTTTGGTGGGGCGCTTTTGCAGTCAGCATGCGGCTGGACACATGTGTGCGGGTTTGGGGAGGCGGCGGGGCGTGTTAGTGCAGGTGGGGATGGCCGCCAGCCCTACCTCGCGGCCCGGCCTGCTGCCTCTCCCATTCACCGCATGACGCAGCACACATACACACACAGGGTGCACCCTGTAAACCCTTTCCCCTTGTGCTTCCCTCCCCGGTCCCTCGCCACCACACAGGTACGACGAAGTGCTGGGTCCGTACGCCGCCGCCGACCCCGCCGCCCGAACCCCCGAGTTCCTGAAGGACCTCACGGCCCAGCACCAGGCCGTGCCGCACCACCTTTGGGGCGGCCGCCGCCACCTGCTCGGCAGTAGCAGCGGCAGCAGCAGCAGTGGCAGCAGCAGCGGGCGGCAGTAGCAGCAGCGGTAGCAGTTTGCGACATGCGCAAGAACAAGTGGAGCACAGGCGCTGAGAGCGCGGCGGCAGATACAGACGGAAGCATGTGGCAGCAGTACCCGCGGCAGCAGTGGCACCGGCAGCGGCTGCCGATGAGGTGGGCGGCAGGGTGGGCGGCAGGTGGCTCAAGCTGTGCCTGGCTGTCGGAGCCGACGGAGCGGCTACTGCTGGCTGCCGTGGCTGCTTGCAACAGCAGGTGCCGCGTGCCGCACTGTGCGGCTGCCGTGGCTGCGTGCAACGCGCCACGCCAACCTGCCAACCAACCCTTGCTGGTTGCAAGCAAGCGGTGGCGGCTTGGAAGCCGCGCAGCACGCACAACACTCAGACCGGCGATATGCCAGCTGGCGCCGCGTCCGGGCGCTGCTATGGGAGCACGTGTTTGGGGTGGCTGGGCGGGGGCCAGGCGGTCGGGGAGGAGGCGGTGTGTACGTGTGCTGTGGCTGGCCCGGGGAGACCGCCTGGTTGAACGGCGGGAGCCCAGGAGGCGCGCGGGAGCGTTACAAACATAACGCGGGCGTAGCGCAAACCTTAACTTATTTCACCCGCAGATGGTATCCGTATCCGCTCAGCGCAAGTTGTGTTGTGCAGTTTTCGGGCTGGGGTCTGCGGGCTTCCGCGAACTCCTCGCCGTCAGCCTGGCGCCCATATTCTGAGTGCTTGCACAGTTAACGCTATGTTGTAGGGATACTGCAAAAAGGATAAATTCCATAAGGCACTTGCTTTGGGACGTCTTGCTCCCGTGCCCGTTCTTTCCATGCGCCCCCGCAAAACGGCAAAGCCCGGCATATCCCACAATCGCTTACCACCAGTTATCTGCCGTTTAGAGCAGCGCTCGTTTGTTGCGATAGAGGGCACCGCGAGCAATTCAATTGAAGAGTAACATCGATCAGCCCACGTGGCCCTGCAGACAGCACGAGGCCTCTAGCTTTTCCGCTTTAACTTACTCGCTCGTGGGGCGTTTGACGTTCGACTGGGGCCTTCTGCCCCCAAGCGACTTGCCAAACGCTGGACTAGTGCAGCAGCTGTCCGCTTCGCTTCTGATTCGCGAGCTTAGGAAGGCCGCTGCTGCGAGGCGGGACCGTGACGCTGACGGTGCCTCACTATCAGCCTGCCGCTGCGCGGTGAGTCTGTGAGGTCCGGCAATGTGCCAACTGCGCGCGACAGGACTGCGCCCGAGGTCGGGTGCAGCCCAGATTTGCATGTAATAGGGATCTATAGCTTGGGCAAAGGGAGGGACAACTCGCACGTTGGGCGGGCTGAAGCAGAGCGGCCTCGCCCGTTCACGACACCTTGGTCCGTGAGTCCCTTTAATCAAACAACGACACACGTGTGGTAAATGGTGCGTGAACGCGCCCATATAGCGACTATGGGTTACCCCCGGAGGAGCCCCTCAGCTTTTCACATGGCCCCTCGTGGAGGGCCAGTCGTTGGTGCTGCTACCGGGTGGCTTGTGCCCAATGTGATTTGCGAGGTCGCACGGACTGTGTAAGCTTCTGCGGGCTCAAGATGTCCTTATCCGGTCGGGCTCGCGAGGCCATCTGGCCCCCGCAAGCCCAGCCCGCAACCCAGCCTCAAGCAATTTTCCGATTGGCACCTGACAAGTTCTTTCCTGCTGTGGCTTCTGCAGGCTCATATCTTGCGCCTGGGAGCAGGTCTCGTCGCGCCAACACAGAAGCGTCAACCGTCGCTATGCCTTCTGCCAGCGACCCGGCCGGAGCATCCACCAGCGGCCGCGATTTGTCGCAGCGACTGCAGATTGGCAAGACCCTCGGCTCCGGGTGAGAGCCGGGCCATGTTCATGCCCATAAGGGGCTGCCCGGCTGGGGCGTGCTGGGGGCGGAGCCGCCAGAGGAGCCACAGGCGGCATCAGCTGTCAACAGGGCATGAGCAAGCAGCTGTCAGCCGTGTGTCCCACCCACCGGCACGTGCCATCGCACTGCCCCACAGCGTACAGATCTTGCTACTCATTTGCTTTGTCCCACTCATCCCTGCAGGGCATTTGCCATTGTGTACAAGGCGGCTTTCGATGGGCGGGAGGTGGCCCTCAAGGTGCTGCTCCCCCAGCACCAGCCCTCCCACCGAGAGGACTGCCCGGTCCGGATGTTCATCAGGTGGGTTCCCCAAAGTTACATTGAGGAGAATATCTCGTTCGTACAAACGCGGAGCTGGTTTTGCAGACCTGTGCACCAGGTTTCGTCGCGGACCCATAAAGGGAACTCCTGCGAAACTCCTGACCGTGTTCTCTTACTGTCCCTGTGCAGGGAGGGCGAGCTCCTACGCCGACTAGACCACAGGTGGGTACAGCCGTTGCAGAAATACGGCAGGGGCTGCGAGCACGGGCACGCGCGTGGAGGCAGGGCAGGGCCGGCAGCTCGCTGGCCCGGGCCGTGGGCGACTGGGCGTTACAGCTGCGGGTGGCGCTGGGGGTGGCGCTGCAAACCTCTTGCCCCGCAAGATGATTCCACACCCGCACGGATTCGAGCTTTCGGGCATCGCCACGCACCTGCGTGCGCGATCCACACGGGCGCCCCCCGTCTTGGTTTACTTTAGATCGAAATGCCCTATTCCACCCCTCACCCACCCCCGTTTGCCCCTCTCCGCCCCCCTCCCGCTACAGCCACGTGGTGCGCTGCCACGCCGTGCTGGAGCTGCCGCCCGGCTTCCCCGGCCTGCTGCGCGGCTACAGCCGACCCGCCTGGGCGCTGGTGCTGGAGCTGCTGGAGGAGGGCAGCCTGTGCAGCCTCATGCACAGGCAGCTGCTGGCGCCGTGGAAGTTCATCTACGGTGCGTGTGTGCCAACCGTGCGGGGCTTGATGCATGGGAATAACGCCCGGGGCTTTTCGAGACTCGACATGCCGGCCGTGCCTGCTGGGGCTGCCGGACAGGCGCCGTGCAAGAAGATTGGTCTCCATGCGCCTACGGGACGTGCACTATGCCCCACCGCAGACAATGAACAAGCCATGCAATGGAGCATCCAGACCGCGGGCGCGCTAGCGTACCTGCACGCCTGCAGCCCGCCCGTCATCCACCGGGTGAGTTGCGGCAGCTCCCGGTATCCGCAAATCTATCTGGGTTGTGATTACCCCAGCGGCCGGACCCACCCTAACCCCCCAAGGCCCAAGCGCCCTCGTTAGCGCCCCCGCCCACATCTTAGTCATGGACGCCTCAGCACCTGGTCTCACCCCGGGCATCTCAAGACCCAAGCACCTACGCAAGCGCCCCCGTTGCAAGTCACCACATGTATCCTGCTTCTTCCTTGTCGCCTCAGGACGTCAAGCTGGAGAACGTCATGTTGAGCCGGACTGAGGGCAAGGGCACTGCGCCCGTGGCCAAGCTCGTCGACCTGGGCCTACACACGGTGCGTGTATTGTGTGCGAAAAAAACGCATACGACCGTTGTGTTGCGCGATGCCGGTGTGCGTATTGGCGAGCAGTAAGAAAGTTGCAGAGGAGTGGCCTCAACGCTAGCATTTTGCTTGAACAACTTCCATCCGCCGCTATCGATCCGCAGTGCCCACTTAGATTGGAGCGCTGCACCCGCCAGACGCTGCTGCGTGTGTCCATGAGCCGCACAGCCAGCCGCCGCAGCTTCCGCCGCGCAGCCTCAGGCATAGGCGTCCTGAGCCTGGACGCTGTCAACGTAGCCAACGTTGGCGGTGGAGGTGGCGGCGGCGGCGGCGGCCGCGCCGCCAGCAATGCTGACGTAAGCGGCCTGTACCATCACCAGCAGCAGGCGCCGGTGTCATTGCCATGCGTCGGCGCTCCTGCCCCAGTGCTCGTATCCGCCATCATGTCGCCCACAGCGATGGCGTCAGCCGCCGCCAGCAGCGTCGTCAGCGCCGCGCTCGAAGAGGAACGGGCGTCCGCGTCCTGCTTCTACGCCGTCCAAGACGACGGCTCTTCCGCGGTGCCGGTGGACGTGCGGAACAACAACATGGGCGAGCGGCTGAGGCCACTGCACGGCGTCACTGCGCCGCCGCCGCTGGTGCTCGAGGGCCGTGTGCTGGGCCCCCACAGCCGGCCTGGATCGGGTCGCATTCTCCGCGTGGGCAGCACCAACGGCGCATCGCCGCTGCCGCGCGCTTCCACCGCCGGAGGAGGCGTATTGGGTGCGCTGGTGGAGGTGTGTGAGGAGGACGCGCTTCGGGCACGCGCGTCCGCCGAGGCCCCCACAGACCAGCAGCCGGGGCCGGTGGCGGCGGCGCAGCAGCTACTGCAGCAACCAGCGCAGCAGCCGGGCGGCGGCGGCGATGTGCCTGTCCAGGCAGTGGCCGCGACTTCCTTGCGGCCGGAGACCGCCAGCACGGACAGTGATGGCAGCGGCGGCACCGCCGCCGCACCGCCCACCACCACCGCTGGCAGCACCCTCAACACCTCCCTCGCGCGCTCCAGTTACGGCGACATCCTGCCCAACCTGGTCAACACCGGCGGCGGCGCGGGCGCCACCATCTCCATCGGCATGGAGCTGCAGAGCCGGATGCCTTCATACGCCGAAAGCACGGCCACGGGTGTCACCGACTGCGGCGGCAGCCTCTTCAACATGCCGCCGCCTCCGTCCATGGTGCTAGCGGCGGCGGACGGTGGCCCTGCTGGCGGCGCTTGCAGCGCGAGCGCCGCAGCCGTGCTGGCACAACACCCCAGCCGCCGGCGCCTGGGCGGACACCACCTGCTATTCCGCAACTCGCCTGCTGGGTCGTCTTACAGTGGCTCCGCCAGCAACACAGCCAGCGGCGCCGCGCCCGATGCCGCCAAGTCCGACCCAACCTGCGGCCGCGGCACTCCCTTTGCGCAGCTCTCGGTGGTCGGTGTGGCTGCAGCAGCGGGCGCTGACGGCGCCGCCGCAACATCAGCCGCAGCGCTACAGAGCAGGCCGTCCTCCCTGCCGTCCGGCGCCTCTCCCCGCGCTGCCGCCGCGCACGCGCACCATGTACAGCAGCACCACCCCACGACTCGCAGCTGTCTCTCTGCCGTCACGCACGCCCACGACCCCACCTCTGCCGCCGCCGCCGCCGCCGCCTCCACCGTAACCTCCACGCCCGGACGGCTCGTCAGCGTCGCGGCAATGCCTTCGCGCCCCGCCTCCCTCTCCGGCTGCCGCGCCGCTGCCATGGCCGCCGCCTCCGCCTCCGCCGCGGACGCGGCTCAAGCTCATGTCCTAGCCACGTCGATGCCGCCGCCGGCTGCGGTCCTCGACGCGGATCCCGGTGGCGTTAACAGCCGGCCGGCCACGGCGCGAGACGTGTCCCTGTCGCTGGGGGCGCTCCTGGACACCGGTGGCGGAGAGGAGGCGGGCACACACGCGACTCTTGAGGTGGTGTACCGCCTCACGGGCGAGACCGGCAGCTGCATGGCGGTGAGCGGGGGTGACTTGTGTGGGTTGCTGTCGCTTGGAATGCCTCTGCTGCTCACTTGCTTGGACGCATGTATGCGTTCTTGCGCTGTAAGTTAGATATGTATGCCCCATAGCGTTGTCCTAGCGTCTGAGGCCTGGTGCGCCTGCTGCTGCTAAGTCATCCACGGTACTCATCTTGCGCTACTCTTCTTCTTGTACTGCACTGCTGCTGCCAACGCACACAGATGGCTCCCGAGATCCGGCTGCAGCAGCCGTACAACGAGAAGATAGATGTGTACGCCTTCGCGATCCTGCTGTACGAGGTGTGGAGCCGCTCGCTGCTGGCCGTGAGCCACGTGGGCACCAAGCGCCCCGACATGCCTGAGATGATCCACAAATGCGAACAGTTCCCGGACCTCATCGTCAGCGGCTGGCGGCCGGCGCGGGCGGGCGCCATTCCCGAGCCCATCTGGCAGGTCATATGCGGTGAGCTGCCGTGACTCGTGACCCGTGTGCTTGGAAAGGCTAGAGAGGACGGAGCGGCCGTGTATGGGGTATTGATATGCACGCTTTGGGGTAGGTCGCTTGAGTTTGTGCCCGCGCGCGAGTCTGTCTGCCAGCTGGCGAGGCTTGCTTGCATGTGCTTGAATGCCCTGCCTGGCGCCACCGCACATGTTTTCATCACTTGCGCTGACCCCGCGCCGCCGTGTTGCAACCCGTGCTCCTGGAACACGCAGAGTGCTGGGACTCGGACCCTTTGGCACGTCCCACCATGCTGGAGGTGGAGGCCCGCCTGCAGCAGCTGCTGGCCGAACAGCCCGAGTCGGTCATTGGTGTGGCCAGCGGCAAGGGGGGCAAGAAGCTGACGGCCACGTCATCTGCTGGGGCTGCCGGTGGCGGTAGCAGCGGCGGCGGGGGGAGGGCAGCTGCGGCAGCAGGCTGTGGCTGCGTGATTTGTTAAGGTGTGAGAGGGGCGGCGGAGGTGTTGGTTGGGTGAGACAGGCAGTTGTGTACCGTGCGGCTAGGCTTTTGGTTGAGAGGGCTGCTTGAGAGAGCATTTTGTCAATTCGGCAGGGGCGGATGCGTGGGGAAGCAAAGCGTACGACTGCACGTGCGGATTGCCTGGTGGGCAAGAGGCGGTGGAAAATAAAGAAGACGTGTTATGGGCGGTACACACATTTGCAAGATGCATAAGCATCGGGGGAAGAGTATGCGATGCCGTGATTTGGCTGCTGTGCACGTGCAAGTGCACACACGCGCATCACCGCGGTGGCACCCTTTGGAATTGCATTTACGCTGCTGGCACCGGCAGCCGCGCATGGTGCACAGTGCGCAAATGGTTGCTCCCGTTGCCTCGTTCGGACACAGCAGATATGCACAACACCTTGACATGACACACACATTGCAACCAACCCACCCCAGTTGTGCAACAGTAGCCTGGCGTCGATTGCCAAGGCTGCTTATGCGAGTGGCAAGGTACTTGGAGAAATGCATTATTTGTCTTGCTGCTGCGGCCGTGTGCCGACCTTCTTTGGTTGAGGACTTGACATTATTGTGATGCTGTATTGCTTGATTGTGCATGCGCCATCATAGAGCGTCATCTGGGTTCCGCTTGTGAACTGTGTAGAGCAGGTGATGCACACGTGCTTGTTCAGATTGGCCAGTCCTCTAAGGGGAAACAGGGGAAGCCAGTGCATTTTGCGGCAGCGGCGGGGCGGAAGGGTTAAGAATTGTGTGACGGGTGACGCAGTGAATGGCATCGGCTACCTGGCTTTGTGGGCTCGCCCCAACTCCGCATGCAGTCACCTGATGCCAATGTGCAGGGATGGCAGGGACGTGTGCATGAACAAGGTAACTGGGCGGCACTGCCTACCGCATAAGGAAGTACGAAGCGCAGCAGGGAAGTAGGCGCTCACGATTGGTGCGGTTGCGGTCGACTGGCACTTGTGGCTGTCGGCCCTGTCAGGCACACGCATCCGCGTACCTTGCTGCGAAGTGGGGGCTGCATCGTTGCGAGAGTGCGTGCCGCCATTCCTCGACTGCTCGACCTTGACTGGATCTGATGAAGAGGGAACTTTATTCATCCTGGGCTCGATTGCCAGTAGTCTGTTATGGGGTTTCATTAGTTGCTCGAGTGTCATCCGCTGTAGGGATGACAGGGTGAGGAAGAGGACAGGTTTTAGATCCAAGGGCCAGCAGGTTGACAGCGTACCTGTAGCGGCTTTGTGAGAATGGGTTGGCGGCTTGGCGGCTTGGCGCAACGGATGGTACGTGAACTGGGAGGCGTTGTGAACGAGAACGTGTCTACTTACATCATGGGTATGTTGCCAGAGAAGCTGAAGCAGCGAGGTGTGTGGTCCAGAAGGACAGTGACAGGGTGATGGAAGCAGGTGTTGAGGGGGCAGAGCGTCAGTTCCGATGCGGGCTCACTGCTGCCCCAGCGGCTGGCCCCAAGCCAATGGTCGTCACACGTTCCCAATGCACGTGTGTCGCTACGCTGTACACCAAAAGGTGCTGGTAGTGCTCTTGGTAGCGTGGCCATGCATGTATGGTCGTACGGTATCATTGGCGCGCATGGCAGCAGCCGCTACCCAGTACTAGTTGTTATCTGCACCGCCAGTCGAAGGGGTGGTATGGCATAATAGCCCGTGTTACTACAGCAGCCAGATGATGATCGTGTGCTTTGGGCGGCATGTGTGGTATCGAGCGGGAGCGAACAACGGCGCTCGCGGCGCTAGAAGTGAGGTCCCATGCGCAATGCCGAGTATGCGGCTGCGTATGCTACCTCCAACTGAGATACCCGTGAAGGATAGCGGGGCGCACGGAGTTCTGTTGAGGCCATTTCGGGAAACCGCGTCACTGTGACGGAACCGGCATGTTGCTTTGGGTACCGCAGTTGCACTGCAGCTTGCGCGTGGCGTACAGCCATACGCGGCAGCCGTGCAGGAGCCGGCAAGGCCGGGGGCAGAATGGCGAGCGTTGCAGCTGATGGATGCGTTGCGGGCCAGGCGCTTGAGGGCTGGTGCTCTTGCAGATGGTCGTACCGTCGTAGCTGCTTACGCCATATGTGTGAGTGGGTTCGTGTGTTGGACGATACGCCCAGGACCTACCCCGGGACACCTCCCAGTCCATTTCTACAGCCCTATGCATTCAACTCCCGCGACCGTGTTGGTGCGTCATGAAAGCAGTCGGAGTGTCAGACAAGCCTCGCCACTCAGGCCTGTTCCGACAACAGGGCCGGCGGGCCCCCTGCAGCCCTGCTCAGCACGACAGATCCGCACGTACGTCACAATGGTGTAGTTACATGCACACGCCTGGCACTCAGTGAGTCGGGAGAGTGGGAACGTCGACTGCCTGCAGGTGCGCATCGGCTATGCTATCCGCGCGGTGTGGCGTCGCATTGAGTCTGTGTGGTGCTATCGCCTTGGCCGGGCGCCCGGAGCGTGAGGAATGCGCGTCAGCAAAACATCGACACAACCTGCCAGCTACCGTCGGTACAGTAACAGCGCGCGAACGACGCACCAATGCCTTGTCCCTTCTTGCTACGCATTTATGTGGGCACGGGTGGGAGCCACACACATCGGGACTACGCTTTCCTGCCCCTTGCCATGTTCCATCACACGCCTGGCACTCAGTGAGTCGGGAGAGTGGGAACGCCCCTGCTCCGGCCTGCTCCCAACCACCAGCTGCTACGTGCAAAGCTACATGTCGCATTTCAGCTCCGTAGCGTCAAGGCCCCACGCTGGCCCGGGCAGGGGCAAGCCCGGGCAGGGACCCCGGAACGGCTGCACCAGGCCCTGCAATGCACAGTACGCTAAGGCTTTCCTGACACTTCACTTCGGGTCTCGCGCACTCCACCTCCCTAAGGGGCTGCCGGCCCACTGGCCGCCCAGTCACGCCGCGGGCGTCCGAATGCGGTTAGGTTCGAGCCCTGTCCGAAGGCAGATGTAAGATGCCACGAGACCAGTAAGGCGGTAGTCACTTCCGAGTGGCTTCATGCACAGGGGTGCCGTACACGCAATACAACGTAACCGGACTGCTGGGGGACACACGGGTATGACGCCGGTCTGGAAAAGGGGTCAAACGGCATGTGGTGTTTGACAGGGTTTGCGATGCGGATCAGACCCCAACTTTTGGCACTTTTGGCTGACGTGCTTCTGTCTGATCCTCATCGCCAAGTAGCTTAAAACCCGCCTGGCGTCCGGGGGGTGCGTTCCGGCCTGCTTGGCACGGTCGGACACGGTGGTCGGGTCGACCACTGAAATAGCTACCGGCGTTCAATCCATATTTGTTTAATACTACTGAGACCTCAAATATCTTGTTTGTGGCCGAGTAAGTGATGTCGCGGTCAACATGCTCGACAAGCTCGCGCAGACCGTTTGCTTTAACGCCAAACTAGATTGCCGTCGACTATGCTATACGTTATAAGGCTGATTAGATGGTCAGGGGCTTTACAGTGCGACCCTGGCGAAAGCATGCCTCGCGAAATGTGCCGACAGGCACCCTCACAAAATGCGACGGGAGCCAAATTTTGACATCCTTATATGTCATATAACTTAATTCCGGAGAGAGGGAGGCTAAATCTGCGCGAGCGCGGAGAAACACGTGTGGACACGTTTTTGCCCCTCTCCAGACCGGCGTCATACCCGTGTGGCTGGGGGAGGGGCCTAAGCACATGTTCAGGCAGCGGCATGTCGGACTTAGTCAGACGGCCCTGGTGGCCACTGTATGATATAGCAGGTGAGGCACTGAGGCTGAACAGTGCGATGCGGGAGTTGCGACCTTGCGGCTTCCACAGCGGCGGCGTCACGACGTGGAGGCGAAGGGTAGCGGTTTGGTTCGCGGGCCGGCCTGGTTGCGGGCTGACGCATGCTGCCTTCAACAGGTTGCGCCTTCGTGCTCGTGGTCAGAGCAGGGCGAGGGGTACAGGGAGATGGAGAGCGAGTACCGTACTAGACCGTACCGAAATGTCTCTCATACGGCGGTTGCGTAGCCGGCACGTGATTGAGATGACACGACGATTGGCTGCTTGCGGCAGCGTTTGGCTGCTTGCAATCGACGCGTCTGGGATTTTGGATGTGGCTGAAATTACGAAACACAGGGTAGCAGCTGCAAACCGACAATAGGTCGATAACCCTGACGTGAGCCCTGCCAGCTGCAACCAGCATGAACCCGCATGATGGACCCTCTGATGTGCCACCGGAGTAGTGGTGCTGGCGCTGGTGCTGGTGCTGTCTGCTCCCTGCTTCCAGCCCCTCCCCCTCCCCACCCACCCCCGCTGCCAATGCCCCTTGCTGCCTCCGGAGCTGCGACAGCGTATGGCTGCAGCTGCTGCTCCCACACGGAGCAGTGGCAGCACCTCGTCGCATTCCGCCGGCCAGCAAAGGCCTGCAGGTGCCGCGTCTGCCACCGGCAGGCTGCGCTGCGCAGCTGGTCAGTGCGCCAGAGGGCACAGCGCAGCATGGCCTGTGCCCGCTAGCGCCTGTGCCCGCTTGCGTGCATTGCAGCTGGAACTGCGGCCTGGCAGCAGTGGGGCTGCAGCGCCGACGCCAGCCCCGCACCCTGCGGCCGCAGCTGACACCTGAAGCCGCCGCTCTCGTCCATGTGTGAGCGCTTGCAAGCGCCAGTACGCCAGTGTGTCCACCAGTCCGTCCGTCGGCCTCTCCGCAGCGCCAGAGCAGCCTGCTCGCCCCGCCGCGGCCAGCAGGCTCGCCACCGCCCCACGCCACGCACCCCGCCCCCTACGGCTGCCGTGCCCCCGTGCCTTGCACCCTGCGCTCCCCCTCCGCGCTGATGCTGCCAGAGCATTCTTCGGAGTATATGCTGATGCTTTGCTGCGCCCTGCTGGCTGGGGCCAAGAGAAGGGGGAAGCGAGCTCCACACACACCACCGGTTACACGCTGCGGATGCTTCAGCACTTAGTGGGCCTCAGCCTCCACCTGCTTCTTCCGCCACATGATGTCCAGAGCGGAGTCGCCCTCACCCTGCAGCGCAGCCAGGGCAATTTGCGTCAGTGGAGAACAGGGCATCGCATCATGTGCGCCTCGGTCCGCCTAGGTGCCCTAACGAGTCCATCCGGCTCCAAAATGAAAGCGACGTATCTCTTTAGGAAACGGAAAACAGCTACCAGCGGCTGGGGGCTGCTGCTGGGGTCGCCGCCGCGGAGAAGCCGGCCATCGCGCCCCTCGCTCACCATGGCGCGCACGTTGCCGGCAATGGCGAAGGTGGTGTACTGGTTGCTGTACACGCCGTTGGCGTCCAGGTGGCCGATGTTAATCTGCACGCTGGCGTGGTCCTTGGCGGTGATGAGCTTGTTGGTCCACGCGCTGCAGCACAAAATTATAGACTTGTAAGATTTATCCATGAGAAAATACCACAGCGAGAAGCGCAGCGCCGTCACCGGCCGACCCACCACTTGCGCGGGATGTAGAGGTCGACGACCTGGCCCTCGTCGTTGATCATCTTTCAAGGGTCTTGAAATGGACCTCGTGTGTGCGGCGGGGAGAGAGAGAACCAGAGTGCGATGGAGGCGAAGTTGACCCCGGCTGGACGCCCGTCGCGATGGGCCTCGCATGCAGCCCCCGCTCAGGACTTTTGCCCGCCGCGCTCACAAGTGTCCCAAGCTACACGTCCTTTTAAGCATCACATACACACGTCCACCTCTACAGGAATGCCTCACGTTACTATGGTTGCGTATCAACACGCCCCCCTGGCCAACACTAAGTGGCGGCGTTGGCGCTTGAACTTGCCCGCCTCTTTATCAGGTCTGCATCCAAGAAACTCACATCGAAACTGCCACAGTACACTATCGCCTGAGTGCGAGCAGCTCGGACCAATGGCAGAAATGGCCTCCAGCCGGCATCGCGCGGGCCACCTGGACTGAGGCTCAGCCGGGTGTATCTGCCAGCAGTTGCTCAGCTGTGAGGCGCCTGCATGGTGCTTCTTGAAACCGACGCACTACGTCTGCTTGGCCAGCATCGGTCCAGCAGGGAGACAGGGTCGGGGGCGACAGGTTCGGTTCGGGGGCGGCAGCTCATGTGCTCTTGGAGCTGCACACACATACACACCGCCTCAGGGGTTCATGATGACATTGCATACATGTGTGTTAGACGCTCGCAAGACCTGCAACGCTCAGCGGTTCGCCGCGGCCTGCAGGGTACGGCTTGTGCTCACACTGGGAGACCATCTTCCGCACGCACGCGCGCACGCATGCACGCTCCCTGAGCGGCTTTGCACGGCCGATGATTATAACCTTTAAACGACCCTGATCGCGCTTGTACGCGCTGAAGATTTTGTCGTTCCGCTAGATAGTACCTGAGGCCACATCTCTGCACGCCATGCATGGCACGAAGCATTACCGGTGTGCTGCAGATTGCCATGCGCCGTTGCCGGCGCCAGGCATGGCAGACGCCAAACCCCTGGGCACCTCTGGAAAGCAGTGTGTGTCGTGAGGTTTGGCGTCTGTGTTTTTGTTGAAGCCGTGTGGCAATGGTGTTTCTCTGGCTCTGGCGTCAACTTCAGCCCCTGTTGGCAACCCTGGAGCAAAACATGGTTGGAGCGTGACAAGGTTGCGTGTGGTGCCACTCCCCAAGGTGTTTCTCAACACCGCCAGCTTGTTTCGGCTGTTTATGTCGTACCAACGCCTCAGGCGAAGCCCTGGATACATTAAAGGTCGTGCCGTCGTGGATTGTTGTGCAGCTGCTGCTTGAGTATGACAGTGCGCGACAGTGCGCAATCTGTGCATTATGCTTGCACTCAACGTTTCCCGTTTCCCTGCCATGCAGGATGCGCCTACAGCA
Source organism: Chlamydomonas reinhardtii (assembly GCF_000002595.2). Lineage (NCBI taxonomy): Eukaryota > Viridiplantae > Chlorophyta > Chlorophyceae > Chlamydomonadales > Chlamydomonadaceae > Chlamydomonas > Chlamydomonas reinhardtii. Next base: position 7,729,334 of record NC_057006.1, read on the forward strand.
CATGCCGGAAGTACCGCATTGGCATTCTCCTACAGCTGCATATAACACAACAAGTGTGTGTGTATGCGTGCGTATGCGTGTCGCGCTTTGGGAAGGCCAAACATGCCAGTGGAGGCGGTGAGATAAGTACTTCAGTCCAAGCCGAGGGCGGTCAGGAGGGACACGCGGGCCAGGGGATGAAGACTGATGAAGACCACCCACTGGACAGACAGCTTGGACCAGGGTTGGAACATGAACTGGATAAAGCGGATGTTCGTCAGTCCCAATCTTTGCGCGTTTGTTCGGACGGTCACAGGTTACTCGGCCAACCTTGGTGGGCAGCCCGGTTGCACGTGCATTGGAGTATAAAAGGATAGACACAATGTTTATAGTTAGTTCATCACCATCCTACCACGAGGTTGCACGAAATCACTGGAGCCGGTGAGGAACACATGGCGACCACTCGTGTACGAGGTGAGCTGGTGGGTGCAACGTCACGTGGTGGTGCAAGAGTCCACAAAGGGGGGGGGTTAGGAACAAACTTTTTTGACCCCATGCCACAAAAACTCAATCTTCAAACCATTTCTCAATACTTCCCGGACCCCCAGACCGACCGACCGACCCCCCCTGCCGTATGAACCCCCCAAACCCCTCAGAACCCCTTAGGGTTTTGTACGGTTGGTGCCAATCGACTGCTCTCGATGAGCTCTATCGTTATGTAAAATGGTCCGCCTTGGGACACATTTTGACCGACCGACATGTGGACATGAGGACATGTGCCCCGTATGCTGACAAGTATCCAGATAGACTGGCCTATGATGCAGCGGCTTACTCCAATGTTATTTGATAAAATGAAATGTGCTGACACATTCACCCATGCAGAACCTGGTCGGCACAGGCCTGTCCCTGGCCAGCTCCCCAGGCATCTCCCGAAATGCCGACGTGCCGCTCCCCAAACTGCCCCAAACTATACACGTGTTCTGAATCCGGGTTATAACTATGCACGCATCGTTACGCTGCGCCCATTGTGGCGCGCGCTGCAGGACCGAAGCGCTAGGAATAAAACTTGGCACGAACCTCGTGGGACCCCCCACCGAAACCTCTTGGGACCTCATGTCCACCCCCGGACGCGCAACTCACCTTCCCACGCTTTGTTTGTGTTTATTACGGCATAACATGTACATATGAACCTCGCAGTGCTGCGTTTGGCCCCTAGTTCTGCTTGTGGGGCGCTTCCCGAAATCCGCCATACGATTCGAGTAATAAGATTATTGCCCTGACCCTCCAGCCATTACCCTGCAAAATTTTTTCTGGGGGGCACAGCCCCCCAGACCCCCAGAAAACATGAACGACGTTGCCATACTTGCCCAGCTTGAACCTGACTTCCCCGCACCTTGCCTGACTTGCGTATACTTCTCTGCTGTCATGCCTCCGTGCGTTCAGCTAGTCTACAGCAACACCCCGTACCCCGCACTTCATCATCACTGTACGCCCGCACTCCTGCCCTGAACACGTGAGGCTGCGCGCCCTCTGCTGGTGCAGCAGCAGTGCCCGGCCGCTGCCGTGCTGTCGCCCTTGCTTTGAGCAAGCCCCCGTCCAATTTATACCTATCAGAAGTACCTAGAGGATGTAATTAGTGGTCCTGGCGGGCAGCAGCTCGCGATAAGCTGGCCTTGGCCTCATGCAGCACGGGCATGCGGTGCCCTTCGAGCCCCCGCCCGGCCCCCGCCCCGCCCCCGCCCGGCCCCCAGCCAGCCTTACGGCCGGTAACGGCTTTGGCGCGCCTTCGGCGCGCTCATTACCGGCTCCGGACATCCACATCCGGATTTATTACCGGAAAGTAATGGTATTACCCAAAATAAAAACACTGCTCCCGAAACCCGGTGGACTGAAAAGATGAGCCCGCTGCAAAGATGAGCCCACCCCAACTTTTGAGAATGGATCCCCCTTTTACCCAGACCGACAACCTTGCCGACAACTTTGAGGGGCCATAACTTTCCCTTCTTGTAATGTCGCCTTCATAACTTTGACGATGAGGTGATGCCGGACCGGACGCCGACTGCGCTGGACGCTGCGGCAGCTGCGGCCCGGCGTGCGGCCCCCAAGCGGAGCCGGGAACAGGCGCAGGCGGCGGCCGCGGCGGGCGAGGCGGCGCTGGCGCTGGCCATCCGGGAGAGCAAGGCGGTCAAACAGGCCTTGGCGACGGCGGCGGCGGTGCGAGCCGCCGCGACAGCCGCGGCGGCGGCGGCAGCAGCGGCCGGGGCCACGGGCACCCCGACGGCGGCCGAGGCCGGGGCGGCCGCGGCGGTGGTCGCGACAGCAGGCGTGAGTGGCACGATGGCCGCCGTAGAGGCCACCGCTGCGGCGGGCGTGGAGCCGGCCTCGCCGCCGGCCGCGCCGGTGTCAACGGCGGGCTTGGGGGGCATCGTGGGCCCGGCAGTCCTGCCCGCGGGGTGGAGCAGCGACGGTGGTGTGGGTGATGAGGGCCTGGCGGGCGGCGTCGGGCAGGGGCTGCTGGGGGATGCGGAGACAGCGCCGGATGCCAACGCGAAGCTGCTGTGTCAGGGCCGGCGGGGCGGTCCTGGCGACTTCATGGACGTTAGCTCGGTTGCCCCGCCCGGGGGCGGGCAGCAGTAATGCGGCGGCCGAAGCAGGCCGCTCCGGGGCCCCGGCCCTTGCGGGTGGGGTCGCATAACGTGCGGGGGCTGCGGAAGCGGGTGCCCCACCTGGGGTGCTCGCGCCTGCACGCCCTGCTGAGCTGCTGGGAACGGCAGCGCCTGGATGTGGTCTGTCTCCAAGAGACGCACGTTCTTGACTCGGACATCGACCTTGTCACGGCGGACCTGGCGGCAGCCGCTCAGCGGCTGCATGCACGCGAGTGGACTGCGTGGTCGGCGCCGGCCCAGAAGCCGGAGGGCCGTCGTGTTACTGGCGGTACGGCAATCCTCATTCGGTCGAGCCTCCTGCAGCAAGGCGCCATGGTGCTCGCTGGCGGCGCAGCTGCCGTGTCGGTGGCGGCTGGCGCGTGGGCGGGCCGCGGTGTTAGTTTGCAGTTGCAGTGGGGTGGCCACACCTTCACGCTGACGTCAGCCTACTTTCCCCTGGCATCCACAGCGCAGCAGGCTTTCATTCGTGAGTGGGTGGGCCTTCGGGCGTCGGGCTCGGGCGAGCACCTCCTGGCAGCTGACTTCAACTTTGTGGCAGATGTGGCGCTGGACACCGTCACTGGCCGGGCGCGCAGCGACGGACCCGCAGCCGCCGCGCTGGCGGCGGCGTGCCCTGGCCTCATTGACGTGTTACGGCGGCGCCACCCGGCTCGCCGCGTGTGTACCTTCTTCCACCCCCACGGGGCGAGTCGGCTGGACCGCATTCTGTGCAGTGGCGGCCTCGAACCGCAGGTCCTGGAGTGCGGCGTCGCCGCCGGGGTGCCCTCCGATCATATGCTTGTGACGGTTGCCCTTGCGGCGTCGCCTGAAGCCGCGCCACCCGCTCGGAGCCTGCCCAGGGCCCACCTCGGTTTCCGGGACTTCAAAGACTTGGATCGTGACTACCGTGCTTGGCTGGGTACGGCCCTGGCGGCACGCCCTACTGATCCTGTTGAGCTGCTGGAGTGGTGGCCGGCCCTTAAACGGGCTGCCGCCACGTCCGCCAACCGCCTGAGCCGGGAAGCTGTTACGAGGCGTGTGGCCGCCAGCCAGCGGGAGGCGGCCGCGCTTGATGCGGCGGCAGCAGCTGCCGCCGCGGTGGAGGCTGGCGGTGATGTGCAGGTGGCGGCGCAGGCGGCCGTGCGGGCGCGGTGCACGGCGGCGGAGGCCGCCGTGGCCGCGGCCGCCGGCGCGGCGCGACGTACGCGCCACGCGTGGCTGCGTGGCGGCGAGAAGCCCTGCCCTCTCCTCACGCGCATGCTGCGGCCGGCGGGTGGGCCGCGCGTGATTGCCAAGTTGAAACAGCCCAATGGCACCACTATACATCCGACCCCACGGTCATGGGGCAGGTGATGGCGCGGTACTGGAGGGACGTCAGCGCCGCGCCGCCGCCCGCTCCGGATGCCCGCACGCAAGTCCTGGATGCGCTGCAACAGCACGGGCGCCGGTGTACAGCCGAAGAGGCGGATCAGCTGGGGCGGGTTGCGGTCTCGGCGGCGGAGGTGCGCGCGGCGCTAGCCGCTGCGCCGGCTGGGCGCGCGGCGGGCCCTGACGGCATACCGGTGGAGTTATACCAACACTATGACAGTGATTTTGCGCCGGTCCTAGCGGATGTGTTTACGGCGGTGGGGGAGGGGGCTGGGGTGCCTGACGGGCTCCTGGATGGCGTGTGGTCTTTCTTCTTTAAGTCGGGCGACCCTACCGAGCCCTCTAATTATCGCCCCATCACGCTGACGGATACCGATTACCGCACCGTTGCCCGGGTGTTGTGCTTGCGACTGCAACCGGTGTTTGGGCGTGTCATAGACCCTGAGCAAACTGCGTTTCTGACGGACCGTCGCATTGCCGATAACGTCCTCTTGCTCCAACTTACTCCTGGCCTGTTGAAAGCCGCCAAAAAGGCCCCGGCTGTGGCGGCCTTCCTCGACTTTTACAAGGCGTATGATACGGTGGACCGCTCTTTTCTGCTCGCGTGTCTGGAGCGCATGGGCGTGGGGGCGGGCTTTCTTACGTGGGTGTCCCGCCTGTTAACTGATACACGTGGGGCGGCGTTGGTGAATGGACGTGTGTCAGGATGGGTGCCGTTGATGGCGGGCGTGCGGCAGGGCTGCCCGTTGGTTCCGTTGCTCTACCTCGCTGTGGCACAAGCCCTTCTGTCATGGCTACGCAGCCGGGGGCATGGTGTGCTCGCTAACCTTGCGTCGGTGCTGGCGTCCCAGTATGCGGATGATTGCACGCCGTTTCTGGAGGGGTTTCAGGCGGTGCCGGGGTTCCTGGCGGACATGGATGTGTTTCGGCGGGCGTCTGGACAACGGTTAAATATGACTAAAGTTGAACTGATGGTGATGGGGACGGTCGGCGGTGCTGGCGCCCTGCCGGCCGGCATGGCTGGCCCGCCCCTGCCCCCTGGCTGGCGTGTGGTGCCGGCGGCCAAGTCACTAGGGGTGCATTACGGGGATTGGGGCGCATGCTCCCCACCAGTTACGTTTGAGGCCGTGATGGGGGTGCTGAGCAAAATCGCGCGCATGCCCGTGTCCATGTTTGGTCGGGCGGCCGCGGCGTCGGCTTATGCTTTGGGCAAGGTCCTGTATCATTTGGAATTTGCGGGTCTTCCCCAACTGTACGTTGTTGACCGGCTGCTAGCCAGGGTAGCGGCGGTGGTGGATCGGCGACTGTCGCCGGCCCAGTTTGATGCCAGCCCACATGCACGCCCGGTTGGCCTCTCCATTGACCTTATGCAACTGCCTCCGGCGGTGGGGGGGGGCGGGCCTGTTGCCGCTGGTGCCGCATGTGAAAGCGCGGCAAGCCGGTCTCGCGGTCCGGTGTGTGTTGGGTGTGTGTGGTCTGCTGCCGTACGTGCCCCCGTGGACCCGGGTCGCGGCGGCGTGGCTGCGCCAGGTGCACCCGGCGGCAACGCCCCTGCGTCTCTTGGTGCGGGGGGCCGCGGACCGTGTGCTGAATAAGCCGCTCACCCCGGCGGGCAAGCCGTTTGCGCGCCTGCTGAAAGCCATGACTGCATTGCCCGCGGTGACTCTTGTGGCGCCGCCCGAGCCGGGCGCGTGGGTGAGTCATGTGCCGTTGTGGGCTAACCCGGCGCTGTGTGTGGACGGCCGCACGTGGGAATTGGCTTTCGCGGATTTGTTCGCTCTGCCGGGACTGGCGTGTGTGGGCCAGCTGGTTGCAGCGCATGACGGCCTGAACGAACTGCGGCAGGCATTGACAAGCCCTTGGGCGGAGGGCTCCCGGTCTGGTGAAGCGTGTGCGGATATGTATGTGACTGCTGTGTGGAGGCGGGTGCTGCACTGGAGCACGCGGGCACGCCTGCCGTCGCCCCTGCCGGGGCCGGCGTCGCCTCAAGAGGCGGCCGACCGGTTTGCGGCGGCGGTGGCCCTTCTTCCCGCTGGCTGGGCTGCCGCCGCGCGTGCGGCCCAGCTGGCTCGGGGGCCTGCCGCCGCGCTGCCGCTCCCGGTGGCCGACGTCGTGAGTGCTACGGCGGAGTCGGTGCAACGGGTGGTGCGGGGACTTGGATGGTTGCAGTGCGGGGGGCCGCCCATCCTGCTCACTGCCTACACGGTGAAGGCGGGGACCGTGCTACAAATGGCTCCACAGTTCGCCGCCCTGAAGGCTAAGCATTTGCAGTATGTGTGCGATGCGGGTGTGTCGGGGGTGGGGGCTGCCCTGGCGGCGGGGGCCTTCGTGTGCACCTTGGCCCGCTTGTGGTCGCTGAAATGGGAGAATCATCATAAGGAAGCACTGTGGCGTGTGGCCGCCAACGCTTGCTGGGCGTTTCCACGGCATGCTAGCGAGCGGGCGCAAGGCGTTACTGTTGACCCGTGTTGGGCGTGTGGGGTGGACATGCAGGATGGGGACCGGCGTCACTGGTTTTGGGACTGCACTGTTGCGCTGTCACTGCGGGAAAGTATGGGGATGGCTATGGGTTTCCTGCCGGAGGAGGCTCTAAGTGCCTTCTCTCGTGAGGAGTTGTGGTTAGTGCGCCCGCCTGCGGGGCTTGCGCCACCTGTGTGGGATGTGGTGTGTCTCGCTGCTATGTCTGCCCTGGACTTTGGTCGGCAGCGTGTGGTTATGGCCGGGTTGGCGGCGCGAGCGAAGCTGCCGTCGGCCCGGGTGCTGAGCATTGGACTTGCCGTCGTAGCTGACTTCTGGGGTCGTCTCCAGACGTTTGTGACTTTGGGTATCAGGCCACAGGGTTGGGACGCTGTGCCGTTTGCGCATCCCTTCATATCTCGGGCTGTTGGTGACGGCATGGTTTTGCGCTTGCCGTATGACGCTGATTCCCCGCCCCCCTCGCCGTGAGAGGTTGTGCGTGGTTGGTGGCTCTGTGTGTGGGCAGGATGCACGTGTGGGCGACCGTTCTAGTACCTGGACGCTTGCGCCCTGGTTAGTGCGTGCGCTGTGCGTGTGTCCTACGGCCTAGACGTTTCCCGGCACTCCTGTGCCTAGGCTTGTGGCGTTGAGGCACAGCGGTGGGGCTCTGGCGGGTTGAGGCTTGGCTAGGACTCACTGTGCGCGGAGTCACACGGACTTTGCCCGCGGGAGGGTTTGCAGCAAAGTCGGGGTTGGGCCCTGATAGCATGTGATGGCTCGGCGTCTTCGGGAGCTGGGACTGTCCCCTCTGTAACATCCGCATCCATAACTTTGCACCCAGAAACCCATTTTCGATTTTGACAGCGGATTCGTTGTTTTATCGTTGAGCGCTATCTATTTAAAGCATGGGGTCTGTTTCGGAAGAATTCTAACCCCCCGAGTCACGCGGCTGAAGTACTGAAGTGGGGCCGTTAAGTTAACGGCTCCACGGAGCGTCGACACCTATCGAGGAGGAATCGATGTACTGTGTTAGGAGCGAAGTCTGCAAAGGAACAGGCGGAACAGGGGATACGGTTTTGGCCAAGGTGTGGAATCAAGTGTGGAATGTGTGGGGCGCGGAAGTCAAGGAGGAGCGACGGCTGACAGGCAGGCGCTGCGACACTTGCTGAGACACGCACGGCAAGTCGCCCCTTTCACCCCTTCGGCAATTGGCACCATCACTCAACCCGAGCACGACAGTGCACGTCAAACCACTCCTAGTTTGCCGCTCACCCTTCGTATTCTCTGCGGGAAACACATGAATGGACAGGGAAGGCAGTGGGCAGAAGATGGGTATTATGGACGTTTCATTTAAATGCGTAGATGCGACGTTCTTGGGAATCTTGGCTCAGTCTTTGCGCCCGTGCTGGGTATGTGGTAAGGCGAGGCGCGGTGGGTATCGGGTGTCACGCGATAGCAAGTAACCGGTATGGCGTGTGTCGGCACCAGGGTTTGGCTGTCGGAGGAGGCTTGGATTAGTCACGAAGGCGCAGGGTCTAGGTGACCAGGCCTAAAGACGGAATTGATGTAGGTTTATGTAGGATAGGGTTTATCACCAGCGTGCCAGGCGCGGGAACTCCTGGCGTCGAGCCGTGCACGGCGTCACGGTCCGCACGGTCACAACCGGTTTGGGCTTGAGAACTCTGAGTCTGAACCCTATTTGGTCACGTCGGGGATTCGACTTGACATACTCCTGTATCACCTTGTAAGCAGAAGGATTAAACACTAATCTTATCGGCGCTTGAAGTTGAACAAACTCAGTATGAACTCTTTGAACGAGTTCTGACGGCGCTCACCTGAAAATAACGTTGTGAACCATGGAAACCGCGTAATTCTAGTCGCACGTCACGAGCTACCCTGCGTCTATCAGCCTGCTCGATAATGGCCGGGTGCGCAGCTCGGCCGAGGACCTAAGCTCGGACACACCTGTAATAACGCTTCTGCATGAGCAGCAGAAATGATTGCCAGTTGGGGTGTGACTATACGAATTGGCACTGGCGCCAGCGGCTCTGATGCGAACTTTTGGGGCCCCTAAAGGCCTGGGTATATGGGGCAACCCATTCATGTAGCCATATGGCTGCTACTGCTATTGGGAGGCTTCTTCGAGGCCGCCCGGGGCTCGGCGCGGCCATGTATTTCTCTCTCCGCCTGGGAGCCGCTCCGCTCGCTGCACGACGCGTGAGTAGATGAAAGGAGCCACTATGTCGGGATGGTGATTGCGCGGGCTTTTCGACTGTCCACCTGCTCACGTGCCTGCTCTGAGGGACCCCTGTGGGAAACCGGCTACGGCACGGTTTTGTTGGCCCGGCCCAATGATCGACGGCGCTCTTGCCATCCCCCCGATTCCTCATCCTCATGGTTTCGTTGCATGCCGCTGCTGGTGTTACAGGTGCTCCACCGAGACGACGTCCAACCCAGATGGCCCCACGCTTGTGTCGCAGCGTCGGGCCGTGCGGGAGCCCCTGCTGGCGATCACGCTGCAGTGCCTGGCCGCCGACACCTCGGCGCTCGCGGTGAGGCCCACCGCTGTTGCCGATGGAATGTAGCTATCTGCAAGGTTGCTGGAGGCTGGTTGCACGGCGTTGTGCTCTTCCAGGCAGCAGCAGCGGGCTCCGCAGCTAGCACCGGAGCGCACGGGGCGCCGTGCGTGTTGATGCAGGTTTTGGGCGAAACGCGTGCCGCCTCAACATCGTAATCGAGCCGCCATCTCCTTGATTGCAGGAGATCCAGTTTGCGGCAGATGACGTGGTGCCCGGGACGCCAGCGGCTCGGTGGCTGGCGGAGCGTGCGGCGCGCTTTGCCGGCGTCACCACTGCTGGTGTGCAGCTACGTCTGGCGTCGGGGCGGGCTGATGGCGGCGGCGGTAGCGCCATCGCGCAGCCTTCGCCGCCGCTTCCGGTTGCTACTGCCGCTACCCCTGTGCCCCGTGCGGGGCTGCAGCCGGCTGTAGCACCGGTGGCTCCGTACGGGCTCCGTGTGGATGTGGCGGCGGAGCTGGGGGCCCTGGCGGAGGCAGGTGCGACCGCGTGCACGCGTGCATGCATGGCACAAGAGCACGAAGCATACGGCACATGTCCTTCTAGCCAATAGCTAGATACACAACTTCTTCACGACTTGCCCGAACCCACCCGTGCCGACCCTGCAGGCACGTTGCTACCCCTGGGTCCGCTGCTGGCTCGTGACTCGCTGTTGGGCTGGTCCGGCGTCAGCAGCAGCCTGAGTGGGGCCGCCGAGTACAATGGACAGGTGGGTGTGGATGCATGGGTGTAGCCGCGCCGGTCGGAGGAAGGCACCTGCATGCATCTGCGATGCGCGCATGCGCGTGCACCAGGCTGGACGGGGCATGCAGATAGGTTACTGCAGCTTGCAGGAGCGGGGAGGCCGCAGGGCCGCGTCTCGCTGCATGCGTCTCATCCAAGCATGGCTTGCTTGCGGCATCGCTGCCCCACACAAAACGTAACGTGCGTACGTGCACATGCCGCAGGTGGTTGGCCTGCCGGTGTATCTGCCCTACATCGCGGCTGCGGCGTCGGCGCCTGCTGCCGCCCGCCGGCACCTCCATGCGCTCAGCAGCACCAACACAAACACCGCCAGCAACACCAACACCAGCGGCAGCAGCGGCAGCACTAGCAGCACCGATGCCGGGCACACATCGTCATCATCAGCACTGGCAGTAGCAATGAAGGCGGCTGCGGCCGCCAGTGCCGACGTTGGCGGCGGCGCCATGCTGCTGCTGTACCGCCGCGATCTGCTGGCGGCGGCGGGGCTGGCGGCGCCGCCAGCCACGTGGGTGCAGCTGCTGGCGGCGGCGGCGGCCCTGGACGGCCGGGACGGCGACGGAGATGGCGTGCCGGAGGCGGGCGTGTGTGTGCAATGGCACCCAGGTGCGCGAGGTGGTGGGATGCTGGGACGGTGGGAAAGGCTCATACGGTGCTGGGATTGCTATGCCAAGGCGCCTCGCTGTGCGCCCGGCCCACCAATGAGCCCATTGCGGCGCTGTGCGACACATGCGTACTCGCTCCTGCTGCCTGCCGCAGAGTGCATCAGCCCCGCTGCTTCCGTGAACTCCAGCAGCAGTGGAAACACCACTGTCGACCTCCTGGAGGCGGCCAGGCTGGCGCCACTTGCGCTGTCGGTGCTGGCGCCGTTTCTGCAGTCCGACCCAACCCGGCCCGGCATGCACTTCCACTATACCCGCCTGCTCGCCCCCGGCGCCAACGCCACCCTCACGCCCTTGCTAGACAACGCTGCTACAGCCGAGGCGTTTCAGCTACTGCTTCGGCTGTGGCGGGCCAGCGCGCTGACAGCCAGGGCGGCGGCGGCGGCAGTGGCAGCGGCGGCTGTAGCAGGAGGGGCGGCTGGTGGCAGTAGCAGAGCTTGCGAGGCGGCTGTAGCGAGGGCCTTCCACGAGGGGCGGTGCGCGATGGCGCTGGGCACCCTTGCCGACTTCAAGGTGTGGAGCGCACTGGCGCGCACTGTGTGCTGGTTGTCGGGGCCTCTGACATGGTGTTGGAAAATGCTCGCCTGCGTCTCCTCATTATGTCTGCATTGTGTTGTACCGACCTCGTGTCCTCGACATTCATACACATACGCTCACGAAACGCACAGGCCGCCAGCCACGCATCCTCCCCCGCCAACTCCCTGCGTGGCCGCCTGGCCGCCGCGCCCCTGCCCGGCACCACCCGTGTCTTGCTGCGGTCGGTGGGTGGCGGCGCGGCCGGCGGCAGCAACACCACGGTGCAGCTGCTGGCGGCGGGCTCGTCTGCGGGCCTGCAGCTGGTCAACTGCACCTCGCTGCTGTGCCCCCTGGCCACCGAAACCACACGTGACGAGGTGGGTGGGCGGCTAGGTGTGCGTGCGTGCGTGCGTGCGGTACTGAAGCGGCATGCCGACTGGTTCGGTGCGGCTTTGGCCGGGATCGTCATGTGAATTGTGTTAAACAGCACAAGGGAAGGAAACACGCTTGTGCATTTCTGTGAGTGCCGACGAGCTGCTGAAGCAGCGCATCTCCTCGTGTCCACCATGCAGCACGGCTTCACACGCCCCGTGAACCGCGCCACGTACCTCGCACCCACCATCCTCATGGTCGCGGCCACAGCCGACAGCCGCAGTAGCACCAGTAGCATAACGTCTAGCAGCAGCAGCAGCAGCAACAGCAGCGGCAGTAGCCAAGGCGACCGGGATGTGGCTGCGCTGCTGTCGTACTACCTGGCGTCTGACGTGGCGGGCGCGGCGCTGGACACGGCGGCTGTGCTGGATCCAGACTTGGGTGCGTGTGTCCTTGGGAGTTTGGGCGTTTGCTGTCGGTGTGCGCCGGCTGTGTCCATAGTCCTTAGGTTGGCTTCTTGCGTCGTTCTCATGACATTGGTGCGAAATGCCCGCAGGCATGGTGCCGGCTCGCCTAGACCAGACGGCGCCGGAGCTGTGGGCGGCCGCCGGCTACGACCACGGTGACGCGGCGGCGGTGCTGCCAGCTTACCGGTCGGCGCTAGCTTCGCCCAACCCCGCCTACCCGCTACGCATGCGAGGGCAGGCCGCGTTCGGGTGCGTCATGTCTGAGTCAGCTCCCATGTGTGTGCTATTCGCCTGACGTGCCTTGTTGTGTTGTGGTTGGGGTCGCTGGCTGGCTGGTTGGCTGGTGGGTACCTCATGCTGGGGTCCGCTGGGGCGGCGGCCGCGCGCACGAGCACCTAAGCACGTCCACTCATCCATCTGATTGATCCATTTGCCGCATGCAGCGCGGTCCTGGCGGAGCTTCTGGCAGGCCTGGTGGCCGACGGCGCCGCCTCGGCAGCCACACGGCTGCCCGCACGGCTGGCGGCGGCGCAAGCAACCGCCGCTGCGGCGTACAACGCCGCCGCCAACCCTACCGCCTTTTCCGACTACCGCCGCTCCATCAGCAGCCAACTGCCGCTGCCCTCGCCGCCGCCGCCGCCACCGGGCGCCGCCGCCGGCGGCTCGGGTTCTGGCGGCGTCGGCGCGCCGCCTGGGGACGGCGCCGCCGGCAGCAGCGGCGGCGACGGTATGCCGAGCTGGGCGATAACGTTGGTGGGCTGTGTGGGCTGCGTGGCGGTGGCGGCCGGGCTGGTGCTATTGGTTCGTAAGGGACGGCTGGTGCGCGGCTGGCTGCGGTTCGCGGAGCGGCCCAAGGAGGCGCCGGGGCCGGGGCCCGATACAACGTTGCTGCTTTCAGGTGTGTGCGGCCCCATGCGGTGGTTAGCAGCCAGTAGGTTGCCGAGCCTGCCGCGAATCTGGAACGTGTTGCTCGCCAGGACTAGGACTCCAAGCAATGACCTGCAAGGAACGTCATGGCTGAAGGGCTCGTCACCAGCTGCAACTGTCGCGGTATGCCCTCTGCGCACCGCCCGCACGTGCACGCGCTCCTGCTGCAGACATTGCCGACAGCACAACGCTGTGGGAGGTGCTGTCGGCGGACGTGATGGACCGGTCCGTGCGGCTGCACAGGTGCGGGCGGGCGTGCGGGCAGGCGGGCGGGCGGGCGGGCGGGCAGGCGGGCAGGCGGGCGTGTGTGCGGGCGGGCGTGCGGGCAGGCAGGCGTGTGTGCGGGCGGGCGTGCGGGCAGGTGGGCTTGATTGTCGCGCTCCTAGAAACATCCGCTTTGGGTTGCGGTAGGGAAGGGCTTGGGGGCGCCTCTCGGAACCAGGGTTCCGGGTAGCCGAATACGGTACGGAGCTCTGCGGTTTCACAAATGCAACTGCACGTGCGCCACCAAGTTCATTCGGCCTCCTGGTATCGGTACCTTCCCACCCTCCATCTGCAGCATGGCTGTGCGGCACCTGCTGCTGCGCCACCGCGGCTTCGAGTCGGCCACGGAGGGCGACGCCTTCATAGCCGCCTTCGCCAACCCAATGACAGCACTCAACTTCTGCGTCGACCTGCAGGTGCGCGCGTGGGACCCGTGTGTGCGTGGCTGCGTGCACTTGTGCACGTGTGTGCGCTTGTGCACGCGTGTTACAAATACACGGAGGAGAGAATGCATATGGGCGTAGTCCTTCATGCAACAACACCGGTTGACGCCCTAGTGCCTTGAGCTGGTGATGCGCTAGCAAGTGAGCTTGATTGGGTTTGCACGGTATGCACAACGGCTGCTGGCGCCGCCTGCCCCGGCCGCCGCCGCCACCACACCAGGTGACGCTGTTGGCGCTGGACTGGCCGAACGAGCTGCTGGAGAGGCCGGAGGCGGCGCCCGCGTATGCCGTCACCGCAGTGTGAGTGTGGTCTGTGCAGCAGTGCTTGGGCACGTGCGGCCTCTGGCATTACGTGCTACCTTAGCCCGCGCCTGGCACGCGCGTACCGTGTATGCATGACTAACGCTCGCCTCCACTACCTTCACCGGTTGCACACAGGGCACTTAACCAGCGGCGACGGGGCTCGGTGGATCCGTTTGCCGCTCGACAACCCCGGCGCTACACCGGCGGCGGATCATATGAGGGCGGCGCCGCCGTCAGCATGTGGAATGGGAGTACGGACAGCCGGCCGCAGCCGCCCTCGCCGTTCTACGGCCCGCCGAACTTTGGTGAGTCGTAACGGAGTGCCGGTTAACTCGCACCTCACTTCATTCGTGGGTGAGCTCTATGTCGTATATACGGTATTAATGGCGCTTGAACTGCTGCAGGCAAAGCAGATTAGTTGCTGGAAGCGAGGCTGATCTCACAACTCGTCACGATGCCCTGCTTTCGCCGTTTGGCCGCCTCGCCGCTTTGCTTGCAGGCGTGGCATACTCGGAGGGCGGGAGCCGGCGTGGGGGCTCTAAGCACGGGGCCGACCCCTCTGCCGACCGCAGCAGTCGGACACGAGGGCCCGGCGCCGGGAGTAGCAGCGGCGAAGTGATTACCTACAGTAACCCGCACTTCCAGCAGCGCTCGGCACCTGCTGCATCTATGAATGCATTTGGCAGCAGCGGCCGGGCAGCACTATTGCCGGTCCCCGCCAAACGCGCACATGGCGGCGACGGTCAACCAACTGCAGCTACCAGCAGTCGCACGCCAGCTGGCGGCGACGGTCAAGCAACACCCGGTGACGGTGTCGCCGACGGCCAACAGGGACACACCTTACATGGCGAGCCCAGTCAGTATGACGCTGTCCGGGACTCTGCTGACGTCACCAGCAGCAGGGCCCGGCCGCCACAAGCAGCCGGCTCGGCCGCCGCCGCCGCCGCCGGCACGGCACCGTCGCCCTTCGCACGCCACAGCGGCCCCGGTGCAGATGGGGGGCTGCATGCGCTGCTGGCACAGGCGCTTCAGCCACCTCAGCCGGCCGCGCATGCCACAGGCGCGCCAGCCGGAACAGCTGCCGCAGCAGCGCCTGCGCCGGAAGCTGCGGCCTCCGGCCTCGTGTGGCGCGGCGGCGGCACCGTTGGGCTTGCCAGCGGCGCAGGTGTGAGCGGCGGCGGCAACGGATGGAGCCGTGGCGGCGCTCGCAGCAGTCCGGGCTCGCCTGTGCATGGGGGTGTCCCCTCAGGTCACGTTGCTAGCGGCGGCACCGGCACCGGTGGAGGGCTGCTGCCGCCCTCTCCGCGGTCCCAGCTACAGCCGCAGCTACTGCTGCTGCCGCAGCTGTATCTGCAGCTCCCGCAGCACTCCCATCCGCATCATCATCAACACCACCCCCAACATCATCACCATGTCAAGCGCGCGCACTCGCGCAGCCGCCTTTCGGCATCGAGCCCTAGGGCTGCTGATGCGGTGGAAGCAGCAGCAGAGGCGGGAGGCAGTAGCAGGCTGGCAGCTGGGCCGTTCAGCCTTGCTGCCCCTGCGGCTGCTGCCCAGGGCGGTAACTCGAATGCAAGCTCTGCTCCCGGCGGCCTTACGGCAGTTGCGCTGCCTTCTGCACCCGGGCCCGGGCCCTGGCCTGGGCTGGAGCAATCGCTGGTGCGCAGTGCGACTGCCACTGCTGCTGTCATCAGCAGCCTTGGCGTAGGTGGTGCGTTTGGCAGCAGCTTCAGTGCCGGCGCTGTCCCCGGCAGCTGCAGTGGCGCCGTGACGGCAGCTGTGCTGCGGCTTTTGTCCGACGAGCCGGCTGGTCCGCCTCAGCCTCAGCCGCAGCAGCCTGGAGCCTGGACCAGCCCTCTAGAGTCAGAGTTGCCCGTGCCCAGCCGCCGCGCGGCGATCCCGCCGCCGTCAGCTGCCGAGTCAGCGCGGCGCGAGGCTTCTGCTGCTGAGGCGGAGTACACCAATTTTGTCCCGGTACCGCTGGCAGAGCTGCCGGTGGGCGCGGCAGCCGTGGCCGAAGCGCTTGAGGTTGCAGAGGAGCTCTCTGTGGACCCCGGCGGCGTTGCTGCCAGTGCCGCCGCGGCTGCCTCTGCCATCGCCGCCGCCGCCGCAGAAAGCAGTGGCGACATACCGGTGATGCGCATGCTGGGCGGAGAGGCGGTGGCCGCTGCTGCAACCGCTACGCCGACGGCTCTGGCGCCACGGCCACCGCTGCCGCACAACGCCGCCGCCAGCAGCCAGCGCAAGCTGCTAACCCAGATGGCGATGGGCAGCCGGCCGGCCACCACCAACGGCGGCGTCAGCGGCGGCCCGACTGCCGAGCAGCTGGGAGCCGCCGCCGGCGCGGATGTCAGTGGCGGCGGTGGCGGCGGGAGCCGTGGCGGCGGTGGCGACAGCGTATCGTTGGCTTCGTTCACGATGCCGCAGCTGCCGTCGAGCATTCTCGGAGATCCAACGTTGTTGCTGACGGGTTCTGGGCAGCTGAACCTGCGACCGCAGCAGCTGCAACACCGCGGCCATAGCATAAGTGGAGGCCCCATGGCGGGCCAGGCTGGTGGTGCTTCCTCCAGCGGTGAGAGCGCAAAGGGTTGGCTTTGATGTCGCCATATTCTGCTGGTCATGGCGTCACCATTTATTGATTATAAAATGTATGTGCCTTGCGTAGCTGACATGCACCGCCCTGCCCTTTGTTTGGTTGCTCCGTGCGCAGGCCGCCACCAGCACACGGATCTTGTACGGCGGCTGTACGGCAAGGTATCGAATGCGGCCGCCACAGCCGCCGCGGTTGTAACAGGCGCCGCCACATCCACTGCGGGGTCGAACAGCGGCGCAGGCGGCGGTGCGCGCGCGGGCGGCGGATACGGCGGCTGCGGCGAGGACCGCCAGCCTAGCTACCACGTAATCGATGGTGGGCGGCTTCAGTGTTTCTTTTACTGCGCTCTAGCTCGCAGCTATTGCTTTTGCTTCAAGTGCTGGCCTTGGGCCAAGAGTGTTCGCCCGTCCGGCATACCGCACGCGCACTCACCCTTTCCTGCCCCTTCCTATGCGTCCAACAATCCACGCACATGCAGCCGACGACAACGCCGACTTTCTAGACGCTTCAAACCACCGCCGTTGCAGCCCACCGCGTAGTGCTGCGGTTGCAGCCGGTGGCAGCGGCCGCGGCAGCGGCGGCGGCGCGGGGCCGGCGGCGACGGCCGCGATGGCTGCTGTGTCATACATGTCCCATATGCGGCGGCTTTGGCACCCGGCGCGCGAGGACCAGGCGGGGGCGCTGCTCATCCACCGGTGAGCGGGCACTTGCATGCAGCCCTTTTGCTGTTACTGTTGCTGTGACTGTTGTTGTTGCAGGCCAATGAAGCGCGGAAACGTGCAGACGCGCAGTGGAGAGTGCCTAGCGGTAGTAGAGCGCCGATCAATTGTCATTCGCCCCGGAGCGCCCTCCACTCTGTCGCATAGCTTCAGAACCTGGTTGACTTGCAACTCCTCGACTCTCCCTTGTGTCCTTGCTCGCAGCGGCCTGCGCCTGCGCCTGGGCTTTCACGCGGGGCTGCTCAGCGCTGCCGAGGTGAACTCCAACGCCGCCACCGGCCGCGCGGCCTACAGCGGCGTGTTCATGGCCGTGGCTCGAGAGGTGTCCAACGCCGGGCCGGGGGGCTGCGTGATGATGAGCGAGGCGGCGCGAAGGCGGCTGGTGGCGGCGGTGAGGACAGCGGTTAGGGGGGCGGCGGCGTGGGACTGGGGGCCGGCGGGATGCCCCACACACAGTGACACCCGCACTGCGGCAAGTCGATGAACCCTGACGCCCCAATTTCCAATCCCAACCAAGAATAAACCCAAAACCCAAAACCCAACTCCGTGCAGGGCGCTTTCAAGTCCAGCACATCCCTGGGCTGTTGTTACATGGGGCACTATGGAGGCACCGACTCCTCGGCAGCCACCGCCGCCGCCGTGGCGGCCGCCGCGGCCGCTGCCTGCGCCGCCGCCTGCGACCTGGCTGTTGTGGACGGCGCGGCGGGCTGCTGGCCGCAGGAGGCTCAGCAGGCCATGCGCGCCACTGATACCGCTCCCACGGATGCTGCCGTAGTGGAGCAAACTCCGGTTCAAGCCATGGCTCTGCCGCTGTCTGCCGCCACGGGTGCGGCGGCTGCGGCAGCGGCCGTGTGCACCGGCGGCGGCGCACCGCTGGCGGCGGCGCCCACAGCGCCATCGCGCACCTGGGCCCCGGACAGAGTGGTTGCAGGCAGTGGGGGCCACATCACCCCGATGTACCAGCGCATTGGCGGAGGTGCGGCTGTTGCTGCTGCTGCCATCGGTCCTCCTCGCGGCAGCATTGCTGCGGCCGTCATCGCAGCCATCGGCCGCAGCAGTGTAGTGGAGGACTCAGCGCACGCCGCGAACGCTTACAACGAAGGGCTGGAAAGCGAAGCCGCGCCCTCCACAGCAGCAGCGGCGGCGGCAGTGGCGGCAGCAGTGCTGCCGAGTCCT
The DNA here is from genome assembly GCF_000002595.2 of Chlamydomonas reinhardtii. Taxonomy (NCBI): domain Eukaryota; kingdom Viridiplantae; phylum Chlorophyta; class Chlorophyceae; order Chlamydomonadales; family Chlamydomonadaceae; genus Chlamydomonas; species Chlamydomonas reinhardtii. Next base: position 7,747,542 of record NC_057006.1, read on the forward strand.
TTCTGCAAGCCTGGCGACATGTTACGCGAATTCGCAGCGGAGGCGGAGGAGGCGGCGGCGATGACGACGACAGCACCACCGGCTGGCGACGTGGACTCAGCCACCGTCGGAGTCACTGCGGCCTCCTGTCGCCCGTCGCCGTCATACCACCCCCAGTCGCATGCCTCGACCGCCGTCGCCTCGCACTCACACGACACAAACGCTGGAGCGCTGCGCCGCACCGGCGGCGGAGCCGCCGCTGCTGGCAGCGGCGGCGGCGGCGTCAGCTGGCTTGCGGCGCCGTCGGGCCTAGCGCTCTACCAGTTGACCGGGGGCCCTTGCGAGCTGTTCACGGCGCGCATGGTGCTGCAGGCGATGCCGCTCAGCCGCGCGGGCGACATACGACTGGCGGGCAGCCCGGTGGCGCCGGTGTGGGGCGGCGCGCTGGCGGTGGCGGAGGTGCACGTGCAGGTAGGTGGACATGCGTGCGTGCGTGCGTGCGTGCGGGCGGGCGGGGGTGATGGAACGGACGGCGCCCGGCGGCACGCTTGGGTTTGACTAAACGCTGCCCAAGTGGCATCATAGAGAGTAGGGTGATGGGTTTGTGCTGCCATGATGGGAGGCCGCGATTGAATCTGCGTGCCCGTATGTCAAGTTGTGCGCTGATGCATGTGCAGGGCGTGGAAGCAATCCTGGCGTGGAATCTGGAACTCGGCACGGAGGCGTTGCAGTTGTGCCTCACAGCCATGCGACGTCTGGCCGTGCTGCGCGGGGACAGCGACCGCAGCGACCGCAACGGCGGCGGCGGCGGCGCCGTCCGCGGCGGCCAGGCGCTTCTTGCCGGCGGCGGTGCAGATGAAAGTGTCAACAAGGGCAGGGCTGTGCCGATGGATCAGGGGAGCGGCAGCCAGCAGGGCTGCGGCATCTACTTTTGCACGGAGGACGACCACCTGGCCTCATCACTTGGCGGCGTGCACACCGCGGGCGGTGGCGGCGCCTGGTGGCCCTTCAGTCGCAGGCAACCCGCCGCATCCCCGGCTCTGATGGGCGCTACCCGCGGCAGCGGCAGCGGCAGCAACCGCGGTGGCAAGGCGGCAGCCGGCGACCTGCTGACAGCTAATGACGCCGCCGCCGCCACGGCCAATGGTGGAGGGGCCGGCGGCGGCGGTGCGGCGGCGGGCGGATTCATGGCGACGGGGCGTATGGTGGCGGTGGCGGAGGACGCCTCGGCGCTGGTGGGCTGGGCGGCGGACGTGCTGAGCGCTGTGCCGCGGCTGCCGTGGCGGGAGGAACTGTTGGAGCATCACTACTGCGCGGAGGTTGCGGCGGTGGTGAGCCGGAGCGGCGGCAGCGGCGGCTCCGCTGGCTCCGCCGGCACGACAGCTGCAGCTGGCGGCGGCGCCGGAGGCCGCATCACATCTGCAGGCCATGGAGCGCACCCAGCTTCTGGGAACGGTGCCGGTGTTGGTAGTGGGGGTGCTACCACTGCCGCTACTATCGCTGGCTTGGCAGCCTCTGTGTCACTGGCTGGCCGCGCGGCATCCTGCGCCTCGTCGCCGCCGGGCTCACCGCGACCGAGCGGCTTCACACTGCACGCCAGCGGCATGAGCATGTGTGACACAGGGCCCAGATCTGCCGCCGCCGCCCACGGCAACAGCCAAGCGCTGCTGGAGATCGAACCCTACACCAGCGGAGGCGGTGGTGGCGGCGCTTCTGCGGCCTTTGCAGCCGGAAGCCACTCGCCGGTGGCTCCCGCTCCGACCTCGTCGCGCGCTGGCGGCGGCGGGTTGCTGGCGGGCGCCCGCGCGAGGCTGGGACTGAGCAGTCCCAGGGCCCCCCGCGGCTTGCTCACGCCTGGTGTGTCCATCGCGCTACCCGAGGATGCGGCACTCAGCGACGCACTGGCCTCCTCCTTCCTGGCGAGCGGCCTGGCTACTGCCAAGGCAGTGCTGGCGGCGCCGCCGCCGCCGCAGCCGTCAGCAGGCAGCATGCGCTCTCCGCGACTGTGGGGCCCGCACGTGTTGCACTCTCCCGGCGGCCGCATTCCGCACAAGGTGTCTGCGGGCAGCAGCGGTGCCGTCAGCGGCGGTGGTGCTGCTACTGCCACGGCCCACAACCGCACGTCCATGGACCTGACGCCCAACGCTCGCGGCAACAGCACCTCCACCGGCTTTGGCGTAGGCACGGTGTCTGGGCCGCTGCCGCAGCGGGCGCTCCGCCCCAGCAGTGCCCACTGCCCGCGCCCCGCGGCTGTTGATAGTGCCCTCTCCGCCGCCGTGGCGGCCGCCGCCGCCAGTGGCAGCGCCGCCGCCGCCAGTGGCAGCGCCGCCGCCGCCAGTGGCACCGCCGCCGCCGGCCTGGGCGCAGCAGTGCCGGGCGCATTGCCGCAACATAATGCCGGCGTGTCTGGACCGCTCGGCGGCAGTGGCTCCCTCATGCATGCAGCCATCGCGGAGGCTGTCTCCATCGCCGCCGCTTCTGCAGGCGGCCGCGGCGGCGGCGCGTCGCCTGGCCTAGACCGCGAGGACAGCTGGTCCAACAGCCTGATTGAGCACATCGGTGATGACGCCGAAACCATTGACGAAGAGGACCTGGATGCAGATGGTGACGCCGTCCACGAGGTCGTTGCCAGTAGCATGGATGGCGGCTCTGGCGGGAGCGGCAGGGGCGGCAGGGCAGCCTCCGGCGCGCCCTCACGGAGCCTCAGCCACCTGGGCGGCGCCGCCGCCGCCACACGCCGCGCGTCATCACAGGGCTTAGTGGTCAGCTACCCGCGTGCACCGCGCCACTCCCCGCCCCACTCCAGGTCCAGCTTCGTCGCGCTTCTGCCGCTGGCGCCGCCGGCGGATGCTGCATCCCGGAGGACTGCACCCGGCTTCGCAGCTGCAGCCGGCGCCGTCGGCGCCTGCGGCGGCTCGGTCGATGCTACAGCCTCAATTGCAACGGTCGAGGAAGGTGAGGCTTACACGGCGCCCTTGCACCTGCCATCGGCAGCTGCAGCCGCCGCCGGTGTGGGGCGCTCGCTCCTGTCGCCGCATGCACACCGCGGTGTCGCCAGCCGGCCGCCGTCGTCAGCCCTCCGCACCAGTGCGCGCTTCTACAGGAGCAGCACGACCGGCTTGGTGGGCGGCGGCAGCAGTAGGGGCGTTGTTGGCGGAGTCGGTGGAGGCGGCAGCCCAGGCAGCGTTACGTTTGGCACATACCGCACCGCCGGCAGCAAAATGCACAGCGACGGGCATTCGTCCGCCGCCGGCGCCGATGCAGTGGGTGCCATTGCCCGGTCTGCTACCGCCACCACCAACAGCGGAGGCGGCGGCGGTGGGCGGGTGCTGGTGACATCGGTCCGGCAAGCGGCGGCCAGGGCGCCGGCGGTGTCGCTGTCACCGCCGCGGGCCGGTGCCAGTCGCGGCGCTGATGCGGCATCTGCTGCCGCTAGCAGCCTGCTCCAGCAGCGCACGCGACCCAAGTCCTCGACGGCGGTGCCTCATGCCGCGTCTGCTGTGGTGTCGGCGGCAAGGCCGCCGCTGCGGCACTCCCGCACCGGCCTGCCCACCGAGATGCCTTGTGCCGATGTCGTTGACGAGGAGGAAGAGCTGCGAGGCGCCGCGCCCGGCACAGCCCCAGTCGGCTCGACAGCGATTCTGGCAGCAGTTGGCGGCAGCATAAGAGTCAGCGAGTGTGGTGGGGTAGCTGCTATGGCCGCCGCCACTACAACCGCTACTCATGCAGCCTCGCGTGGTGCCGGCGGCGTTACAATCGCTCGCGGCGGCCTCTTGTCCGCCGCGGTACGCGCTGCATCTGGCGCCTTGGCACGCTTCCATCGCGTGTCGACGCCCGTGGAAGTGAGCGGCGGCGGCGCCGTCACGGCTTGTGCGTCTCTTGCCCTAGACACAATGGATGACGCCGCGGATCTTGAGCTGCCAGAGCTGGCAGCATCTGCGACAGTGGCGGCGCCGCCAGCTGGTGGCGGCGGCAGCGGCGGCGCGGCTGGCGGCGCCGCCGGTGGCTGGGGAGCGCAGCTTGTGCCGCCGGAGCTTGTGGTGTTGTTCCGTGGCCTTCGACTTCGCATCTCGCTGGATGTGGGGAGCCTGCAGGTGCCGTGCGGCGATGCGGGTTAAGCGCATGCGTGCCAAGGACGCACGGGTTGCGGGCGTTGGGCCGGCACTAGACCTAAGGCCACCTGACCTGGTCTTCGTGCCAAGGCGGCACCCGACCTAGAAAGCAGCAGTTGAATCATGGGACTCACCCCGTATGCCCTGTATGTGAGTGTCTATGTTCCTGCGTGTGCTTGTCTTCGCTTGTGCGTGCAGGGCACGATGGTTCGCTCCACCGGGCGCATCGCCTACCGCGGCCGTGCCCAGCAGCGCGCCGCACGCATGGCAGGTCTGGCCCGAGCCGGCCAGATGCTCGTCAGCCCAGAGCTGTTGGAGGCTGTGGCGCAGCAGCACCACCAGGGCTCCGGCAGTAGCGGCAGTAGCGGCAGCAGCGGTGGCAAGACCGCGGCCGCCGCGGCGGCCGCGGCTGCAGCGGCCGGTGTTGCGGCTGGTGCTGGCGCTGGTGCCCACGCCGCCACTGGGCATTGTGGATCCTCCGTGCCCGGAGGCGGCGGCGGCGGGAGCAGTCACGCAGGGCCATTTACCATCCCGTCGAATCCTTACAGCACACCGCTGCTGCGCACTGCGGCGGCAGCCTCCGGACCGGTAGCGGCGCCGCCTCCACCGGGGTCCCTCTTACCGCGGACACTGCTGGTGGCCTCCGCAAGCGCGCAGCAACTGACTGACATCGCCAGTGGTGGTGGTGCTGCTGCTGGCGGTGCAGGTGGGGGTGGAGGTGGAGGCACAGTGCCTCTGCCAGCTCTGCCGTCGCCGCAGCTTCTGCAGCACCACTCACATCCCGCCTCCAGGGGCCCCATGCCAGCCTCTGCGGCACAGGTGCAGGCGCAGGCGCAGCAACTTCTGTGCTCGCAGCGAGCAAAGGCGCCGCAGTCAACGTCAGCCACACCGCATTTGTCGCCAGCGCCGCTTGGCGCCCCTGCCAGTCTGCCGTCTACTAACTCCGGGGTTGGCCTGCTGTCAGCGACAGTAGCGGCAGCTACGGCGGGAGCAGTGGTGGGTCAGCCGCCGAGACGCCCGCGCCCGCACCACTATCACCAGATATCGCCTGTGCTACCTACCACTGCGGCTGCTGGGACGGGCAGCAGCATTGACCCGAATCAGCCCAATGCGACGCGGTCCGGTGGGGCAGCAATAATGCTGGCGGCCCTGCAGGCTCAGGTGGAGGCTGCGGCGCTGGCGAACGCGGCGGCCGGGCCGCCGGTGACTGCTGCTGCAGCAGCAGCTGCTGCTGCTGCTACTGACGGCGGCAGCGGCGGGTATGGTGGCGGTGGTGCCATGGCAGGCCACAGCAACAGTGGCAGCAGCAGCCCCCATCTCTTGAGCGCCATCGCCCGTAACTGGCCGGGCCGCGTCAAGCCAACTTCACCGCTGTTTATTGGGGCCGGGCCGCTCAGGCGCACGGCCGGCGGCAGCGGTCCCAACAGCACCAGCAGCAGCAGTGCGCCGGCGGCGGTGCAGCCGCTGCACAGCATGCTGGCCGTTGGCGGCGGCATTGCCGCCCGCGGCACCGCAAGCGGCGGACCCCCGACAGGGGTGACTTGCACGGCGCCCACGTTGAGCCTGGTGCTGCCGGGTCTGTCCACATCCATGCCGGCAGTTGCAGAGGCTCTCGAGGATTCAACATCGCCGTCGACACAGGCGGGAGCCGAGACACCGACAGCCGCTTCCGCCACCGCGGCATCGGCAGCGGCAGCCGACGTCATCGCGCCCCCTGCCTGTGCAGGCGGCGCGCTTGAGAATAAAGCAAGCGCGGGTGCTACTGTCTCTCCGCCTGCGCTGGAGTCGGAGTCAGGCCAGGCAGGCAGCGCCGCTGGCGCGGCAGCTGCGGGTTGGATGCTGCGGCGGAGCCTTGATGACTCGCCGGCGCGCCAGCAGCGTGCCGGTGCGGCGGGCCCCTCCTCGCATAGCCAGCAGCAGCGCTCGGCAGCGCTCGGTACGGCGGGTCCGTCCGCCGCCGGCGCCAGCGCACCCGCGTCGCAATCGCACGCGTTCCTGCGCTCTGCCTCCCAGCAGCCGCCGCAGCTGCAGACGGCCGCCGCGGCGGCGGTGGCTGTGACAGCCGCACTGACGGCGGCGGCTGCGCCGCCGCCGCCGCCTCCTTCAGTGGAGCCACCGTCGGCGGTGCATGCCAGTGGCGGCAGCGACATGCATGCGTACGGCGGTGGCGGCGGCGCGTCGGGTACGGCAGGTCCTGCTGTACCGCAGATGACGTACTATTCGCACGTGCTGGGCGGCCCCTCGAGGCTCCTGTTTAAGCTCGCGACGTCGGGCAAGGCCCACGGCATGTACCTCGTGCAGCAGTCGCCGGTTGAGGAGCCGCCACCGCAGGCCGCTCCTACAGCCGCTGGCGGATGTGGCGGCGCTGGCAACGGCCGGCCTGCATCTGCCTGGCCAGCCAATGTCTCCATGTCGTCTCTCTGGGCAAGCCGCGGGGGCGCAGATGCCGCCACGGCTGTAGCAGCAGGCGGCGGCGGGGTTGCCGTTGGAAGCAGCATGGGCGCCAGCAGCCATAAGCTGTCGGGTAGGGTGCTACAGCCATCGCCGGGGTCGCGTCTGGGGAGGCTGCCGTGGACGCCACGACGCTCGGTGGCCCGAGGGGCGTCTGCCACTGGGCTTGGAGGCGGCGCCGGAGGCTTTGGAGGTGGCGGCGGTGGTGGCACCGACAACATCAGCCGCGGAAGCGCCTACATGGGCGACCGTAGCGGCGCTACTATTAGCGGCAGCGGCGACGGGCCAGAGTCGCCGAACTTGATGCTGCGACCTGGAGCATCAGCTGCCGGCAACTTCCCTACATTGTTCGAGTGAGCGACTCGGAAAGATGCATGCATGCATGGTTGCTGGGACGGCAGTACGCATCAGCCTGCAGGCCTCTCAAGTGTTGTGCTCGCTGGCTTTCTCGGTTTCACATTGTTGTCGTTAAAAGCATCGTCGATAACGCATGTGTGTGCAAGAGCACGATGGCCATCGGACATTCAACGTGCTTTCTACAGGGACTGAGACTGAGCTGTGTGACTTCTTACTCGTTGAGATGGGGGATTGAGTGCATTACAAATGTGCGTGCCATTGGCGGGGGTTGAAACTCGGAGATGCGGGGTTTACAGACTACAAATAGGCGCACGCGCTGGCGCGCACGGCTTGGGGTAGGAAAGTTGCAGCGTGTGGCTGCGTATGCTTGGGTTTGGCTGCGCGGAGTGAGTAATGCGCTGCGGTATCGCCGCTGAAGAGTAGGGTTGCATGCCGCTGCGTCAGCAAACATCCGTTGAAGTCGTGCCGCACCACAGTTGTGGGATAGGCATGGAAGACGGCGATACAGCGCCCTTCACAGTTATAGATGGGCATGGTGATTCTACGCGCACACACGCACACACATACACAAACGCACATGGCACTGTGGTATGCAATCGTACAATTTGGTTGTGATCTCGCACGTCACCGGAGAACAGTTACTTGTCTGGAAATGCTCTCGGACTTTGAGTGCTGCACCAAGGTTGATATGGCGCAGCACAAATTATGGTGCCCGTTGTGCGACGCGGCACAAGGCTTGTTTGAGGGCTTGGGTATACAAGCCCGCAACAATTATTGCTTGCTGCCTGTTGCCGGTGGATATCATACTCTGACAAATGTGGGGCACTGTGGTCTGGGGGCGTTAGAGCTGGGGGATTGCGATGGATCGTGTACTCGTGTACTGCATTTGCGGGGATGCAACGTTCGCTGTTGGGTTTGGGGAAAGAATGTTGAGATTCACATGACCGCTGCGCGCTGGCAGGTTGTGGTCAACCTGTCGGGACCTGAGGTGGTTGCAGTTTAGGTTTGGTTGGGCTGCTTGGGCCCTGGTCAATCGAGTGTTGATGGAGGAGGCAGAACGTGTATGGGGGGGGGGTTCGAGTTCGGGGGTTCTTCTTAAGTTACTGGGTTTACGGAGGCGGGGTGAGACTGGGCGGGCATGATCGCGCAGGTGTCTATCGTTGCGCAAGGGTGCCGCAGCTGCGGAGGTGGTGTGTCGGGTTCAACGGGTAGTCTTGGTGCCTCCGCCCGCCATGGCCTGGTGCAGTGCACGTGCAGGCACGTGAAGGACGGAGTACATGGGGCGCAGCTGCACAAGCCCACGGGCAGCCTTGCGGCCAGCCCACGGCTTAAGATGCTGTGACGCTGCTGCTGTACATGCGGAATTGCGGATCTAAAGCGGACGCCTGAACCTGGATGGCCGGGGTGCCCTGGAATGTAGTGGTGTCCGTGCTGGCTTTAAGCTGACCTCCTGGTTCTCACGTAGAGTAGAGCAAATGGCTTCGGGGTGTCTCGGCGGGTGGGGTGGGCCGTGAAGTGCTCCCCAAGGGGGGCTTCAGCTGCGGGGTTCTTTAGCCTGTTCTCATCAGCTCGGCCAATAGCATAGTTCCCTGCAAGTGGAGTCCCCGACTGAACCCACCGTGCCAAACCGAAGTGACCGAACCCAATGGGGGCCAGGCCGCCAGGGGGGCCGCCAATGGGCGTCCCAATGCCGGCAAAATATGCCCTCCATTTCCGGGGTGACCCAGTAAGGACTCGCGGGCTTGATTGACAACACAGATACACGTGACCAATTTGACCACTTATTCTCACAGAGTTGCTTTGTTCTCGCTTATTATGTGCTTGCGGCAGCGAGCGGTGCAAAACCTCGCGAGTTTTCATCCTGGTCGCCATCTCCTGGACCAATTATTACTATTTTTAGGCATGTAACCCAAGTGCAATCGCCGCATAGACTTTAGGCTTGCTCAGTTGGTTTGGACCGAATGGGTCTCTCGAACATCGCTGGACAGCTTGCGGCGCTGCAGGAGCGCCAGCGGCGGCATCTGGTGCAAGATGACCTGCCAGAACATCTGGAGCCGGCCGCCCCGGCGCCGTTGCCGATGTTCGGGCGCTGGTCCAAGCTGCCGGCGTGGGCCGAACGGCCACCCAGCCCACCACGCCCGCTGCCGCTCCTGCCCCCGCCATCTCCGGGAACCGCCTGTCCCTCACGACGACGTGCCAGGGCTCTGCTTCAGCGCACGCATCCCACTGCCCTGAGCTTTTCTGATCTGGGTCAGAACCACCGGGCGCCGCGCCAGTCTGAGGCTTCATGCCCGCCAGCTGACCAGCAGCTGCGCCCAGCTGTTGCAGCCGCACCCACCCCAGCAAAGGAAATATGCCCATCCACATCGGCATCCACGAGGCAAGATGGTGGTGAAGCTGCCTGGGAGCCCCTCTCATGTGCCAGTGGAGGATGCAGCACCGGCGGCAGCGTCGTTGCCGTCGTCGTCGGCGGCAGCGCCTGCAGCTCCTTCGGCAGGAGCGGCGGCGGCAAGGGCGGCGCCGCCGCCCTGGGAGCAGCAGGTCGCTGGCGCCGGCCACTGCCCTGGGCACACCTGGCTGAGCGCGAGGTGGAGGAGGCGGCGCAGACGGCGGACGGGGACCAGCCCTGCCTGTTGGCTGTGTGCAACATGTTTGCAGACTGGCAGGCCGGCGAGCCGGATATCGCCATGGGCCTCGGGGTGCAAGGCATCTGCAGCGGCGAGGCCGGCGCCCCAAGTAGCGCGCATGGCGGCACAGATGGGGGTGCGCCTGACGGCGCGGCGCCGCCTCACCCGTCGCTCGGTCAGTCGCCCAGCACGCCAGCGCTGCCGCCGGACCTGTGCGCGCCGCGAGGGGACGAGGAACAGCAACCGCTTCAGCTTGAGGCGGCGGCGGGCCAGGAGCGGAGTGCGGCCTCAGGCGAATCGCAGCAGCAGCAGCAGGAGGCTCAGCCGCAGCAGCCGCAGCAGGTGCCGGAGGCACAACCGCCGTTGACTCCAGAGCAGCTGCAGACGCTGCGGTGGATGACGGCGGCGCTGGAGGGCGACCTGGTGACGGCGGCGCGGGCCCTGCGTGCCGTGGAGGCGGCGCTCTCGGGCGTTGTGCCGCCGGAGTGCTTCAATTTCCTCGACGGCAGCAGCATCAGCAGCAGCCGCAAGGGCAGTATCGGCAGCTCGAGGAACAGCAACAAGCTGGGGTTCGGCATACCGGGCTTGGGCGCGGCGCAGCAGGCAGCGCCGCCGCTAGACGTACAGCAGCAGCCCACGCCGCCCAGGCTGCGGCCGTGGTGGTTACAGCTGCCAGGTTCGTGGCCGCATGAGCAGGCGTACGCGGCCTTTGAGCGCCGCGCCATTACGTACGCGCGTCACTTGGAGGGCCTCCTCAAAGCGGCCCTGGAGTGGACGACTCCGTTTGGCTGGCTGCCTGTGAGCCTGCGCGTGATGCCGCCGGGCTGTGATCCCCACAAGGTTGAACAAGAGCTGGCGGCGGTGTATGTGCAAGCTCTGGAAGAGAATGACGAGGCAGGCAGGTCCTGGCCAGACCTGTGTCACGCCATGGCCAGGGGCTTGCACGCCGCCTACAACGGCTCGGCTGCTCCTGCGGGCACTGCTGGCGTTGACACTGCTGGCGCCGCTGGTGCTAGCGCCGCTGTCACTGCTGCTGGCGCGGATGCGGAGCCCATGCCGCGCCCTCCGGCACCTGAAGCGTCAGCTGAAGGGGGCGGCGGAATGGCCGAGGTTGCCGCGGCGCCCGGGGCCGCGGAGGGGGACGCTGCGCCGGTGGCGGCGCCGGCACCCAGCAGCAGCTGCGGCGGCGGTGAGCAGCAAGTGATGCTGGCGGATCAGCAGGAGGAAAAGACGACGGCGGCGGCGGAGACGGTGCCACCAGGCTTGAGGCAGATGCGGAAGAAGGCGGACAGCCGGGGCCGGGCCCAGCGAGAAGTGAGGCCGGTCAAGCGACTTCAGCGACTGACAGAAGAGGAGCGGGTTAAGCAGCTGCACGATAAGGAGCAGGCGGAGTGGGAGGCTCAGGAGCTAAAGATACGAGCGTGCGCTCCAGTTCTAGCCGCGGCCCTGACCCCAGGCATCTGCAGCGCGGCGGCGCGGCGGCAAATCCTGCGGCTGCTGCTGTGGGATCCCTGCTCTGATAAGCCACCGTCAGAGGTCGCCGCTTCAAGCAACAGTGCAAACGCCGGCGAGCAAACGGGCCGCGGCGCGGGTGCGGACTTGTTGTCGCCATGGCGGGTGCCTCAGGAGGCGGCGGCTGAGGAGGCCGAGGCCAGGGCTGAGGAAGTGTTGATCTCCCGCTTCCTTGCGGACGTATATCCGCCAGTTAAGGAGCGGTGGCGCTGGGTGCTGCACGCGGCGGCGCGAGGGCACAAGGACTCCTTGCAGGTGCGCGAGTCAGTGCGTGTGTTTGCATGTGGCGTCCAGGTGGGAGGACAGGTAGGCGTGAGGAAAGGGAGGTGCAAGGGCGTGCCTGCTCGCGCGCGGTCGGTGTGCGCTGGGGCGCGCCACGCGGCCTGTCGCCGCAACCTGATAAGCACGAGTTGGCAACTTTTTGGGTCAGTTGCCGTGTGCTGAACCCCATGTGCGCCGCTGGCTCAAGCGTCTTCCAGCCGTGCACCTATGCGTGTGCTTACCTGAACATTGCTGGGCGCCGCGAAAACACCGTACAGGTTGCAGGGCGGGCGCTGGCAGGCGCGCTGCTGCTGCAGGCAACGGGCAGGCCGATCCGGCAGGCTGACCCGGTGCTGTGCGCCGCCACAGTCATCGTCATGACTTTATTGCAAGTGAGTATGGAGTGGTAGGGCCACATGGACCCGAAGTCCCGAACCCATGCATTTGCTGATGCTCATACCTGTGAGTGGTATCTGCGGTACGGCAGCGGTGAAAAAGCACCTGCAGTAAAACCGGATGACTCCGGTGTTTGCGTGGGCGTGTCGAAGGCTTGCTCTTTGCCTCGGTAGTGGGGGCGTACAGAAGGGGGGCCTGGCCCACCTCTTATCTCCCCCCACCCCCTTACTACGCACCGCTTGCCTACGGCAGGGTGTATCTGTTTTCTATTTCCTATTTTGCTCTTGCATGTGCCGTACTGGCCGTGCATAGGCAGGGCGCCCCACACGCCCCGGCGCCCTGCTGCCTCGTAGCTCCCACGCTCCCACCGCATGTATGGCACCCGAGCGACCACCCCGGCTTGCCTCCTCCAACATGTGTCACCATTCTTCACAGGCCGCGGGGCAGGATTTTCCGACGCCCACCCGCGTGTACACGGCGCTCGCCACCATCCCACTGCCGCCGCCGCCGCAGTGCCTGTGGGCTGAGCTGCGCCCCTCCATGCTGCAGCAGGCGCTCCCGACCGACACGCTCGTGTCACCGCTGTCAAACACACACCTGCTCGACACCGCGTTCCGGCTCTCCAGGCAGCCTGAAGTGTTCACGGCGTGGCAGCCCGCTATTTTCGCCCTGAGAACGTCCGAATCTGTGGAGACCCTCGTGGGGCGCCACTCACAACTGCTGGGCATGTACGAACTGATGCAGTGGTTGAGCATCCTGGCGCCGGAAACCGAAGGGGCCAACCCCTGCAATCCGCTCGTGGTGAGGTCCTTGCAGACGGGGACGCTGGACATCATCTTGCAGCTGCTGCTCCTGCCTGGAAACATGGTGGAGACCTCTGGCAGCTGCCTCGATGGGCCGGCGCGGGCTGCGGAGCAGCAGCATCAACAGCAGCAACAGCCGCAGGCGCAAGAGCCGGCACAGCCAGGACAGCCGAAACAGTCGGAGCAACTGGAGCAGCCGAGGCTGGAGCAGGCGGCGGAGCAGCAGCAGGAGCAGCCGGTTGTTTGGATGTGGCCGGAGGGCTTGGCCGGCATCACGGTGCAGCCTGGCGCCGCGGCTCTGCTGCTCATGTCGGCTCTGCATGACCCACAGCTTCAGTCGCGACTGCAACCTGCTTGTGGCGCCGGCGGCGACAGCAGCGGCAGTGGTAGTGGCGGCAGTGGTATTGCCGGCAGTGGTAGTGCCGGCAGTGGTAGTGCCGGCAGCGGCGAAAGCAGCAGTGGCGGCGGCAGCGCCGGCCAGGCTGCGACTACGGAAGCGGCGGAGCTCCAGGCGACGTGTGTTGCGACGCAGGCGGCGCGGGCCGTGAGCCGGGCCAATGGCTGCTTGATGTTCTATCCCTACCTGTCAGAGGTTGTTGGCGCACTCGCACTATGTGCGCCTGGCCCTGATGACGACGGCGCGGGCGCGGGCGTGGGCACTGTGGGAGGCGGAGGCGCGCAGGCCAGCAGCAGCGGCGCCGACGGGCCCTCTAGCGATGCCCAAGCTGCTGCCGACGGCGCCAGCTGCCCTGTGGCGATGCAGGGCCCGGGTGGCTGCGGCAACGCCGCCTGCACATACTGCCAAGCGCTGCTGCGGCCCAACGCCATTGACATCCGGCGTGTGGCGTTGCCCCCGGGCGCCAGGGCGCGGCTTCCGGCGCTAGCGGCGCGGCTGCCGGTGGCGGCGCGCGTCGTGCCCGACTCGGGGTACGTGCGTCGTAGCGGTGGCGGAGGTTGGGCTAGGCAGGGGACAAAGGGTGGCGTTTGGGTTGGAAACGGGGAATGGAGGGTGTGGCTTGCTCGGCCGCTTGGAGCCAAAGATTGTCCTGGGGCGTTTGCTTCGCGCCGTCTTGCACAGTGCCCGCACCGGCTGCAGCGCCGCCCGCCCCGCCCGTTAACGTCGCTGCCGCCCCTTCATGTTGCCGTTGCGGTGCGTGCACAGGTCGGAGCAAAGTGTGGACTCGGCGGTGCGCGCGTTCGGTCTCGGCGCCGGCGCACAAGCCGCAGGCAGCGCTGCTGGTACGCTCGCCTCCGCCTCCGCCTGCGAAGCCACTGTGTCGGCCGTCGCTCGGCTGCAGGCCGTGGGAGCTGTGGGCTGTCAACGGCTGCTCATGGAAATCGTGCCGGAGGTGTGTGTGGATGGGTGCGTGGGTGCGTGTGGGTGCGTGGGCGGGTTACGCGCGTGAGCGCGTTTCCGTGCGGTTGAATGTTGACAAGCACGCTGCCTCCACCTAATTTCAATTCCCTCTCGGCGGCCTTGGTTTGCGGGTACGGCGCAGGTTCGCAAGCGCATGGCGGCGCACGGCCGGGATGTGGGCCTTGTCCCAGTCGCCGTGCTCGACTACGGCACCTGGGGTGCCGAGGCCGAGGCCGGCGGCGGCGGCCGCGACTGCAAGGCCGGCCGCGCCGCCATTGAGTATGGCGATTGCGCTGCAAGGTCAGCCGCAGCCGACGTCGCCAACAGCAAAAAGAAGCCGGCAGGCGGCAGCGACGGCGAGCCCCGGCCTTTGTTGGACCTGGATGGTGACTACGGCCGCGCGCTGCAGGCGCTGCTGCCGCTGGCGCCCCTGCACGCGTCGGAACGGGTCATGAAGCAGGTGCAGACGGCGCTGGTGGCGCAGCCCATGCCCGAGCCGGAGCAGCCCCAGCAGCAGCAGCAAGAGCAGCAACCGCAGGAGGCGCCGGCGGCCGCGGACGGCTTATCGGCGGAAGCCGTGGGGGACCTGGAGCAACGGCAGGTGCTTGCACGCCTCCTCGCGTTCGCACACGATGGCGGGCAGCCGCTGAAGCAGGCGTTCGAGGACGCCCTGTCCGCTCTTCAGCGCTTGCATTATCGCTTGAGGGCTGAGGCTGATGCCGAGGCTGCGGAAGCACTAGTGTGTAAGGCGGAAGGCGAGGAGCAGGGGCTGGGCGCCGGGGCAGGTAGGGAGGATGGATTCGCGACGGTGATGGCGGAAGGCGCGACGGGTGCGGCGGTGGTGGCTCAGGGGTCGCAAGTGAAGGATGAGCAGCAGACGGGGGCTGAGGGGGCCTGCGCAACGTGGCATGGGAGGCGGCGGTTTGTGATTGACGTGTTGCTGCTGGAGTGTGTCCCCGCCTCGCGGCAGCAGGAGCTGCAGCCGGCGCAGGCGGTGCAGGCGCAGGAGTCGCTGGCGCAACTTTGCTCAGGCCTCCTCGCACCAGGCGCGCGGGCTTTCCTGTCCGCGGGTATGCTGTGAGGCGGGTTGGAGCTTGAAGGCAATTGTGTCGGAGGGGGTGCGTTGCACAACATTGGCGTTCGCCAGTCCCCGCCGGCGGGTACCCATAGGCGTATACGGTGCTTACTGCAATCCGTAGCTGCTATATGGCCGTGCATTACTGTGTAGCGTGATGAACGCGGTGTGTTCGTGCAATACAGTGGCATTCAAGCTGTCGCTGCATGAAGACTACTTCCCGGGGGGCAGCCATGGGGCATGAGGGGCAGCGTGTGAGCGTGCGGGAGTGAAAGCCCCAGTGTCCTACAGACCGTCGCTGGCCTCACCTAACTGGAATATATGCATAAATTCTTGGTGCAACCGTCGGCAATTTTGCAGCACACAAGTTTCCGCTGTCACACTCCATTTTCGCGCCTTCTTGGTCAGAACCTAGGGGCCATGTTTTGATCAAAACAGCTGCTGCGGATACAATGGTAGAGCGTTCCTAGGACCTCCCTAGCTCGGCGTTGAGGTGTCCCAGTGGCGAATTGCCAATGAGTGCGCTCAAGGGCCTCCAGGTTCTCAGGCAGCGCCAGCTCGGCATTCTTGAAGCTTTTCCCGATCTTGGAAACAGAAAAGCCCCAGGGGAGGACAGCGCCAGCGATGAGCCCAAGCCGAAACCTTTCGGGCCGCAGCCACATTCTGACCCTCCTGCCCTTGGCGGTGGGGACGGGGCGCCGTGCCCCTCACTGAGCCGAGTGGCCTTGGTGCTTCTTCGGTGCCATCCCACGGCAATGTTTGGTTCTGCCGTGTCTTCAGGCGTGAGCCTGTTGCCGAGCTCTGGCAGGTTAGATGCTGGGCTGCGCACCGGCATCTACCCCGAGGCGGGGAGGGACTCAAACAGGTGTACTGGCACACACGCCGCGGCGGGGCCGGACGATGCACCTTGCACCAGCGGACGCGGTGACGGCACAGGCGCAGCAGCATGGAGCAGCAGGGCCAGCAGCCGCGGCAGCCAGCGCCTGGGCCGCGCCAAGCGCCTGCCCTGGGCGCATCTGGCCGCACGTGAACAGGCGGCGGCCGCGCGGCTTGCGGAGGCGGCTGAAGCGAGGGCGCAGCTCTTAACATACCTTCCAGACGTAGAACGCGACGTGGCTTTGGATTTTGAGATCTACAGCGACGGCAGCTTCTTCAGCGCCGATGGCGCCGGATCCAGCCGCCTCTCCTGCGCGCCGGCGGGCGCCGACCTGTACGAACCGAGCCTGTACGGCGACGATTATAACCTGTACGCCGGGCGCCAAGAGGCGTGGCTGCGCCGCTACGACAGCGGTCGCGGGCGGCTCCGCGGCCTTGACGTCAATGATGACGAGGGGTTTCAGGAGTTCAACAGCTGTGATGGGGACGTTTTGGATTTGGAGCGGGGCGGGCAAACCGCCGGCGGCAGCGAGCGCGGCGGCAGCGAAGGGGACGTTTTCTCCAGTGATACTGAGTCGCTTTATGAGTGGCTGACCCACATCTCGGATGCGCTGCTGGAAGCAGAGGAGGAGCTCAGCAGCGGGAGGTGGTTCGGACGCGGCAGCCGCGGCGGCGTGGGGGTGCCGGCGCGGCCGCTGCCGCCGGCGCCTTGGGCACCAGCGGAGCGGGAAGAGGTTGTGCAGGAGGCGGTGGCCCTGGCGACGCAGCGCTGTCTGCTCAAGGCGGCGGTGCTGCCGCTTGACCGACTCATCAAAGAGTATGGTGCCGATGTGGACAGGTGGGCGAAGGAGGCCGGAGATCAGGCGGTCATCGCGGGTGGGGAAACGGAGCAGGAGCAGAAGCGGCTGCTGCTGCGGGCCAAGCAACAACGACGAGAAGCGGCGGAGCTTTTTAAGAGCAGCATGCGTACTCGGCTCCAGCTGACGCGGTCTTGTAATGCCAAGACAGCAGCCTACGAAATGCTGCTGGAGGGACCGCGCGGCGAGCAGATAGGCATTGATGCCGATATCACGGATTTTCGCCTCGCGGTCCAGAGGTTGGAGGTCATCTGCGAGCTGCTGCAGCGCAAGACGGGGAAGGGTTCGGGTGGCAGCGGCGGCAGCAGTGAAACCGTGGCGCGATTCGAGGAGCTCTGTGCGGTGCTGATGGCGGCTGTGACGGATGAGGATGGGCCGGAGCGGCTGCGATGGCGGGTGCTGATGGATGCAGCGACGCGCGCGACGGGCGCTGCTAAACACACCGCGATTGTCGTGAGTGCGTGTCGTGTGACGAGGGTCGAAACATAGCCGGGGCGATGCGTGGCTGCGGGGATGCGGCCGCGGCAGCGGCGTTCCGGCTGGCGTTCCGACTGGGGTGCAGGAACTGCGGAACATCCCCCTCCTCATTCCTCTTCGCTCATACCATCAACCGCTGCATAGTATATACCCCATACTCCATCCCATCCCATTCCCGCCCCGCCCCGCCCCGCCGCCCGGCAGGCTCTCAACTGGGCGCTTCTAGGCTGTGTGCAGATCATCGCTGGATGCCTGATCGCTGACGGAAGCCCGCTGCATGAGCTAGGCCCGCTGGACCCCGTCACGGCCGCTGCGGCAGCTGCCTGCTACGAGTACGCCAGCCTGTCCGTACGTCTGGGGCCGGGCCGGACCGGGCAGCACAGGGCAATTCACGTTGAAGCGGGGAGCAGCCGGCCATGCAAGACGGAGACGGTTGGGGGCAGGGCACCAGCGTGATGAGGAGTGAGGAGTAAGGCTTGCGCACCACGCCCTGATGCCCGGTGTCCCTTTGCAGGCGTCTGAGGCGGGCGTTGCTGAGCAGGTGTACTACTCTGCTGAGCAATTCTATGCGATGCTCCACATGGGCCCGCTGCCGCCCATCGCGCTCCAAGTGCGGACAGACCTCTTGCCCGCTACGGCGGCCTCGCCGCCGCAGCCGCAGCCGCTGCCGCAGCCGCTGTCGGCGGAGCACCTCAATTCCACGGCCATGCGGAGCATGTTCCACACCCTGTCCACATACGGCTGGCTGGGATACCTGCATCTGGTCGGTCGGGACGGCGACAACAACGCCGTGAGCGAGGAGGAGCTGATCGCGGCTGAGGATGAACTGTTTGGCTGCGAGTTGGTCGATTACGTGCTGTGGCAGCAGCAGAGCCAGCAGAGCCAACTCATCAGCACAGGGGATGCCGACACGGTTTCGGGCTCGGGAGACGAGGGCGAGTGCGCCGCCAGCCCACAGCCGCAGCAGGGCCTTCCCAGGTCTGCTGTGGCCGGGCCTGGGCCTGGGCCTGCGGCGGGGCCGTCCACCGCGACGCGGCGCAGCGCCGCCGCCGCGGCGGCTCCACCAGCGGGCGCCGCCACGGCGGTGTCTGCCGTCAGCAGCAGCAGCGGCGGCGGCGGCGGCAGCCGCGAGCCGCGCCAGGGTCTGCTTGAGGTGGCGGCGGCTTGGGATGCTCTGCCGCCGCCGCCAGCTGCGCTGCAGGCCCAGGCGGTGGCGCTGCTGGCCGCCACGCGGGAGGTCCTGGCTCTGATGGAGCAGCCCATGCGGGTGCTGCCAGCAGAGGTGGGCGCCACCACGGCCGGGAAGGGCCCCGGCTGGAGCCTCGGTCCGCCTCCCGAGGCTCCGGCCGGCGCCGCAGGCGACGGCGAGAGCGAGGTCCGGTGTCGGCTGCGGCTGGAGGGGCCGGAGCTGGTGGCGGCTCTGGCCATGCTCTTGGCTGATGGGCAAGCCCTCGCGGACTACCGCAAGGGCTCGGGCGCCGGCCAGCTGCAGACGCTGTGGCTGCCGGTGGGGAATCCGCCCGCCTCAGCCTCTGCGGTATCAGGAGCAACGTCAACCGGTGCCCAGCGTGCAGGGCAGCAGCACGGGCCCCAGCAGCAGCAGCTGCAGCACGGGATAGAGGTGGAGTTCGTGCGCTGCCTGGGCTTCAGCGCCCGCGAGACCCTGGGTGGCGGCTCCACCACGCTGATGGAGGAGCGCAAGTTGCGCTTAAGCAACAACATCGTGCAGGTCACCGACAAACTTAAGTAAGCACTCAAGCGCGGGAGCGGGAGCGGGAGGCACCGGCGCGCTGCGCGCGTGCTGGCCTAGCAGTCAGCATGCACGCGCGCGCTGGCGTGTCAGCTCGGTGGCATTGAGGTTGGCTGTATGTGCCGGGTGCAGCCGTGAGGGATGGGTGGCGATGCATGGCCACGGCGGCGGTGTCGCGCCACGGCGCACCACATGCATACGTGTGCCATCATGCCGTACACTTGTGCTGCGCACGTGCAGGCCGGCGGACGCGGCGAAGCAGGCACACAAGGTCCTCAAGGAGTACGGCGCCTGTTACATGCATGGCAAGGGCGCTGGCGGCGTGCTGCGGGTGCTGCAGGCGCTGGCGCGGGTGAGTGGCGGAAAGGAGGTGGAAGGGGCTGTTTGGGAAGGGGCTCTGGCGGCAGTTCTCGATAGGGTTGGTGGCACCTAGCCCATGCCCACTGCGGGAATGGCGAGCGGAAGCGCAGCTTGTGCAGGCGAACGGGGAGATGAGAGGTGTGCCCATTGCGTGTGGTTGACCGTGCATGCGTCGCAACTGCGACAGCTAGCCTTGGCGGCTGGGCCCTTGTCCAGTTATCCCAGTCCTCATTCGGTTGCTTGCTGCTCCACGCATACGTTGTATGCGCTCGTAGGTGCGGCAGGACATGCGGCAGGCGGGTGGAGGCGGGCGGGACGTGGCTGCACTCGTGACCGAAACCGTTCACTACGGGGTGAGTGTCGCCGCTTCCACCCGGCAGCGTGCCAGGATGTGTGGGTGCCGTATGTACCATGCATTACACGGCGTTGCCTCGTGCTTAAGGTGTATCTTGGCATCCTGGTGATTGTCGCCTAGAACCCGAGGTTCAACGCCGCCGTATTGCTGTAGCCTTACAAGTCTCAGCGTGCGTTTCCGCATCGCGCGCCGGGCTGTGAGGACTTGGCAGACCCACAGTAGACCACCGCGTCTCGTACCGCCCACCGCTCTCACTGCAGGATGCTGACGTCTTGAACGAGTGCCGAAAGGCGACAACACCGGCGCCGGCCGCTGCCGGCCAACACGCCGGCACCGGCGCGTCGCAGCAGCAGCAGAAACAGAAGCACCAGCCGGCGTATGCGGGACAGGAAGGAGAGGCGGCAGAGCCACTCGATGACTGGTCGCTGCAGGCGTGCGTAGACGAGTTCGCAGTCAACGTGGAAATCCTTGAAAGGGGGCCCGTCGGGTCTTGCGGCAGCGACGCGGACCTGGAGCTGGAGTTGCAGCTGGGTAGACTTGTGGAGAGGCTCGCGTGGCGCGTGCTGCTACCGCTACTGCCGCCGCCGCCGCCACAGCAGGGGCAGCGGGGCAGCGGTGGTGGTGGCGGCGGCGACGGCGGCGGCTCAAACACACCGGTGGCCTGTGAGGCGGGCTCTTCGGATGTGGTACTGTGGTTAGAGCAGGTCTACCAGTTAATTGGCGGGGCGAAACACCGCGAGGGCAGGGACGAGGCGCGGTGGCTAATTGATCATGCGGTCGGGAGCGCACGAAAGGAACTGGTGGTTGAGTTCCTGGTGCTCACGTGCAGCCCCGGCCACCCCACCGAGTTCTACCTAGCGCCCGGCGTGGCTGCGGCTGCGCAGAAAAAGCTCAAGGAGGAGAAGATGACCAAGGACGTGGCGGTGATTGACCGGCTGTGAGGCGCATCACGCAAGCTTGGCTTGGGTGTTGCGCACGGGTGTTGCCGTACTTGGACAGTATGTCCGTCTGCATGAACGGTGTAGCGTGTGATCTGTTTGGTTTCTAGTGTTGTCAGTGGGTAAACAAGAGAGCAATGAGAGGCACAGGACAGGAGCGGTATGCGGCACGGCTGTTACGGATGGCGGTAGGATGGCACTGCACGAACTGGGTACCGTACTTTCATTGAGCATAATCTGGCGACTGGGCTGGACAGGGCTGTACGCAAGGTGTGGCTGCACACCTGGCAAGGCTACGATGGCATAAGCACAAATGCCAGCTCTCACAAAGCCAGTGCAGGGAATAATGCTGTGCTGAGTAAAAGCAAGACAGAATGCATGGAGCGAGGTAGGCGCATGGAAAGGGAAGTTGCAAGGCCATGTGCCGACATTCATTACTTTGTTGTTATGCATTGTACCTCCAGTACTTGGGGGAGGATACCAAAGGTTAGGCAGCTATTATCGGTACGCGATTCAGGGAGGAGCTTTCTTGTCGGGACGGGAGCTGAAGGCGGTGTCAGGTGGAGACGTGTGGAGCAACATGCACCATCGTCCAGTGGCTCCACTCTGGCGTTGACTACGCGAGGGTACACGGACGCGTCATTCATTCGTTTTGCTTTGTAAGCACGCTCCCTCTGTACTTTAGTGCCGTCGACGAGCCCGCAAACTTGCCTTACCAAACGCTCCGCGTGCTGACCAGGACGTGTCGCATTTACTTTTTATCATAAGCAGTAATCGTAGACATCTGCTGTTGTTATACCACACCCTTTGAAACCCAGAGCCGCGTTTGGCATGATTCTTCTTATCGTGCAGCCTCTATATACATGGAACATGATTACATGAAGCACAACCACGACTATGAATTGAAAAGCTATGTATCCTTAACACCAATTGTGCCGAAGGGCTGGTGCGATGCACTCGGCGCTCGGCGGGCTCCAGCGGCAAGCGCAGCGCCGGCTGCTGGTGGAGGCTGTCGTAATAGATGATGCAGCCGGTCCTGACACAAAGCAGGAGGTGGCGGAGGGCTGTGAAGACTCGGACGGTCTTGGCACGCAGCGGGCCTCGTGCCCCTCCCGCGACCGGGCCCGCGCCTCGCTGCGCCGCCTGCGCCCCACAGCCTGGCGATGCACACAGCCTGACGCCCATGCTGCTGCCATCAATGAGTCTGAGGGCTCAGAGCCCTCAAGCCAGCTGCTGCAGGCTGTTGCAACAACCGGCAAGCGCCTGCCCTGGGCGCACCTGGCCGCACGCGAGGAGGCAGCGGCCGCGCAACAGACAGCGGAGGGGGCGGGAACAGCAGCCGAGTCGCAGAATGGCGTAGAGGGCGAACAAGCTACGGCACTGCCAACTGCTAAAACGGCGTCGTCAGCCGCTGACTCCTGGGCACAAGCACTGGGGGGAGCGGAACCGCCGGCTCAGGACTGGTCGTGGCTGGCCTCTCCACCCTGGGGTGTGGTCCCGCTGCCGCCGGAGCTGGCGTGCCGGGTCGACCCACATGGGCGGCTGCGGCTTAGCGGGACCATTGAGGCTGATGTAACCGCAGCAACTGCCGCTGCTGAAGCCGCTGCTGCCGGGGGCTCGCCACCGCCGTCGCAGCATCGACACGCGGACCCAGATCGTGCGCGGATGCACGCGCGGCTGCAGCGCACGGCGGGCGCAGTGCAGCAGGTGCTGGCGGTGGCTGCTGCTGCTGCAGCTGCTGCTGCGACGACGGCGGCGGCAGCGGCGGTGGGGGAGGCAGCTCACGTGCGGGCCCTGCTCAAGCCGGATTGGCAGATTGTGGGAACGAGCCGTACGCCACAGGGCGGGTTGGCAGGCGTTGAGCTGCCAGCTGCCGTGCATACGCTGACCGCCGGCTATGCCTTCCAGGTAGCAGGGAGTCTGCGCCAGCCGCCGCCTTCGGAGCGCCCCGCGGGCCCACTCACGCCGGCGGAGGAGCAGCTGTGGCAGGACCTGGAACAGCTGAAGGCTCGCATCGACGTGCAAGCGTCACGCCGCGTTCGTGTGGGCCAGGTGGCGGATTTCTATGCAAGGTCGCCGCCGCCCCCGGGCGTCGCTGGCGAGGAAAGCGACAAAGATGTCAGGTTTGCACCTCTCCGTTGTTACGGCAGCGAGCGGCAGGTGGCCCAAGGTTACATGACGCTCCTGATGCAGGACTTGTCAGCCAAAACCCGCGCCGGAAGCCCAGACCCGGAGTCGGACACTGGCGGTGGCGGCGGCTGGCGGCGACTGGCCAAGCTGGTTGTGCCTTGGGCGGAGGAGAGGCGTAAGCGAATATGGCGTTGGCTGCTGGAAACGGCCGCGGGGCTGGAGGAGGCCGAGGCAGCAGGCGGGGCGGGAAAGGCCAGGACGGCGGCCGAGGGCAGCAGCAGCGTCGCGCTGCAGTGGGGGGCGGCGGCCGAGGAGGTAAGACCTTCGGGGTTGGGCGTAATATCATCGGGGCGTGCCCGGTGGCTGGGGCTGGGCGTGGTGGCCAGCAGGGTAGGTTGCGGATACGGCGGGCTGCTGGCCTGGTGCTGTAATTGCCCCGCCTCTTCGGCTTCCGGCCTTTGGAAGCGCCTCCGATTTTGGATGGTCCCAGGGCCTCAAGACAAGCCCGAACCTCACTTGCACTCGTGTTTGTCACAGGTACTGAAGGCCGCAATCGGCACGCTGGTGCTCCTTTATTTAGTTGTTCAGGACTTTCTCCAGATCCAGCAGCAGGCTGCAACGAAATTCGGCTTCTGCGCAGCTGAACAACTGAATATCTTTGATCCGCTAGTGCTTGCAAGCGCCCTGCCAGCGTACCTATTGGCACGGGTAAGCAGCACGTGTGCTTTCTTCCGAGCATTGCGGTAATGCGTGTCTTTTGCTCGTCGACTAGTTCGTACGTGCTTGACCACGGGCTGGGCTGACCTTTCCTCGCCTGCCGTTTAGCCACGGCTTGCTCCCTGTTCTGCGTGCCTTGACGATCTTCTGCTTGAATTCTCATTCCTGCGTTCCTTGCGGATTATCAACGAACCTCTGCAGGTGGAGCACCCCGATGTGCACGTCTCGCCAGCCGACTTGTACAACCTCCTATTGCTAGGCCAAGTGCCAGCATTCACACACCTTCGCTGGCCGATCCCGCGCCCAGCCACGGCCGGCGTCGCCGCTGCGTTACGCACAGAGCTGGCGGCGGTGCCGCCGCCTCTGTCTTATGAGCACGTCCTGGCGGCGGTTGAAGCGATTTCACTTGAGCCTGACGTGGTGCACGAGTGGGGGCTGCTGCTGCTTACCACATTTAGCAGCGTGGCCACAGTCGCCCAGCTGCAGATCCAGACGTGGTTGCTGGCGTGGAAGGCACACCGGCAGAAGCGACGGCAGCAGGCGGAGGCGCGGCGGCAGAAGCGCGAGATGCAGCGGCGCAGCTTGAGCATGGCGTGGGGTATGGGAGGCGTCGACAGTGTCGTGAACGCATTGTTGGCGATCGACAGGGCCGAGGGCGGGGAGGGCCAGGTCTTGGACGGGAGCAGCGGCCGCCGCGACTGTGGCAGCGGCAGTGGCGCCGGCAACGGGGGGCACGCGTTGGCAGGTGGCAGCGGGGCAGGGGCCGCCCGCAGCAGGCAGAATCAGTCTGCGGAGCAGGGGGGTGAGTCGGCAGAGAGGCTTGAGGACATGCTTGAGTCCGTTGGTCTTGCGGCTAAGTCGCTGGGCCTTACCGGCGTGATAGCGGCGGCGGCCTCGCTACAGCCTGTGGCCGCGGCCCTGGCAGCGGCGGTGCGGGGGCTGTGCCTCCTGCGCATCCCGCCGACGCTGTCGGCGCCGGCTCCGCCGCTGCTCTCCGCCAAGGATGCAGAGAGGGCAAAAGCCGGACTTGCGGCGGTGATTCCTGGGCCTGACGGCGGCTGTGACGTGCTGCGGCTGCGGCTGCCCTGCGACGATGCAGCCTACACGACTGCGGCGGTGCTCTGCCTCGACATGTCAAGCATCTCTTCAGAGCCTGCCATTGGCAGCTCAGGCGCGTCCCTCATCTTTCAGCCCATCCCCGCGTCCAAGCAGCGGCGGCAGCAGCAGCAGCAGCAGCAGCAGCAGCAGCAGCAGCAGCAGCAGCAGCAGCAGCAGCAGCAGCAGCAACAACGGGGCGACGGGTGGCACGCGGGCGGGGGGCGGGAACTAACGGAATGGATGGAGCTCGACGTCTGCCGTACTTTTCCGCCGATGTGGGACGCGCCCAACGCGCGCTCCGCCTGGCCGTACCCGTGGGACTACCTATCGTACTACAACGCTGCCCCGGAATGGGACGACAGTACCTCGTGAGTTGTACTACCGGGCGTTGTGCATGGTGTCCAGCGAGCTTGCGGGGTCCTTGAGGTACGGAGCCCTTCCCAGGCCTCTTGCAGTCCGGCCCACACGCATGCAGTCTGCTGCATGTATATGTCCTTGCCCTGCTGTGCGCTGCGCTCTCCTCCACATGCCGCAGGCTGGAGGCCATGGCCAGCCACCTGCGGCGCTTCCTGGTGCAGCTGCGGGCGGGTCTGTGTGCGGCGCACGTGCGCGGCGTGGAGGCCATTGGGCGGCTGATGAGCGCGCTGGCAAAGGTGAGGCGGCCATTGGCAGCCGATTGGGTGCAGAGGGTTCGGTACTTGGGTGCGGAGGGTTGGGTGCTTGGGTGCGGAGGAAAGCCGCCTGTTTAGTTTCTCTTCATGCAACGCAATTGTCCACAGCCCCTCACCACGTTGTCGGGGTCTGATTGTTAGGTACCCTAAGAGTGTCAAAGCCCATTTTCTGCCCCCAACCCAGGCCTGGCGCCTGGCGCGAGCAAAGCACCGCACGAAAACAGTCGTACATTATGCAATCCTATTACGCCGCAGGTACGGGCGGAGATGCGGGACGGGCCGCGAGGCGCTTCAAGGGACTGCGCTGCGTGGGTGGCTAGTATTCTGGACCCCGGCGACGAGCCCCAGACAGCGTCTGAGTTGAAGGCGCAGCCAGGCGGTGAAGCCGGCGGTGAAGCGCGCGCGCAGGGTGCGGAGCCGAGCGACACCGTTGACAACGAGGACGACAGCGAGGAGGACGCTGACGCTGACGGGGCCGAGACAGAAGGAGCAGCAAAGCAACGCCGCAGCCGCGCCCCGCGCGGCTCCTTGGTGAGGGCATGGGATAGTGCGTGCGCTGCCGGCCATGTTGTGATGCCGCTGCAGCCGGAGGAGTCGCTGCGACACACGCTGCCGGTGGTGGCCGCGGCGGCAGCAGACGCGGCGGCGGTAGCTGCGGCGGCAGCAGCAGCAGCTGGTGGGTCTGGAGCCAAGCCTCACAGCCAGAAGGGCCCGAAGCACCGGAGGCGGCAGCAGCTGGCGGCCTTGCAGCCCCCGGCAGGCCGGGCAGGCGCAGATCCGGCCGGGGACAGCGACGGTGGCGAGAGCAGCGGCGGGGCTGGCACACCGCCGTTGTGGCTGCTGGAGCCGCAGCCCGGGCTGCTGAGGTATGGGGACTTGCTATCACAATACGGTGACGCTGATGCGGAGTCGGTGGCGTGGCTGGAGCTGCAGCTGGCGGCAATGGTGCATGTGTTGCAGCGGCGAGAGGAGGAGCCGGCGGCCACACAGCACCAGGAGGACGAGGGCAGCGGCAGCGGTGCGCACGCGGGGCACAGCAGCAGGCGGCAGCAGCCGGAACAGCAACCGCCACATGAGCAGCCCGGAAAGGCTCCCGCTCGGAAGAAGCAGCCCCGGCTGGACGTGAAATTGGATGTCTTTTTCTTTGAGGTCGTTCCTGGAAAACCCTGGGAGTTGGTGCCACCAACCTCAGCGGTGGTCAGAAATTTGAATCGGGCCATGGAGAAAGAGCAGCTGGCGCAGCTGGTGAAGTAGAAGGCATAGGTTGAGAGAAGTGCATTCAGGATGGCAGGTGCCGCAATGGCTAGGTGCGAGGGGTTTCGAGGCGCACGAACACAATGTGCTGGTTCAGAGTCGGGAGACGAATGTGAGTAATTCTTATACTAACTAGAATGTATATAGCGGAGTAGGGAGGGGTTCATCATTGTGGCTGAGAGCTCGCACAGAAATTGCAATCTAGATTCCTTTCCCAGCGCCTTTGCGCCGAGCGCTGTCCATTTTGTAGTATGATGTTTAGCCACAGAAGTGAATAAAATTAAACTGTATGAAGAGTCCTGCCAAGCTCCTGCCATGCTTCGGTTGCTCGGTGGGGTTCAGGAGCGCGCTCGGCGTCACCTTCTGGTACAGGCCTACCTCGCAGACGCAGATGTATCAGCGGAGCAACATGTCACGGCAGAACTGGCGAGACCAGACGGTTGCGGGGAGAACTATGACAGCGGAACCCTGACCTACGCGGCCGCCCCGCTGTGCCCCTCCCGCGACCGGGCCCGCGCCTCGCTGCGCCGCCTGCGCCCCACAGCCTGGCGATGCACACAGCCTGACGCCCATGCTGCTGCCAGCAATGAGTCTGAGGGCTCAGAGCCCTCAAGCCAGCTGCTGCAGGCTGTTGCAACAGCCGGCAAGCGCCTGCCCTGGGCGCACCTGGCCGCACGCGAGGAGGCAGCGGCCGGGATGGGGGTCAGCACGAGTGGGCGGGGTGCAGATGGAGACCAGACGGATGCGGAGACGAGGCGGGGCAAGCAGCAGCAGTCGGCGGCTCAGGACTGGTCGTGGCTGGCCTCTCCGCCCTGGGGTGTGGTCCCGCTGCCGCCGGAGCTGGCGTGCCGGGTCGGCCCACATGGGCGGCTGCGGCCCGGCGCATGCGGTGCCGCCGAGGCCATTGCAACACACGCTGAGTCAGTCGCCTCAGCCTGTCCTCCGCATGCGCACCTGGACCCGCGCTGCGCTCAGCTGCACACACAGCTGCACCGCATGGCGGCGGCCGTGCAGCAGGTGCTGGCGGTGGCAGCTCTGGCTACTACAGGAGGGACGGCTTCAGCCGCAGAGGGCGGGGCTGCCGCAGCGCCTGATAGCGTGGCCAAGCTGCATGCTCTGACACCTGTATGGGTTGGGAACATGTTAGTGTTCGGCGGCCAGGCGGCCGCAATTTCAGAACTCGCAGCCCGGATATCCACGCTTGCCACGACAGCCGCTGAAGCACTGTCAGACGGCCCCGGCTGCCAGCGTCCGACTCGGGACCCGGCGGTGTTGCTGGGGGCGACCAGCGCGCAGCAGACGGCCTTGCAATTGGTAGATGTGGCCTTCGGGCGGTCCGTCATTGACCATAGGGAGCGCTGGGAAGCTTGCAATCGGTTGCAGCCGGTGCTGGAATGCGGCTTGCTGGAGCCCCACTTGCTGTCCTCGAGTGGGCCCACATCCGGGCGGGAGCAGCAGCAGCAGCAGAGCCGGGGCCAGCATGTCGTCATGGCGGCGTGGCGCGGCGAGCGGCAGCAGGTGCAGGAACTGCTGGTGTTTCTGACGAAGGGGCAGCCGCAGCGGGAGCTGGGGGCAGGCGGCCAGAGCCCCTGGCGGGGGCTGTGGAAGCGCATGGAGGGCTGGGCTGCCGACCGCCGTAGCCAGCAGTGGGCCTGGCTGTTGCAGATGGCCGCGGCTGGCGAGGAGGCGGAGGCGGCGGTGGGTGTCGGCGCCGCCGGTGCCGCGGGGCAGGAGGACGCGCAGGTGGTCCGCGCATGGGGAGAGGCAGCGTCTGAGGTACGCAGCACACATGTTGCAGGCGGAAGCATCTGTTTTGGTTGTGGGACACCGACGATGCCGGCTTGCAATTTGTTAGGGCGGGGCACCTGCTGCAGTTGTTGGCATGCCGACCGCGATTCTTATGCTCGCCACTGTGCATGCGGTACGTTTTGCTATGACTGGCCGCGGTCACTTTGCATTGTCACTACAAGTGACGCCACCGCTGCTGCCGCGGTATGTCTCCATACACCACAGGTGCTAAGGGGAGCCACCTGCTGGCTGGGGCTTTACGCCGTGCTACGGGCCGGGCTGCACGCCGAGGCGTCGGCCGCCGGCCACTACAAGGCCCTCAACTTCGATGCCAAGCGTTTTCAGGCGTTGGCGTGTGAGCTAGACCCGTTTGTGATGGCGCCGGCCTTCCCCATGTTTCTCCTAGCGCGGGTGAGCCTGTGCGATGTATGTAGCTGTCTTGCTACCTCTGACTGCCAGTCGGGCTGCGCAGTGTCTACCCTAGTTACGTGCCTGCCTGTGGCAGCTAGGCATCCAGCATCCCAGCGCGGTTGACACGCACGTGCCCGTACACGCAGGCATTGGAGCCCAATGAACCCGCGTCACCAACTGACTTCTACAACGCATTGCTGCTCGGCCAACTGCCCGACCTCCCGGACCTGCATTGGCCAACCGCCGGGCCCGCCGCCAACCGGTCGCCCGCCGCGCGCCGCCGCCGGGACGGCGGCCCGCCGCCGCCGCCACCCCTATCGTACGCTCACTGCCTGGAGGTGATGGATGGCTACCTGCGCGAGCCGCACGCAACAATCGCCATGTTCAGAGCCCTGTGGCACAGGGATAATCAGCACGTCAGCACTGCAGTGGGCGAGCTGATCCGGAGCTGGCAGGACGCCTGGGCTGCTGCTGACACGGCGGCGCAGGAGGAGGAGCTAAAGCTGCAGAGAGGCCGGGCTCTGGCTCACGAAGTGTGGCGGCGCGGCGGCAGCGGCGGCGGCGTGCTGTCGGACCAAAGCGTACGGCACGTGCTGACTAAGCTGGAGGCCATACACGAAGCCGCCGCAGATGCAGCGGCAGTGGGCGACGGCGGCGATGGCCTTGATGCCGTACTTGCCGGCCTCGCCGGCGGCTGGGGCGAGTTCTACATTAGCGATGAGGAGGTGGCGGCGGCACATGACGACCTCGCCCTGTACGCCAGGAGTGCGGGCGTGGTCGAGGCGCTGGCGGCGGTGCACGAGTGCCGGCCGGCGGCGGCGGCGCTGGCGGCGGCGCTACGCGCGCTGAAGCTGCTGCGCATTGTGCCGGGAGCGGTTCCACCAGCCTCCTACCTTACCCCGGAAGCCGCAAGGCTGGCGAACGCGGGAGTGGCGGCGGCGCCGTTGCCGCCGCCACTTGTGGCGGCCGCCCTTATGGCGGCGGCCGGTGGCGGCTGCGACTTGGTGCGGCTGCGTGTGCCACCGCCGGGCGACGAGGACGTCAACGCGGCCGCGCTGCTTCTGGGCATGAGCATGCACACGCTGGCCTATGCGCCGGCGACGGCTGCGGCCGGCACCCACCTGCTGTTCCAGCCGGCCTTCTGTGAGTGCGCCGCGCAGCCGCAGGCAGCGGGCGCTGCTGCGGGCAACGTACGAGCGGCACCGAGCGGCGTCAGCGGCGGCCGTGGCGGTGGCGTCCGTGGCGGCGGTGGCGGTAGCGGTGCCCGGGAGATAGAACTGAATGTGTGCCGTGCGTTCAAGCCGGATTGGCCGCAGAGCGATGCGGAGGCGTGTGCTTCCAAGTGGCCTTACCCCTGGCTGGCCGTTCGCGATGTAGCGGTGGCGCAATGGACGGACAAGACAACGTACGTCCGTAAATGCATAAATGTCGCTGTCACTGTCGCTGGGTTTTGGCCACACGGGTTGCTCCCTGCGTCCATCTGTCTAATCGCTTCCCTTGCATCCATTATGAAGTCCCTGCGACACATCGTTTGTCCACACCACAGGGTTCCGGAGATGGTGTTGTTCCTGCGGCTCAACCTGCTCGAGCGGCATCTGGGCATCTGCGCGGCGGGGGTGCAGGGCGTGGCGGCGCTGGCGCGAGTGCTGACCGCCGTGGCAAAGGTGCGTGCGGACGGATGGACATGTAGCGCGATGTGGGTAACATTTTTTATTGTGGCCATGGCTGTGGGTTTGTGTGGATGTGTGTTTCGAGGGGGAAGGGCGCGCCGTGGCCGTCCTGGTACTGGTTTGCGGGGCCGCTCGGTTTGTGGGCAGGGGCCTATGGGCATGACAAGGGATGCAGCACGCGATGACGCGGTGTACCCACGCGTGTGTGTGGACCCCCTGCTCACGCAGCTGCGAGAGGAGCTGTGCCGGCCGTCTGGCGCCAAAGCCGCAGCCGCGCCACCAGCTCGCGATTTTGCAGTGCAGATCAACCGGGTGCTCGAGTACGGAGACGAGACGGCAGCCACAGGCGAGAGCAGCGGCAGTGGTCAAAGTCACTGCGCAAACGGCAGGAGCGATGGCCAGCAGAGCGGCGGCGGCGTGGCAGATGGGGCGCACAGTTCCCGCGTTGACGCGCTGCCGCTGGAGCTTCTGACGCACAACCTCTCGGACGAAGCAGCACATCGAGCGCCGCCACTCCCATCGGGGGCGCAGCGGCGGCAGGTGCTGACGGTCCCAGCGCCGCCAATGCGGCGGGGCCGCGGCACCGGCAGCGGCACCGCCACCGGCAACGGCACCGGCAACGGCGTCAACGGTTCGCCGCAGCACTCGCAACCCGCGGGGGCGCAGCCCCAACAGTCGCAGACGGTGACAATGGTGGAGCTGGTGCCTGAGGCTGCAGGGGTTGAGTACGACCCGAGCACCTTGCAGGACCCCGCGGTCAGCAGGCAGGCGGCGCAACTGCTAGCGACGCTGGCGAACGGGGCGTTGGCTGACGTGGAGCTGGCCGCCGCGGCGGTGCTGTGTCGGCTGCGGCAAGCGGAGGGTGCGGAGGAGCAGCAGGAGGAGCAGGAAAGCGCAGGGCAGCGGCGGCGCAAGGCGCAGCAGCGGAGGCTGCCACGTCACTGCCTGAAGCTGGACGTCTGGTGGGTGTCGCGTTGTGGCTGTGCGCCTGGCGGGGTGTGGAGTGCTGAGGGGCAAGGGGCGGCTCAGGACACCCCGAGGTATGCATCACCTTGCCCCTGTCAAGGACCCAGGAGCACACGCGTACCGTATGCTCGGGTGCGCACGCACGCACGCACGCGCGCACGCATGCACACACACACACACACACACACGCGCACGCACGCACACATGCACACGCACGCACGCACACATACACACACGAATCGGGAAGTATTGGTAAGTAACTCCGGCGTCGCTTAGGCGGGCTTTCGTTTCGTTTTTAACACATGAACGTGCTCACAGCAGGCCGTCACCTTGTGTGTGGCCGTGCTGCCGCTGCATGTCTCTTCGCCTCCGTTCCTCGCCGGTCAAAGTTTGTACTTGCCCACAGGATCCATGAGGTGGCGCCCGGGCGCCCCTGGGAGCTGGTGTTGCCGCCGGCGGAGCGTGTGGCGGACTGGAACAAAAAGATGGGGAAGCTGGTGCTGGCCGCGAAGCGCTAAGGCAGCAGGTGGACGGCCGGAAGGTGGGTGTGCTGGGGTGGACCGCTGCCAGAGCAGTCGCGCCCTGCGAGCCCCCAGCATGCAGGTGACAGCAACCGCAGTGGTGCAATGACCGTGTGTGTGTGTATGTGTGTATGTGTTGGTGTAGTGATGGTGTGCGCGTTTGAGTATGGTTTAATGTGTTGACATGCACCCTCATGTAGGGTTTCGCAGGACGCGCTGCAGCCGCTGCCATGTTGTACCTTTAGGTAGCGTTTTGAAACACTTCAGATTGCTCGGACCGTTGTATTTGCTATGCATTATATTGTTTTCGATATATGCTTAAGGCTGCCGTTATTTGGATATATGCTTGAGGCTTGCCTGGTGGGCGGCGGAGGCCCCACGAGCGGCCCTCCCCTCGCGCCCCCCCCCCCAGGAACCGGTTCCACTGAACCGGTACCCCCCGGAACGGTGCACGGCGCCCCGCGTATAATCCCTAGTGGGCGGGTGGACGCCCCACGAGCGGCCCCCCCGCTCTTTGAGTAAGCAGGATGACGCGGAATCGTTTGATGGTTGCCAAGTTCTTTGCTTGGCGGGATGGACAACTACCGTCTTATCTCTCGGCGGCCCCTGAAAAATTGGTCAGAGATGTTTGTATGGGTGTTGCGTGCGTCATGACGCTATGGAGACAAGGTGTGTGGTAGCGATGCTGTGCAAGGATCCTAGCGATGCGGAGTGGAGGTGGAATGGCTACCCCAAAAGTGTTACTGTACGGTAGCGAGTGGCCGGAGTTGTGGTTTACTAGTGGCAGGAGTTGTGGTCTGATTGTGGCGCCAGTTGGTCAAACTGAGGACTGAGAGCAGATGCATAGCAGGAGTAGTTCTAGTAGTTCCAGCACGGTGCAGGAGGCCACAGAAGGGATGAGGGCCACAGAACGTAACTGATGAACATAACGGAAACCCCCGGATTTCCGGGCAAGGAAACGCCAGTCTGAATAAAGTTTGGATTTTGGTTGACTGAGTCGGATTTCCTCTCTGACTGTACGCCTTTGTCGGCAAGTAGTTCGGGTGAATGGATGAGGCGGTGTGGCTAGTGGCTAATTGGGCGCTTTGATGCCCTAGTGCCGATACGGATCACGGCGGGCAGGAGCAGAGCACATCAATGGCAGGGGGGGAGCTGGGCGCGTTCGGCGGTACAAGGAAGACAAGAGGGACATTCCGTGCAGATGGTTGCGATGAGAACTCTGCCACTGTGTCCACGCATTCACTTCGCGGTTCGCTGAGCGCAAGCATGCACTATGTAAGGTGCGATCAGTCGTATGGGTGAGGCGCGGGCGCCGGGCCCTTGCACATCCACAGGCCACAATCGGTTCACCCGTGACATGCATGCCGGCCATGCAACGATGTCGCTTTCTCTATATGTATCCTACTCCTGATCAGACTCAATAAAATGCCCTTGCTGTAACTACTGAGGACGAATTAGAGCGGCTGCGTGTCTGCATGCTTTTTTGCAGCCAGAACCCAAACCTTGACAACTTCACATCAAGGATGGATTTGTAAGAGGCCTTGTTCTTGAGCCTACAAATACTTTATGCAGCCGCATAGATTGCATGCACGCAAGGGCGTCGCCTCGAATATATGTTTGGACGCCGCGCCTTGCATTTCTGCAGTTCCTGAACCAACTGGATGATGCGGACGCTCGGCAGGTGATCCTGAACGAACGAAGTAAGGGTGGACCGTAAGGATCGGCAAAATGTACTCCGCGCTCGGCGGGCTCCAGCGGCAAGCACAGCACCGGCTGCTGGTGGAGGTTGTACTAACAGAGGATGATGCAGCCGGTCCTGACACAAAGCAGGAGATGGCGGAGGGCTGTGAAGACTCGGACGGTCTCGGCACGCAGCGGAGCTCGTGCCCCTCCCGCGACCGGGCCCGCGCCTCGCTGCGCCGCCTGCGCCCCACAGCCTGGCGATGCACACAGCCTGACGCCCATGCTGCTGCCATCAATGAGTCTGAGGGCTCAGAGCCCTTAAGCCAGCTGCTGCAGGCTGTTGCAACAACCGGCAAGCGCCTGCCCTGGGCGCACCTGGCCGCACGCGAGGAGGCAGCAGCGGTCGGGATGGGGGTCAGCACGAGTGGGCGGGGTGCAGACGGAGACCAGACGGAGGCGGACACGAGGCAGGGCAAGCAGCAGCAGTCGGCGGCTCAGGACTGGTCGTGGCTGGCCTCTCCACCCTGGGGTGTGGTCCCGCTGCCGCCGGAGCTGGCGTGCCGGGTCGGCCCAGATGCGCGGCTGCGGCCCGGCACATGCGGTGCCGCCGAGGCCATTGCAACACACGCTGAGTCAGTCACCTCAGCCTGTCCTCCGCATGCGCACTCGGACCCGCACTGCGCTCAGCTGCACACACAGCTGCACCGCATGACGGCGGCCGTGCAGCAGGTGCTGGCGGTGGCGGCGGCCGCAAACCTGGCAGCAGATGCAGCAGATGCCCAGGCAGCTTCTTTGAATGCCTCATCGCCAGCGCTTGAATCTCAGCCTCTGCCAACGATGCGCGGCGAACGATGGAGGCTGCATATCCCGACCTGGCAGGAGGGGATCTCGCAGGCCGGCGGCCCCATCGCCTTGGCACAGGTCTCATCCAGTGTGCACACCAGGGCTGCAACGTACACGGAGGGTTTCGCGGGCGGCCCAGGCAAGCCGCTGGTACTGGGCAAATCGCCCGTCTCTACGCAGCCCGCCATCAACCGGAAAGCCGTGGCCTTGCTGTGCAAAGCCTCACTGGCCTGCCAGGAGGACTTGGAGATGCGATTGTCAGCGTGCGAGAGGCTGCGGCCGCTTCTGCTTGCGGGCCGCGGCAGGCAGCAGCAGCAGCCCGGCCGGGGGCAGCAGGACCGGCAGCAGCACATGATAATGGCGGCGTGGCGCGGCGGTCGGCGGCAGGTGCAGGAACTGCTGGCATGCCTCATTGACCCGGCGTCGCGGGAGCCGTTGCAGGCGGCCCCGGCGGCGGCAGCAGGCCCGCGGCGGCGCGGCAGCAGCGCCTGGCGGCGGCTGGAGGACGCCGTGGTGAACCACTGGGCTCCTGACAAACGCAAGATGCTGTGGGCATGGCTCCTGGAGATGGCTGCGGAGGCGGAGGAGGCAGAGGCGGAGGCGGAGGCGGAGAGGACGGCTGCCGCCGATGCGAGCCGCGGCCTGTGGCCTGCCGGCGTCTCGATGGTAGAGGACGCGGACGTTATCAGCGCCTGGGGCACGGCTGCGACCGAGGTGCGTGCGCTCACGATATATACCGGTACTCACCTGCGCCTGACCGCTGCTGCGGTTTACCGCCTGTCGCGCGTGTGTGGGGCGGGCTGCAAGCTCGTTGGTGGCCGGCGGGCGCGGGGCGCCGTGCTCGCGCAGGTGGCAGCTGGCCTTGGGCATAGCCTCGTGTTGGCATCGCCGTTGCACACTCAGGCAACACACGCACCCCTATAGGCTATAGGGCGGGGGCGACCCGCGCGACCAGCCCCAACCAGACCTGTCGCTGCGTCGTAGCCCTTGACGCTGCTCCCTCCCCACTGCTGTACAGGTCTTGAGAGGGGCTGTTTGCTTCCTGGCGATGTACGGAGTACTGAACGACGCTATTCCTGCGGAGCCTGTTGCACCCAGCAGCAGCACGGGCGGCGGCGGTGCAGCAGGCTCGGCGGCGGCCAGCACCAGTGGAGCTGGCGGAGACAGTGGAGGCACCGAAGGCGGCCTGGATGCCCCCCTGGAGCCGCTGATGACCGGTGGTTGCAACGAGCAGCTGCTGGAGCGTGTGATGGACCAGGCGCGTGGCTTTGACCCGCTTGTCATGGCCGTGGCCTTCCCCACGTTCCTGCTGGCGAGGGTGAGTTTGGAGGGTGAGTTTGGAGACGCACGTACGACGCGGCGCTGCAGGTGCCCTGCAGGGTGCTGTCCTTGCGTGCAGGCCTCTAGCGATGGCCTATGCGGGTGTTGTGAACGGCGGCGGCGTTGGTGTGTGTCGGGTTCGGTTTGCAGGATGGAGTTGCAGGCACCGTTAGTTGCCCGGGTCCGCTCTCTCAGTCACTGCTGCTGATCACCGTGGGCATGCGGCTGGTCCATCCACAGCAACACGTGCGGTCGCACATGCATGTTTCCGAACCCCCCCCCCGTGTTACAGGCGCTCAAGCCGGATCGGCACGTGCATCCGCTGTACATGCACGATACGCTACTGCTCGGCCAACTGCCCGACCTCCCGGACCTGCATTGGCCAGCCGCCGGGCCCGCCGCCAAACGCTCGCCCGCCGTGCGCCGCCGCCGGGACGGCGGCCCGCCGCCGCCGCCACCCCTATCGTACGCTCACTGCCTGGAGGTGATGGATGGCTACCTGCGCGAGCCGCATGCAACAATCACCATGTTCAGAGCCCTGTGGCACAGGGGTGAGGACATCAGCATCGCGGTGCGCGAGCTGGTACGGGGCTGGTACGATGCGTGGCAGGCGGAGTTACAGGCCGCAGCCATCAAGGCCGCCCGGCTGGCCTCAGGCCGGGACCTTGCACACGAGATGTGGCGGCGGTGCAGCGGCGTGCTGTCTGACGGGGAGCTACGGGAGCTCTTGCTCGAGCTCTGGGGGCCCCAGGCCATCGGGGCAGCCGCCGCCGTGTACGGCGGCTGGGGTGGCGGCGCCGCAGGCGCCGCCGCTCAGCACCTGCCCTCTCTGCCCGTCAGCGATGTGGTGGTGGCGGCGGCACATGACGACCTCGCCCTGTACGCCAGGAGTGCGGGCGTGGTCGAGGCGCTGGCGGCGGTGCACGAGTGCCGGCCGGCGGCGGCGGCGCTGGCGGCGGCGCTACGCGCGCTGAAGCTGCTGCGCATTGTGCCGGGAGCTGTTCCGCCAGCCTCCTACCTTACCTCGGAAGCCGCAAGGCTGGCGAACGCGGGAGTGGCGGCGGCGCCGCCACCGCCACTTGTGGCAGCCGCCCTAGCGGCGGCCGGCGGCGGCTGCGACTTGGTGCGGCTGCGTGTGCCGCCGCCGGGCGACGAGGCCGTCAGCGCGGCCGCGCTGCTTATGGGCATGAGCGTGCACACGCTGTCCTTCACCCCGGAAATCGTCTCATCTGGCAATCGCTTGATGCTGCAGCCCGCGTTCGGCACATGCACGGCTGAGTTGCGAGAGCCGCAGCCGCAACAGCAGGCGGCGGCAGCAGGCTCCGGCGGCAGCAGGGCAAAGGCAGCGCCGGCGGCCGGCGCCGTGAGCAGCAGTGGAGGTCGAGGTGGGGCTGGCGGCGGCGGCGGCAGCGCTGCGGGGCTGGTGGTGGATGTGTGTCGGGCCTTCAGCCCGTCTTGGCCGCAGAGCGATGCGGAGGCGTGTGCTTCCAAGTGGCCTTACCCGTGGCTGGCAGTGCGGGAGCTCGCAGTCGTACAATGGAGCGACAGCACATCGTAAGTGTGTGCGTATATGTGTTGCGCTTTGTTGTTCGTCAGGGGCAGAAAGGTGAGCTTCTTGGATTACTTCTCATGGCTGTCTGGTGGCTTATGTGCACGGCGACGTGCCACTGCCGCTCGTCCCTAATAATTGTGCCTTTACGGCATTCGATGCTCCCTGCCTGCGGTACTCAAACACCCGTTGGTGTCACGTCACGTACGCAGGGTTCGGGAGATGGTGGCATTCCTGCGGCTGAACCTGATTCAGCGGCACCTGGGCATCTGCGCGGCGGGGGTGCAGGGCGTGGCGGCGCTGGCGCGAGTGCTGACCGCCGTGGCCAAGGTGCGGACAGAAAGTGTTTAACAATGTGCAGGCGCCTGCAACCGTGTGCCGCGTCGAGTCCTGAAGCGTCTGTGCACATTAAGCGTGCTTGCATGCGCGGGCTGCGCATGCGTGCGTGCGTACGGGCTTGCGTGCGTACGTGTGCGTGCTTGCTGGAACCTTGTACCATCAAGAGGCTGCGGGGCGCTCATTGTGTCACGCACGCGTGCGTTTATGAACCTGTATGTGCCGGTTGCTTCTGCTGCGGCGTGCAGCTGCGGGAGGAGTTGAGGCCGGCTGGAGGCGCTGCGCCCACACGCGACGTGGCCGTTGGCATCAACAAAGTCCTTGAGTATGGCGATGGCCCCCGCCTACCGCTGCCGGCGGCGGGCGCCGCCGAGTGCAGCAGCAGCGACAGTGGTGCAGGAGAGGGAGGTGCTGCGGCGGCTCATTCAACGGTATTGGAGGATGAGCTGACGCTCTATCAGCTTTTCGATTATCTGGTCACGCGGGCTCGTGAAGCGCAGCTTGTGATGCCGCACCTCCGGCAGGAGCTCAAGTTGCCAGCCGGCCGGCCGGCAGCGGGCGGCGCAGGTGCAGGCGGCAAGAGCAATGGCAGAGGCTCGTCGCAGCTGCACTCACAGCCACAGCTACAGCCGGAGCCGCTGACGGCGTCACTGGTGGAAGTGGTGACGCCGCCGTGTGGGGGAGGCGGCCACGACCATGGCCACGGGCCCGCGGGGCGGGTGGGTCAGGCGGCTGAGACAGACGCGGAGCTGGCAGCGGCGGCGGTGATCAGTCGCCTGAAGCTACGGGAAGCGCCAGTCGAGACGCCGCTGCTGCGTGACAGGAAGGGAGAGCACCGGAAGCTGCCGCACCACCACCTGAAGCTGGACGTGTGGTACGTGTCGGCAGGCGGCGCGTTGACGCGCACCGCTCATATAGTGGTAACGGTAGCTGTGGTGGTGGTGGTGATGGTGGAGGGGGACATGCATGCCCTGCCTACCTACCTGCTGGTGCCTTTGGCCTGTGGGGTTGGAGTTGGCGGCTTCCTGCCCACAGAGCGGGTAGCTAGGGCAACCACGACCCACTGTGTCCTAAGGGCTCTTGCACGCAACAGGGGCGGAGGCGCCGTGCATGTGCATGCAGCCACGGGCGTGGCCTTGCACAAACCGGTTTGCGACCGGTTGGTAATAGTGCCTACCCCTCCCATTTCACCGCCGCCACCATCAACAGGTTTTACGAGGTGGCGCCGGGCCGCCCCTGGCAGCTGGTGCTGCCGCCGGCGGAGCGCGTGGCGGACTGGAACAAGAAGTTGGCGATGAACCTGCTGACCAACAAGCGATAGGGGCCCATCTGCGGCGTGGGCGTTGCGCGTCAATGCAAGTCCTGGAATGTACGGTGCAACAACTACTGCAACAGCCGGGCCGCTTGCATAAGCCCGACCAGGACCGAGCCACACGTGCCGATGTGCGCATAGCTACGCGCCGGCTTGGCGGAGCCGTGCTTACGCCGGTTTGGCGGAGCCGTGCGCCGGCTTACTTGGCGGAGCCTTGCATTTGACATGCTTACGTCCTGCTTGAAACAGATGAGTATGTGCTGTATGTGTTGTGTTATGCGGCGTGAAGAAACTGAGGAATGGAAGGTTTATAGAGCTAGCTGAAGGAATTGGATGGTAGATGTTGGTTTTGCAGCAGGTTGTGCATGCCGGCTACAGCCCAGGCCGGATTGCAAACATTCCCCAGGGCGCAGGTTACAGGGCACCCCCAATGAATGAATTATGGCCACTTACAATCGCAGCAGGTTGGGCGGCAGGATGCAGGGCACCCTGATAGGATGGGCTGCGGTATGCGTTATGTGTCGTGTAGGGAAGGACTGGGTAGGGGAATCGTGTTGCGTTTCCCGAGCGAGTTGTGTTGTGTTTTCCTCGCAGGGCCCGGCGGCGGCGCAGGGCCTGGACCCAGCAGTTGCGGCGTGCATGCGCGTAGCGGAGGGGGCGAGCAAGGCCACGTGGAGGAGAAGAGCGCGGCGCCGCCCAAGAAGCGGCGCCCGCGCGCAGGTT
Source organism: Chlamydomonas reinhardtii (assembly GCF_000002595.2). Lineage (NCBI taxonomy): Eukaryota > Viridiplantae > Chlorophyta > Chlorophyceae > Chlamydomonadales > Chlamydomonadaceae > Chlamydomonas > Chlamydomonas reinhardtii. The sequence continues at coordinate 7,787,077 of NC_057006.1, forward strand.
GTGGCCGGCCGGTGTCTGGTTGGCGGTCTTTGCTGGCGAGCTAGCACCGCACACCGTGTTTGTAGGCCGCAGCAGTGAGGAGTGTTGTGGCTAGAGGATTTTCTGCTGGTTGTTTAATTGCTGGCTGTGCTTTTGCTTGAGTGCTTGACAGCGGGATGTGGCTAGACACATTATGGCGGGCCAGGGCGGGCTGTGCCTATACAAACCGACCCCGGCTATGTCCGGGAGATGAGGTAGACGCATGCGGCCTCAGACTAGAGACGTGGCGTGGGCGCAGCCCACTTTTCCATTGCAGCCCATCCACTTTTTGGGCTGAGCCCCCTGGTGACCGGGGAACACTTGTCCATTGCGAGGAGAAACCAAAAAATACTTGTCCTCGTGTAAGTATTTTCGGGCTGAGCCCGCCCGAGCGCAGCGATTTAGGCAGGGGTTCCCCTGGTCACCTGGTGACCAGGTGAGGTCATCATGTGCAAAGGGTGGGACTCGCTAACGTGGTGGGCTGGTGGCACGCTCTGCTGGGAGGCGGGACATCGGGAGAGTGATAGACATGGCAGGCACGCAGGAGCCTGGCGCGCGTAGTGGCCAGAGGGGGCCGTGGCCAGAGGGGGCCGTGACCAGGGGAGCTTCATGCCCGTGATATGCTTGATATGGTCGTGACATGACTCGCCTGACCTGAGCCCCTCCTGGCCAGGCGCGCAGTATTCCATAAATGTTCTTGCATCTTGTTGCCGCGACAATCACGAAGACGAGACATGAACAAAATTTGCTGGTACCCTCGCTTGCCCTAGCGTAAGGCATCATTAATAATCGTCTCTTTGCTCGGGACTCAGAAGCGACGATACTCGTGCGAAAGGCTGATTTAATCGCTTGGTCGATTCTGACTTGCAACAGCGAGGCTGTATGCGTCTGCATGGCTTCAGCCATGTAAATACTATAAGAACACAGCAGCTGGGTCAATGATCTAGGGGCGGACCGAAGGACCGGCGAGATGCACTCGGCGCTCGGCGGGCTGCAGCGGCAAGCGCAGCGCCGGCTGCTGGTGGAGGCTGTCCTAATAGAGGATGATGCAGCCCGTGCCGACATGAAGCAGGAGGTGGCGGAGGGCTGTGAAGACTCGGACGGTCTCGGCACGCAGCGGGCCTCGTGCCCCTCCCGCGACCGGGCCCGCGCCTCGCTGCGTCGCCTGCGCCCCACAGCCTGGCGATGCACACAGCCTGACGCCCATGCTGCTGCCAGCAATGAGTCTGAGGGCTCAGAGCCCTCAAACCAGCTGCTGCAGGCTGTTGCAACAGCCGGCAAGCGCCTGCCATGGGCGCACCTGGCCGCACGCGAGGAGGCAGCGGCCAGGATGGGGGTCAGCACGAGTGGGCGGGGTGCAGGCGGAGACCAGACGGAGGCGGAGACTAGGCGGGGCAAGCAGCAGCAGTCGGCGGCTCAGGACTGGTCGTGGCTGGCCTCTCCGCCCTGGGGTGTGGTTCCGCTGCCGCCGGAGCTGGCGTGCCGGGTCGGCCCAGATGGGCGGCTGCGGCCCGGCACATGCAGTGCCGAGGCCATTGCAACACACGCTGAGTCAGTCGCCTCAGCTTGTCCTCCGCACGTGCACTCGGACCCGCACTGCGCTCAGCTGCACACACAGCTGCACCGCATGACGGCGGCCGTGCAGCAGGTGCGTGCTGGCGGTGGCGGCGGCCGCAGCCATGGCTACTACGGGAGTGACGGCTGCAGCCGCAGATGGCGCGTCGCCTCATGCCAGCACCAGCACCACCACGCGGGTCGGGCCGAGCTCCCAGACGGCAGCTCCCTTGGGAGCTTACAAGCCGTGCTGGCAGGCGCTTGCTGGCAGGACATTCAACGACGGCTCCGTGCTGGCCAATCAAGTTGATAAGGAGGTGTGCGTGAACACACGCCGCATGGCGGTGGCGTGGACCGGCGACAGCAGCCGCCCACTGCGCCCGCCCACTGCCGCCGACGTCGCGGCCGCCGCGGTGCAGCAACAGCCGCCAATGGGCGCCCTCAGCTCACCAGCACGTGCGGCGCAGCAGTTGTTGCGCGCAAACATGGACAAGCTGATGCGAGAAGCGCGATTGGACCGCGAGGAATGGGCGCTCACGACAGAGGACGAGGTGTCAGAGGCTGAGGAGTTGCTGCAGTTGCCAGAGGCGGAGGGGCTTGCGGGCGCGGCCGCGCGGCTGTGGCGCCTTCAGCAGCAACCGCCCAGCAGCCGCGCGCACATGGCAATGCTTCAAACTCTGCTGTTAGAGTCGGCCGATTCTATTCTGTCGCTATCGGCTGAGCACGCCGCGGCTGCATTTGCCGTAACGGAGGCACCGCACAGGAAGCTTCTGCTAGCCGCCGTGGCCGACATGCAGGCCGGCGGCGGCAGCGGCTTGAACCATGTGTCAGCATCCTGGCGGCTCCTGGCGCATCTTCTTCCGGCCTGGACAGCTCCCGGTCAAACCACGGAACTGTGGGCCTGGCTGTTGGAGACGGCCGCAGGGGCCGCGGACGAAGCCTGGCGGCCGCAAGGGGCCGGCCCTGACAGCAGCAGTAGCAATGCACACGTTACTGAGGCCGTGCACCTGGTGAGTGGGAAGGATCCTGATGATAGCCTGGCGGTCGGCTGTACGGTTCATGGTATTCCGCGTGTTGGTACATACATGCTGCTGCTGCGGCGGCAGCCCTTGTGCGTGCGGCTTCCAATGCGTCAGCTAGCGGCTACTTCGCTCGTCTTCCCAGTGCCGACTTAAACCTCTCCCAGTTTGTCTGCTGAGATTACGAACATCTTCTCTGCAAGCACCAATTCTTCTCAACTGCTCTTTCCTGACTGTTTCGACCACTTGCTCTGAGTGTGGCTATCGCATATTGCTTGCCGACAGGTGCTGCGTGGCGCGGCGTGCTTCCTCGCCCTCCTGCTGGGGACCCGCGCCAGCGGCCTCAACAAGGTGGCGGCACAGGGGGGGCTGGTGTGGGTGCCGCCGATAGTCGGCAGCCTCGAGGACGTCCGCAGCCTGCGGGCTCTGGATCCGTTGGCCATGGCGGTGGCATGGCCGGCATGGCTGCTGGCGAGGGTGAGTGGGCGGGCCGATCATGCATGGATCTATTTGATGTACGGTACAAAGGGATCTGATGTACGGTATGCAGACCGTACGGTATGCACCGTGCGGGCAAGGGTGCGTGTTCGGTTGGTGGACGTGTGCATGTTCTGCTACAGCGCGCGCGGGCCTGCGCGGCGTGCACATGGCGTGCACTGGGGCGGCCGTGTGAATGGCACGACGGGTGAAGCAGCTAGGGCCAGCCATTGGCCTGGGGGCGCCGGTGCACACTTGGCGTGTGCCCTGGTGGTGGGAAGGCCTGCGTAACAGGGGGGCTCCCAATATCGCGGCCTTACTTCCCTCGCCTCCGCTTCCTCCTGCACGCACCCCGCCCGCCACCCACATTCAGGCGCAGCATCAGGCGCAGGTCACGCCCATGCAACTGTACCGCACCCTGCTGCTGGGGCAGCTGCCAGCCGTGGCGCCGCCGCCGCAGCTGCGCTGGCCAGCAGCCGCAGCCGCAGCCAGCGGCGCCCCAGCAGCAGGGGCGGCGGCGGTGGCGCCGCCGCCGCCGCCCCTGTCGTACGGGCACTGCCTGGCCGTGATCGAGTCATTCGCGCGCGATGCGGCGGTCATTGCCACGTGGACGGATGCGCTGCTGGATGCAACGGAAGAGAGCATTCCGATCTGCATTCAGGTCATTACGGACTTGCAGCTGCAGCGATGGCAGGCGGCATGGGACGCGGCTCGGCGCGACGGTATCGCCGACGTCGGAGGCAGGGCCGGGGACGAGGGTGCAGACGCTGATGTAGAGTATTCAGCGTATGATGAGGAGGCGGCCATAGGCGAGGAGGGGTGTGCGCAGGGCTCGATTGAGTTGCGACCCCACCAGCAGGCGTGCCTCGCAAATGCCTGGCTCTGCGACGATCTCGAACAGCTGCTGTCGCCCCATGTTGGGTTGGTGACAATTGCGGGCGTGTGTATGGCCGGTGGGGAGAAAGCGGCTGCAGCTGCGGCTAGGGCGGCTGCGCGGCGGCTGGGGGTGGAGGGCGTGCTGGAGGAGGCTGCGGCGCTGCGGCCGCCGGCCGCAGCCATCGTTACGGCTTTGCGCGCGCTGCCGCTGCTTCGGCTGCCGGTTGGCCTGGTGGCGCCGTTGGCGTACCTGTCTGCTGGCGACGGTAAGCTCGCCGTCGCCGGCGTGGTAGCGTGCCGCCAGCAGCAGGGCGAGGCTGGCGGCTGCTGTGACGTGCTGCGGCTGCGTGTGTCGTCCGAGACGGCGAGCCTAGCTGCCATGGTGATGCTCCTGCGCTGCCGCAAGCTCTCGCAGTGCTCCGAGGTCAGCGAGTCCGGGTGCCGGTTCGTGTTCCAGCCCAACCTGCCGCTGCCGCAAGCGGCAGCAGCAGCGGCAGCGGGCGGACGCAGGAGCGGCGGTACCAGTGTGGCGGAGCAGCATCAGGCGGAGGGCCACGAGGCAGCAGCGGCGATGACGACTCTAGAGGTGTGCCGCTCCTTTGTGCCGTCGTTCAGCTGCAGGTCAGGCAAGCGGCTCTGGCCGTACCCAGTGCTGAGCATCAACGCGTACGGGACGCACCTGTGGGACGACACGACCACGTGAGTTGCAGCTGCCGCCGGCGGCGCGTGTCAAGGCAGGGCAGTCGTGTTCGCTTGTGCGTGTTGCGTTCTTTCAAGCATATCAATAAGTGCGCGGACGGTCCGACATGCCGGCGACGCAGTTGGCTGGCCAACCGCCATCTTGCTTCGTACCCTGCGATAGACGTGCTGCCGTACGTTGCTGTCTGGTTTTGTTTGTGGTCAGGGCGGGCTGCCCGACAAACCGACCTGACTTGACCTATCGTGATACCGTGGCATCGGTTCTAGTTTACCCATGTCGGCATGTGCCCTGCTGTCTACCCTGCTGAACGACATGCACGCACGCACGTGTGTGCCCATGCACTGCCGCCTGTCCATGCTGCCCACGCACTGCAGGCAGCGGGACATGGTGTGGGCGCTGCGGCGGGCGCTCGTGGACCGCGGGATGGGGATGTGCGTCGCCTTCGTGTGCGGCCCGGAGACCGTGTGCCGCGCGATGGCCGCCCTGGCGCAGGTGGGTGGGTGTGCGGATGTGGCCCTGCTGCCTTGCAGCTCGCTGCTGTGCGTGACGAGGACCCCTGACGTGCGTAGATAGTTTGCGTGCTGGTTGGGCTGTGTGTACGGTATGTTTGGTTCATCAACTAGGCATGGGCGCCACGCACGGCACACCAGGTAAACACCGTGCACACACAACCGTCCATCCAAGCTAACGTACGCTCGTACATGTCTAGTGCTGTGTTGCTGTCCGGCTGCTGCCCTCCTGATTGCCCCCTTCCCCCCGCCCGCCCACCATGCAGTTCCGGGCTGAGATGCTGGAGAACGGGCGGGACGTGGCGGCCTGCCACGGCGAGACCGTGCTGTATTGCGGGGACGCATCCAAGGCCGTCGCCTCTAGCGGCAAGCCGGTCCAGGGCCGTCCGTGCCAGCAGCGCAAAGAGCCGCGCAGGGTGCCGCGGAAGGCGGCAGCCGCAGACTCGGACGATGAGGATGGCAGCTCTAGCTCAGACGAGGGCAAGGAGGAGGAGGACGAGGAGGAGGAGCACCAGCGCGGCCCGATCAAGAGGCCGTTCTTGGCTGTGGACAGTGTCGTGAACCTCCTGCCACAGCTGGCTGGAGACGCCCTAGTGCTCAGCCGGGAGCGACTGAGCCCGTCGGCAGGGCCGGTGGCGGCAGGCGGGAGCGGCGGAACGGCGGCGGCGGCGGCGGGTGCTGGAAAGAAGGAGCGGCAGCAGCAGCCGGCGGGCTTGCGCGCGTCGCAGAAGCAGAAACAGCAGCCGCGCACGGAAGCGGCTGTGCGAGAGGAAAAGACAAGTGGCGGTGGGGCTAGCGCAGCAGCAGCGGCAGCGGAACAGCAACAGCAACAGCAGCAGAAGGTGGTTGCGGAGGCAGTTGCCGCTGGGCTTTCGGAGGGATGCGACGCTTACCTGCGCCTGCTGCGCGATGCTGAGGATCTGGTCGAAACGCACAGGGCGCTGGAGGTTGAAATGCAGGTGGGCGCAATGCTTCAGCAGCTGCGGCAGGAGCAGCAACGCCTGGACAGCCAAGCGGCAGCCCGGCAGCAGAGCCCCGCAGGCGGGCAGCGGCAGCAGCAGCAGCAGCAGGGGCATCAAGGCAGGCGGCAGGCAAGGCCGGGGGAATCGCGGCTGCGACTGGGTGAAGGGCTCTACGCGCTGGATGACCGAATGAGCCTGGAGATGCGTTTTCTGGAGGTAACGCCGGGGCGGCCGTGGGAGCTTGTGGTGCCGGCGCCGGAGCGCGTCCGGGAGTTGGAGGACAAGCTGGGGCGGGAGACGTACGGCAAGCTGCTGTTGGGGCGCTGATGTTTGACACGCGGGTCGGCTGGTGCACGGCAACCGCAAGGCCGCATTGGTAGTCTTCAAGTAGACATGTTTGGGTTGTCGCAGCATTTGTTGGGTAAATTGCTTGCCAGGCGTACGGAGAGTCAGTCAACGTCGCAAGGCACCCGTCCTGTGTAGGGTGAGGGCAAGAAATTCATACGTCATAGGAAGCTTGTCGTAGTTATGAAAGCCGCGGGATGCGATGTCATTGAAAGAATTGAAGAGACAACGCACCGGAGCGTACGGGGGAAACTTTTCCACGTCAGTTGTGCAAGTATTGAGTGCCCGTGATGCGACCCGTGACAGATTGGCATGCAGTCCATTGGACAGATGAGCGCTCACACGACGCGCATGCATGCACTTCCCTTTTACTTAAGTTGTTCCTAGTATGATTGTATGGCCGGATAACTAGCCTGGAAGGACGTCCTCGTGAGATTAACGATAGGTTGACCGCGCGTGGCAGGATACCGATGAGCGACAACCGCAGCGGAGCGACCGTGGCATCGCAGGCGCCAGAGGCCTGCGTAGATTCTAGCACTAGGCCGACGTATGTCCTGGTCACGGGCGGCGTGCATAGCGGCGTTGGCAAGGGCTGCGCGGCCGCTGTCTTCGGCCGGCTGCTCGCTCGGGCGATGGCGCTGCCGCCGGCAGGCAGCAGTGGACTGCGGCAAGTGCCGCCGCCGCTGGCAGCGGTCCGCTACCTCAAGCTGGAGCCCTGCCTTCAGTTCGCTGGGGCGCTGAGGCTGAACGACCCTGCCTGCGAGTTCGAGGTGGTGGCGGACCCCGATGGCTACAGCAACGACAGTGGCGCTGACGTGACTTCTGGTGATACTGCGGGTGTAGCTGGCGCTGCCGGCAGAGCGGAGGGTCCGGCGGGCGGCAGACGACAGCAGCGGCAGGATAGCGGCGGTCAGCATCGCCGCCGCTGCAGCAGCGGTATGGATGCGGGCTGCGTGGATGCTACTGGTGATGAAGCGGCGGCGCTGGCGGAGGCGCAGGCGAAGGTGTCACCCCCTGCCATCCTCATGTATGACAGTGACGTGGGCCGCGCCCGCTTCGCCATTCCTGGGTTCCGGCCCGCCATGCACGGCAGCGGCAGTAGCAGCCGCAGCGGCTACTGCTGCCACCTGTCGAGAGGCGACCTCAAGCTTGGGGCCCTGCTGGGGCTGCGGAAGCAACAGCTAGAGGCGGCGGCGGCGGCGGCGGCGGCTGGCAAGCGGTGTGGCGGCGCTGAGGCGCCCGGTTGCTGCAGCCTTGTGGGCGAGCTGGAGCTTTATGCCGCCTCCCTGCGGCGCCGCCTGGGGCTTGACGCTGGCAGCGGCGGCAGGGGTGGGAGCGGCGGCAGCGGCAATGGCTTATCTGGGCAGCCACAGCCTCAGGCGCCGCAGGAGCTGCTGGTGGTGGAGGTTGGCGGGACAGCAGGTTGGTCGGTATGCGGCGCTGTAGACCGTCTCCTTTTGCACTCGGGAATCCTATTTGTATTCATGGCTTATGGGCATTCTATTGGTCCGGCCGCAACCTGCTTGGCTGCGCACCCAATCCTGGCTGCATGCATTCAACCGCCGGGCGGCCGCACGTGGCGATCCCCGTATGGCGTAGGCTTACACGCGTAGGCAGCTAAACCCCGCCTGCCCGCCTGCCTGCCTGCCTGCCGGCAGGTGAGCCCGAGCACGCGGAGATGTGCGCCGTGCTGCTGCTGGCCCTGGGCGGCCCGCCCGCACTGCACCTGCACGTCACGCAGCTGCTCGCAGCCGCCACCACCGGCGCCACCGCGTCGGCCGACACCGCGAGCCACGGCTTTGCAGGCACTCAGCCGCCGGCGTGCCCACCACAGCAGCAGCAGCAGCCACAGCAGCAGCAGCCACAGCAGCAGCAGCCACAGCAGCAGCCACAGCAGCCATGGCAGCAGCAGGAGCAGTGCTGGTCGAAGCCCGCCCAGGCAAGCCTGCGTGACATGGCGGCGCGGGTGGCGGCACTGCTCGCCGGCTGCGGCCCCGCCGCCGCCGCGGGCCTCACTTCGCTGCCGGAGCCCGACCTGGTGCTGCTGCGCTGTGACGGACTGCTGGCGTACGCGGCGCCGCACGAGGAAGGCGCCGCCGCTGATGCACCTGTTGGCCCTGCTGTCGCGATTGCTGGCGCCGCCGCCGCCGCCGGCGATCCCGTGGCGCCGGCGGCTTTGGGCAGCGGCGGCTGTGGTCGCGCATGCGGATGTCCCGGCAGCTGTGGCCGTGCAGGCGGATGTGGCGATGCCGGTGGCGGCGGGCGAGGTGCATGTGGCCCTGCAACACTTGCATCAGCAGGCGGGGCGTCACCGCATTGGCCAATCGCTGCCTGCATCATCCCGCCGGCCGCAGCCGCCGCCATGGCCAAACTTGGACGGCTGTGCGCCGGCGGCATGGATGGCAGCAGCAACAGCGGCAGCGGCATGCACTGCACGCGCGGAGCACTGCAGTGGCTGCTGCCGCGGGCGCGCCTGTTGGTGCCGGTCGCGCATGACCCCGCCTTCCCTGAACGCGCGTTCCTGCACGCCCTGTCAGCCAGCCCAGCCGTCCTCGCCCACATTGCTGCGGCGCTAGGCGGCGTCGGTGTTGGGCTCGGCGTGTCAACAACGGCATTGCTCGCCGCAGCGGTGCAGGATACGACCCCTGGCAGTGGCGCTTTCGCGCTGCCGCAACGGGCCGCCAAGGCGCCGGGGGCTGCGGTGGGCCCGCCGTCTCCTCTGGAGCCGTGGCAGCAGGAGCAGGAGCAGCCGCACGCGCAGCAGGAGCAAAGCGAGTGCGGGTGCGAACGGCAGCGGCAGCAGCACTATGGCAGCGGCGGGTGTACAGAGCGACCAGAGCTGGGGCGGCAGTCGGCGGAGGTGTGGGTGGTGCACGACGGCCGAGGCGAGGACGGCTGCGCCATGCTGGTGCTTCGGCTGCGTGCGTGGAGCCACGGCGCCGTGCGGCTGCGCTTCATGCCGCTGTGGCAGTGGCTGGACGCCCTGGCGCCAACGGAAGGCGGCGGCTGCAGCAGCCTGCGGCTGCAGCGCCCCTGCTGCTGCAGCGGCCTTGGCGCCCGCAAGGCGGAGGCAGCAACGGCTCGACCGCCGGCGGCGGTGGTGCTGTCTGCGGGGGCGGGCGAGGCGCTGGCGGCGGGCGGCCACAGCCGGGGAGCTACGTGCGCGGCCAAGGCCTTTGGACTCCCTCCATCCAGGGTTCTGGAGATCCCCAACAGTCGCCGCCCGCAAGATCGGCCCGACTGGGTGGGGACACTGGATGCGCCTGAGGGGCCGCTGGCTTTGCTTGCTTTAGAGCTTGGGCGGCTTTGAGCTGTATGCTGTGCGTAGTGTAGAACGCCCGCAGACTGGCTTGTTTTGGAGGTCAGCGTGTGTTATGAGGGCTACGGGCTAGCCGGGGTGTTGTGTCGCAAATGGGGCGTACCGTACCGAACTGTGTGCACACAACGGCCTTGGCTGGGCCTCAGGGCGGCTGGCGTTCTGGTCGACTGCCGCCTCCCTGATGCTACCAATGAGCAGGTGACGCTAGTATCTTGTGAAACTGTCCTGACCGTTTGCAGTCATGGAAGCCTGCACCAGCCCCTAAGTCCGTTTTAGGGGTGTGTCCACGGCAAGGCAGGCGGATGTGTGCCGGTGTTTTGGGGGTTAGGTCAGAGTTGGTCGTCAATGGAGTCCAGTATGTAACTAAGCCCAGTCCCACAAAAACCCGCTGCGAACTTAGTAATACTGGAAGACAGCAGACAGCCGAAGCTCGGGACAATGCTCCTTCATTTACGTATTCTACAGGACTGGTTAGGACGTATGTATTACGCATAACAGATGCGTGCTCGAGGTGTAAGATTTGCTTATTTCGGGGCGCGGTTTGAGCAGCAGACGCGATGCACTCGGCGCTCGGCGGGCTCCAACGGCAAGCGCAGCGCCGGCTGCTAGTGGAGGCTGTCCTAATAGAGGATGATGCAGCCGGTCCTGACACGAAGCAGGAGGTGGCGGAGGGCCGCGAAGACTCGGACGGTCTCGGCACGCAGCGGGCCTCGTGCCCCTCCCGCGACCGGGCCCGCGCCTCGCTGCGTCGCCTGCACCCCACAGCCTGGCGATGCACACAGCCTGACGCCCATGCTGCTGCCATCAATGAGTCTGAGGGCTCAGAGCCTTTAAGCCGGCTGCTGCAGGCTGTTGCAACAGCCGGCAAGCGCCTGCCCTGGGCGCACCTGGCCGCACGCGAGGAGGCAGCGGTCGGGATGGGGGTCAGCACGAGTGGGCGGGGTGCAGACGGAGACCAGACGGCGGAGGCGGAGACTAGGCAGGGCAAGCAGCAGCAGTCGGCGGCTCAGGACTGGTCGTGGCTGGCCTCTCCGCCCTGGGGTGTGGTCCCGCTGCCGCCGGAGCTAGCGTGCCGGGTCGACCCACATGGGCGGCTGCGGCCCGGCACATGCGGTGCCGAGGCCATTGCAACACACGCTGAGTCAGTCGCCTCAGCCTGTCCTCCGCATGCGCACTCGGACCCGCACTGCGCTCAGCTGCACACACAGCTGCACCGCATGACGGCGGCCGTGCAGCAGGTGCTGGCGGTGGCGGCGGCCGCAAACCTGGCAGCAGAGGCCCAGGCAGCGGCGGCGGCAGCCGCGAATGGCGAGGCTAGCTCAGCGCCTCCGCAGCTGCTGTACGATCCGGATTGGCAAAGCCTGTCGAAAAGGGGGACCGACGGCACGTGCGCCCTCGAGGTCGCTAGCGCCAGGGTACACACAATAACGGAGCAGTGGGTTATGTTATTGGCTGCGGCTGGCTACGGCCGGATAACGCCGGAGGGGCAACAGTACCTCCGGCCCAGCAGCGCTGCTGCCGACGCCAAGTCGCCGGAGCCTCCGGTCTTGCCCCGCTCGCAGTCCCTGTTGCGAAGTGCCCAAGCCGGGCTCGGCCTTGCCGAGGATGAGGCGGTCGCCCTCCAGACGAAAACATCGCGTGAATGCCAGCTGTCAGAAAAGGCTCTGTATCCAGCCCCAGGAAAAGTCAGCCTTATGGTGATGGCCTACCGTGCCGGTGAGGGCGGGGGCGGCAGCACGCGTGCGTCGCGTGCCGCGCTTAAGCAGCTATTGGAACCCCTCACGCAGCTGCTGCTGAAGACGTCCACGGCAGGGGGCCCGGGGCCGGCTGGCAGCGTGTGCAGCTGGCAACAGCTGGCGGCACATGTTTCGGAGTGGTCAGGGCCTTGCAAGATGTCGGCGATGTGGAGCTGGCTTCTGGCGTGCGTCGTGGCGGAGGCGGAGGCGGACGAGGCGGTGCAGGGGCTGACGCCGCCGCTGGAGGCGGTGCAGGAGCCGGCGAGCCGGTCGCGCACGGGCATGGGCTCTTACGGTGGCGCCGGCGCCAGCGCCGGGTTACCGGCAGCATGGCGTCAGGCGGCCGAGGAGGTAGGTCAGGATGTCAAGCTCCCGGCTCCCGGCTCGTTGGGCCAATCGTACATGCGGCAGGGCGCGCGGCAAGGCATGCCAGACCACCGCCACACCATTCGAACCGGCTCCCCTACCAGGCACCTAGATATACAAGTGTCAGTGACTGCTACTCGGCAGACAGGAGCTGGATGCCGGTGTGTGCTACGACACATCATCGCCACCACCAGGCCTGCTCGTTCACCCACTCCTCAACACGTATGCACGCCCTCTCACGAGCGCCCCTTCTCTTTGTTCACACACAAAGCGCACTTCCACTTCCACACACACACACACACACACACACACACACGCACACACACAAGCACACATGCACACATATACACACACATACACATATGCTCACGCAAAGCTGCACACACGCACAGGTGCTCCGGGGCGCCGCCTGCTTCCTGGGCCTGACGATTGACCTGCTTCCCCGCGACACCGCCCGCCGCCTCGACCCGTTGGCCATGGCGGCGGCGTGGCAGGCCTGGCTGCTGGCGAGAGTGAGCGAGTGGGGCATGGGGAGCGTGTAAGCGAGGGGGCCTCGAGCAGAAGATCTTGGCGCAGAGACCAGGATAGCAGGATAAAATTCGCACAAACACACATGTGCACACACACACACATACATACACACACACTTACACCTGCAGGCGCTGGAGCCAGGCACCGACGTGTCGCCGCTTTGCCTGTACAACACACTTCTGTTGGGCCAGCTGCCGGCCTTCACGCAGCTGCCGCTGCCGCCCGGCTGCACGCAGCTCGACCTGCATCGCGCGCCGCCGCCGCCGCCCCTGTCGTACGAGCATGCACTGAACGTGATGCACAGCTACTTGTACGAGCCGTGCCGAACCAACGCGTGGCAGAACTACATATTGGCTGGTGACGACAGGGAGCATCAATCGGGCACGGTGCTGTGGACGGCAGCGGAGCACTGGCTTGGCGAGTGGGAACAGGCGCGGGAGGAGGCGTACCTGGAGCACAGGCGGCAGCAGGTGGAGGAGCTGGGGTTGCTTCAGGCGTGGGCGTCGTCTGCAGGCGGCTGCGACGGCTGTAGCAGCTGCAGCGGCGGCGCGGAGCGCAGCCAGGAGCACACGGGGCACGCGGCGGAGGCTGGGCGTGACACGGTGGCGGCGGCGGCGGCGGCGCGGCTGCTGGGGCTGGAGGGCATCCTGGAGGCGGCGGCAGCGCTGCGGCCGCCGGCCGCAGCCATCGTGGCGTGTCTGCGTGCGCTGCAGCTGCTGCGGCTGCCGCCGGGTGTGCTGGTCCTTACGGACTTCTTGTCAGAAGAGGTCGCAACCTTGGCGATAGCTGGCGTGGGGGCGGCGGTGAACGCGGCCGCCGGCGCATCCCCCGGCGGCTGTGACGTCGTACGGATGCGGCTGCCGTACAGCGAGGGCGGTACGTGTGCGGCCGCCTTCCTGCGCCTGTTGCAGATGCCGGCGATCAGCAAGGTGCCGGCGGTGCAGGCGTCCCGCAGCGTGTTCGCGTTCCAGGTGGAGCTGCTGGCAGGTGCCGATGCCGGTGCCAGTGCCGATTCCGCGGTCAGGTACATGCAGCAGGGGCAGCAGCAGCAGCAGCAGGGGCCGGGGCCGGGGCCGGGGTCGGACCATCGCGGGCCAGAGCTGCAGTTGATTGTGTGTCGGACCTTCCTGCCGGAGTGGACTGCGGCTGGCGGCGCCTCCAAGTGGCCCCTACCCTGGACCGCCATTAACGAGTGGGGAGTCGCTTTTGACTGGCACTGCGAGACCAGGTGGGGCGGCAGGCACGGAAACGAGTTCGCCATGTGCAGATTTGTTATGTTGGACAAAGATGTATGTCAGCAAGTCGGCATTGTCGTGCGCTACCAGAATATAAGAACCGTTGCGCTTTCGCCGTACCTCTCACTGCCCCTGCTTCTCACATATACACACACACACAGACCTTAACTCTGCATCCCATACACTGTCCTTCTCTTATTGTTTCTTGTGCTCCATAACACACAGAATGGCCGACATGGTTGCGTGGCTACGGCGAGTGCTGGTGGAGCGGCGGCTGGGACTTGTGGCGATAAACCTGCAGGGCATTGAGACAATCAACCGCATGTTGGCAGCACTTGTCAAGGTGGGCCTTGTTGCTGCTGTTCGTCTGTGTCCTGCATGCAGCGTGTGTGGGGTTTTTGCCCGATTGAAGGTAGGGCGGCCGGCGGTACGTTGCTTGGGCCAAATATGGCTTGGTACCTCGGCGCACTCGTGGCTTGAGCGCGCGTGGCATTTGGGCACTACGTGTGCTCACGCGCGCATGTGAGCAAGCCTGGCCATAAGGTTGGCTGCTGAGGATGTGAAAGGTGCCGCCAACAACCCATACAATCACAGAACACGAGTTTACGAACCTTCCACCCGCAACGCAGGTCCGCGGCGAGATGCTAGGACAGGGCCGGGACTGCAGTGCAACCAGCCACCACTTCTTCCCTGACGCCTGGTGGGGTGAGGAGGAGCAGCAGCAGGCGGAGGCGCCTGCAGCGGCCAATAGAGCTGCTCCGGTAGGCGCAGGCAGGCTTGCCGGCGCCACGGCAGCGCAGGCGCAAAAGCAATTGGCGACGCTGAAACTGGCGACGGCGGCGGTGGACGCCCACGTCAACAGCCTCCCGATGTTGCCGCCGGAGGCCCTGACACAGCACGCGCTACTGCCACCGCAGCCGCAGCTGCATTCCGACCTACAGCCGCACAACACGGGCGCTGCCTCGGGCCAGCCGGTCGTGATTGACGCGCACACGACGGCCGGTGTAGCTCAGGACATGGGGCCGCTGCTGCAGCTGCGGCCGCCGGCGCCGGATCAGGAGCTTCCGTATTCGTCCGCGCCCGCGATGGGGTGCGCAAGCGTCGTGGACCTGGAGCTGCATGTTGCGACTGTCTTGACGGCGCTGCAGCGGAGAGACCAACAGCAGCAGCAGCAGGAGAAGCTGGGGCAAGAAGGAGCGCAGGCGGCGGGGCGGCTGCAGGAGCCCGGGGATAGGGAGGAGCATCCGCGGCGCGCGAGGGACAAGCAGCGGCGCAGAGGCGAGGAGGGCGTGCGGCGGAGGCAGCCGTGGTTTAATTTCCAGCTCGAGATTCGGGTGTTTGAGGTGGCGCCCGGGCGGCCCTGGGAGCTGCTGCTGCCGTCGTCAGCGGACGTGCAGGATCTCGAACGGAAGGCGGAAAAGGAGCGGCTTGCCAGGATGATGAATTGCCAGGATGGTTGAATGCACATTGTGGCGCATCGGTTGAATGCGCATTGTGGCGCTTCATGTTTTTGCCTAGACCGCGCCGGCAATCAGGCGCTGGTTGAGTTATGGTTGTTGCGCGGCACGGCGGCAAGAGTAGGGGATTGGGGGATCAAGCAGGGAATATGTCGTCCCAGCGGTGTCGACCACGGCTGTCTCCTAACTGGTCTCGCCCTAACATGGCGGTCTACGAACCTATTCATAAAACCAGGTCGCACCTGCATGGGAACAAGGTGCACTCTACGCCAGTGCACCTGGGGTCGGGACGAGACTTTATTAACTCACTGGCTGACTGGCGCTGAAAGGCGCAGTATGACACTTGACGGGATCGGAATTCGTGCCTATTCGTGCCGCTGTGTGTTGATGGGATCTGTTTGACAAAGGGAGCGGGTGTGGGGGCGGCTGCTGGGGTCCGAGAGCAGGTACGCGAGCGAGCGCTGGGCCGTTAATCAAGATGGTGGTCGGGACTGTGTCGCAAAGTTTGAGTGGGGGGATGTCAGGTGAACGTTAGTGGCAGGGGGGGGCTGTGCGCGTTCGGTGGTGCATGGAGGGCAGGCGGGAGGGTCCGTGCAGATGGGTGGGAGGGGACAGTTCAGGCCAGATGGATGGGGTAGGCAATCGGGCGGGACACGGTGGCGGGACACCATCCGACACACGCAGCGCTTGGGAGCTTTACAAGAACACCACACAGCTACACAGTTTCGTACTGGTCCTGGCTATACGTGCGGCGTGTAACAGGCTGTCTGGGGGCCCTCCGGGCTTCGCCTCCGGCGCTGTCGCGTCGCATGGTATGGGGGCACTGACCGGCGTGCGGCACTGATCCCTACCGATCCCCACCGATCCCCACCAGTCCCCACCAGTCCCCACGAGTCCCACTGACCCCCGCCGACCACCCACCCAGGACCTCGCCAACCTGCCTTGAACCCTGTCCCATCACACACCCTTCAACCGCCCCCCAGATAGCCGTAAAGTTCGGTAAACGTTTGTTACATCCGTGGCATCCGGACCCTCAGTCCGTGTCGTTTGGAGAAGTTCAGAGCTGCGGCACCGTTGTCACAACGTTAGCTGATAGAGGTTACGTGTGGGACGACAGCCGTGGACTAAGCCAGAACCCCAAAAACGTACAAGACACGCACGCTCACCCGAGGAGAGATCCCCGAATGACCCCCATGCCTTGCCCCATGCTCCTCGCCTCCGCAATCGTGCCCGCCCAGTCCCACCACGTCCCACCGCGCCTCCGTAAACTCAGTAACTTCAAAACCCCGCACGCTATCCACCCCCGATACACGTTCCATAACGTGGGTTGGGTAATGGGCCAAGCCGCGGTCGGTACCGTGAACAGAATCCCTAGCTGTCGACCACATAGAACTGCATGCGCCCCTGTTGGCGGGATAGTGCTAGGCACAGCATGGCCATGCCTTTCACAGCAAATTGTAATCAACAATACAACTCTATATTTGAAATACATTTTTGTCTTGCGGGACGGCGCCAATGACAGCAAAATTTGGAAAGGCCAGTGGAAAGGCTGTGGACCAATCACCGCCATAAGTTGAATGCAGTTACCAGTGAAAACATGCCGTTATATTAAGTTTTGAGGTATTGGGGCGTTACCCAGTGTGAGGTCACGCCCGGGGGCATGCACGGCTCGCTCGCGTCTCTGCAGGCCCAGCGGCGGCAGCACCTGGCGCTGGAGCTTTTACTCGTTGAAGATGCTGCAAGCACGGACTCTGCACCCGCGAGACCAGCTGGAGTCGGCAACCAGGCTGCGGAACCCGACAGCCCTTCCCCGGTGGGACCCACTGCCAGGCGGGCTGCTGCGCAGTTGAGGCGCTGCTACCCTTCGGCGGTGGGCATTGTGGAGGCAGCTGCTTCGGGCTCGCCTACCGGTGACAGCGGCCCAGCGCTGCGCCCGGCATGGTGCACTGGTAGCAGCGAAGGCAGCGGCCGACCGCCTGCGACCGACGGAGACACGGGTGCTCCGAACGGCGAACGAAACATTGAGGACTTGACCAGCAACAGTGGCGCAAATGCAGCAGCACTCATCCCATCGGCAGGCACGGGCTGGCCCCGCAAGCGCCTGCCATGGGCGGAGGAGGCGGCAGCGGAGCTGCGCGCGCGGGCCGAAGCCCAGGAGGCACAGCGCTCCGCCGCTGAAGCTGCGGCCGCAGCGGCTGCAGCGGCTGCAGCTAGCGGCAGTAGCAGCAGCCTTGGCGGCAGTAGCTCTCGGCTAGTCAGCGTTCGGGATCCAGACTGGGCCAAACCGTGGATTGCAGAGAGCAAGCAGGACCGGCGCGGTGCCGGCTCCATGTTTGCGCTGGTCGACGCGGAGCCCGATGGCGACGGAGCCACGGCGCCTGAGAGCAGGGGCGGGCGGTCAGCCGCAGCCTCCTCGCTTTCCGAAACATCTGTTGGCAAAGCCCGCTTTGACGCGGTGTACACGGCGCTGAGAGAGCAAGCCGCCGTTTTCGCGGCGGCGGTGCGCGAGGTGCGTGGCATTGCAGGCCCGGGCTGGCCCCGCGCCCGCGGCGCCGCAATCGCAGCAGCCATCGCGGAACCGACCACCAGCCCCACCAGCACCAGCAGCCACGGGCGTGAGGAAGCGCCTTCCCCCTCGGCGGGGCCGGCGCTTCCGCCGGACGGTGACCCGGCGGCGGCGCGCGGCACCATTGCGGACAGCGTGGATCCCTTGGTGTTGAGGGTCGCGGTGCGCAATTGGGTCCTGCGGGCGGCCGGGCAACTGCCGGCGCTGGCCGGTCTCGAGCGCGTGGCCGCTGACCGTGACAGCGACGAGGCCAGCAGCGCGACTGGAGCTGGGGCCAGCCGCGAGGCCAGCAGCGCCGCCGCCGGCCCCTCAACGCCCTCCCGCCCCACCGCCAGCAGCACCTCCTCCACCAGCACCGCAAACACCAGCGGTGCCGACGCCGCGCGCGCACGCACCTCCGCCTCCTCTCCATCCGGCACCTCCACTCCCACCGCCGCCAAGCCTTCAGCGTTGGACGCCTTGGCTTTAGCCGCGCGCGGCCTGTCGGACGATGCCCTGACCCAGGAGCTGCAGCGCACGGCGACCCGGATGCGGCAGGCCTTCCGCACCACCTACGTGACCCCGGCCAGGTCCGCAGACATCAAACTGCGTGCCATCCTCGACGACCATAGCCGTGCCCTGGCGGCGATGCACTTGGCGACTGCCCAGGGCGGCAAGGGCCTGAGCACTGACAACCTGAAGCGCGCGAATGAGGGCAAGTCAAGCATGGTGGTGTTTGATTCCCTGGCCTGGATGAGTCATGGCCCGGATCCGGATTGGGATTCGTGCCGTAGCTTGTTGAGGTCGCTGCGGCCCCAGCTGCTACAGCCCGCGGCAAGCGGTGGAGGCGGAGGCGGAGGTGGAGGTGGCGGGGCAGGAGCGGTAGCTGGCGTGACGCGGCGGGGTCCGAAGGACCGGGCTGCGGCCGTTGGAAGAGCAACAGGCGGTGGCGGTGGCGGTGGAGGCGGAGGCGGCGCGGAAGCAACGGCGGCTGCAGCTGCTAACAGAGCCGCAGGCGTGGGGCAGGCGGCTCGGGTGCCGCGGCGGGACCTCGCAATGGCGCAGCGGGTATGGGCTGGCTTCCTGGACAGCATGGCGGCGGCGCAAAGCCGTTACGAAGCGGCGTGGAAGATGGCTGCGCGAGAGCAGCGCAAGGGCAGTAGGGGTGACGCCGGCGGTGGTGGTAGCAGCGGCAGGCGGCGGCGCAAGGGCTCAGCGGACGGGGAGGGCGGCAGCGGCAGCGACAGTGACGTTGGCTTCCTTGGCAACAGTCGGATGCAATTAATGGAGCTGAACAAGCCGCTGAAGGTGAGGGTGCGCTTGATCCATGCTCTTGGTTGGGGTGATGAGTTGCTGGACGGGGCGTGCGTCTTGAACAGCACTGAGCGACTGCGTGGCTATGGCCGTGTGAGGAAAGGCCTAGGGGAAGGGCCAACACCCTTGGTGCGGTTGTGAGTTCATACGGTAGCCATCAAACGTTGGCGACGTGCGCGGCTCCTGCTTCGCCTCCCGCATGCGTCATCCCCATTCCGTATCCAGCGGCCACCTTGGCGACCCGCATGTGCCTTTCTGCTGTCCTCACCTCTTTGGCGTTTCGATCTTCACACTCGTTGCATGCCTGATGACGCATTCCCCACAGCTGCTGCGCGCCGCTGTGGCCGGGCTGGTGCTGATGTCGGCGGTGGGTGAGGGCGAGGTGCGTGTGCCGGATGAGCTGCTGGACCCCCTGCTGTGCGCGGCCGTGACCTTCATGTTCTCAGCACAGAAGGTGAGCGAGATGGAGCGAGGTCCGTGTGCCGCCGACAGGCAGGAAGCCAGGCAGAGCCGGCTGGGCTTTGAATTGAAGTAGTGCTGGAGCGGGTGATTGTTACGACGCTGTGCCTGTGGCACACGTCCTGGGGGGCGGGGCACTGACGTTTCTCTGAGGCCCGTGCGCCAGCGTGGGCCGTGGTAGGGTTGGCATCGCGCCCAACTCCCGGCCCAACGCGCTGCCACGTGCCACGTGCCACGTCCTCACGTGCCGCCTTCTGCCCGACCCCTGCCCGTGCCTTCCCCCGCCCACCCTCGCAGCGTGTGCACCCCCACGTGGGCGCCTCCCCCACCCAGCTGTACCACATCGTCTTGTACAGCATGGGCCTGTCCTGCGACATCCGCTTTATTCACCGCGATCCACTGGACCCCGGCAGTAGCAGCAGCCCCTCCAGTCCCCGCAGTAGCAGCCATCACAACAGCGGCGCCGCCGCCGCCGGCTTCACTGTGAACGAGATGGCGGCTTATCGCGTGGCGCACCTCCACGCGTTCATTCGCTTCCAGCACGATTGGTTCGGCTCTTGGCTGAGCGCGCTGCTTGCGAGGTCGCGGCCAGAGTCGTACCACGTGCTCGCCCTGACGCGGCTAGCACGGCTCGTGGACGAGCAGCAACTCCTGCCGTACGAACAGCTACAGCTACAGCTTGCGCAGCAGCAACAGCAGCAGCAGCAGCATGGCCAGGAGTCTGAGCCGCCGCCAGGAACCGGGTGGCACAGGGCGGTGCAGGAGTCGGCGGCGGCGGTGCCAGTGGAGGCGGCAGCCGCCATCGAGGCTGCTGCTGCCGAAGTTGCGAGCGTGGCGTGGTGGCATGCGCTGGAGCAGGAGCAGGAGTCACGCATCAAGGGGCAGCAGCTAGAGCTGCGTGACCAGCAGGCGCAGAACGGGCGGCCGCAGGGGAGGGGGGCCGGCTCAGGTGGCGGCGACCCACTGACCCGGTTTGGCGGGCCCGGCAATGACGACGACGATGATGATGATGATCATAGCGACACTGACTGGCTCACAGGCGGCAGGCTGCAGCCGCTGGGAGCAGTCGCCAGGGCGCCATTAAGGGACTCGGAAGCTGTCCGACAAGCAGCGGCACTGGCGGACGTGGTGCTGCGGCCTTCCGACCACCAGTCCGAGCTACTGCTTGGGCGTGTGTCGCGGGCGCTGCGGCTGGCGGCGGAGCAGGGGCTGCTGGCCGCACCAGCCTGCAGCGGCAGCGGCAGCGGCGACTGCAGCGGCTGGGGCGCCGCGGGCACTGGCGCCGGAGACGCTGTGGGAGCCGAGGCCGCGGCAGTGCCCCTGCGGCGCGCCTTGGCGGCAGCTGCGGCTAGGCGCCTCGACTCCGGACTGGAGCTGCTGCAGACATTCATGCAGACCATTATGCGTGCGAATGTCACACGCGACCTTGTGCCATTCTGTCGACGCTTGGCAAACGCTTTGTTTACATCGTTTGTGAGGGAGGTGAAGCATGGAAAGGCGGCGCTGGGCACCGACGAGATCTTCGCGCATTTGCTGCTGGGGTCGGCGGCGGTGTCGGCGGAGGACTGCCGGCGCTTGGTATGGGACCTGGTGCCGGAGGCAGCTCCCGCGGCACCGGGGCAGGCGCAGGCGCGGCTGCAGGCGCGGACACCTGGGGGGAGTGGCGATGGCGGTGGCGGAAACGGGGATGTGGGCTGGGGATGGAACTGGACAGAGGCGTTGCGCCTGGCGGTGGCTGAGGAGCAGGCGCCTAACTGGCGGAAGCTGGTGGGCCTGCGGCCAGGTGGCGCCGCCGCTGCCGCCGCCAACAGCAGGGCCATCGAGGGAAGCGGTGTGGGCGATGGCGCGCCGGGCGCGGTGCAGGTGAGGGCGCCCCAGCAGACTGACCTGTTGGGAGCTCAGCGCATCCACACACATTGCAAGGCCGGGGTAGAGCTTGTGGTAACATTGCACACGTGTCTCCGTGCGTGCCGACTCGCCAAACACAAACCCACACACACCCTCCCTTTTTCCCGTCATCCCCGCCTCTTCCTACCGACGCGCCGCCGCAACAGGTGGTCCGCTACGCCACTCTGGGTCTGGTGCTGGGCCGGTACGTCGGCCTGCTGCAGCCGCACTCTGGGGCGCAGCGCGCCGCCGGCCCCGGGGTCATGGCGCCGGAGCAGCAGCAGGCGCGAGCTCGGGAGCCGGGGCCGCGGGGGCTGTCCTTCGCGCACTGCCTGGCGGCGGGCGTCCTGACAGAGGAGCTGCGGCAGCTAGGCGGGCTGCGCGTCGACCAGGGCGCAGGGCAGGTGAGTCGGTGCTGCCAAAGCTTCAAAGACCTCATGTGCGGGCGCGGTGCGGTGGGCGCATGAGATTGGATTAGAAGGCCGCAGCAGCTGCTGGTGTGGCCAGTGACCAGGCAGACAGAAACCGGCAGATGGGCGTGACTGTGATGCCATTCTGCCGGCTTTGCACGGCGCTGGCACCGGTCACACCACTGCTAAGAAACGAGCAACACGTGACGGGGTTACAACGGAGGTCTTCCCCTTCACCGCCATCGTGGGCCAGGATGAGATGAAGCTGGCGCTGATTCTGAACGTGACCCCGTGGCTGCCTACATAGCGCGACTTCACCCCAATGCCCGTCGCTTGTTGTCTGGGCATCCTCCTCCTCCTGCGCGCTGCCGCCACCGCCTCCGCCTCCGCCTCGTGCAACGCATACCGCCTGCAGCGCTCCCCGGTTGGCAGGCGCGCGCACAACCTACAATCTCTTACCTCCAGCAAACGAACATGCCCCTGCTTCCCGTTCTCATGCGCATTTGTGCACAACAGGTGGGGACTAGCAACAGTGACACTGGTGCTAGTCTCGATGCGCTGATGTTGGCGCTGTTACGCGGCGCGCACTTCCTCCACTTCCTCACTACCGTGCCGCCGGCCCTGGTCCCGATGCTGGGGGGCGGGCACGCAGCTGCGGAGGAAGCCGGCCACAGCGGTGGTGGCGCGGGCATAGCCGACATGGGCGGCGCAGTGGCGCAGACGCAGGGGCAGCAGGACGGCGGCCACTGTGGCGGCGGTGGTGCGGAAGCGGGGCGCGCAGCGGGAACCAGCCGTGAGGAGGGGGCTGGGGCGGCGGGGGGCGGCCCGGCAGCTGGGGCGTCACAGCTGCGGCGGCAGCAGATGCGTGCGCTGCAGCAGCTGCAGGGCCTAGCCAGGTGGGTTAGGTGTCTTCGTTTGGGGTCGGGTCCGGCTCCTGAAGGCGCCTGCATCCTAGGGATAACACCGGCACATGCTGACTGTCAGTCAGCCATCTGTCAGTGTCACACGCGTCCGGCCTCAGGCCTCAGCGCTCATTGATGCTGGACAGCGCCGCCGATGCCTCATGGTATCTCACCCACCCCTTTGCCCCATTGCCCCCGCAGGCTATATTTCCGTGAGCCCATGTTGGCCCACCAGTTGGCTCGATGTTTGGCGGATTTCAACAAGCGGCGACAAGACAAGCACGCGCAGACCCCAGGCCACGATGGCGACGGCGTGGGCGGCGCTGGGGGGCCGTGGGTGTCCGGGGCGCCTGAGCAGCTGTTGGACGAGTGGAGGATGTTGGTGTCCATCCTGGCGCTGCGTGGCGGTGTGGGGCGGTGACCAGTGACTTATCAGTTCACGTGTGGCGTAGGTGTTGGAACCGCACCGCTTATCGAGTGCTCTACACAGATCGACGTCGGAAAAGTTGCGTCGGTGCTGCCGTGGTGGCACCGTTAACTACGGTTACACTGCGGTAATGCACTAGAGTACCCTCCACTGGTGCGGCAGGCCCCTCACGCGAACAAAGTGTTGAATTTGCGCCCAGGCCTACAGACGCCCAGTTTGAGAGGGCTACGGATTCACGGTAGCGTGGACAGCCTGACTCGCTGCCCGGTTGCAGCGTTGTTGGTTCTTCGGAGAAAGCTTTTTATGTCACAAGCAACAGTGCAGCCATTAGCGCCTTTGTAAGTCCCGAGGCATCCATCCCGTCCTGTCAACCGACGTGGCATCGTGCTCTGGTCACAGAGCTGAACCGCTGCATGCGGTGCATCTCTTTGACGTGAGGAAATATTAAGTCTTCTAGTTGCGCTTCGCGGGGGCGCTCTCGTTGGGTGCGCATGGTCTCGGTCTCCGTTTTCCTGCTTATTACAAGCTCTTATCATATGCAGTATGTTAAGCATACACGACGCATTGAAACGCACGGCACGGCAGGGTGGAAAGCCGGGCCCACATCCGGGATGGTGTACCATTTCGTGCATGCAAATGGGTGTCTTGGTGTTCTGTTTGCGCCTAGCTTTGCGCGTTGGAGTTCCTGATACATAGCGACCTGTTTGCAGCATCAAGCGCGTTCTAGAAACGAATTCTTGGGACTCGAGTCCTGGCTTGTTGTCCTAATCGCGTTTAGGGCGCATTTCGCCAGGAATAAGCAAACATGATTGCAATTCGCACTGCCCACATGCTGAGCGGAGCCCAGCGCGCGGGATCGGGCACCCGGGTGCCCCGGTGCAGCGCTCGCTCCGTCCGCGTTGTGCCCCGCGCGGCTACTTTCGAGGGCTTGATGGACGATGCCAGCAAGGCCAAGATGGAGGAGCTGGAGCGGCGCTTCAAGATGGCTGATGTGGACGGGCAAGTCGTGTGGGAGGAACACATTGCAACACACAACATGCACGTTCAACCACAGTCGACTTGCACGCGCGTGTAACGGAGCCGCGGGGCCCATCGTCGCTATTGACTATGGACTATCGTCTCTAAACCACAATGCTGGGTTATTTCGGTGTGCGGTGGCGCACATTGCCACTCCAGCTTCGTCTCTGACTTTGGCCGGAATTCCCTGACAGGAACGGCCACATCGATCGTGAGGAGCTGCGTAACCTGCTGGAGTCCATGGAGAGCGGCGAGGTGTATATGATGAGCCAGGTAGGAGTTGGCGCAACTCCCGCGCCATCCCTCTCGAGACCTTCCCCCTCCAAAAACAGCTGGCTTCGTGGCGGCTCCTGCATGCGGTGTGCGTCGCGTCTACTCTGTTAACAATCATTTCAATTACTTTCTTCCCCAAAGCGGCCCTCCTCCGTTCCTGCCTTGCACCCGCTCCCCACCCCCGTGGTACGACCCCCGCTGCTTCCACACACATACACACACGCTCTCTCGTCTACCTCTCCAGCACTGGCTTCCTGAGGACGAGCTGGAGCGCTGCATGGAGCAGTACGACGTCAACAAAGACGGCGTCATCAGCTTCGAGGAATTCAAGCAGATCGTGAGTGGGGATGAGGGGCCCGGGAGGGTGCAGGGCGGTAGCGGCATAGGAATGCCGGGGCCTGTGTGCGCCGTCGGGACAGGCGAGTCCTCACACGCGCCAAGTGGCCTGCCATTGCAACCCCCCGCCCCGCCCCAAGCAATCCAGCCCACCCATCACCATCAACACTGCCCTTGCATAATTCCTGCTTGTTCGTCTCCCCATTACACCACGATATGCCGACCCCGCCACCCACCGCCCGCCGCCCGCCACCCGCCACCACCCCCAGATCTATGACGGGCTGCTGCTGGAGGGCACCCTGGCCGAGTACGAGAGCGCCTTCAAGGCGGTGGACAAGAGCGGCAACGGCACCATTGGTGGGAGGACGGCCCCGCGGGGGCGAGGGAGAGAGCAATTCGGGGGAGGGGTCATTCTAATCCCCAAATGAACAGGGGTACCTGCTGGGGCGAGGCTGCGGCCGGGGCCCCACAGATGTGCTCGCCCCGTGCCCAGACCACCTGCTGCGGCGCCCCCTCCCCACAACCCTGCCTTCGCCCACCTCTTCCCCCCGCTGCCTTCTCTTTCCCCTCTCCTTCCCCCTCTCTCCCGTCTCCTCCCCCCCATGCAGGCGCCACCGAGCTGAGCAAGCTGTTTGCCTCGCTGGGCAACCCTGTGTCGCTGGAGAAGCTGGTTGACCTCATGCAGGTGGGTGCGGCGCGGGGAGGAGCGGGTGGAGGGGTAAGAGCTGGGGGCGTGCGTGCGTGCGTGAGCATGTGTGCGTGCAAGTGGGCGGCGTAAGACGCTGAGCAGTACACGCAGTCAGGAAGTGGCTGCCGGGGCAGGGGCAGGGAATGGGTGCCCGCGGGCGCAGGCGGGAGCCGCCGCCTACGCAGCGCTGGGCCCTGCTCGGCAGGTTGGGGTCGGCTGCGAGCTGGGGGCCTTCGCCTCACGCCGCACACGGCCCGCAGAGCCTGGGGCTGGGGCTGGGGCTGGGGCGCGGGCTGGGGCGCAGGCTGGGAGGCACAGGCGCGGGTCGGTGGATGGACGCGTCGGCCGGGCTGGTGCGGCCCCGAGCCTCCTCCCCTCGCCATTCATGCCTGCCCGCCGGCCTGCCTGCCGCACCCGCACCCTACCCCTTCCCCGCCTGCCCCCCTCCCTCCCATGCACGCCCAGATGTACGACAAGGACGACAGCGGCCAGATCGAGTTCCCCGAGTTCCTGCTCATGTTCCGCAACAGCCTGCTGGACCTGAAGGACATGACCACCTACATGACGCTGGACGAGGCGGGTGCCGGCAGCAGCGGCAGCCTGGTGGACGTGAGTGCAGCAGGGGGGGGGCTCGGGTGGCGAGGGGAAGGGGGATAGTTTACTCGGTGAACCAGGGGAGTAGGGAGTGGGGGAGGACGGGGGCAGGGGATGGTGCAGGGGGCAGGGCCGGGCGCTACTGTGCAGTTTGTGGTAGGAAACGACAAGGCCGTGCGTGTGTGGTAGGCACTCTGAGGCGGTCCTGAGGATGTAGGAGGGCCTGAATCGGATGCCGATTCACTGTCAGCCGCAGCGCAGCTCGCACTCCTGCACCATGGTATCGACTTCACTCCTTCGCGACCTCCTCCTGCCCCCGTCACCCTGGCGGCTCCTTCTCCTTGCAGTGCGACTGTTCCTTACCGGAATGGTTCAGAGTCACACCCCGTCACCCTGCTGCTTGCAACCTTGCGACCCCTCCTCATAATTTCCCGCCTCCTCCTCCTTCCCCTGGCTACGCCTTCAAAGCAACACTCATGAATGTAACCCCCTCCTGCTTCAGGCTGTCGAGGGCGACATGACGCTCATCTTCAGCGAGGAGGAGCTGGACGCGCTCATCTCCGCCAACCCCGACAAGCTGGTGGTGGTGTTCGGCGCGCTCACATGGTGCCGGCCCTGCAAGGGCATGCAGCGGCCCGTGCAGGTGGGCGGGGAGGAGGGAGCGGCGGAGGAGGAGGTGGAGGGGGCGGGGGGGGGGGGGTGAAGGGAGGGGGAGGCGAAGGGGGCGGAGGAGAGAGGAGGGGGAGGAGGAGGGGGCGGAGGGGAGGAGGGGGAGGAGAAGGGGGCCGGCTTAGGGACAGGTGTGTGTGAGGGGGAGAGAGAAGCGGGCAGCGCACATGTGCTTGGGAAGCCGCATTGGTACTCGCATGGAAGAGGCTCGTGCCACCGTGGCGATGCAAAGAGCGGGTGGGCTGTTGGGAATGCCGTGTGCGCCATGCTGCGCACCCACACGCGTCCTCCTACCGTCCCACCCCAACACCCTAACAGAAACTGGCGGAGCACTACAAGGACCACATCGTGTTTGTGAAGCTGTTCGGTAACGCCAACAAGCAGACCAAGCGCATCTTTAAGGAGCGCTTCCAGGTCAGCGGGGGCGTACGCCTTCTGTGCGTGCGCGTGTGTGAATGTGTGTGTGGTTTGGTGTGGTGGGGCAAGAAACGAAAGGAAGCCCGCCCAGATGACGCCGTGTGTGTGTGTGTGTGTGTGTGTGTGTGTGTGTCTGCGTGCGTGCGTGCGTGTGTGCGTGCGTGCGTGCATGCGTGCATGCGTGCATGCGTGTGTGTGCGTGCGTGTATACGGGGCGTAGCTCAGACCGCGCTGCTGACGCCGAAGGCTGCGTTTGTAACGAACCTGTTTGCCGCCGGCGCGCCCCAATGTGCCACGCTACCCTCCTCCTCCATCTCCGCCACCTCCATCTCCTGCACCCTCCACACCCCCGCAGATCCGCTCCACGCCGTGCTTCATCACGCTGCGCAAGGGCGAGCCCGTGTACACACAGACCGGGTCCAACAAGGAGAAGCTTGAGGCGGGACTCCGGTGAGAGCGCGGGGCCGGGAGGAGAGGGAGGTTGGCAGAGGCGGGGGCGGGAGGAGACGGAGGTTGGGAGAGTCGGGGCCGGGAGGAGAGGGAGGTTGGGAGAGGCGGGGGCGGGAGGAGGGAGCTTGGCGGGACGAGCTTTTGGGGAGTGATGGGGTTGTCGGATTCCTGCCTGCCCGCACGTGCGGTTTACGGAATGTCTCTTACGCCGTTGTCTCAATGTTACCTGCTGGTGTGTGTGTATGTGTGTGTGTGTGTGTTGCGCACACAGGTCGCTGATCGCCAACCCGCCCGTGGGTATGATCTACCCGTCTGCGGAGGCGCTGGCGGCCCTGTAACGCGGCGGTAGCAGTAGCAGCAGCATGGTGCTAGGAAGAGGCGGCGGCTGCGGCAACAGCAGAGTGACTGTAGCAGCAGGAGCGGCGGCTGTAGCAGCAGGAGCGTGTGTGCAGAGTCTGGCGGGCAGCGGGGCAAGAGGCGGAGGCATGGCAAAAGGGCACGTGCGACGGCAGGACAGACTTGAGCAAGCCGCGGCAACGCACAGTTAAAGTTAAAACATGATTTGTTTTTGCATTAGAGCTGTCAAAGGACTGCCTGCAGTTTTGATGAGAGGAGGGCGCGGTTGAAGTGCAGCAATAATGGTTTTGAGGCCTTATCAAAGGGCAGGCGCACGGTGGGGGGGGGCAGTCCTGGGCCTTTGGGGTGAGATGGAATGTCGGTTGGCTCACTCGCAGGCTGTGTTGGTGGCAATGGTTACGGCGCGCAGAGCGCGTTCGAGATTCAGACCGGTGTGATTGCGGCCGAGGCATCTGTTGCAGTCAGCCTGGCAGCGACTGAGCATGTTTAGGTCGGGGCCATGTGCCAGTATCAGATTGGGATCAGTTTTGTTCTTCTGGTGTTTTGCGAATGGGCTGCTGGCGGGTTTGCCGTGGACCAGGCAGGGGCGCCACAGCGTCGGGCAAGCCGAGCCGCGGGTTTGCGACTTGGCGTGTGAGTTTGGCCGTCTGGCGTACATTCCCTGGTGTCTGTGCCCATGATTGCAGCTAGGGGTTTGTGGCGGCAACGAAGCAGCGTCAATTGTTGTCTTCATCGCATTGGGGCGGTGAGGCTGTATCGGCGATGCGGCGACGCGTGGCCTCAGGCGGTGAGGAAGTGGACCAGTGGACGTGGGTTGGGTTTTGCGGGGACAGCCCCGCCGAGGGCGGCGGGGCTAAAGTGGCATAGCAGGGCACAGGCGCAGGTGACAGGGCCATGAAAGGACAAGCACTTTGGTACGGCATGACTTGCCTGTGCTGCTCTGTTCTTCAGGCGCGAGGTTGGATACGGTGTTGGGCGCTCGGGCGGATGGGGTGGTGTGTGTGTGTGTGTGTGGGGGGGGGGGGGGTTGACCGAGGCGTGAGGGCCAGTTCCAGGGCGAACTGTCAGTCAACATTACTCACATGGGTTCTGCACGACTCCAAGAGCAGTCAAGAGCGCATTCGAAGCAAAGCACTGAACCGTATCATCATCACAGCGCGGCCCTGCGCTACGCTTGCCGCGCTTGCCGAGCGCGAGAAGCTTCGCTGAAAGCTATCACGCAATTTATGGCCTCTGATCCATTCTACAGTTACATCCTTTGTGCAGGACTCGATATACAGTCCCGCTTAGGTGAAAGCAGACCAGACAGTCGCTGTTCAGTGTTCGCGCTTCTTTGCTTAGGCTGAATAGTGCTCAACTGTTGCGATAAAGTTGAACTGCGGATGATGTCCACAGTTTTAGGGGCAGGCTGGTTCAGCGTGCTGACGGCAGCGAAATGAGCGCAGCGAGCGTGGTCGCGGCACTGCGAGCGCAGCAGGAGCAGCGGAGGAGGGCGCTTCTGCTTCAGCAGCACTTTGATGTGACTGTGGCACCAAAGAGCAAAGCCGAGGATGCCTCGCCGCTCGGAAGCGCGCCTCCCGACGACGCAGACGGCCAGGGGTGGGCTCCGTCGCAGCGCCGCGCTGCCGTGTTGTTGACGCAAGTTGTCGGGCCCGCCCTTGAACCATTAGGTGGCGGCGCAGCGCAGCAAGTGCCGTGGGGCACCAAGTGCCTGCCCTGGGCGCATCTGGCGGTACGGGAGAAGGCGATCGCCCTTGCCGTTGAGTCCTCGGATGCGGCAAGGGCTGCCGCTGCCGCCTCGCCGACAGCAGCAGCCGCCGCCTCCGCTGCTGCCGCCTCTGGCGTCACTGCGCTTGGCGCCGGACCAACTTGGCCGCTAGCGGGGCCGGCTCAGGTCTGGGCTGCGGACCCGCAGGCTCGGGCTGTGATGGCGGCGGTGGCGTGGGCGCGTGACGGGCTGTTGGCGGACGTGGAGGCGGCGGCGGAGCTGCCGTGTCGCGCCGCTGCTGTCCTCGCCGCCACCGCCGACGCCAGCGCATACGCCCAGGCTCGACGCTTTCTGGACGCGCTTGATAGCGAGGTGAAAGCTGAGGCGGAGTCGGTGGAGGCGGGTGCCCGGGAGGAAACGGCGGCAGCGGCGGCGCTGAGGCGGTGGCGCCAGGAGCAGGAGACGGAGCTATGTGCGCTGCCTCCGCACTTTGACTCGCCTGATTGCGGCTGCTGGCGCTGCTGTTACATACCTGACGAAGATGGTGACAGCTGGAGCTCAGCTGTCACAAGGGTGCCAGAGACGGTCGTAGCGATGCAGCGCCTGCAGGCTGACGGCGAGCAGCATGAGGCAGACCTGGAAGAGGCGGCGGCGCGAGGGCGGCGCATACTGGAGTATCGGCGAATCCGGTGCGTGCATGCATGGGCGCTTCGCGGGTCTTCTGGGCGTGCGCTCTCTGCGGTGGTGATGGACACGATTGGGGCTGAGGGATGGATGGGCCGGGGTGGTTAGGGGTCGAACGTTCTTACCGTATGCATACTTACGCCCAGTGCTCATAACCGAGCAAGCGCATTAGCACACAAAAGCACACACACATGAGCGCAGTGCCTGTCATGTGTTTTCCTTCCCTTGAACTGAAACCCAAAACGTACGCAAAGTCTGCACGCCCTCTGCATCTTGTTTGCGACCGCAGCCACGAGGGGACTGATGCGATTGTGTCTGGCCGGATGCCCATTCCCAGCGCCTCGGCAGCGTGGATGTTTCTCGCGCAGCTGTGTCCCAAGCACCCCGAGCAGCTCGGCTTCCTGCAGCTCAGTCCCGCGGACACCTCTCCGCTTGAGCGCCATCCTTCAGCAGGCAGCGACTCGGCGGCAAGCCCACACGGCACGGCAGGCGGCGTGGTGCCGCCGCTGTCACCCGCAGCCACGTGGTTGGCACGGGCTCGGCAGCTGGCGGCGGTGGCCTGGCGGCGGCTGGTAGCAGCAGCGGCGGCGGTGGACGAGGCGCAGCAGGAGGAGCCGGGGGCAGGCAGCGGTGCTGGCGGCCTGAGCGGTTCGCCAGAGGCCCCGGGGCTAGCGTGGACGGTAAGTTGATGATGTGCCGGGATGGGGCGAAGAAGCCCCGTCGCGCATGGAGGGGGCATGAGGAGGGCTGGGGTCGAGCATCCGGCATTTGCGCCGTAACGATGTGCCTGTTCAAGCGCCTTGCTGTCAAGATCCCAATCCGTTGGCTGAGGCAGTTCGTTCCGCGGTGATCCATTGGTGTGGTACTGCAGGTATTTCGTGAAGCCATGCGTGGTCTGCTTCTGCTGCTTCGGTCGCGGGGCAAGGGCACGACGGTGCCCGCTCAGGAGCAGGTGACTGACCCGCTGGACTGGCCGCATGACCAGGAGCCGCCGCCGGACCCGCTGGCATGCGCCGTACTGTCAGTGTACTTCAACTTCTGGCAGGAGTACGGCGTGCCGCGGTACAAGTCTCTTGAGGTGGGTTGGCGGTTGACGGTTGGCGGTTGATCATTGGCCTGCGACGTCAGCCCCGTACAGCAGTAGGCCGCGCGCGTGGGCTTGTTTGGCAGGGCGGTCCTTGTTGCAACATGCCTTCATATATCTGTAAATGGTTGGTAGCTGCGTGTCATCAAGGGAGTACTGGAAGGCACATGCTGCAGGTCTATTCAAGATAACTCCTCCCGCCGCCCGCAATCAAACGGTTCGCTGCTGCCCGCCCGTCGGCCGGCTGCCACGCATCCCACATGCAAACAGGCGGGCAGTGTTGACTGGCCGGCATTCGTGCCGTCCGTACGGCAAATGTACGACATGATCCGGTTCGTACAGCTGCCGCTGGATCTGCAAGACCTGGACGGACAGCCGCTCCATGCCGTCGCCGCCGCGTTCGACGTCGTACGCCAGCCGCCGCCACGCCGCCTGTCGGACGCAGCACTGCTGCCGCTGCTGGACACACTTGAGACGCCAAATCTGCTGATCGAGCAGCTGTCACGTGCAGCTGTTTGGAAGACGGCGACAGTTGGCGTGTTGCAGCAGCGTGTGGGCACACGCGGCGCAGCTGCGGCGCAGGCTGCGGCTGCCACTGCCATGGCGGCAGCGGCGGCCGCCGCTGCGGCCCGCGCCACGGCTACGGCTGCCGCTGTTAATGCCGGCAGCACCTCTGCTGGCCTGTCGCCCCGGCTGCGATCAGGGTCGCGGCAACAGGCGGAGCTGCCGACGGGCGTGGAGTGGGAGTGCGAGCGGGTGGTGGTGGAGGCGGCGGAGGTGCTGGCGCAGGAGGCACTTCAGGGCGCCCTGGTTAACGTGGGCCAGCGTCTGGGGCTGGCGCGCGATGCGGAGGTGGCGTTGAAGGTGTTGGCCTGGATGCGCGACAACGACTACACACAGAGCTGGACGGACGAACACGATGAGGGAGAGGGTCTGGATGAGGACGAGGGCGAAAGCGAGGGCGAGGATAGCGAGGAAGTGGTTGAGGAGTATGTGGCTGACGATCAGCCGCATGTTGGATTGGATGCCGCGCCCGCCAGCAGCATCGCCCAGCGGCAGCAGCAGCAGCGGCAGCACCAGCAGCAGCAGCAGCAGCAGCTGGATGGTGGGACGGGGCTCGGCGAGCTCACGACTGTTGAGGACGAGGCACTGGACGAGTGGGAAGAGGCGGCGGACGCAGGGGAGGAGGGTGGCTTGGAGTCCGGAGCCGCGGCAACAGCCACTGTGTCAGCCGTGCGTGCAGGCTGCAGCGGCGGCCGCAGTGGTGGCGGCGCGAACCTGCCCACCTGGAAGGCTCTGTTGCGGCCACGGCAGCTGCCAGTGGCGGAGGCGGCGGCAGAGCATTCGAGAGCCACCGCGGCCGCATCCAGCAGCCCGGCATCCAGCAACGCCGTGACAGCCGCGGCAGCCGCCAGTGCCGGCAACAGCAATGGCGGCACCGGTGACGGAGCAGCCGCCGCTGGCGCAGCAGCGGTAGCAGCAGCATCAACCGCCGGTGGGCTGCAAGACTGGCTGTTGCCGCTTCAGGCAGGGCTGTACGACGCATTGTACCTCAGTGAGGCGCCGGCGGCGGACGAGCCGGCAGCAGATGACTTAGCTGCTGCAGCAGCCGCCTCCGCCAACGCCAACGCGGCTTCTGCTGCTGCTGCGGCGGCGGCGGCACAGCTTGGCTCCGTGTCGTACGCGTTAAAGATTCTCCGCACAGCGGACGCATACGGTTTGCTTCATCCAGACCCGCACGTGCTAGCTACTGCGGCTCCGCTACCGGTGGCTGCGTCGGCGCCGCAGCAGGCGGCTTGCGCCGCCAGCAGGGCGGCAGCGCCGCCGCCGGTAACGGCGCTGCGGCAGTTGCTGGAGAAGGTGCATGAGACCCACGTGGCCCTCGGCCAAGACTTGCTGCGGGGCGCCTCCTCCGCACTCGTGGGAGCATCGGCGGCGGTGCTTAACACTGCCACTTTATCTGGTGCTACTGCTACTGTTGCGGCTGCTACTGCCCACGTGAATGCAGCCACTTTAACGCGGGCCTGCCAGCAGACAATCTCCCAGCACGCCACGGCGGTGATTTGCCAGGGGCTTCGGCCTGCCCTGGCCCACATGGATGTATGCGTCTTGGCCGGATTGGAGCCATCCGAAGGCGCAACGGTGCAGAAGCGCGCTCAGCAGGTGCAACAAGGCCTCTTGAAAGCCATTGAAGCATTGGGCGCGGTGAAGTGGGAACTCGACCGCGTGATGGCAAGTGCCGGGAAGGAGGCGACTGCGGCCCCGGAGGCGGCGGTAACAGCAGCGACGGCGGCTGCCACCGCTGCCGCTACTGCGGCGGTGGATCTGGTGCAGGAGCTGCAGCCACGACTGTTTGAGGCGCACCCACGGAGCTGGGGCCAACTGGCGATGATGGTGCGGAAGGGCTGGACGCACAACAGCATCTTGGTGAGATGCTACAGTCTCACGTTTGCTTGGCGGTGTGTTTGTTGGTTGGGTCGCTTGTTCGCAAACTGTAGGGCCTGTGCAACACACCTTGCCGTACCTTATGTGTTGTGCCACCACATAAGCCCGGACACCCATCCCATTACGCCGCCCACCTCCTCCCACCTGCCCGCAGCACCTGCTGCTGTGTGCAGTCTGGGGACTCCAGCTTGTGCAGCCGCTGCTGCCACCTGTCACCGCCGCCGGCATGCCGCCGCGCGAGGCATGGCTGGGCCTTGCGCCACTGGCTGCGGCGGGTGCCGTCTACGCCGCTGAAAAGCAGGCGGCACGGCACAGGGCAGCGGCAGGGGTGGCGGAGGCGGCGCAGCCCGGCCCTCCGCCAACACTGCACGGGCCATCCGTGGCGTCGGCGGTGCCGCAGTATGCGCTCACCGGCTCGGACGCAGTACGCAGCGGGTTCTGTGGTGCCGGCGTCTACGCCTTCCTCGCCTACGCCAGCCTGTTGCACTGCCCGCCCCTCAGGTAGAGTCGCGCACCCATTGTGGCCTCCCCGTGAGGGCTGCGCCTCCCTCCTTTGCCCCTCCGCCCTTCCGCCCTTGGCTTGGGCTAAGGCCGCCACCCGAGTGGGCCGGCCCCCGAATGCCTGCATTAGCCTTGGGGCTACCGGCCGCATTAGCCTTGGGGCTACCGGCCGCGAAGAAGGAATGTTGGAACTGTGTCTTGCCTGTACATCGACACGACGCCTCCGGTCGCCGCTTGCCTTCCCACACGCCCTATGCAGCGAACTGCCAACGCATCCGAGATGGCTCGGCGCGCTGGCTTCCTGGGAGCTCAGACACCCACCACAGCCGCAGGCACAGCAGGGGCTACAGCCGCCGCCGCCGCCGCACGCACTTCAGCTGTTTCCCGCGGCGACCCTGCACTCGGCGCAGCAGTGCCTGAGGGG
Source organism: Chlamydomonas reinhardtii (assembly GCF_000002595.2). Taxonomy (NCBI): domain Eukaryota; kingdom Viridiplantae; phylum Chlorophyta; class Chlorophyceae; order Chlamydomonadales; family Chlamydomonadaceae; genus Chlamydomonas; species Chlamydomonas reinhardtii. The sequence goes on from NC_057006.1 coordinate 7,821,772, forward strand.
CCTGGCGCGAGGGCCGCTGGCTCTCCGGGCGGCGCTGTGCCACTACCTGCATCGGCGTGCCTTCATCCTGGCATGCCTGCCGGCAGACGAACCCGCACACGAAGCGGATTGTTATACGCGGTTGGCGGTGCTGGCAGCGGCGTCCGCGTGCTGGCAGGTGGCGGTGCGGGGCGATGCGGTGCGGCAGCGCCTGGTGCAGGAGACCGGGCTGGAGGAGGCGGAGGGGCAGGAGGCGGCGGCGGCGGCGGCGGCGGCGGAGGAGGAGGAGGCAAAGGCGCTGCGGTTTTTGAACGAAATAAAGAGCATACGTGACCATGATGAGGAAGACGAGGGGGATGACACGCAGCAACAGGAGCTGCAGCAGTTGGAGCAGGGGTGGGAGGGGCCAGATGCAGCAGGGGTGGCAGCTCCACACCGCCGCGGCGGAGGCGAGCAAGGTGGGGAGCAGGAGGAACGGCAGGAGCTCCAAATTTTGGACATCACCACAACCTCCTCCGCAGGGGTTGGCGGCGCGGCTAGCGGCGGCAGCAGCCCCGACCGGCCGCCAGGCCTGAGCCATCGGGTGCGGCTGGTGCCCCGACGAGCCAAGCGGGGGCCACAGCCGCAGCCGCTGCTGCCCCCAGCTGCCGAAACCCAGCCCACCGCAGCGGCTGGTGCGGCGCTAGCGGCAACCAGCACCGTGACGCCGCCCCCTATAGCAGCTGCGCTGACGGGGGCGGCGGCGCCTCCGCCGCCGCCCCCGAGCCGTGTGCTGTACTGCCTCGGGCCGGGAATGCCGTCTCTGCTCATGGCGCAGGCTCTGATGCACGGGGTGCTGGTGTCTCGGCGCGTGACGCTGCCGCAGCCGCTGATGCAACGCCTGCTCGACGCAGCGGCGCCGCCAGACTCGGCAGCTACACCAGGCTCTCAACCACAACCGCCGCCGCCGCCCCCGCCAGAGCTAGACGCGCAGCTGCTGCGTCAGCACCTGCACGAGTACCGCCAACGCCAGCTTGACGTGGCACGCCTGCATGGGCTGCCCGAGGTTGACCTGATGGTGAGCGGGCCAGCGCATGCGACCCTGGCACTTCTGTGCCTGCAGATACACGCAGCTGTCATCGGAGGCGCTCCATACTGGCTTGGGTTCCAGCCTGAGGCGGCGGCGGCGGCGGATACAGGCGGATCCAACGCTGCTGGTTCCGGACCCCCAGCCGGGCCCGCTGCTGTGCTGCTGCGCGGCCTGCGGCCCGTGCTACTGCCGGTGCAAATGCATAAGGAGGGGCACAGCTTCTATAAGTGGAACCTGATCCCGCGAGTGACCGTCAACACCACGAGCAAGTGAGATGCCTGCGGTATTGCTGTGGCGTTAGTATGTGGGCACAGCTATTTGCTTGCGCCAGCTCAGCGGCTCGGGTAGCGGCCGTGTTTCATCAAATTCATAGAGGATACGCATTCACTGCGTTGTGCACGAGGCCGCGAGGGAGGTAGGGAAGAAGGGCTTGAGGTCACGAGCCTTCCTGCCCGCATAGTGGCTACCAGCAGGACCGCCAGTCACCCACTTCCTCTTGCCCGCCACTGCTACATACAGGCTCGCCGACCAGGCTCGTGCGGTGCGTGACACGCTCACCGCACACCGGCTGGCGATGGTCCGAGTTGACGGCGCGGTGGCGGTGCCGCGGGCACTGCATCTGACGCTGCTGGTCCGACAGGCGCTGTTGAGTCAGGGGCGCGACTGCTACGTAGGCTGCTCGGAAGTCTGGCCCTTGGGCTTCGACACGCGGGCGCAGACGGATCGGAACTGTGGCGGCAGCGGCTACGGCAGGGGCGGCGGCCGTGGCAGCGGCAGCAACTCCGAGGGCGATGATGACATGCGGTCACCGTGCCGACGCTTAACAGCCGCGGTAATAAAGCTGCACGAACATCTCGAACAAACTCGGCGGTTCATGCGGAGTAAGCCGCTGCCAGGCGCGCTGCATCGCTCGGGCGCAGCGGCCGCAACTGCTGCAGTGTCGGCAGCGGAGGGGGCGGACGCCGCGGACGCAGAGGGGCTGCATTGGATGGATGTCGCGACACGCGACTGGTGCGAGGAACGCATAATGCGGGACATGCACAGCGTGCTGCAGCTGCTTGGCGGAGGCGATGGCGGTGGCGACGCAGCAGCGCGGAGCTCTGTGTCGGCGGCCGCCGCGCCGGGGGTGGCCGAGGGCTCGGTGGCGGCGGCTCCGTCCCGTGCGGCGGCGGCTCTGGGTCTGGTGCTTTGCATCGTGGAGTGTGAGCCCGACCTCGAGCAGCTAGCAGCACTGGCGCCGGGCGCAGCAGCAGCCGCTGCAGCAGCTACAGCTGGGGGCAGTGGCAGCGGCAGCAGCGGCTCGCCTGCACGCATGGCGCCAGGCACCATCATATTCCCGCCGCACGGCAAACCAGGTGCGGTAGCCGCCGCAGGGGCGGCAGGTGCAGCGCAGCAGGGGCAGACTGGAGCCGCGGCGTCCGCAAGCAACACGGTGGCGGCAGCTGCCGCTCGCGCAAAGGGCGCGGGGAAGGCGTCGGGCCGCGGCCTAGGCAAGAAAGCCCTTCAACGGGCGCTGTTTGACAAATGAGGGGTGTTTGCCGTCAGGGGACCTTGGCCAGTTCATTGTGTTTGCGCGTGTGCAAGTGGGCACGTGGCCTGGGTTACACGGGTACATAACATGGGGTTTGTTTCGTTTCATTACACGGGTTTACTTATGACCGCGCTTCCGATATGGCGATGGCTGTGGCGAGCTGCCGATTTGCATAGCCGGATGCAGCGCTGGTCTACCGCAGTGCAACATAATTGTCGGCTCAATGAATGTTGGTTCAAGCACTGCTATTAATTGAATGTTCTTTCCTGAGGGCCTTCGGGGTCCATCCGCTCGTGCGTGTGTGCATGCGCGACTGCAGCCCACTCACCCCATGTTTTCAGTATGCAGACGCCCCTCAGGCGAATTGATGCGGATTCCAATGATCTGTAATGCATTGTAAGACGGTGGCGACGTTGACCTTGTCCGGCGGAATCGGTGATGCGTGGATGCGGAGCTGTGTGCACTGTGCAGGGCAGCATGTCGGGAGGTCCTGGCTGGCAGCTGCGGTGCCCCGATTGTTGGTGCTGGTTGGCGCTTCCGCGGACAGAGGGGATATGTTTGGGCTTGTCAAGACATTTGGGGCGGTCGAAATGGCATGCTGGGAGTGCTGGTGGTTGAGCAAGGTCACCTGCCAGCATGGAGGGCATGGCAATGGAGCGCGATGACCTACGCCAACTTGCGTTCCGTATGCGTCGCAGCGCATTACTCGGATTTCCTGTACATATCTCTCGACGGCAACAGTCAGCACGGTGTAGCAGGATGTTGCATTCAGCTCTGAGTTTTCGCTTGGGCAGTGTAATAACTGAGCCACGAGTGCAGGTAGCTTGCACAGCAAAAGCTGTCCAGCCCCTTGTTCCATCCCTCACAAACTGAGCAGAACACTGTTGGGCATTTTCGCGCGCTTTCCTCGCTGAGTGCTGGAGGCAGGCGCGCTGCCTGCGTTTTTTTCACAGCATTTGAAGCAGGGATGGGATTTCCGTCAAGCTTTGCGGCCTTACAAGAAAGGAGCAGGCGGCAAAATCTGCTGACGAATGCGCTCGCGGACTCGCACTTGACGGACGCAGCTGGCACGCCTAAGGTCAGCAATGCCTTAGAGTCGGGGCGCAACCTGGCGGCGGCGGCGCTGAGATCGCTCAAGCACGGCGGCCTTACCGACGGGTCCGACTCCCCGGATGCGGACCTCGCACCCCCCGGCAGCGGCTCGGCGGCAGCAGCCTGCCCCTCGCGGCGCCGCATGCGAGCCATCCTCAGCCGGCTTCACCCCACAGCAGAGCTCTTGACTTCCATGGCGCCGGCACCGGCCCCAGACGGCAGCAGGGCTTCGCCTTTGGGCGCTGCCTCTGGTGCTGCCCTGCTACCCCCCGTCAGAGCAAGTGGCGGCATGGACCTCTCCCAGGAGCAGCAGCAGCAGCAGCAGCAGCTGCGCCCGCACGCCTGGCGCAAGCCCCTGCCCTGGCGCCGCCCCGGCGCCGCGCCCAACGCCGACCATCACGTGCTGCCGCCCTCGCCGCCACCCTCGCCGCGCACCGCCGCTCACCGAGCGCTGCGCGCCCTGCGTCAGGCGGGGCCGGAGGGCTGGCGGCCGGATGAGTGGCGCCTGCTGCGGGCGCTGCAGCACGTGCGCGAACATCGCGTGGTGGAGGATGAAGTTGCGCACAAGGAGAGCTCGGTGGAGGGCGCGATGCAGCGGAGCGCGGTGCTGGCGGCGGTGCGGCAGGTCACGCAGAAGGCGGCGCGCACACGAGAGGCGCTGATGGAGTGGCGGGTCCGCGCGAATTGGGCGCAGGTGGAAAAAGCGAACTGGCGGATACGGCAGCTGCTGGATGTGGAGTTTGAGAGCATCAAGGGCGGGCAGTGTCAGCTGACAAGGTGGCATGAGCGGGAAGCGGGCGATGCGGCGGCCGAGCTGGACCTTGACTCAGACTCTGACACGGGTGCATCGTACTCGCGCGACTGCGAGGCCGGGTCCGACGATGACGAGGACGAGGACAAGCCTATTGCGGCCATGGCACGGCGCCACAACCGGGGCGGGAGCAGCAGTGGCGGCGGCGATGGCGAGGGCTCTGGGCGCGGCAGGATGCCGGCCTACACGCGGGAGCAGCTGCAACGGCACGTGCTGGTGGCGTGGTGCGTGCGGGAGAAGGCCCGGCAGCTGGGCTGCCTGCGGCGGTTGCGGCTGCTGCGGACGCTGCAGGAGCAGCTGGCCAGGTGCGTGGGGGCGTGCATGCATGCATATGGATGGTGGGGTGCGGCCGTGCATAGCATTGCCAACTGCTGGCGGCGGCGGTAGCACCATGCGTTGCGCGTGACTTGCGTAGGTATGCTGCCCGCTTGTGCCGACAGCGCCACGCTTGCTGGCTCTGGCCCCATCCATCGTCACCGCCATCGTCTGTCTAGTCATGGACCCCGCAAACCCACACCCCTCTCGCAGCACGGGCCTGCCCGCCGGCGTCTTCGGCGGCGGCGACCCCGCCGCGCACGCATCCCTGTGTGCCGCTGCCTATGACTTCAGCGCACCCGGGCTCCGGGCGCTCGGCGTTGACACGCTGGCCGCCGCCGCCCGCGGCGCCATCCGGCGCTACCCTACCACGTGGGAGCGGCTGGCGGCGGCGGCGCGCATCGAGCAGGACGGCAGCGCGCGCCGGCAGCGTCGGCATGCTGGAAAGCAGGCCGCTGCTGCTGGTGCGGAGGACGCAGAAGAGGAGGCAGAGAAGGAGGAAGACGGCCCGGCGACGCTGGTGAGAGCTTGGACGAAACCTCTGGAGCTGCTAGTTAGCTGGAGCTGATTTGGAAAGGGCTCTCACGCTAACGAGCTAGGTGCCCGGCGAACTGTATCCATGCCTGCCCCGCCTGCTTCACCCTTGCGCGCACTCGCCAGCCAACCGGACGGACTGCCTGCACACGTGTCTTGTGCCTTCGGCAGGTGCTTCGCGCCGCGGTGGTGGGCCTGCTGCTTCTGAGGGCCGAACAGCCCGTTGCCGAGCAGTGGCCCGACCCGCTCACGGCGGCGGGCGTGGCGCTGCTGTGGCGATACACGGTGCGTGCCGGCTGGTGCCTGCACAGCTCTCCGCGCACTTGGGAAGCAAGTCCTGTGACGCTTTGTGACGCACCTGTGTGACCTCCCCGCCCACCTCCCAATTCCCTCTCTCCCACTACTCATGCCACCTCCGTCGCCCTAGTCTAGTCATGCCTTCTCCCTCCCTCCTCTCCCCCCTTACCACCCTCGTGCTCCTCCCTGCAGGCCAGCACCTCCGCCTGGCTGAATCCGCGCCAGCTGCAGGGCCTGCTGGAACTGCCGCCGCGGCCCTACCTGCGCCAACAACCCGACACTGGCGTGAGGCAGCAGCGCGAGCAAGGTGAGCGTGTAAAAGGAGGGAGCGTTTAAGTGTGTCAGGGCTATTATTAGTGTGGCAGAGCAGTAGCCGCAAGTTGGTGTGGCTGCCAGGAGCGTGCGCCACCAGGACACCTCCAAAGTTATTGTATCCAACTTCTTGCAAACGCTCGGCTTGCCCTGCCATCGCCGGCATTGCAGGATTCGTGGACATTCCCTGGCGCAGCAAAACACGTGGCAGAAGGGACGGCGCCGGCGAGGGCGGCGGCCGTGCGCTGGACTTGCACAGCACGGAGCGTGCGGCGCGCCTGTCGCCCGAGCACCTGGCTTGTGTGCGAGCGGCCATGGCGCCAGACCAGGTGTGGGAGAGCACGAGCAACTGCGAATGCAAAATCGCGTGTGTGCGCGTGTGTGCGCTCGCGGGCTTTGATGTTCCGCGTCGACTGGAGGTCGACTGGACAGCATTCTTGGTCTGGGGACCGGCAGAGGGCTCCATATGTATCGATCAACTGTGCAGTCACTGCCGTACACCACACCGCGCCGCGCGAACAACGCCGCATACGAGCGGCCCATCGATCGCTGTTGTGCCCCAGGTTGACCGAGCGCTGGCGATCGCGGACCTATCCGGCGCGGCTGTGGACCTGGAGCAGCTGCGGCCCTTCGGCGGCCGCGACGGCCACGGCCGCAGCCAGGGCCGCCAGCGCCGGGACGCAGACAGGAGCAGCCGGCTAGCGGAGGCGCGGGCGCAGGCGCGGGCGCAGCAGGTCCTGGACGAGACGCTGAGGGAGGTGGTGGCGCTGGAGGTGGTAGAGGAGCTGGAGGGGCCTGCCGCGGCGGCAGCGGCACAGGACCGGGACACGCGGGCTGGCAGCGGGGCGGCGCGTGACGGCGATGGCTGGGCCGCCGCGCGCCGCACGCTGGAGGTGTGGGAGGCGGGGCTGGTGCACAGCGGCTGGCAGGGGGCCTGGCTGGAGAGCTGCGCCGCCGAGGCCGCTGCATCGGTGTCGTCACAGGGGCGGCTCGCAGCCCAAGCCCAAGCCGAGGCGGCAGCAGCGGCAAAGGCGGCGGCGGAGGCCGCTGACGGCAGCAACACCCCCGTGGGTGTGTACGACTGCCTGCTGGAGGACCTCGCGTGGCCGCTGCATCCGCTGCTGTCGAGCAAGTCGTATCTGGCGCGGCCCGGGCAGCACCAGCGCCGGCGGCACACCGACCTGGCCGCACACATCGTGCAGCGCTGGGAGCAGCTGCAGGTGCGCGGCATGTTGGACGCGGTGGACTACCTGGCGGCCGCGATGACGGCGGCGACGGCGGCGCTGACTGCGGGAGGCGGGGCCGGGGCGGCCGGGGTGGCCGCTGCGCCGGGAGCGGCGGGAGGAGGCGGCGGGCCTGCAGCCCTGCGCGCAGGAGGGCACGCAGCGGGTTGGCTGTACTTGCCTCCTGCGTCAGCTGCAGGCGTTGCGAAGGCGCAGGCCACGGCCGCGCGCGAGGCCGCGGCGGAGGCGGCGGAGGCGGCGGAGGATCTGACGGCGCTGCACCGGGTGCTGGCGGCCGGCTACGCCGCCGTCACCTCCTCTTCGCCCAGGGCGGCCTTCCCGGCTGCTGCGAGTGCGGGCGCGGGTGTTGCCGGCGGTGCACATGTTCCTGGCGTTGCGGGTGCGGGCGCGGCTGCTGCCGGTGTCTCCGCCTGGTCCGCCATGCAGCTGCGGCTGCAGACCGGCTCCGTCCATGGAGCCCGCGACCGGGTCGCTGCCAGCCGCGGCGGCTGCGGCGGCCGTGGCCGAGCCGACCGCGCCCAGGACGAGGACGTCCCGGGGCCCACCTGCGCGGACTTGCCAGCCGTGGCGGCAGCGGAGGAACGCTGCGCGGTCGTGATGGAGGCGCTCCGCTGCGAGCAGGCCGCGGCGCTACTCGAGCGCCCTGGCGGCAGCGACGCCGCCGCTGCAGGCGGGGCGGGTGCAGCGGCCTCGGCCGCGCGGAACTGCCTGCTTGACTTGGACAGTGCCGCGGCGGACCTGTGGAACGGCGGCGGCGGCGTCAGGCGCCTGCAGCGGGCGCGGGCGAAGACGGAGGCGGAGGTGCCCGCACGCACAGGCCCGCAGCGTACCGCTGACGCCGGCGGCGCCGCCGGCAGCGCCGGCAGTGCCGGCGGGGCCACTGCCGGCCGCGGTGACGGGTCCTTGGACACGTACGCGGGCGTGGCGGAGGCGATGGCGCCTGGGCTGCTGGCGGCGCACCCGGGCAGCTGGGGCCGGCTGCTGGCGGCTGCGGATGCGGCGGCGCTGGCGCGAGCCGAGGCCATGGCCGCGGCGAGGGCGCGGGGCAAGGGGTCAGACGTGGCGGTGCAGCGGGCGGCGCGTGTGCCGGGCGTGGTGCAGCTGGCTGACACCGCGTTGGCGGGCCTCTCGGCCGTCGCACACTGGACGCGCGGCAGCGGCGGCGGAAGCGGCGGTGGCGTTGGGGGACAGCGGTCGGGGCCGGCGGGCGCGGGGTCGCTGCCGCTGCGGCGGTTCCGGCTGGCGTACGTCATGGCGGCGGGGGCGGCGTACGAGTGCGCGCGGCAGCAGGCACAGGTGAGCGAGTGCGGGCTGCTGGGGCTGCTGCAGGTACCGTATGGCTGTTGGTGGTACTGTGTTATATTGCTGCTGCTACGGCTGCGGGTATGGCTGGTACGGCTGCGGGTACGGCTGGCACGGCTGCTAGGGATGCGGCTGACGGTGGGGTGCTGGTGACCTGGGTGCTGGGATGGGAGAGGACGCGCTAGTGCGGCGAGGACAGCCCACGTGCGTCACAGGCACCGCTTCAGCACAGCCCCCAGCACCACCAGGTGGCCTATCCTGATGAGTTCCTGGTCGCCGCCTGGTGGCCGGCCCCGGCCTGCAGGGCGACGAGGACGAGGGCAGTAGCGACGGTGCGAGCGAGGGCGAGCAGGGCGGCGCCTGGGGTGCAGGCACGCCGCTGGAGCCCTCGCAGGAGGCCGCGGCGCTGTTCGGCATGCTGGCGTGTGTGCCGCCGCTGTGGTGAGCTGGGAGGGGGGGAGAAACACCGGATAGGCAGGCTGGCGCTGCGTTGTCCGCCTCGGTGCCTGCCCCTCGTCGCCTGCCATCGTCAGCTCCGATTCTGTTTTCGTGGCACATGATTCACCACCCCCCGGTTGGCAGCATCGTGTCTAACAAGGTCCCCAACACCTTTGCACCTTTACACAGCTTCGTGACGCCTGAGCAGGCCTGGCTTAGCCCCAAAGTCCGCAAGCACTGGCCAGGCGCCCTGCGCGCTGCCTTCTCCGTGGGCAGCCCCCTCGTCGGCAGGCCGGACCCCGACGTCGTGCCCCTGCACCGCTACGGCACACCACACACCACACTGACAGCAGCAGCCGGATTGGGGCAGCCACAGGCACAAATACAGACAGCTGGGGAGGCTGCGGCTGCCGCCGCGGCCACAGCTGCGGCGGCGGCTGGACCGCTGCCGGTGTGGCATCCGCGGCGGCAGGCCGTGTTGCGGGAGAACCTGGAAGCGAGCTTGAGCTCATGGGTGTTTGCGCCGCCATCGCTCATCGTGTCCCTGACCGTGGCTATGTGGGACGCCGCCGCTGCTGCTGATCGCACGGCGCCGGCGGCGGCCGCACGCGAGGGCCGGCCGCCATGGGGGCTGCACCGGACCCTCAATGCGGTGCAGGGGAGGAGCTACGAGGGCACGATGGAGGGGCCGAAGCAGGAGGGGCAGGAGGCACAGCGGGTGCGAGGAGCGGCTGCGCCGTTACCCGCGGTGGCAAGGGCTGCCGTGGGCAGTCCGTCAGACTTCGCTGCAGCGCTGGGGCTACTGTCGGCGTCTACAAGCGTTGAGATCTACTACAAAGACGTGCTCGAGAGCGAGGAGGAGGAGGAAGAAGAAGAGGAGGAGGACGAGGAGGAGGAGGAGGAGGAGGAGGAATTGGAGCAGGTGGGGGCGCAGGCGGAGGAGGAGGAATTGGAGCAGATGGGGGCGGAGCAGGTGGAGGATGGGGAATTAGAGCTGCAAGAGGAGGAGGAAGAGGAGGGCGAAGCGGAGCAGTTCAGCAGCGGCAGCGGCAGCGGCAGCTCTTCGCCAGACTCTGCGGACAAGGACGAGGAGTCGGCGGAGTCGGAAGACGAAGATGAGTCGGAAGAGGATGACGGGGACGAGTGGCGGCGAGCGGAGCTGCCGCCCAGCAAGGCCGCCATGACGCCGGCGGCCGCCGCAGCCGCCGCCGCGCCTCCCGCCGCCGCAAGTACTGCCGGGAATACCAAGCGCCCCGACCAAGCGATGACGGTCCTCGACACCAGCGGCGGCGGCGGCGGTGACAGCCACGGCGGCGGCGATGCCGTTGCCGTGGTGCACGCCAGCCGCTCGCCGCGGCGAAGGCTGACGGTCCGGAGATGCAGCACCAGTCCCAAATCCATCGCGGATGATGATGCTGATGATGCTGATGCCGCCGCCAACGCCGGTGGTGGCGCAGATGCTGCTGCCAACGCCGACGGCGCCGCCGTCGTGGTGGCTGGCACGGCCGATGCGGGCTTGGCGGTCGCCGTTGGCAAGGCCAACGCCGAAGCCGACAAGGCTGCAGCACCGGCCGACATGGCTGCAGCAGTCACGGCTTTCACCACCAGTGCAGCCGCCATCGTCGCGGCTGCTACAGCTGCCGCATTTCCGGCGAAGGGAGTGCGGGCCACCGCCGCCGACAAGCCTCCTGCGGTTGGGCCCGCGGCATGGCTGGTGGCGCTTCCGTCCAATGCCGAAGACCGGGTCCTCGCAGGGGCGCTGTCACTGCTGTCACCGCTCAGTAAGGCTGCTGCCGAATACACCGACACCACCTTCCGCGGCGGCGGCGCCGCCGCCGCCGCCGCCGGGGCCATGCAGCCGGCAGCGGCGGCGGCGCCGCCGCCGCCACCGGTGCTGCGGCTGCAGCTGGCGGCGGCCGAGCACGTGGCGCTGCTGCTGATGCTGACGTGGCAGTTCAACCAGATCGACCTTGGCGGCGGCGGCGGCGCCGCCTCCAAGCAGGAAGCGGCTCGGGCGGAGGATGGCTGGCGGCTGGGCTTTCAGCCCAGCTGCGGCGACGCCAAGGCCCGGACGCTCGAGGCCGCCGCCACCACCGCGGCGGCGCCACCGGGCAGGTCGCCGGCGGGGTCGGCGGAGGCGTCGGTGCTGGCTGCTGCTGCGGCGCCGCTGTGTGTGGTGGTGGCTCGCAACCCGTTGGACGGGGCGGTGCATGGCTGCTTCACCTGGTCGGAGGCCGAGCCGGTGGCGGTGGACGCCGGCTGCAAGTGGGTGCTGTGCTGGCTTACGGGGCTGGCTTGGGGGGCTGCGGCTGGTGGGGTTGTGCGCTAGTGTGGGGCTGGTTGCGGGGATGGCAGTGGTGGGGGCCTGGCGGGCAAGGGACAGCGCAAAGGCGGCTTCTGCACCTACTTCCACCGCCATTTCCATCACCGCCATGTCACACACCGCCATGCCTCCGCGCCCGCCCTCATCGCGCTGCTGCAGGCTGTCGATGCGTGTGCACGCTGCGCGGCAGGCGCTGCTGGACACCAGTGGACCGGGCCTGGTGCGGGTGGATGTGTGTGGGCTGGAGGAGCTGCCTAGGGCGCTGCTGCTGTGCGCACAGGTGCGGGGCGGGGTGGGGCGGGGCAGGGCAGGGCGGGGCGGGGCGGGGCGGGGCGGGGCTGGGCGGGGCAGGACGGGACGGGACGGGGCGGGGCGGGACGGGGCGGGGCGCGGGGGCGGGGCGGGGCGGAGGCCGCTGCGGCTCAGGTGGCGTGCATGGTACCCTGCAGTATGGGACACGTCGAAGGTCGGCTGGACCCTGAAACCCCCTTGCATTTTCGTGACTGGGTGCGGTTTCTGATCATGGTGGGATTTTTCGCTGGGCTCGGGCGCAATTCCCCTTCCCCCCTGCAGTGCACCAGTGTGTGCGCGGCCATCTGCCGCTGCCGCCTTATTGCCGCGAGTCCGTGTCACCCCTCACCGCCGCCGCCCACCCGCACCCACCCGCACCCACCCGCACCCACCCACTGGCTGGCTTGCTGATGATGTTGGGATCTGTCCATTCGGCTAGCTTGGGCATAGAACCCACCCATCCGGCCACCCATCCGGCCACCCATCCGGCCACCCGCCCACACAGGTCCGGCGCTCGCTGCTGGACCGCCGGCGCGACCTGGTGGTGCTGCCCGAGCGCCTGGCGCTCAGCCGCGAGCTGGTGGCAGCGCAGCAGCGCCAGCAGCAGCTGCTGTGCTCCCAGGGGCAGCAGGGGCGGCGGCAGGAGCGGCCTCGGGGGGTGCTGGAGCGGCTGCAGGACCTGGCGGAGGAGCTGGAGGAGCTGCACGCCAGCGGCGACAAGGCTGAGGGAGCGGCGCTGGTGCGGGCGGCGGCGGCGGCAGCGGCGGCAGCGGATGCCGAGGCGACTTGTAGGGGGAGGAAAGGAGGGTGCGGCGGGAGCGGACGGGAGGCGGGCGGAGGAGGCGAGCCCAGTAATTGCATGGGGTATGCGGAGTCTTGTGCGGGAAGCTTGATGGCGCTGCTTAGAGAGCCCAACGGGCAGGTGCGGCAGGGGCTACGGCTGCGGTTGCTGCTGGTGGAGTGTGAGCCGGGGCGGCCGCAGGTGCTGGTGCAGCCGGAGCGGGCGAGGCGGGAGGCGGCGGCGGCTGCCAGCACGAGGCAGCAGTCACAGCGAGAGGCACTGAGGCGGGCCATGCAGAAGTCCTCCTGACGGGGTTAGGGATGCGGGGTTGAGGAGAGGGGTGTTCGTGTGGTGGGGGTGGCGGCAATGGGAGTTGCTACTCGCAAGCGCGTCGAGCTGTTTCTGTGTTCATACCATTCCTCATAGTGGTTTAATGAGTCTCCTACTCTGGCCAACCCTTAGTCGTCGTAGATGGACGGTGTGAATGGCAAGATTATACGGTGACGTCGCGCCATGATCATGCTAGACGCTGCTTTGCTACATGCTCAACAGTTTTGGACAGCGAGCGCTTTGCTATCCTGTGAGGGCGCTTGCCAATTGTAAATCAACTCGGGACTGGCTGCGGAATGGCTTATGACACACGCGTGTTGTGCTTCCTCAATGAACACTAGCATTGCTGTAATGGCCCATAATTCCTGGGCTTGATTGGGAAAGACCCGCCAAAATGGCTTTCGGCGATGCGCTTGCGGCGCTCGAGCGCAGGCGCATGGCGCGCCAGCTGCTGAAGAACCAGCAGCCTGCAAGCAGCAAGGACGGCGCCGCTCAGGATCTGGAACTGGCCCTGAGCTCGACTGTCAGCTTGCGTCGTGCGGGCGCGGTGGCGGCCCTCCGCCGCGCCTATCCCACGGCCTGCACTCTGCTGTCGCGCCCGCCAGTCGGCTGCGACCTCACCTCGACCTTGGGCCTGCCTTCAGAGACGCCCTCTGGCGAAAGCACTGCGTGTCAGGGGGGTTCAAAAGGCTGGCGCAAGCAGCTGCCTTGGCATACTGCCAGCGTCGGCGGCGGCTGTGCCGAGGCGGCCGCCTGGCAGGGCTTTCAGCTGATGCGCCCGGACCATCAACAGGTGCGGCCGCGGACGATTACAACGGGCCCCGCTTAGTTGCGGTGCTGCGGGGGGGAAGCGCTGTTGGAGGCAGCGCGTCTGTATCTTCCTGGCCCCGGTAGCCACCATACCGGGCCCCTCCCGTCACGTCAAATCACCATCCTTGCCGCCACCACCACCACCTCCGCCAAACACGCCCACTCCCCACCCACTCCAACCCACACACCGCAGGCCTACCTGGAGGCGTCGCAGGCGCTCCTCAGCCGACTGGTGCTGCAGCCCTCCGCCCACACGCTGGTGCCGCTACTGGATAGCCTGGCTGCGGTGCAGCAGGCGCTCATACCGGGCTGGGCCGCAGAGCGGCGTGCGAGGGACGCGGCGCTGCTGCGGGCCGGCACCTCCGTCCGGTGGCTCGCGCTCCAGGTGGAGCAGGCGCGCGACGGCGCCGGCGGTGCTGGCGCCGGTGCCGGGCAGGAGCGCGAGCTGCAGGCGGCGAGGGTGTTGCGGCAGCGGCGGATGCAGGCGGCAAGGTCGAACCTGTGTAGGGTGCGGCAGCTGGCGTGGATGCAGAATGAGAGCATGGAGGACATGCGGCAGGGCCCGCCGCAGGGGCCCAGCGGGTGAGGCGGCGAGGGGGTGGGTGGCTGGGAGGGGAGGGGATCGAGTCAGCGTTGGTTGGAGGCAGAGCGGGTGGCGGGCTGAGGGCTGAGGGCACTGGGGCGTTGGGGCGGGGGGTCAGTCAGTCGCAAGTCCAGATAAACCGGGGTCGGCGGTGCGGCTCCTCCTTGCGGCTGGTTGTGGTTCTTGACTGGTCAGCAAGCCCCGGCGGCTCCGGCCTTGGGCGAGGCCGGCGCCTGAGAGGGCTCACTCAGCCCCGTGAGAACTGGCTACAGCAGCAGCCGCTGTGCACAATGCCCGTGACACCCTCCCACTCTCCTACTCTCCTGCCCCTCCACCCTTGCGCCCTGCCCTCCCCGCGACCTCTCCACGCACAGGCGGCCCAGCTTCCTGTTTGCAGATCTCCGCCTGGGCCGCGCCTACCGCGACCTGCCCGCCCAGCAGCTGGCGGTGGAGGCCCACGAGCTGCTGCTGCGGCGCCTGGGGCGGCACTTGGTGGTGCAGCGGCGGCGGCACTCCGCCTTACAGGGCACAGCCGCGCGCCCGAACCAAAAAGCCGGAGGAGGCGGGGGAGGAGGAGGAAGTGGCGGGGTAGGGGAGGCGGGCGAGCTGCCGGACCGGCTGCCGGCGCCGTGGCAGGTGCTGCTCGACAAGGCGCAGGAGGAGGTGGCGGCGCGGCTGCGAGGCGCAGAGGCGGCGGCGGATGCGGAGGACAACGACGGCGCCGCGACACGGGTGCGAACCTGTGTACTTCGCGGCGACAGAGTCTGGGTTTTGCGTGTGTTAGAGCATCACAGACAGAGAGTTGTGTTTGTGTCGTCTGCACGCGGCGCGTTTGTGTTGACCAATACAAGCCCAAAACGCACGTCCCAGCTGACTTGCAGCCATCCCTGTGCGATTCACGGACGCAAAAGCCATGCACTCGCTTCGCTTCTTCCGCTTCCTCGCACCCCCTGCCCGTCCTTGCGTTCAGCCGCCGCCGCGCTTGACGCACACGCCCGCCTTCCTCAGGTGCTCCGGGGGGCACTGGAGGGACTGGCACTATTGCTGGCGGCTGCCGGCAATGCGTCGGATGAAGTGCTGCCCAGAAGCATCGCCGCCACCATGGGACTCAACGCGGATGACGCGGACGCCAACGACGACGAGGAGGAGGGGGAGGAGGAGGAGGAGGGCGGTCGAGGGGGCGAGTGGCGCCGGGTGCGGCTGCCGAGCGCGCAGCACGGCGAGGGGGACTGCTGGCGTGGCTTTGTGCCGCCGCACCCGCTGCTGTGCGCTGCGCTGCGGGTGCTGTGGGGGCAGCGCAGCTCGGACGCGGCCGCGCAGAACTCCGCAGCGTGGGACAGCACCTGTAACCTGCACCGTCAGTTTATGGAGGTGCGCACACACACACACACACACGCACACACTTTTACTTCTCGCTCTCGCTTATAGGTAAGACTGGCTATGGACCGTGGACGAGACACCGGGGATTAGGCGTGCCCGGTAAACGTTGTAGCGCGTCGCCGACGCGGAGCATGGCAGCGCATGCGGGCGCACCTCGGAGACGAGGCTGAATGCCAAACGCCCGGGTAGGGGGTTCCAGGCAACATATGCGGGTGAGTATACTCAAGGTGACAACTGGGGCAACATCGACAAACGCGGAGCTCGGTAACCGGCGTCGGTATTTTTTGGTAACTGCGCGCGCGTGTATGGCGGAATTTTGTTCCGTTTGATTCTTTGTTTAACACACACGCACACACGGGTACTCGATACCTACGCACGTGCGTTTGTGTTTGTGTTGCGTTTGTGGGCAGAGAGGGGTAGACAGCGACGAAGCGGTACGGCTCCGCCGCACCAACGCACAGCAACGCCCACGCACGGGAGCTCGCTGCCAGCACCAGCGAGGCAGTCTTTCTCACCGCCCACGCGAAGCACGGTGGTAACATGCCCATGATGCATGCAGGAGGCCGGCGCAAGCCTGGAGGAACAGGCGGAGCAGGCCCGGTACCTTGCCATGGAGTCGAAGGCCAGGGCCGACGGCCCCGCGGCGTGGCTGTCGCCGCTGTTGTTGTACCGGGCCCTCGGCGACCTGCCGCTGCCGACCGTGTGGGATGCAGGTGAGGGCTGCAGTAGGGCGGTGGGGTGGGGCTGCTGCGGCAGCAGCTACCGCAGCTGGGGAGGGAGGAAGGACGAGTGGTTGCCCGCTGCAACTGGCAGGTCTGGGAGTAAGGTCATGCTGGCGGCGGCTGAGCTCTGCACACTCCGCTGCCGAGCGCCCCAGCGCACCAGCGGGCAGTCAACTGTCCACAACCCCGAGGCCTTCCACCCCCAGAACGGTAACTCGTAATGCTTCGCCGCGCATGCAAATCCAACGCAGGCTGCGGTGGCCCCCGCGGCAGCCGCGACGGAGCTGGCGCCGCCGACGCGGCGGCGGTGCTGGTGGAGCTTCTCAGCCCCGAGCACCTATCCCTGCTGGCCGCGGCCCTGTCCTACCCAGAGGCGGACCGGACCTGCGTCCTGCTTCACGCCTACGTCGAGATCCAGGTTTCGCTGGCAGAGCTGGACCCAGAGTTCCTCGCGAATCCAGATTCCGCCATCACGGCCGTGGATTTCATGTTCCAGCATGACCTCCAGTTCCGGGAGGCGCTGGTGGATCTGTACGGCGCGCAGGCTGCGCTGTTGGGCTGTAGCATGCGGTGGCTGGCGATGGAGGAAGCGGATGTGGGGAAGAACTTGTCGCACAAGGCCGCCGGCGCAAAAAGCGGCTTTCACACGCGGGGGTTCAGTGCGCTGGCGTCGGGCGTGCGTGGTGGCAGCGGCAGCGGCGGCTGGCGCGAGAAGGAAAGTCGGGCCAAGGCCCAGCAGGAGGAGCAGGAGGAGGGTGGGCGGCCGTGGGGGCAGCCGCAGGCGCGCAAGCAGGCATCGCGCTGGGACCGCGACAGAAGCAGTGGCGCCGGAACGGACAGCGATGATGACTGGCGCGGCGGCGGTAGTCGCAGCCGCAGTCGCAGCGTTTCTGGCGGTAGCACCAGTGACAGCAGCGACAGCTACAGCCTCTACAATGGCTTCAACAGCGATGACGAGTACTTTTCGCGGAAGCTGGTACGGCAATGCCGGCCGTACGACTGCCTGTACGGCCCCGAATACGCCAGGACCTTCGCGGCGTGCGAGCCTGACAGCGGGCTACAGGAGCACGTGGAGCGCGTGTTGGAGATCCTGAAGAAGCTGGAGCTGCTGGATCATGAGCTGTACGACAAGCGCGATGCGGCGGGCGGCACCGGCCCTGGCGGCAGCAGCAGCGGCTTCCGGTTCGATTTTCGCGTTGGTGGCGGCGGCGCAGGTGCCGATGCAGTGGAGGGCTCGGCAGCACTGGGGCACCAGCAAGCACCCCAAGACCAGCAGCAGCAACAGCAGCAGCAGCAGCAGCAACCGCAAAGCATGTGCCCTGCGGATCACCTGCGGCAGCTGCTACAGGCTGGCTATGCGCACCTGCAGACCACAGTGCTGGGTCAGAGCCCCGTGCCTCAGCTTCAAGCCGTGGAGGAGGTGGCCGCGGCGGCGGAGGCGCGGAGGCGCAAGCAGGAGCGGGAGCGGCAGCGGCTGGGGCAGCGGCGGCGGCAGCGGCGGAAAGCGACGCAGGCTCTGGACTCAGACGACGAGCTAGGGCAGCTGCAGGAGTCGACGCAGGAGGCGGAGGCGGAAACGGAAGAGGAGGCAGAGGCAGGGGAGGGGCAGGGGACCGGCGAGCAGCATCCGGATGAGACCCTGGCCGAGTGGGCGGCGCTGCAGCGGCGGGCGTCGTGGCACCACCGCCGGGCCTTCCAGGTCCTGGCTGATCACTACGCCGCTGCTGCAGCAGAGGCGGCTGCGGTGGAGGAGGAAGCGGGGGAGGCCGAGGGCCCCGCTCAGCAGACGGGCGGCGGGGGTGCGGAGCCCGCCGCGAGCGGGCGCGGAGCTAGAGGTGGAGGCAAGGCGACGCGGCTGCTGTCAGAGTATGTGGGCAGAGCAGCCTGGTGGGTGCCGTCGCTGCAACAAAGTGGGCAGCGGCCGCGGCAGTGGCATGGGGCATCGGAGGCGCATGCCGAGCGCTTAGCGCGGCCGAAGGCGGCGGAGGTGGCGGAAGCGCTGTGCCCGGGGCTGCTTGCCGCGCACCTGTTCACATGGGGCGCCCTGGCACGGAGAGCAGACGCCACGGAGCAGGTTGCGTTGCAGCGGGTGTTAGGATTGCTGGCCACTGACAAGGAGGACGAGGAGGGAAAGGCGATTGCGCAGCTCGCGCAGATGCACAAGATGGCTAACGCAGAGAAGGAATCTGCGAAGGCTTTGCTGGAGGTGGGTGGCTTGCCTGGGGCAGCCTGGGCCGGATGGATGGCCCCCGCCCTGGCAGGACTGCGGATCCATGAACACCGGGTACACACATCGATACACATTCATACCTTGGCGCTGTATGCAATATGCTTGCCTCGCTGCTGCAGTCAGCTGTCCCACGTAGTGACGCTGATGAGGCGCCTCCTGTCCGGTACTTGCGTGCGTCTCGCGCTTGCAGGTGGTGGCGGCGGCGCTGCAGGGCCTGTGGCTGCTGCAGCCATGGCTCGCCGACGGCTCCCTGCCGCTGAGCCGGGTCAGGCTGTGCTACTGCGTGGCGGCAGGCGCCGCGTACATGTACCAGCCACAGGTGGGGGGGCCGCAAACGGTGGTGGGTGTGTGCAGCGGGGTCGCAGCTCGAAGGAATGTTGTGTGCCATTCCGGGGGTGCGGTGCCTGTCTGCGTGTCTGCGCGCTAACTGCCGGTTGCGCTGCCTGTGCCCCGTCTGTGTATGTGTGCAAACGTAGGACCAGGTCTTCAGCCGGCGGCGGAGCTGGCCTGAGGCGCGGGGCGCTCGCGCCGCCCACGCGGCACAGCTCTACTTCTGGCTGGCAGCCGTGCCGCCGCCAAGGTGAGTGAGCCCCCTGCCCGCCCAGCACAGCACAGCACAGCACGGCAAAACACAGCACAGCCAAGAACCAAGGGGGACGGGACTCCAGGGCAGCTGTCCTGCCTGCAGCTGGGGCCGTGGATTTCTTCCTTACGAACGCAGCTGCTCCCTGCGGCTCAGTGCGCACGAGGGACATGTTGGATTACGTGAGAGCGAAAGAGAAATGAGACAATATAGAGTCTGAGGCAGGTTTCGCTCCCGCAGCACAGTGGGGGTTAGGCACTGGTGAGCCCTTTCCATTAACAGTTTTAAGTAGTCGAATGTTGATGACTCGTAGCAGGTTAGTGATCTTTGCTCAGAGAGCAAAAGCTACTTCAGGTCACTCGGGAGCGCGCCAGTAGCGCGTACGGGTTCAGAAGGAACTTGGGGAGGCCGTGCGGACAGACAGGTTTGGGGCATGAACTTCAGGGGGAATTCAGGGTTGTGAGCGACACGTACGCGGGTATGCAGCACGACCTGTCACAACAGACTTGCAGTACCCAATCCACCAGCAGCTTTGATTTCCGTATCTGGATCCACGCTCTGTGTGCGTACGTGTGTGAACTTGTATGCGGGTTTGTTTGTGCGTGTGTCCTGAGTAGTGTTGGTGCCCTCGCCCTCGTAGGCTGGTGGCGCCGGAGCCGGGCTGGGTGTCTGGCCACGTGACGGAGCTGGCGCAGCTCGAGGACGCCACAAGGCTGCGTGCCGAGGCCCTGGCGCAGCTGGAGGACCACCTCATAGCCTTCCTGCTCACACCCGCCGCCGTCAGCGACTTGCTCATCGACCACATGCGGCGGTGCTGGCTGCAGGGGCTGCAGCAGCCGGCAGCAGCAGCAGCAGCTGAAGCAGTAGAAGGAGCAGCTGTAGCAGCAGCGCCGGCGGGAGCAGTTCACACGGCGAATGAGGAGGAGGCTTGCGTTGCTGCTGCCGGCGGTGACGCCGCCAGCGGCAGCGACAGTACGGCCGTCTCCAGCGGCGTTGGTGGCGGCCCGCAGCTGGACGGCCTTGCCGTGGCGGCGTTTGCGGTGCTGAGCCTGAGTCAGTCGGCGCGGCTACCCGAGGTGGTGGCGTGGGTCGACAGCGACACCGAGCCAGACCTGCGGCGGGAGGTGGAGGCGCGCGACGGCGGAGGCCCCAGCCGGAGCCGCCGGCACAGCAGCAGCGGCGGCACCAGCAGCGCCAGCACTGTGCCCTTGGACCGGACCTGGCGCGCCGGGAGTGACGACGGTCAGGAGCAGGAACACGGACGCGGGCGCGAACGCGGGCGCGGGCAGGGGTACCGTGGCAGCTGTTCCAGCAGCCCTCGCAGCGGCGGACTTGTTGCCGTCGACAGCGACGACGGCGGGAGTGAGAGGCGTGGCGACGGCGGCGGCGGCGGCCGCCGCCGCCGCCAGGCGCGCAGTGGCAGCCGCCGCACACAACTAGTGCACAAGCTGCGGCTGGAGGGCTCTGGCGATACACTCTACAGCACCTACCTCACATTGGCGCAGCTCTTTCGACTGCGGCGGCTCTCGCCGGCCGCCGCCGCCGACGCGGAAGCTGCGGCGGCCGCCGTCGCCGTCGACCGTGCCAGCCGCCGCCGCGACCCGCGACGGCTGCTGGAAGCCGACCCTGACGAGCTCGAGCTGTTTGACTCCGGTGACCTGGCGGAGCAGGACCGGTCGGCGGCGGGGTGGAGGTACTGGCGGCCGCACGGCCACCTGGATGCTGTGGAGATCGACTTCAGCAGTGCGGCGCACCTGGCGGCGGCGCTGCTGATGATGGCAGACGACGTACCCATGTACCATTCCGACCCGTACGGGTGGACGCTGCAGCCTTTCGTGCGAGAGCAGGTGGGTTGGTGGTGGGTGGCGCGTGGCGGCATGGGTGAGGGCGGGGCGATAGAGGAGCGAGCGGTTATTACATGAGCCGTCAGGGGCACGGCGCAGGCAGGCGCGTGCTTGCACGCCCGCGTTACGCGCTTCGGTCTGCAGAGTGTGTCTGTGCTGACAAATTGAAATGCATCCCTGGCCGACGGACTGACACGACACAGGGCTCTACCGGGCTGCAGCTGCCTTCGCTGTCATTCGCGGTTGGACCCAACGCAATGCACCGCCAGTCGCCGTGGTACGACCTGTTTGACGTTAGGCGAGACCAGAACTACAAGGTCTCAAAACACACCAAGTGAGCGGCGGGCTCGCCGGGCGTGGGGAACTGGTTACGGCGTTCACGAAGGACAACTTGTTCAGAGCTACCTGGCTGGATACGAGCTGGGCTCCGCGGGAATTAGGCTTGTGTGCCTCGGTCAGAGTGTTCGTGTGTTAGAGAGCATAAGGGAAGGAAACACGTGCGCGCGTGTGTGTGTGTGTGTGTGTGTGTGTGTATATGTGCGTGACTCCGGTTGATAGTTGCCTGATAAGACCCGTAATCGAGTATTATGGACAACTACCAGTACTAGAACCTGGGCCTCGAGCGCAGTCCGACATCGCAACGGTCTTATAGTACGTGTCTCCCAAGCCTATGCGCCAGATTGCGGATTTATACGCCGCTTATGCCCAAAGGCCATCCTGTGTGTGTATGTGTGTGTATGATGTGTGTCTGTGTGTGTGTACATGGGCATTCACCCTCCCGCATGCCCCTGCAGGCTGTCACAGGTGGAGCCCGGGCTGTGTCGCGCGCTGTTGCAAGACCGTGTCGGCAGCCTCCGCGTCATTGCGGCCGGCGTGGAGGGCGTCGCGGCAGTGATGCGGCTGCTGCTGCAGGTGCGCGTGCAGCAGGGCTTGGGGCGTCTTCGGAATACGGTGCCCGGCTTGGCCACCGGTACTTTGAGGCCTAGCCGGGCCGGGTGCTCTTCTCTGACTGGGTGCACGGCACACGGCGCATGCGTGGGCGCTCACTCGGATGCCGCCGTGTGTCACACACACACACTCTCTCTCTCTCTCGTGTGCACGTGCACATTTGCGACTTGCTGCGACGTGTTGTGTTGCGCAGGTGCGGCTGGCGATGCTGCGGGAGGGCCGGGACCTGGTCGCGGTCCCGCAGTACGTCGACCTGGACGCAGTTCAGAAGCTGGAGGACCAGGAGGCGCGGGAGGCGGAGCGGAGGCAGCGGCGAGCCGGCGCCACTGCCGCGGCTGAGGCACCCCAGTCACCCGTGTACAGGGTCTTTGTGGGGCGGGCACGCCAGCTGCAGAGCTCGCTGCGGGCCGCGGCAGCGGCGCTGAGCAAGCTAGGGTATGCGCTCGCCGCAAGCTGCAGCGCAGGCGGCACCGCGGCCACGGAGGGTGACGGCAGTAGCAGTAGCAGCAGCAGTGACAGCGAGGGATTTGGAGGTGGCAGTAGCAACGCTCACAGGAGAACCGAACTCGCTGAGATATATGCCAGTGGTGGCAAGTGGCACGCGGAATGGCTCCTGGAGGAGCTGGGCTGTAGCCACGGCAGTAGCAGTAGCAGTGGCGGTGGTGGCGCCGGCCCAATCAGCGACAGCAACCAGTCCCGGCTCCTTGCAAAGGAGGTGCTGCTTGAGTTCTGTGTATATGAGTGCAAGCTCGGCGCGCCGCATGAGCTTGTGCCGTCGCCGTCAGCGGTGGCCGCTGCGACGATGAGGGAGGCGAAGCGCGCGAAGGCGATGTCGGCGATAGCGGCGCCAGCGCCAGCGCCGGGCAAGGCGGCAGGCCGCGCGGGGAAGAGGGCGGCGAGGAAGGGGATGGCTGCGGGCCCCACGCTGGCGCCGACTGCGAGCAAGATGGCAGAGCTTGACCTAAGTGAGGAGGCGATTGATGTTTCGGGGCTACACAGGAGCGGCGCCGGCAGTACGCTAGCGGCGGCTGCGGCGGCGGCTGTAGCAGCGGGTGCTGCTGCTGCCCAGGGAAAGCAGCGCGGGGCCGCGGCGCGTCAGGCGATGGCACGGAGGGGGCGCAACGGTTGAGCCCCGAGCGCAGCATGCAGCTGCCTGCGACGGCTTGAGGATGTGGGGCGAGGGTCGAGGAGTGAGGCCAGGTGAGGCTCAAGGGACGGAGGGGTCCTGGGACGGAGGGTGCAGTAGGTGGTGCAAGAGCAGATTGAGACTGGCCCCGTCCGTGTGGCACTCGGTATTGGCATCGCTTGCATTGCGGTTTGATTGAGCAAATGGCCGGTTTGTATGGCACCTAAGCCGCGAGGCGAGCAGGGCATGTCGCGGCCTGTCGCGGGCATTGGCGGGAACTGGAAATTAACAGATGGAGCAGACGACTGGTGGGCGTTTGAACACTGGCAAATAACGTAGCCTCCCCAAATCACGGTGCTGTTGGTTTTGAAGCTGCTGTGTGAATTGTGGCGGAGTTATGAGATAGGTGCGGTAACAGGCTGAGTGGGTCTCCCAGAGTCCGCGCGACACAGTCATTTAGGGACTTGTAAGCTTACTGCGCACAGCCGCTGCCATGCCTGCCTTTAGCGGGCTCACGGCGCTGCAGCAACAACGCAAGCAGCTGTTGCTCGGCGAGGGCCCTGGGCCAAGCTCTGGGCACGCCAGCGCAGGCACCTCGTGGCCGGACTCGCTCGAAGATGGCGACCAGTCGATTGCGGCAGCCTCCTCGTCATCAGCAGCAGTTGTTAAGCTGCAAACGCGGGTTGCCGCGAACTGGCGGCAGTCGCGGGTTGCTGGCGGGTGCGGCAACCCATATCGCGACGCGCAACATCAGAAGAAGCTTGACAAACGCGTAGAGCGGCAGATCCGCAAGCACCAGAGAATCCAGGAGCAGCAGGAGTCTGCAGGCGTGTTCGCAGCGGCGACCATGGCGGCTCTCGGAACTGCTACGAACGCGACCCACGCGGCGAGCGAGGGGCCGCAACAACAGCAGCCGCAGCAGCCAGCGAGTCAGTATGCCTGGGGCGGCGGCGGCGGGTGGCAGGCCGCAGGCGGTGGGAGGCTTGACCTGGCGCCGGCAGCGCCGTGCGAGGTGGGTGCGGTGCCGGCAGCGTCCGCTGGTGCTGTTGCCTGTGGGGCTCCGCCGCGCGCTGCAGCGGCGGCGGCGGCGGGGCCTGCAGTAGAGGAGGCGAGCAGCAGCAGCAGCGGTGTATACGTGGACGGTCTGGCCATGTCTGGCTGCCGCAGTGTGCAGGCCAGCAGCAGGACGGCTGCCGCTCATGCAACCGCGCTCAGACGCTTGCATCCCACTGCAATGCTGTTGCCGCAACGTGGGCGCTCGCGGCAACACGAGCCCGCGGGCAGTAGCAGTATCAACAGCAGCAATAGCAGCAGTAGCGCCGCCGGCGGCGGCGGCGGCGGCGGTACAGGCAGTATGCTCGCCACACGGCCCCCAGCGAAGCGGCTGCCCTGGGCTCACTTGGCGCAGCGCGAGGCGGCGGAGGCGTGGGCTGCGGAAGACGCCCTGGCAGCGGCAGATGCAGAGGCTGCGGCCAGCGCAGCACTGCGGGATGCAAAAGCGGCAGCGGCGTGTGTGATCCGTGCGGCGGCACGCGGTGCGGTGTACGTCACCCCAAGCGGGAGCACCGGGGCGCTCGGGAACGTCTCCAATGTCCGCAACTGGCCGCAGCCGCTCGGGCCTATCAGGGCCGTACGCGCGGGCGCGCGGCCGTCGCATCACTCACAGCACGCGCCGCGGCCGCTCCAAGTGCTCGATGTCACAAACGACGGCAGCGGCGGACTGAGGCTCAACCACATGCAGCTGCCCGGCAACCTTCAGCAGGGGCAGGTTCGGGAGCAGGAAACGGTGCCAACACTTCCGCTGCCGCTTCTGCCACCACAACCGCCGCAAGGACTCCCTGAGTCTGTGGCAGCAGCCGGACCCATGACAGCGGCACCCTCTGCGATTGTGGCGGCGGCTGCAGCAGATGACCCCGCTGCAGGCGCCTCAGGCGGCGGTGCCGACACGCTGACATGGCTGCCACCCCAGATCCGGCACCCCTACGAGGCCATGCTGGCCGCAGAGGCCGCACTGCGCGGTGTGCTGGCGGCCGCGCCGCCGCAGCGGTCTGCGATTGCGCTGTTGATTGGGTCTATGGCTCTGTCGGGGAACATAGCCCACGTGACGGCGGCGTTGCATGAGGCTGAATCGGACGCAGACACCAGCGGCTGGCAGCAGCAGCTGCGGGCGGTGGTGGAGCCTGGGCTTGCACTTGCGTTGCACTGCTGCCATGAAGCCGGTGTTGTTGCGGAAGCAGAGGTTTTCGCAACCGTGACCTGCAGCATGCCACATCTTTGGCATGAGCCACAGATTTCACACCCCACTGCTGCGGCGCTGCCGGCAGAAGTGGAGGCCAGGCGTCTTACGCTCAACGCGGTGATGGCCAGGGTTCAGGATCTCGGGAGGGCAGCGCAGGCGGAGGGCCCTGAATTTGACAACCGAACGGCACATGAGCTGCGGCAAGCGGTCGGTCATATGGCCGCGGTGGAGACTGCCCTGGCGGAGGCAGCTGTGCAGCACGGCGTGGCAGGCGACAACGGCCTGAACAATATTGTGGCGATGTCTGTGGTCTTGTCGTACGCAGCCGGGGACCTGCTGTGCGCACGGCAGGTGGGCTTCCCGGGCACCAGCAGCAGCAGCAGCAGCGCTGGACAGCAGCCACCGGCGGGAGTGCAGGGGCCGCGACGTCGTCATCAGGAGGCACCGCATGAGTCCGTGGCGGTTTCGGCGGCAGCGGCGGCTGCAGCAGATGACCCCGGTGCAGGCGCCTCAGGCGGCGGTGCCGACACGCTGACATGGCTGCCACCCCAGCTCCGGCACCCCTACGAGGCCATGCTGGCCGCAACGGCTGTGCTGCGCGGTGTGCTGGCGGCCGCGCCACTGGAGCATTCGGCGATCGCGCTGTTGGTCCCAGCCAGGCGGCTGGCCGGTGCCGTCGACACGGTGACAATGGCGCTGCACGAGAGCAAGTCGGACGCAGCGGCCAGCGGCTGGCAGCAGGCGCGGGCATGCGTGGAGCGCGCCCTTTGGGCTGCGGGTGTGTTGCACCGAGACGCCATGGCAATTGCTGAGGCAGACATCATGGACATGGCACAGGTCTGCAAACAGCCCCGTCTCTTGCTGGAGCGGCATGCGTCGCGCGCCGCTGCCAACGCCGCGGGCGCGGCCCGGCTGCCGGCAGAGGTGGAGGCCAGGCGCCGCGATCATGATGCATTGTTAGACAAGGTCCAAGAGCTACTGACGGCGCCGTCGGCGTCGGCTATGGGCCTGGGTCTGGGCGATCGGTCGGCGGCGGATGAGCTGCGGCAAGCGGTCGGTCACATGGTCGCGGCGGAGACTGCCCTGGCAGAGGCAGCTGTGCAGCACGGCGTAGCAGGTGACAGCGGCCTGAACAATATTGTGGCGATATCGGTCTTCTTAACGCAAATAGCCAAGGACCTGCTGCTCACAGAGCAGTCGGGCTTCCGGGGCACCAGCAGCCGCACTAGCGCTGGACAGCAGCCACCGGCGGGAGTGCAGGGGCCGCGACGTCGTCGTCAGGAGGGTGCGGCCGGCAGGGGCGGCGGTGCGGCAGCGACCGCGGCCGCAGCCGCGACCTACCCACCCGAGGTGCAGCGCCGGTATTGGGACATGGACGCGGCGGCGAGCCGGCTCGATGCGGCTGCGGCCGCGGCGGAGACGGCGCGCGTGGGGGATGCCTTGGAGGGTGCTGCGCGCGAGGCGCTTCGAGCCGTTGACGCATTGAGGGCGGCGGCGGCAGCACACGGCTTGGCTCAGGACGTGGGCTTGGAGCGTGATGCGGGCACCGTGGAAGTGTTCTCGCTAGCACTTTTGGATTGGCTGCGGGTGACAGACCAGCTGCCGACGCGTGCAAATGGCAGGGGCGGCGGCGGAGTGAGGCAGAGCGGCGGCCGCCGAGTGAGCTGCGGTGTGGCAGCAGCCGGCAGCTTGGCTCCTGCCGATCAACAGCAAAGACGGAGCAGCCTGTTCGCCCGGCCGGCACGGGCGCCCCGGGCAGTGGCGTCGCCACCAGCGCTGGTGGGAGCGGCTGCTCAGCCCGGTGCTCATCGTGAGAACGAGGTGGGGAGGGCGGCGCGTGACGATGGACGCGGCACCGGCGGCGGCGTCCGGGCAGGCGGCGACACGGGCACCGGCGGCGGTGGGGCTGCGCTGGCGGCTGAGCGGCCCCAGCCTCCGGTCCCTTGTCCGCCGACACGGCAATCCTGGATGCCGAGTATCCTCGATGCTGCAAATGCGGCCGCAGCATTCCTCGGCGGTGGAGGCGGCGGCGGCGGCGCCGGCGGCGGCGCCGGCAGCGCTGGCTGGGACGACATGGTTGACGCGGACGAAAGCATGCCTGACTACGGCCCCTATGCGGTGCTTCCGCCGCCGGCTGCGTCGGCTGCTGCATCGGTCGCCGCAGCGGCCGTGGCGACGGCCGTGGCGGCGGCTGTGGCGTGTGGTGTGGATGATGACCTGTCGCAGCCGGTAACGCACTGGCGGGAGCTGGCGCATGGGCTGATGCCGTCGCCGCCGTCGTCGCCGCCATCACGGTCACTGTCATTGCCTTCGTCGTCGCCTTCGTCACCGCCGTCGGCGTCAGCGTCGCCGCTGCACTCGCGCCCTGGGGACATCGGCTGGCACGGCGCGGGCGAGCCGCGGCTGCGGGTGGCGGGCGGCGCAGCCTCCAGTGCCGACATCTCCGCCTGTACGGCGGTGAATGCGGCGGCGGCGATGGAGGTGGCGGTGGCGGGTCATAACGTGGAGCAGGAGGGCGCGTCGGCCGGAGGAGGAGGCGGGGGAAGAGGATGGGGGCAGGCGGGAAGAGGACGTGGCGGTGGCGGCGGGCTGCAGCTGCTGCTGGGGCCCAGGTCCCCTGACTCCGCGTGGGGCGGCAACAGCAAGGGCGGGTGGGCAGAGCACGCGGAGGATGCAGAGGCGGCGGATGACCGTGCATGAGGAGGTACCGGGGGCACGACGAGGGCGTGTCCGCGTGATGGGAGGGGCAGTAGTAGAGCAGCGAAGGAAGGTATGGCCACTGAGGTAAGGTGTTACACTACCTTAAGATAGGTAATATGCGCAGACTGGAGGCCATTCCCTTCGCTGAATTGCTGATGATGCCCGATGTGCGCGTGAATCGGCGTCATGCGGTGGATGGAGCTGATGGCAGGCGCTGCGGCGGTGGTTGCGCCTGATTGCGCCACCGTCGGTATTGTTAGGAAAGCAGAGGGAGAAGGGGTCGAGTGCTAATAGTGTGGGCGTAGCGCCGGAGCGGTTTGCGCGCCTGGATGGGGCGGCGACAACAAGCAGTGCTGGGGACGGCAGGGTCAGCAGCTCTAGCGGTACAGGTGGACGCGGTATTGGAGTAGATGTGGCGGAGGTGTTCCCGCATTGACTGGGGAAGGGGACCGTAGAAGAACATGCACATAAGAAATGCATGGTATGTGCTTGCGCACAATTCAAGGTTGTAAGGGTAATGGGCAGATTATTGTCCTCGGGGCCTCTGCCCGGCAGGCGGGGCAGGGGTTAGGTGCGTGCAGCATGGGCGGCGGTGCAGCAAGGTCGTGTGTGTTGCAATCGCTGCGCTGACCCGACATAAAAAAACCTCTATGCACTACCTTTGTCTTCATCAAGTTGTCAAAGCAACCGCTTGGCTTTCCGCGAATCCTCGCTTGTCAAACGATTGCTGCAAAGAATTCTACACAAGGCGAACCGGCTCACCAGAATCAATAACCAGAGATGGCAGCAGATCGCGATGGCAGTTAAACCTTAACGCTTGTATTTCGCGCGCATTTTAGTCCCGCCATGCCCGCACCTTTCGCTGCTCTCGCTGCCCTTTCTGGGCGACGGCGGCTTCTCAATCTCATAGAGACTGTACCGGAGCAACCCGAGGAGGACAAGGAGCAGCAACCCAAGGAGGAGACAAATTGGAAGTCGATCGCACAACAAGGCGCGCAGCCAGAAGCCCTCTCCGAGCCAGCGCCCTGCGCGCTGGGACCATCACAGCTGCGTGCAGTAACCACGCTTCGCCGCCACCACCCAACTGCACTCGCGCCCGTGCTAGACGCTGCAAGCCGTGCGAAACACACCTCAGCTCTCGTGCGCGCCGCTGAGGCCTCCGCAGGCTCCGCCGCTGCCTCCTCTTCCAGCGGAGGGGGCGCTGGGCCGGCGCCATCAGGGTCGGGCGCTGCTTCTCAGCCAGTGGCAGGCCTTAGCAGCCGCCCCCCAGCCGTCGCACAGCGGCTGCCATGGGCGCACCTGCGCGCCCGCGAGCAGGAGGAGGCGGCGTCCACAGCGAAGCTGGTGGAGCCTACCCACGCTAAGGACTACATCACCGACATACTGAAGCATTTTCCGGACATCCTCAACGACGGCACGTATCAGGGCACCACCACCGCCGCCAGCACCCCCAGCGCCCTGGCAGGCTACCCTCTCCCGCACATGCCCACGCTCCGCCCCGCCGGCGCCATCCCCACCTCGGGTTCCGAGTTCGGCAAGGCTGCGGCCGCCATGGCGGCGCAAGCCGCTTCAAGCCAGCAGCAGCTTCTGGCAGCGGCCGCGGCCCGCAGCGGCGGCGGCAACGCCATGTCTCACCCGGGGCTGCTCAGGTGGCGGGGTGGGGAGGCTGGGCTTGGGCTGGGTGAGGCGGACTTTCCTGGATTCAGCACCGCCGAGCACGGCAAGAGCCGCCCTGGGGACAAGCACAGGATCTGGGGCAGCGGCCGTGACCTGTTCGCAGTGGCTAGCGACGCGGACTCGGACGACTCGGACAAAACTGTGGACTACGGGCAGCGGAAGCAGTGGGAGCGTCTCGAGGCTGGGCCGGATGCGGATCCATTTGAAGCGGGCCTGGGTTTGAATCTGGATACAAAATGGGATCCGGATTTTGATATAGAGCAGGGGCAGGGGCTGGGCCGGGTGCCTGGGGGTCGTCCGGGCACTGGCGCTGTGCCCAGCTGGCGGACCTACGGCGCCGCCCCCATCGGCGGCGACGAGCGGCAGCAGCCATGGGCGGCGGCAGCGGTTGAGCGGCTGGAGCGGCGGGCGCAGGAGGGACTGAGCGGGCCGGTGGCGGCCCTGGTGCCACATGCGCAGCGCGTACGGCGTCGGCTGCTTGGCGGCACCATCGATGCCGGCGGCGAGCCTGCGGGGACAGCGGCAGGGGCGGCAGCAGCGGCGGGGGCAGCAGCAGCGGAGGCGGGTGGGTTGGAGATTGAGGACGATCCCTACGGACAGCAGGCGGCGGTGCACCTTGCCCAGGCCCGGGCGGACATGGCGGCTAGGGAAGCGCTGGCGGGTTGCAGCGCGCGGGCGTCACAACAGCAGGCGTACGTGCAGGGCCGAGCGGCGGCTCTGCGGGATGCACAGGCGAGCCGCGCGGCGGCGGACGCCCGCCGTGCAACGGACGCGATGAAGGGGCGCTGCGGCCTGTCCGCGGCCGCTTACTTTGATTATATCTGTATCAGCAGCAACGCAGCGCTCGCCAGTGGTCATAACAGTTCACTTTTTGGACAACTCGGGATGAACCTGACATCTCACGCGGCCGGGCTGCTGATGACAGCTAAGGCTGGGCTGAACAGCCTTTGCGAGGGCGTTGTGAGCTCGGCTGACCCAGATGACGCCCGCCGGAATCCAAAGCAGCGGGCGGCTACATGGTGGTTGGAGCAGCACTTGCAGCACTTGAAGCTGTGGTTGGACCTCCTGGCCTTCGCAAAGTCGGACGCCGAGGCAGAGGCCACTGCTGGATGGGCGGCCCCAGGCGATACCGGCGAGGCAGCGGCAGTGCAAGAGGTGGGTGTGACGCCGGCAGTGTAATGCGGCACGCGGCACTGCGGGATGCCGACGTCGTTCGGATCCTAGCGCTTGCTGTTCTGTTTGCACGCAAGTCGGCTCTTTTCCAGTGCGTGCGCAGCCGTTTCTGCCTGCGAATCCCTCTTATTGCCTGTGTGTTTCCTGCCTGCGACAGGTGCTAGCAGCCGCAACTCTGGGCCTGGAGTTTCTAGTTGACAGTCAAGCGGCGGTCGCGCAAGAAGGCAGCTACTGGCAGGCCGGCTGCTTGCCTGTAGATGCGGGCCTGGGCGGTGACGGCGGAGAGGACGGCTTCGGAGGCTATGGCGGCGGCGGCGGCAAGAGTGGCAGCGGGCAGGGTCTCGGCGCGCGGGGCGTGCTGGGTGTGCCGCACCCGCTGGCGTGCGCATTCCTGCCGTTGTTGCTGCTAGCGATGCAGGAGGCAGCTAACGAGGTGGGTTTGGGTGCCTGCTGCATCACAGCATCAGGGAGCGGCGGGGCGTAGACAGCGCGGGGCAGCGCCAGAGGTTTGTGACGGTCTGCTCGCTGTCATACGGTACACAACCACAGTCACCACAATGCCCTTGCATTACTTCGCACGACATGGTCCCAGCTTGGCTCACCCCATTTGCTGCTTGTATCGCCACCATATCCTTGCATAGGACTTTCAACCCGAGGCGAGGACGCTGCTTTTTGGCGGCCTATCTCCCGTGCCCCTCTACTACCTGCTCGCGTACGGCCCTACATCGGCGGCGGCGCTGTCCGTACCGCCGCCCAGCTCCGTCGGAGACGCCGCCATGGCGGCGCCGCTGCAGGTGCCGCGGCGGTACACGGAGCCGCACCTGGCGTTCTTGGCTGCCGTACTGCGGGAGCCGCAGCACGTGCGGCCGTACGCTCTGGCGCTGACCCGGCTGCGGATTGTCGTACAGCGGCGTGGCAACCCGGCGCCACTGGCTGAGGAGGCGCTGTGCCTGTTCCTGGGCGCAGACGCAGCTGGCAGTAGCGGCAGCAATGGCAGCAGCGGCAACGGTGACTACGGCTGTATCAATAGCGCCGGGGACGCGCGGCCTTGCCGCCCTACCCGGCGCGTGCTCGATCTGGGGGCCGGGCAGCCCAAACCCAAGCCACTGCTGGGCTCGGGGCATCGGGACCAGCTGCCAGACCTGCCGCTTGCGGCCGGCGTTCCCACGCCCGCGCTGCTCCCCGACCAGCCCGGTGCGCCCTCGATGAGTGTGGTGCTCCCCATGCGTGCGCACCAGCCGCGCATGCTGCTGGACTGCGTGTGGGGCGCGCGTGTCAGCCGCCTGCCCACCGGCGGGCCGCGAGAAGCTCTGCCGGCCATCCGCCGCATACTGTACGGCCCGGAGCCTTCAGCCGACGCCGTGTCCAGCGTGGCTCCCAGCGCCACGCTGCCGGGCCCCAGCTGGGTCGAGCCAATGCAGCAGTTGAATCTGCTGGATCTGGATCCACAGCCGTCGCCGTCGACCCGCGAGTCCGCCAGCATGTGTGCGGCGCTGCAGCTGGCGGTGCAGGTGCACCAGGGCTTCAGCTCCGGTGAAATGGCGTGGCCCAAGCGCGACCGCAGCGGCGAAGAGCTCGATGAGCTGCTGGGCTCGACTCGGGCGCCGCGGGAGGCGAGGGCGGAGGCGGCGATCAGGCTCACGGAGGCAGTAGTGCGGAGGGTGGTGGGCGCGCCGCGTGCGGAGGCGGTGGCGGCTACTTACAGCGGCTGGGTGGCGTCGGGCGCGTCACCGGAGCAGCGGCTCGCGTGCGAGCGCGTATTGGCGCGGTCCCTACTGCCTCCGGCGGCGCCGGCCGCCACCGCAGCCGCTGTGGCCACTCCTGCCCTGCCGGGCGGCGGCGGCGGCAGCGGCAGCGGCGGCGGCGCCGGTGCAAACCACCTGGCGGGGTTCAACGGCGTGTTGGGCCAGCTGCGCCCGTCGCTGCTCGGTGCGCTGCCGGGGAGCTGGGGCTCGCTGGCGAAGCAGGCGGCGCTCATGGCGGCCGGCCCGCCTCCCTCGCTGCAAAGCATGCTCGGCGCGTTGATGGATCTGGCAGGCGCGGCGGGAGGTGGCTTGGATACCGACAAGCTGGTGGAGCTCCTTGCCGGGGGCATGGACAAGAAGGGGCAGTATGAGCAGCTGAACGAGGTGAGAAGCGGGTCGTGTGTGCCGTGTGTGCTAGAAGAGGATGTGGGTGTGAGAGGATAGCACGGCACGGGCTGACGCGAGCATGGCACGGGCACACAGGGCAAGGTCCGTAGTGGCGTGTCGGGTTTGTGCCGGGTACGCCGCGTGCACGATGCGCCTCACGGCCTGCCTGGTTCGCTCACAACGCCGCCGCACACAGGTGGCTGGTCTGGCGCTGCTGGGTCTGGTGGCGCTCATGCCGCTGGTGTCTGGTCTGCCGGACAGCTGCCTGAAGCTGACGGCTGTGGTGGCGTCGGGCGCGGAGGTGAAGCTGCGCGGCGCTACCGCCCTGCACGTGAGTACGGCAAGGCACGGCACGGGTCCCCCCGCGAGCGATCGCAGAACAAGGGGCTCACAGAGCGTGCCTGCGTGCCTGCTTCCGGTAGTCCGCAGAACTGTGCAGTGAAGAGCCAGCAAGTAGGGCAGGCTGGCTTGGAGGTTGGAGTTGAAGGTTGGAGGTTGGCGGTCAGGCAGGGGTGGGCGCCTCCTGGCGGTGACTGCCCTTGCTGCGCACGTGCGACGCGCCTGCCTTCCCACGACCTCAAGTATCGTGCGCCCTCCTTTTGTTTCCACACGGCCACACGCACCGCGCAGGCCTTCATCACAGGCACGGGCTACGGCGTGTCGGACTGGCTGCACCGCATTGACGGCCTGCCGGCCCTCGCCCACGCCGCCCTCACCGCCTTCTCGCTCTTCGCCTTCGTGCCTTCGCCGCTGCTGCTGCCTCCCGAGCCCGAAATCATGGGCCCCTTCTGCAGCCCCGGTTGCCAGAACCCGGTGGCTCCGCCCATGCCGGCTTCGGCACCGGTAGCAGGGCCGCTGCAGCCGCCGGCCTCCAGTAACCCTGCGGTCCAAGAGCGGCTGGCGGCGGCGGCGGAGCAGCTGTACGCCATGTGGTGCACGGCGCCAGAGGTGGCGGTGGCGCTGGCGGAGTGCGGCCGTCTCGCACAGGAGGAGAGAGTGACGGCTGCAGAGAGCGGCGACGCGGCTGCGGGCGGCGGCGTTGCGATCAACAGCAGCGTCACCGTCGGCGGCGGCGGTGGCAGTGCAGGCCGCAGCATCACAGTAGCGCGTCAGGCGGTGGCTTTTGCGGCAATCCGCTGGCTGACACGCGGGCAGAACATATTGTATGACGACCACAACGACGATGAAGAGTATGACATGGATGACTTCGAGAGTGACTCGGACGACGACGACGATGATGACGACGTCTTCTCAGCGGCTCGCGCCGTCGGAGCGGCTGGAGCAGAGGCGTGGAAGGAGGCGGCGCAGCAGGGGCAGGCCAACGCATTGATGGAGCGCATGTGGGGTGTTGGCGGCGCCGGAGGCGGTGGTGCAGATGACGGCACCACCAGCGGCGCCAGCATCAGCTGGCTGCAGCACCCCTTGATCCCGCCGCCACCGCCACTGCCGCCGCCGCTGCCGCCGCCGCCGCCGCGTCCTATGAGCCGGCAGCTCCAGCCTCAGCCCGGCCTGAGGCGGGGGCTGTGGACGGCCTCCACCTCCGTGCCGGACCTGGTCGACCAAGTGCTGCTGCCCATCGTGGCCCTGAGCCCCTTCGCCACCGATTGCTACAGGCTGGTATTGACGGCCAAAAACGCCGCCAAGGACGCAATCAGAGCGGCCAGGGTGGAGCCTGACGATAAGGCGAAGGCGCTCGCAGCCAGGGCGGCGGAGCAAGCACTGGCGGCGGCGGAGAAGGCGGCGGCGGCGGAGGCATTGGCGACAATGCCGGCGGCGCTGCCGGAGGTGACGGTGGCGGGCGCCGCACAGGTGGCGGCGATGCTGCTGTTCCTTGGGGAAACGATTTGCAGACCCTACGGCTTCACCTTCTACCTGGAGCCAGCTGACAGCAGTAGCAGCAGTGCCGCCGGCAACGCCGCCGGAAGCAGCAGCGGCGCGCTGCGGTTCTGGGGCTTTAAAACGCGGCGTGTGCCTGTTCAGATTAAGAAGGACACCTGGATGCCTGGCACGCTGTTGTGGGACCGGATCAAGGCCCATGAGATTCTCATTCGCTCCGAGGCCATGAAGTGGGTGCAACGGGGCCGTGCGGGGCTTGCCACAGGTTGCAAGGGGCAGGGTAAAGGGAATAATGGAGGGCGGTTTACGGGCACGTGGACGTGGTGACATTGGGGCGCGCGCGTTCAGTCACCATCCAGAAGCTCGCGCGTGCCGTTGAAACTGCTGTTCAACCACCGGCCATGTTGCCCCAGGCCCGCCGACTTCCTACGCTCTGTACGGCAACAGCTGGTCAAGAAGCAGCAGGGCGCGGTGCGGGTGATCGCCTACGGCATGACCGGCATTGCACACGCCATGCAGCTTTGTGCCAAGGTGAGGAAGGGCGCCAAGGGGCGGGGCTGCCGCGGCGGATGATGCGGTACGGCAGCCGAGACGCGTTGGCGACACCTCCTGAGCGTCTGGCATACGTGTTGTGCATGTGGCCAGCAAGGCCGGGCTTGATGGGGGTGCTGTTGTACGTGAGCACCCTGGTCCCAGCCCAGGGCGTGCCGCTGCGCCCCGGCTCCGGCCCCGGATCATACATTCATACCCTGGGCCCGGCCCCGGCCCGCACCGCCTGCATCTGGTCAGGCCCGTGATCCGCGCGCCCCGCAGGTACGTGCCGACGTGCAGAAGGAGGGCAAGCTCGACGTCCTCGTCGCCATCGTACAGTACAACGTCGAGGGAGATGCGCAGCAGCGGCCAGAAAAAGGACCGGCCGGAGGCAACAGCAACAGCTCCGACGGCCAGGCCAGCGTCGACGCTGGCAACCGCTGCATAACAGCGGCGGCGGAGCTGATCAGAGCTGCGCACGCCAGCCATAATGCTTTTGGTTCACTGACTCAGGTGGCGGAGGGCCGCGAAGGAATGTGGTCGCACGCACGCGCGTGGGATGCCGTGGGTGGCTCGATGCTGAACAACGCCAAGGAACAGCGCACAAAAACAGAGGCGCGGCTGCAGGAGTTCATCAGCGCGATTGGCAGCGACACAGGCGCACTGGAGCGCTTTTCCATGGAGCTGCTGCTTCTGGAGGCCCCGCTAGGGGCGGGGCCGGGGGCGGGGGCGGGGTCGAAGGCGAAGTCAGCTGCGTCAGCGGCACCGGCGCTCCCGCGGTGGGAGGTGCTGCAGACACCGTCTAGCTCGTTGCAAAAGAAGGGGGACAAGAAGAAGAAGCCGCGATGAACGTCACGATAGCCACACGCGGTCGCTGCATTCGCCTTTTTAGCGCTTTCCGCACTCAGGGGCGACTTGGCTGGGGCCCTGTGCAGTATGATCCAGGCGGATGCTCAAACAACAACCAGGCCACAACGCGGAGCAGGATGTCCAACCCGACGAGATAGTACTGTACGTGAGGGAGCCGGAAATGTTGGCAATTGAATGTCCGAGCTGGTAATCTTGAGAATGCGCGGGTTGGCAAGTGGCGGGATGAGCGTGTGTGTGTATGTGTGTGTGCTTGTGCCGGGCAAGCGGTGTGCGTACGGGCGCTTGTGCGCGGGTACTGTACTGGGGCTGGCAGCTGTTGGGGCTGGTAGCTGCCGAACCGTGTGGGTCATGGGTTTCAGTCTTGCACTAGCAGGGAGTGGTCAGGGCTGTGGCTGCGGCCTGATGCTGGTTCCATAGCTTCATGGAACTGGTGAGGCCCTGGACAAGGAAGTATGGCAGTAAATGGTACAGCGCCTGGCAGGTCAGCGCGGAACCTGCCCTGACCGGAACGGTGTAAAAGGGCTAGGATTAACGAATCCGCCCCGCCCGAACAGCTCCTCACACCGCCACACACCTACCCTGGACGGCTTCACCTGGGCACCGCTCCCTCTCCTCTTATCGCAATCTGCGAGTGTCCTGTGATCCCGCAGTTCTCCGGCAGTCTCACCCACCGCTGCGGCCATAACAGCCATGAGACACAGCCACTAGCACCGCAGCGCTCAGGCTAACTCAGACACCATCATGCGAACATGCGCATCATGCGACATATCACCCGTTGGTATACAATCCGCCTTGCACCAATACCGTGTATGAGCTCTACAGCACGGATATGGGGCGTACCATGCACACCAGAAGCGTCAGCAGATAGGGCACACCCCTGGTGATCCCCCATTCGTAGTGACAAGCACTGAACGCAGGCCCAGGCAGGCCCCTTGCAACATGCCTCGCTAAGCGCGCACGCACGAGCACCTTAACCGCCTCGCCTCGCCTACACACACGGGCCGCTGCACCCGTCACGCATCAGGTGCGTCGTGCCCATCCTTGCGCCTTGTCATACACAACACGCAGAGCCTTCAAGACACCACCACCCGGCCTCGCGGGATTCAGGTACCAGCACCCGCGGCCCCCGGCTGCGGCGCGGCCGGACTGACAAAGGCGAGAATCCCACTGTAGCAGCCGCCTGTACATCCGTCAATTTGCACCTCTTTTCGGTGCATGCCGAGCGCTCGCCGCACCGCACCTTCACGCCACACCACCACCTACGCCACGCCTGCCTCCCGCCAAACACTTGTCGGTGCATCGCGTTTAAAGGCAATCGCGCTGTCACAGCCCCCACGTCAGCGCACATGCATTATATGAATGTTGTGGGTAGCGTCAAAGGAAAACGGTACATGCATGGATGCCATGTAAGACGCCGTACAGTTTCATTCCGTGCGTAGCGTCATCCCTGCCCAACACGATTGACTCATCGCCGTATCGCTGTGCACGTCATTACCCTCGCTCTTGCTCGCCTTTCATGGCGTACCAAGAGATAATTTGCCCCCGCCCTGCATTGTATGTACCATAACATTCGAAGCCTACTATACATGTCCCACAACCTGCCAGCACAAGGCACGCCCCCTCGATCGCGCGTGTGCGCCTCCCTACCTGCGCACGCCGGCACGTCCGTAGCCGGCAGCACTGCGTTTTCCCAGACCCCATTTCATTGGACGGCGTAGACGAGGAGGAGCGCAGCATAGGCGCTTGCCACCACACACAAGTACTTGAAAGATGGAAACCGTTTAGCAGCTAGAAGACGCATTGGTAGACCCGCGCATGTATGATAAGTATGATTGCGTGTGAATGCACTTAACAAGTAGCATCCGTGCGATGGTACCCGACTTAACCCGTCGGACCTCGAGATGAAGCCACACCCGTATTCCGAGTCCTGGCTGAACCCCATGTGAGCAAGTGACTATGGCTTCCATAGACCGCTACCCCCCTGCTTTGTTGAAAATGGGGACCAGTTTGCTGGGCTTGGGCAAACGAATCCCGCCGCATTTCTTTGCCCCACCTATGCGCACGCATGCTCTGCTCCAGCCTGCTTCACCTGCCTTGCAGCAGAACAAAGCTCAAGTCTCCGCTCCCTCAAGCAAAGCCTTCCAATACCGCACCCTAGGACACGCCCTAACCGCAGCCGGCCTCAATGCCCCAGCCACGTTCCCACAGGCCCACCTGCACGGCCCTTCTCAAGGCCGCACACACCGGCTCAAGGCCCTAGGGAAGCCGGCGGCAGCGAGTAGGTCGACAGCCCAGCCCGCCGCTCCGCTGCGTCCGCCGCCGCCAGCGCCGAACCCAGCACACGTGAGCTCACCGCCCGACTCAGCTGCCGCAGCTCGCGCGCATCCGCCAGCAACGCCGCAGCGGACCTACTGCCCGTTGCCGCGGCGGCGGCGACGGCGCTCCCGCCGCCGGAGACGGCGCCGTCAGGCGCTGCGGCAGCGGCAGCGGTGGTGGTGCCATGGGCGCTGAATGCATGACTACTGCCGCTGTACCTGTAGCCGTTTACACCGAAGCCCGTGTAGTGGGGTGACGCGGATGGCGACACGGGCGCGCCGCCCATGGTGCGGAGGTGCTTGCCGCTGCGGCCACCGCGCAGCGGCGGTGCCGGCGGCGGCGCCGGCGGCGGTGACACCAGCCCCGCCATCCACAGCTCGGCGCCCGCAGCTGAGGGCGACGCCAGGGAAGTTGGTGCCGCAGCGGTGCGCGGCGGCGCCGGCACCTCCGCGCCGCTTTGAAAGAAGCCCACCGCGCCGCTGCCGGAGCGGCGCGGTGAGGGCTGCATAGCATGCTTGCGGCTCGGGGATCGCAATGCCCAGCCCTTGCCCTCCACACCTAGCAGCGGCAGTGGCGAAGACACCACCGCCGGCGGGGCCGCTACGGGAGCCGGCAGTTGCGCCGCCGCCGATGCGGCTGCCGCTGTCATTTCTTCCTTGGTGTCCGTGAACAGGGAGTGGGCGGGCGCACGAGGGCGCATGCCACCAAAGGAGCCTGAGCCGTCCGCGCTGGCCCGGTAAGAGGCGGCGCCAGCCAAGGGCAGCGCAGGCAGCTTTGTCTCGCTGGATGGCTGTTGGTGCAGCAACAGCTGTGGGTTTAGGTGGCTGCCGCGAGCAGCTAGCGGCGGCGGCGGCGACCAGCCAGCAGAGGCGGCGGCTGAAACGGCAACAATTCCGGCGTCCAGGGACATAGCGGCGAGGCTGCCAGCACCAGACACACGAGGCCGTCGCCGATCTCCGGGGCCCGGTGCCGCCGGCCTGGCGTCGTCAGCCGCCGGCGGCCGGTAGCCGTCCGTCGCGCGCCGCTGTCGTAGCCTGGGGCTATTGCCTACAAGCGGGGCAGCATCAGCAGCGGGGTCTGCCGCCGCCGCTGTCGAGAGCGCGTGACTCAGGCCCAGGGCGGCCTGCTCGGCGCCGCCAGTGTCCATGCTTGCTGCGCCCGCCAGGCTCGGCCGCGCACGGCTGCGCCCGCCGCCGCTGCCCATGACGATGCCGTCACCGGTGCTGATGATGCTCCCCACGCCGTTGATGCTGATGCGGTGCAACCGTGACGCCATGCGGGCGCAGGTGTTGGTGGGCGCGGCGCCGGCGCTGGACCGCGCGGCAAGGTATGACGACAGTAGCGAGCCGGAGACGGGGTCAGCCTCAGAGGCCGCCGCCGCCTCGCCCTCAGCTGCAGCTGCAGCTGCGACTGCCGTGTGCAGGGAGTACTGCTGCCCGGAGAAAGGGCTCGCGTAGTCAGTAGCGAGCGGTGCCGGCTGTAAGGCAGCGCTGCCGCCGTCGGCTGCTTGAGCCCGCTGGGAAGCTAATGCCACCGTCGTGACGCTGTGGTTCTTGTCTAGAAGCATCGCGCCGGCCGCAAAGGATTGGTCGCCGGCGGCGCGGCGTCTGCGGCCCGGCTCCGCATCTGACGCTGGTGGGAACGGCGAGGGGGCGACGCGTGGCCCCGGGCCACTCGGCGACGCCAGGGCGTCGCGCACAACGTCCGCGTCTGACCACTCAATCGTCTTCAGACCCCGGGGGCTGTAACAGCTGTCGTCATCTCGCGATCCGCAGTGCGAGCCTGTGCCTTCTGTGTTGTCGACGCTTGGCAGACCAACTTTGAAGGGCATCGGCACCTGAACACCCCGGCCCGGGGAAGCTCGCAGCCGCTGGCACAGCGTGCCAGGAAGGTCCGACAAGCCTGTAATGTACACCAGTATATGCATTTGATATTAAACCTGCAATGCAGTGTCCGCTCCAGGCAAGCCGAACACTGTGCGGGTTGACCCCTAGCGCCCTGCGCCATTTCCTTCCAGAGCGCGCTACCAGGACAATGCGGCGCATTCATTCACTACATGAACACGACCCGACCAGCACAAAACGTTGTGTTGGCCAGGCAAGGGCAAGGGACTTCCGTCTCACCGTCCTCAGGGCCCCCGACGAAAGTTATTGCCTTTGAAACTTCAAGCGGCGCTTACGCCTGTCGGTACTGGTACTGGCCGCCAGCTAATGTTCTCTTGTAGATACTGGTAGAATGAATTCCCACTCGCGTGCACAAGAGCATACCCAACTCCTCGACGCCCAAACATAGCACGAAATCATATAGTGCGATGTATCGTATAGCATGACCCCCACGGTGTGGCGAGCAGGCCAGGTTGTACTGGCCGTGTTGTGTGCGCGTCATGGCCGCCGAGTGGCTCCAGGCTCCGGCGCCCCTGTCTCTCCTGCAGTCCGCCCGATATCCCTGCCGACCAGCCCCCAAGCCGCACATGCGTCATAAACACTTTGTCCTGACCAGTGAGTGCTACAACTGGCCTAAATTGAGGAAGTGTCCTCGAAACCGCCGCGGAAAACTACGTAGCAGTGTAGCACCCGCGGTGGCATGTTCAGGCTGGCTTCCGGTGTCTAAGCATGCTTGCAGCTTTCCTGTCGGACCACAACGGACAACGCATGGCGGCAAGCCTTAGACTGCTTTTAGCGCCTTACACATATACACACACACACACACACACACACACACACACACACACACACACACACACACACACACACACACAAAACGCCTGGACGACAAATACGCTGAACTGCTGGCTCACTTCCCTCACCTGTACTACCGCGACCGTGTTGCCCTCACCGCGGCACGCACTGCCCACAACAACGCCGGCCCGCCCCCTGCCGGTGCTGCGCATGCCGGCCCCCCTGCGGCCCCTCCCCCGCCTGGCACCCTCAACGAAGTTACACGGCGGTATTTCATCCAGCAACCAGCCAGCCCCCACGCGGTCGCACTGCCTCGCCGGCGCGCTGGCACCATCATGCGACCGTGACCGCTCCCGTGGAGCCCGCCGCGCCTCGACGCCCCCTACCGATCCGCGGACCTCTGGACGTCCAGCCCAGGCACCGCACTATCAGGGGGGTGTTTGGGTTGCCTGAGTGCACGTGTGGGGGGGGGTTTGTTGTACTTGCTTGTGTTTCTGTTGGTGAGCCTTTGCGCGACCCGGGCTGGCGGGGTGTGTGGGTGTGCGGTCCTTGCTGGTGGGCGGGTAACGTAGCCAATCCCGGTGTCGGGGGCGGCTCATTTCGGGCTCCCGCCGGTCTGTGGGGGTGTCTCCTGTGGTCTGAGGGGTCTGCGGTTTGTGAGGGTTTGCTCGTTGGTGGGCGTGTCGGGAGCGTGGGCCTTGTCGCTGCGCCTTGGTCTGGGGTCTCGTGTAGCCGCCGTCGCGCGCACCGCTGTAACGCCGCGGTCTGCCAACCTGCCTGTCCCGCCCGCGCACCAAGCCTGCCCCAACCACCGACGCGGCCACTGCGGCCGCGAGCATGCCTAGCCTCGGTGCCGCCATGGAGTGGGGAGCGGGAGGCCAGCTCCCGCCAGCCCATGGCGTCACACGCACACACACCAGCCTGTGTCTGACACTTGCGCACACATGCGGGATACGGGTTATGCGCGGGTTCGGGGGTGACAGGCACACGCCCTTTTCTGCCAGCCGAGTCAGCCCGGCCCAGCGTCTCTGCAGCCGCCGCCCGCCATGCGCCCCATGCAGTCGGGCGCTATTTGCAGCCGTGCGGCCCCAGACTCGTTCCCTTTCACGGGCATAGTTAGTGGGTGGGCTTTGGGACGCGTGTTAGGACATTAGATAGCTTGCTTGCTGCACGCCGCCCTCTTCCACCGCTGCCATTTCACATGTCCGTGACACTTCTGTGCTGCCGCCCAATGCCTTTCCATTCCCATGCTTATAGGTGAGCTCGACTACGACCAGCGGGCGGGAATACGGGAATTAGGCGTGCTGGGTAAACGTTGTTTAGCGCGCCCAGGGTGCGGAGCATGGACGCATACAGGTGCATCGCGGGGTCAGGCCGAATGGTCGCCCGTGGGGTTACAGGCTTATCGCGGGTAAGTATGACTACCTGGGTGACGGCAACCACGCGACGCTCGGTAAATTGGTAGGTATCAGTAAGTAACTCCGGCGTCGTCTGGGCGGGCTTTCGTTTCGTTTTTTAACACACACACACACACACACACACACACACGCACGCACACACA
Organism: Chlamydomonas reinhardtii; assembly: GCF_000002595.2. Taxonomy (NCBI): domain Eukaryota; kingdom Viridiplantae; phylum Chlorophyta; class Chlorophyceae; order Chlamydomonadales; family Chlamydomonadaceae; genus Chlamydomonas; species Chlamydomonas reinhardtii. The sequence goes on from NC_057006.1 coordinate 7,864,360, forward strand.
CACACACAATGCCAACCCGCGGCGCTTCCTCACACTCTGGTTGTGTTTGTCTCGCAATCGCATTCGACTCGCCCGCCACTCATCCGTACATTCGGGCTTCCTTTTCTGCCTTGCCTCGCCCTGTTTTCGCCCCTGCTTGCCACTCTGTCGTTTGGCCACTGCTTTGCTGCATTCTGTCTGCATTTTCTCTGCGGTGCCTCTGGTGCTCATCCGTGGACGCTGGTCATCTTCCTGCAGGTGCGATGCGGCTCTGCCTCGCGAGTGTGGCGTTGCGGTGTGTCTGTGTGGTGCTATCGCCTGGCCGGGCGCCCGGAGCGTGAGGAATGCGCGTCAGCAAACTTCCAGCCAGCCAGCAACTTGTCGGTACAGTAACTCCGGCGTTCGACCAGCCATGCACTTCTACTCTGCCGCTGCAAATTGTGCGCCATTTGTTGGGTTCTGGGCGTCGGCTGCACCCTACGGGACCTCGCCAACCAGCCTGAACCCTGTCCCATCGCGCGCGCGCGCACACACACACACACACACACACACACACACACACACACACACACATGGAGGCGCTACTGGACAGCCTGTTCATCGGCGCCGACGTCGAACTCAACCAGCACGGATTGGACGAGGCCAAGCTGGACAACGCGATTGCCCTCGTGCAGCGCCAGGTGCGCGGCCTGCGAGCCGAGCACACGGCCCGCGCCCGCGCGGCACGCAAACACAGCTTGCTGCTGGATCAGCTGTCGGGCACCGTGCAGCAACTGACACAGCAGCTGAACACATTCGCGGTCGCGACAGCGGCCGTGCTGGAGGTGGAGACTGGCGGAGGGAAGGGCCTGGCCCCCAGTGCCGCATCGTCCGCAGCGGCGGCTGCAAGCCGCCCGGCGCCCCCGCCGGGCGGGCCCAAAGCCGCCGCTGCCCCACACGCTGCGCCTGCGGCAGGAGAGGCCGCGAGGCCGAACCCGCCGCAGCCGCAAGCGTGCACACACCTGCCGCCGCCGCCACGGGCGATGGCGGCCAACAAAATACTGCTTCGTGGCGCAAGCAGCGAGCAGGCGGAGGCGATGGCGCGCGGCGACTTCTCTGCTCTGGGCCTGGGAGAGGGCTCGATGGGCATGTATGAACGTCGGTGGCGGGCTAGCAACGCGGGTCGCGTTTGGAATGTGGAGGTAGTGGTGACCAGGGATCAGCGGGCGGCCTTCATCAGGGCTGCGGCGCAGATTAAACACACCGCAGGCGTGACGGTGGCCCCCTTCCTGACGCCGGAGGGGCGGGCAGCTAGGCGCGCGCGGCAAGCCCAGTTCGACAGCCTGGTGGAACGGGGTCTGCAGCCGTACTGGCGGGGCACGGACATCGTGACTGAGGAGGGGGACCGGCGCTGCGTACACCCCGTGCAGTAATGCACATGGCGGATAACTGAGAGGGGCGCGCACTGTGTGTGTTTTTAAGTCCAGCGGAACTTAGGCTTGTTGTGAATGCAGGGCTAGGGCACAGACGGTTTTGGTTATTGATCCTCTCTCTCACTTTGTGGCTGCCCTTAGGCATATTCTGCCCTGTGGGGAAGGGAAGGTAGCTAGTGCCGGCGGGGTGCTTGTTTTGCGGTTGCTGCGGCCACGTGCCGGACTTGGACGGTACATGACTTTTTGCTAGGCGAACAAACAATGCATAGTGGCCAGCTGCCGGCTCGCAGCAGTGTTGATATAGACGGAGGTGCGGCTCCTAGAGCCAAACCGACGTCTCACCAATATAGACGGAGATGCGGCTCTTAGGGCCAAATCAGTGTCTAACCACAATAGATGGAGGTGCGGCTCCTGTGGCCAAACTGACGTCTAACGCTACGCGTAGGCTTGGGAGACATGTACTGCCAGGCTAATGCGCAACAAACAAGGTGCTAATGCGCTCCTGGCACTAGCAACTATGGGTTGTCCGGATACACGATCACGTGATCTGATAAACAACTGTAAACCGTTGTTACACACACACACACACACACACACACACACACACACACACACACACACACACACACACACAGGGTCGGAGTGCGTTACCCTGTGGACTCCAGAGCTGTTTGCGCTCTGCCGGGGAAACGCCAGGTCACGGCAGCCCTCGATTGAGAGCCCTGTCGTTGGTTACCGTATACCAGATACACGATTCACGTGATCTGGCAGAATAACCGTGGAAACCGTAGTCACACACACACACACACACACACACACACACACACACACACACACACACACACACACGCACGCACACACACACACATAGCGGAGTGCTGTCGAAATGCGAACGCGAATGTGCGCGACACGAAGAGAAGTTGTAGTCGCTAGCACGCATAGAAGGCCGGTTAGCAGGAGGCGGTCACAGCAGACATGTTACCTCATCCAGACGGTAAACGCCACGGGCAATAGAGGAGCGCCGCCGACCCATCACTGATATAACCAGGTTGCGATGGCTAGGCTGTCGGACGGCTGGCGGGCTGGCGCGGAGCGGAGCTGCGGGGCGCGCGGCATCCGAAACCAACCTGGAAAACACCAGCGCCACCGTCGTCCAGCAGCACATGTGAGGGAGGGAGTGAGTGGAAGCGTAAGAAACCGGGAAGGAAGCAGCGGGCCAGACAGGAAGCAAAACAGCACAGCAAGTAACCGCGGGCTGGGCGGCTGGCTGTCGCTGCGGTTGGGGCTGGCGCGGGCTGGAACGGAACTATGGAGGCGGAGTGGACGGAGCGGAAAGCAAGTATGTAAATGGGGAGGAATGAATACGTGTGGCAATGCAAGTACTGGAATCGGGGAGGCCGCGTAATAGTGATGACAGCGCGATGGCTGCATGGCTCATCCCGGCGGTACTGCACGTGGCATGGGCCATGTGGGCATGAATGCAGAGAGCTACGTGGGCTTGGCTGCAGTCTGGTACGCAGGCAACACGCAGCAAGGCACCATAATAAACCCCGCAAACAGGACAAACCACATAGTCCCTGCTTGCCACACTGTCGCCCGGCCATTGCTTTGCTGCATTCCGTTTGCATTTTCTCTGCGGCTGCCTCTAGTGCTCATCCGTGGACGCTGGTCACCTTCCTGCAGGTGCGATGCGGCTCTGCCTCGCGAGTGTGGCGTTGCGGTGTGTCTGTGTGGTGCTATCGCCTGGCCGGGCGCCCGGAGCGTGAGGAATGCGCGTCAGCAAACTTCCAGCCAGCCAGCAACTCGTCGGTACAGTAACTCCGGCGTTCGACCAGCCGCGCACTCCTGCCCTGCCGTTGCCAATTGTGTGCCATTTGTTGGGTTCTGGGCATCAGCTGCACCCTACGGGACTTTACCAACTTGCCTTACCACTGTCCCATCGCACACACACACATAATCCCTTCTGGCCCCTTCCCTCCCATGGCTCGGGTCCCTTTACTCAGTGCTCCTGTGCTCGTATCTTCCATGTACGCGTAGAAGTTCGCCCAAAATCCGCCGTGTTTGGATTTTTTGCGCCGCGCTTCTAGCTTCTACGAAGTGTAGACGTTTTGGCGCAGAACAGGCGGTATCTGAAGACGTTTTGGGGTTTGCGCCAGTATGGCACTTTTTGTCGACGCAGGCATGCAGGCATGCAGGCAGGCAGGCAGGCAGGCAGGCAGGCAGGCAGGCAGGCAGGCAGGCAGGCAGGCAGGCAGGCAGGCAGGCAGGCAGGCAGGCAGGCAGGCAGGCAGGCAGGCAGGCAGGCAGGCAGGCAGGCAGGCAGGCAGGCACGGACAGGGGCAATCCTGGGGGGCTTCGCACCCGCTCTATTGCATTGGGTTTGGTTTAGTTTGGGCTGGTATCTACAACCCCCTGGATCGCTTCGCTCGGGGGGCTCAGCCCAAAACTTTCCGGGCGGAATGCCGCGGGAGGCTCCATCTATGCTCTGCAGACGCCGCGGGCCTGAGGGCATCTACAAGATACGGGCACTGCCTTTACTACAACCACCAGGGGTGCAGGCGGGAGCCGGTCTCCAAGGGCATCACTGAGGAGCCCGGGGATGACACCCACGTAGGGGGTGGCACGCAGGAAGCCAATGTGGGACACGGCCATGGCCAGAGCCTCGCGTCCCCCGGCCTGTCGGCAGCTACTTTGCTGGCGAGGGGTCACGTGCAACCCCAGTGCTCTCCGTTGCCCTTTTGAGTCGGAAGACCCGTCTGTTGTGATCTAGGACAAGCAAGAGCACAGGGGATGAAGGACGAGTTCCCGTTGTGATGGCTGAAATCCCGACCCGCAAATCCCACAAGGCTAGGCAGGGCAGAAGTCGCAGAGCATGCACATGAGTACGATAAGTGCATGTGTATCGGCTGGAGAGGTGTTACGCCTCATTGGGACCTTACATCGCCAGTTACGAGCAAGTCACATCATCGGCCGGCCGGCAGGGCGCTCCAGGCTGCCACAGCCAGCACGACACATAAGCGCGTGACATGTCGACTTGGCCGGCCATCTGATGCCCTCGCTATGTGTGCACTGCACACCACTTGTACTTAAAAACCGCCACATGCATAACAAGTGTTAGTTGCTCGGCGTGCAGCCCCACGGACACCCCAAACGACCTGCATTTCCTGGCCATGCCCCCAGTCCTTGCACAGGCGCAGGTCCACCCGTGAGGTCCACCTCTCAAGCGCCGACCAATTGCAACCGTGGCCCGCAGGTGTATCTTGTAGACTTGCTCAAAAACTCCAAAAGCAGCATCTTGCAGCTGGCGCACTGCAGTTGAGCGCAGACCACTGCGACGAAGCCGGCACAGCCCAACAACACGTATTGGGTACCGAGATGCACGATGCATGTAAGTCAACCCAGATCAACACCATCACGCTATGATATGCTTCGGCTTAGCCGGTTCAACACACAAAATTTTACGCCTCAACACGTGTATTGCACAAGTCCTGCTCAGGAGCACGGCGCCCATGGGAAACAGCCCAAGGGGCGCGCGTGTGCGCGGGCGACCCGACCGGCATATTGCAGCCTAGTGTCACGATAGGCCTTGTCCGCCCGCTATCCACCTCAGTCCAGAGCCCCGCGGGTAGGTTTTGCCTGCCCCGCACGCCGAGAGAGAGCATGTCCGGGGTAGTCCTGCCCCGCCCGGGGTGGTCCTCCGCCGCCAGGGAAAGTGGGTCACGCCCATGCCACATCACACCGTGTATCTCTTCTCCCGGAGCCTCTTCTCCGGGACACAGCCAGAGTCGGTTTGTACAGCTCTCTGGAACTAAACCCCCAAAAAGTACTAGAAAGTCAAAAATCCACCCCTTATTAACATACTAGCTCCAGAAACGGAACCGAAAGGAAGCGGACTCACATGCAAGCGTCTTTGGCCTGCGCACCCAAACATTGCCACAGCAACCTTGCGCTACCGCTTGAACAGCGGTCTTGCCACGAGGGCTTTATACCACCCATTGGAAAAGGTTGAATTTATACCTTGGTTGTGTTTTCATGGGACCACAGCAACAGGAACATCATGGAGCCCGGGATACAGTCGAAGTCGTGCCAACCACGCACGTCCCTCACCCTCCTTGTGACCTCTTTGCGCGCCGATTCTGTGCGTAGCGGCAGGTAGCGGCGCTCCGACATCAGTAATTCAATGCCTTCCCTTTGCAACCAGCAGTACAAAAAGTGATGAATATGATGGCATGTTGGTTGGCTATACCGCGGCCCTGCCAAGCCAACAGCTGTACGGATGCTCGTCCAGCCAACGACCCATGCCGTACCTACGCGAGCCCCCAGCTCGCTGGAAGCATGCCGCCACCCTGCAGACCCTGCAAGGTCCCCGCTCTGGCATCAGTGATTGACAACTCGCCCGCACCCTGGAACTTTCCGATAGATAGGCCACTCATGTGCCCAGCTGGCCGTTCCACCAAAGCAGCTTGGCCAAACGGGCATGAAATGTAGAAACCTCGCGTGTAGCGTACTGCTCAATGCAACCATCCAGGGCTCCTTCACCACACACGGTCCTGTTGCACCGCTCTGCCTCAGCGGTCACCCCCTCCGCACGTCATGTACCCCTCCCTACCTGGTCAGCCCACCGCACTCGATGGCCCTCACATAGGCCTCATGCGGCTACTGACCAGCACCTCAACAATCCCTGCTCACATTATTGCACATCACAGTTTCCATCACTTTTGACGCCATCTTACATGGGTAAGCCGTCATGGCACAGCGGGCTGCCGCCACCGCCGCTGTGAACCTACTCCACCGGCACCAAGCCAGCAGCTGAGAACTCGCAGAACGGGATCACTTCATCGTGCGCGTCTGCCGCCGTCGCCTGGTGAGCGACCACTGCGGCGACCGGCTGCAGCGGCGATGGCGCCGGCAGCGCCCCGGGGCCTGTCGATTGCGGGCCGCCTGCAATCGATGGCCGGCCGCCCACCGGCGACGCCACCCCGGACGCCGTCAGCGCGCCCGTCGGCACCACAGTCGACGGCCGCGGCGACGAAAGCATCCCGGTGGCAGAGCGGCGCCCGTTCATGCTGCCCGGCACCGTCAGTGCCGGAGGCGGTGGCGGCGTGCTGAGCGTGCCGGTGCTGCTGCGCCGTGCGCTGTCCGGCCGCATGCCCACTACTGTGTGCAGCGGGCCCTTGAGGTTGCTCTTGACGTCGGCAAAGCACGTCTGCCAGTCGAATGCCTGCGCCGGCACCGACGCGGCATTGATGGGCGCGCCCGGCGCGCCCGACTGCTGCTGTGACTCCTGCAGCGGCGTGCTGAAGAAGCCGTTGTGCGAGGGTGCGGGCGACGCCGTCCCCGAATGGGCGCCATGCTGGTCGGCAAACAGGTGTGTCGAGTCGCGACGGCGGGCGCCCGCTGCTGCCGCGGCGGCGCCTGTCGGCGAGCCCAGATCCATGCTCGGGCTCATTGACAGCAATACGTTGGAGGCTGTGGCGGCAGACAGCGCTGACGGTACCGCCGCAAGACCATTGCAGCTAGCGCGCGCCGAGCCGCCGCCTCCGATGGTGCCGCCGCACGATGGCCGGGCTGAATGCATGTGCTGAGGCAGCGGCGACGCGAGCGAAGACGCCGCGAACGACGCTGGCTGGTCCAGGGCTGTGGGATCGCCGCAGGTCTGCCCGGGCATGGAGCCCTGGCTGTTGAGGGCCTTTAGTGCGGGCGAGGGGCCGCCCGTGGCCCCAGGGCCCGCTGCAGCAGCCGCGCCTGGCGCGGTGCCTGGGCCGAAGGGTGTGACTGGCGCTGACGCAGTTGCTGAGGCGCCAGTGCCTTTGGGTGCTGCGTGGCCCTTGCCGCTGAGGTCCGTGTCATCCAGGTCATCAATGTCGCCGCTGCCCTGCTGCTGCCACTTCTGCATACGCGGTTGTTTGAGGAGTGCGTGGCAACGCGCGGGCGAGGAGCAAGTCAGCAACCGACACATATGTGACACGAACCGCAACCATGCACGCCCCTCTTCACCAGTCGGTGCGACCCATGCACCCATGCCACACGCGCGCACGCCGGCAAACACTGATGGTCCCCCAGCCACGCACCAGGAAAGCGCTGTTTCGGTTCTGGAGATCGTGGGACTTGTTGTCCCGACCGCCGTCCCCATCCAGCGACACGCCGTCCTCCTCATCCCCGTCCTCCAGGTCCTCGTCCTCATCCGCCTGTGGTTCGAGGTGTGTGTGTGGGGTGGGGGTTACATTCATGATTAATTAAGAAGTGAAGGCGTAGGCAGGTACAGTAGCATAGTAGACGCGTTGTTACCGATGTCCGTGAAGTCCAGCGGGGGGCGGGTGTGATCTGACGGGAAGCATGCAGCTGGTATTTGAGTTTTGGGGCGTGGCTGAAGGCCGCTTCATGTGTAATGCTGCCCGTGGACAGCACCCCCACCACGGATGGGGTGAAGGTTCCAGGCCCTGTCCTCCCACGTGATGCCCGTGCTGGCCACACCTCCGTGCCCCGCCGACCTCGCACGCAACCCCACAAACGACACCAAGCCGCCCGCAAGACCGCATGGAACGCCACCTACCATGTCCATGACGATGCGCTCCATGCCAACAAGGAACTCCTCAAACGTGATGCGCCCCTCCTTGGTCCAGCTCAACTGCGGGGGAGGGAGGTGCATGACTTGCCTGACGACTGGCCTAATGAGTTCCAGGCGGTCGCACCGCTAGAAGCAGGCTGCACAGGCCGCAGCCTCCCCGTACCTGCGTTCTCGGGCACCGGCGGCCGGGCAGGGCCTCTGCCTGCGATCCTGCGTGCCGGAGTGCCCCTGCGTACCGCTGCCTACCGATTCCTGCCACTGCCTCCCCCTACCCCCACCGCTCATCCCCGGCGCCTCCTGCGCACCTGCTCGAACAAGTGGTCTGCCAGCGTCTTGGAGGTGTTGCGGCCCCACACCTGCAGCAGCAAAGCCGCGGGGGCGAGGTGCGCTAAGCGGTCAGGTCAAGTTGCTAAGCCGGCTGAGCTCTCCCGTCCATGCCCCAGAGCCCAGCTCAACCTACGCATTGAAAGCTTTCCCTGACATGTAGGAGGTCCCACACTAAAACTAAGATACCTGCGCCCGCGGCAATTCCCACGCCGAAACCCCTTATCCCCGCCCTCTCCCCGATGACTCCGCCACCTGTCCCGTCCTCTGCACCTTGGTCCCGCTCTTGAGCGCGTACGCCAGCTCCTTGCGCTCGATGCAGCCGTCCGCGGTGGAGTCGAAAAACATGAAGCTCTGCTCCACCAGCTGGAGGCACTTGCGCGCCTCAGGGTTGGTGATGGTGCGGCGCTTGGTGATGCCGTCCAGAAGGTAGATCACCTGCAGGGCGAGGGGGAGGGAGGAGGGCGGCGAAGTTGGAGAGGGCCACGCGGCACCGGGTTGTTGTTTGCAGGGCGGCCTAAATGCGAGGGCAGCCGCTGCGGCGGCTGGTGTCAGTGCGATCTTTTCCCGCTCCTAACATCTGACTTCGTTCGTTCCTGTTATCAATGCTGTACACTCTCGTGTCCCGCCGCGCTGCATGCACCTTGGCACTTTGCTTATGGCACCCCCAGCCACGCACCATGTACATAATGACAGAGTCCGCGTGTGAGACGAGCACCTTGTCCGACACGCCCGGCAGATTGTTCCACAGCTCGCGCAGCGTGTCGCTCTCTGCCTCCAGGCTCATGCGCTCGCCGCACGACTTGCGAAAGCAGGCGTACGTGACCTGCACGGAAAGCAAGTCACGAAGGCAAAGGGCAGGTTGTTGGCAAGGGCGGGAAGCGGATGGCGTGCTGGGTTGCGCCGCAAGTGACTGTTTTGGTTGCTCCGTCCGTGTGGCTATGGACCTTGCCGATGGCAACGAAAATTGGGGGAAAGGGGCGGGTTAACCTGATTGCAGCTGCGGCCGTTTAGAGCTGCGCCTCAACGACCTTCAAGACTGGCACGCGGCCAGCTGCATGCCCAAGAAACAACCATACCTTGCCATCAGCTGCCACAGCCACAGCGTGTGCGTACGCTTGACGGACAATCTTGAAGCCGGCCGTCAGTTTTGGCAGCTGCAAGATATGGCGGTGTGTAAGAGAATGGATGTGTGATGGATCGTGCCACGGTCTGGACGAGAAAAACGCACGCTTGTAAGCAGCCACTTATTGGTCGACCTGGTTCAGAACGCACCTGCAACATGAGATTGTTGAAGCTCCGCTTGGTCACCTCGAAAGATTTTCGTCGCTTATTCCGCACGACTGTGCGGAGTAAGAGCGCGCTCAAACCTAATGAGAGAGTGGATTTTGGTGCCTCCGTGGGTTTCTTTGGTTTGATACACAACGCGTTCCCCATGGTCCTTCGGCCACTCGAGTGGGTCGCTTATTCGGCAGGCCGTATATAGCGATGCGTAACGCAAAGCCAATGTCGAGTGCGTGCGCGAAGCGACCGAGGACGTGGAGGCGGCAGAAGGCTCGGGGAAGGGCGCAAGAGAGAGAAGCGCCGCGCGCTTGCTGTGCCTGCTAGCTGGTCGCAGGTTAAGCACCTGAAGCGCGCAAATACAGCGACCAGTACCGTTGTGCGCGGCGAGCGTCTGCACGCGGCCTGCTAGTGCAAGTTGCTTGGCGGTCGCATGAATAGTATGCGGGTACCTGGTTATAGAAAATAGTCTGATGCTGTCAACGTGCTACTAGATACGCTCAAGCAACTGGGAGCCGCGAAGGCTGATTTGATTTCCCATGCTCACTCGGTTAGCGATTTAGTATTGCGAACTACGTTCGAGAGAAGCCAGGCTCCTGCACCTTCCGGATTGATGCAAATGATTATGGGAAGGTGCATCGCGACTATTGCGCGGGTCAGCTCGGGCACGCGGCAAGCAGTCACAAATCTGAGGTGGCATGTCGTGAAGGACACCGCGCGGGCGCCCTGGCGCCTTCCCATACACGCAGAGCTACAACATCTTTCACTGTATATGCCACGCATTTAAAAGTGACTGAGTGAAACCGCCGGGAAAGTACCGGCTCCTGCGTGCCCGCCTGCTTGTCTGGCCGCGCCCACTGCTCACACGACTCGCATGTGTCCCATCGTGTCCCACTCCATTAGATAATCTCCGTCACTTGTAATCCCGCTCCTCCTTGCTGCCAACCTGCAACGCCTTGCGTGCCCACGCGGCCAGCCCCCCGGCAGCGAGGCCCCGAGCAGCGCAGCGGCAGCTCTTCCGCGACTGCGGAGGCAGTCACACGTGTCTCCGCCGGCGGTGGCGACGAAACAGGCCGGCGTGCATGTTGGCGGCGCGCCGCTGCAGCCCGGCAAGAGTCCACTCAAACGCCTCCCCACCTTGATCCCGGTTCCAGATGAAGGCGCGGAAATACCTGCAACCACACAAACACGTGTGTACTTGTTTAACGCACCAATGCCCCGCAACGTCACGAGCACGCATGTTTGCTTGTCTGCGACCCAGCCCGGCCTCGCGCCAAGTGCTTGTCAACCCGCCTGACACCTGCACACACACCATCAGTGCGCCATGCTCCCAAGCCCCATCCCTCACAAACATACGGTACACCCAAACAACTCACTTGGCCATGCCCAGCCTCAGCGCAGCGAGCTGTTCGGGGCTGTAGCTCCGCAGCAGCTCTAGCAGCCGTGGCACATCTCGCAGCGGCAGCCGCACACTGAACTCCTCATAGGGCAGGAAGTCCTGAAGGGGTGGGTTACGGGGCGCGGGACCATTGGTACGACATCGCGTAAACATATTGAAGGCCGGAGATCACTGCTTGGCACGTGCCCTGTGCTGAGCTTTCCCTGCAGTTCCGTCGATCTTCCCGTCCCTCACAAGCCCTGACTCAGACACATGCGCACCTCGAAGGCCTGGTAGACGTGGTCCTGGATGATGACTGGGATGCAGCCGAACTGGATGGACTGCATCACGCGAATTCCCCAGCCGTGGCCGTACCTGCGGGTTGGGTTGGGTGGGAGCGGTGTCAGCGGCATACCCCACGGGCATACCCCCGCGGACCGGCAGGACTAGGAGTGTCTGTCCCAGCCATCCCAGCTGTCTATCACGAGCCGACAGTGGCTCCTGACAATAAAGTCTTGGCAGGTGCCCTGGCGCAGTAACACGAGATTTACAGGCCCTTGCCCTCAGCAAGGCCTTCCTGGTGGCCTTTTAAGGTACGGCCCGCGCGTGTGTAAGGGAGAGCACACGGAAAGGAAACAAGGCATGTATGGTATGCGTGTGTACACTGGTCCGTACGTGCGACACCCATGTAGCACTAGCACGAGCATCAAGGCGTCACAAAAGCTAGTGAAAGCCACACGTTGATTTACTCACGCCGCCAGGCAGAACTGCGATCTCCACAGCAGATCAACATAGTCGTCTCGGCGGCCCTCCACAAACATAATGGCTGGGTCCGTGATGTTGAGAAGCAGCGCACGAACCGCCTGGCAAGTAGGCGCGTTACAGTTGTAAGGGCTATGGCGCCGCAGTGGCAGCACATTCCAGCAAGGCTAGGAGGTTGGTAGACACTCTGATTTCCGACCATTGCTTTGGTACGGAACAGGACGCACCTGCCTAGTCCCGCCGCTGTACTCCCCCTCGCCCACGCCGCCCGCGAACAGGAAGGTGATATTGCGGCCGGCGTCGTGGCCGCCCGCCGCCGCAATGCGCTGCGGTATGGAGGAGACCGTTGGTTGTTGTTTAGGAACACAGACGGGCATGGGAAAGCGTGCGTGCAACCCGACTTGAGCATGCTCCAACTACCTCGATGGTTTTGTTTTGGTACACGCATGCGTGGGCATGTCTCGCACACAGTGTGAAACCTCTCTCTTGTGCTTTGCTAACTCAGTGTCAACCCTCTCCCCTGTGCCAAGGGTGTGTGAACAGCCGCCGTCACATGCCACTGCACCACAGGCTCCACCACGTGCCTCTAAATGCTCTCCTGCGCCTTGCATTTCCTCACCGTGCATCGAGGACAACCTCTCGGGAGTCGGGACTGCACGCCGCCCCGCCGCACCCTGCCACGCCCCACCTGCACTGCCCCCCACCTGGAAGTACGCCGCGGCGCCAACGGGCCACAGCGGCTTGTGGTCGTTGGGGTGCGGCGGCACCACCAGGTCCTGGCGCATGCGGATGCAGCCGTACTCCTGTGTGCGCGCGGGCGTGTGTGTTTGAGGAGGCATGTGTCACCCCCCAAATTGCAACCTAGGACCCGGGGCCAGGCCCCAGGGGCCCGCAATGTGGCCGGCGGCAAACACTATCAGGTAACTACGCATGGGCAGCCTGGTCCGGAGGAGCAGACATGATGCCACTCTCCGCACACGAGGCAACCACCGCCGCAACATTATCCGTCGTCAACAATGCCGTGTGCTCACTTAACACAGTACCGTACGGCCCCCACCTTGTTGTGCTCCATGCTGGTCCAGTTCAGGCCTTGCTTCTGCATCCCAAAGTGCACCACCTGCGCCCATACGGTGTGAAAGGCATAAACACAACAGCGACCCCGTCATGCCAGCGGCGGGGCACGTTTGTTCCCAAGCCCCACGCGTGGTTGGCAGCAACGCGGGTTCCCACACCTGTACTGCGTGACCATCAAGTGCTGCCGCCCGCCCCGCCTTACTCCCTATTTTGCCCCGTCCGCGTGTCCCCCTGCTCTTGATTGGGGAATGGTAAACGCCCCCACCCCGGGTTCTGGGCCTCAGTGTTGCACTTGAAAGTTTTTAACTGCCCGCCCACACCCGCTCACCTTTATCATGCTGTCCTGCATGTCCCGCGGCATGTGGCAGGCGCCGCGGTCCCCAGTCAGGAAGATGAAGTGGTCCCGGCCACCTAGGCCACCAAGGCCACCAGTGCGAGGCGGTGCACGCGGTGTCGGTGTAAGCGGTTGCATTCTCTGATGACATCGTACGAGGCTTTGACGTCTTACAGTCAGGACGAGGAGTCACTGGCACACACGTGTTCCTGTTTGAGCGTCAGCCGCCACGTGCCTCCCAGCCCCACGCGCATACGCCACACCCACACCGCCAGCCCTCACTTCGCTGCGCCCCTCTCCATGCGCTGCTCAGCCCCCAAGCCCCGACGCCGATGAAGCAAGCATGCGATTAACAATGCATGTCCCAAGCTCACCTGAGCGGTTGTAGAAGGGCCACGCCGTCTTGACGTGGTCCATCACTGCCTCCAGATGATACTCAGGCGGCCGTAGATTTCCGCTGGTCCGATAAGCAAGCAAGCATGGGACGCCAATGTCAACATCAACATGGAATGTCTTGGAAGAGGACACAGAGCTGAAGCCGACGCATGTGGCAGTAAGTCAACTTAGCAGTGAGAAGGAGGCCCAAATCCAGGTGGTCATAACAAGCGGGAATCGCTCAGCAGTCCGTGTCGCCATCAGCCCCCACCTGTAGAAGAAGTTGAGTGCTGGCACGTAGAACAAGTGCGCCTCGTAGGGATTCTCTGTATTGATTAAGGGAATAGGGTGGTTGAAGCGGCGGCAGATGAATCGTGGGGCGGCATACGACCTGATGTGGAACTGACAGCGTAGTGCCGCACAGCAGCCGATGCCGATGCCCCCCACACGAAATCCCACGAACGCCGCTCCCACCTGTGCGCACGATGTTGTCGGTGATAAAGTACTTGAGGAAATACTCCTGTGTTAAAAATTGTGATATTAATGCACATACGTGCTGCGACATTGCATGCGTGCAAAGCGGTGTGACGCAATTTGCATGTTCCCAATACGATACAGTATCCTTACATACGCGGTGTACATGGGGTCGCGCCCATGCGCGTCCTCCTGCACCTCGAACCTGCGGAAGTACCAGCAGGCAGTAGCAGGAGAAATGGCTTTGCAGCAGCAGCAGACTGACGGCGGGCGAAGCCCACGCCGCGCTCCAACCTCACCCCACCGCACTCCCCCGCGGCCCCCTGCACTCACGGGAAGGCCACATCCCAGGGCAGGTCGTACATGTAGATCTTGAAGCGCGTGGCCACCCTGCATGTGCATACGTGAGAGAGTTCAAGGGAACCCAAATGCGTGTGTATGTGCGTGTGAGGTACAACTGGGCATTGCGGGCGCGCCCTCTTGAATGCCTCGTGTGTCTTGTACACATATGAATGGCACACGTGTCGGGCCCGCGGGCCAGCAGGAGTCTCCAGGTGGCATGCCGCCACCGTCACGGAGCACCCATGCAACCAGCAGCCTGATGACACCGCATGCCCCCAGCTGCGTCCCAGCTCCCAACCCAGCCGCACACCGGCATACGACTCGCCTCATGTCGGGGATCGTCCCCGGCACTGCGGGCGCCACTGCCGCTGACCGGTGGCAGGCAATGCCCCAGCGGCCGTCCTTGCAGCTGCAAAAGCCGCTGTGGCACGTGCCGTGGCCGCCGCAGTCCGGACTGAACCAACACGCCTCCCAATTGTCCCCCTATGTGGATTCGAATACGGCGTACGGCGGTTCAAAAATAAGGCGCCCTGCCGGCACTATTCCGTGCCGAATCAACGTCTGCTGCTCGACGGGGCTGTATTGGCATTGAAGCCACCAAACCGTAGCCGCTAGCTACAGCCGCTAGCTACAGCCGGCAGGGCGGCACGTGTGTGAAGGACGTCCGCACAGGCTCCATGTCCCAGCTGCATGCCTTCTTCTCCTCGTTTCACACACATACGCTCTCACATACGCACACACGCATTCCCATACCCTAACAAGAAACGTACACACCTGCTCGCACTGCGTGCCGTTGAAGCCGAAGTGGCAAACGCACTCGGGCTCGGGACGGCCATCGTACTGGAGACAGAAGCCGCGCCCGTTGGAGCAGCGAGAGGCGCCGCAGCGGGACAGCGGGTGGGCTGCAGTCATGCGCGCACCGTGCAACAGCCGGTGTGCACAGGGCGTTACGATACAGCTGAACTTCGTTCAACAAACAACCACACATCAGCAAGCACTGCAAGTGGCCCGGCAACGCCCCATGCCGCCGCTCGCCCACCTCTGTGGTTGGCCCTGTGCCAAACGAGGTGCGGCCGGTCGTAGGGCGATTTGTGCTTTCGGTTCACGTCCTGTGCGATACAGCAGGAACGCAAGTCACAGCTCCAAAACCGCTCGCCAGATGAAAGGCAGGACAGGCCGAGGGCTTGCAGCCGCCGTGCCCTTAGCCATATTGTCTACCAACCTCCACGCCAACCGTGTCGCTGCCTCAAGGTCGCTATCCTTCGCAGTGCGCGCTCCGCCTTCCCCAGCTGTGTGCTTTCAACACCCGATGCGCCTACCTTGAGTAGCATGTCGGGTTTGTACTCCGTCTGCCCGTACAGCTCCGGAATCTGCGGCGCCGCAGCGAGGCCGGCCCATACAACGACATGCATACCGGTAATGTTACACACACGATTTGTATTGTTGTCACACCGCCGCACACACGCAACACACACACATACCGACGCACACACACACACAACACATACCACCTGCTATCCCAAAACACCAGTCAGACCAAGCCAGGCCAGACCAGGCAGGCACCTGCGAGTACCACACGGTATTGTTCTCCGGGTCCTCCGGATACGCCGAGCTGTTCTGTGCCGCAGCCGGCAGCACCGCCACGCTGCTGCCGCCGCCGCCGCCTGCTGCAGTGCCATTGGCGGCGCTACCGCCGCTGCCGTACAGCCAACACGGCGAGTCGCCGATGTCGAAGCCCCACTGCGGCGTGCCAAAGGGCGCTTTTGTGAGTGGGCTGACTGAGGCCATTGGTTTGGGAAGGGGATGCTTCTGTATGGCAACCGGGCAGCAAGCACCAGGCCCCGAGTAGAGAAGGCAGCGTTGGTGACTAGTAACGTAATGCAGTAATATAGACAGGTTCGCAAAGGCAGGAGTAGGCGCAAAGGAGTAGGCGCAAAGACACTCTGGGTGGCTTCAGGAGACAGGCGTGTGCAGGCTTACTGCGCCAGCGCGGACTCGCTCAGGGTGACCACTCACCCCCGCGCTGCATTTATGCGTCTGGGTGCCGTAGCGACTGCAGTACAGCCTGAAGCACTCGCGAAAGCACTCGCAGTTCTGTGTGTGGTGGTGGTGGTGGTGGTGGGCGCTTCAGGGTTAGGCTTCATTGCAGCGTCACCAGGTGCAGTACAGCACTACCGTTTTACAGCTGCACACAGACACACGCCACACGAACAGGAGCTGTGCTACCGCGTACTGTTGCGATTTGTTACCTTGGGCGATATGAATCCGCAGGAACCTGTATGGCGCAGGACCAAACACGGAGTAAGGACTCGCACTTCCATGCATGTGCCCCTCCTCGGTCACGCCTTGCTCACAACCGCAGCCGCAGCCCCGTGTAACCCGATCGGCTTCCATCTCCGCAGCGCTCCTGTCCCACCACGCCTACACGCACCGGGGTCATCGGGCGTTTGACGGCACGCCGCCATCCGGTCCACTTCACACGCGTCTCCTGCGACACGGACACGAGCAAGTTAGCAGCAGCCATGTCAGCGCTCAAGCACGCCGCATGCGCCTGCGATACCTGCAAACTCGCATGTGTTAGGCACCCGCCACCCGTCTCACCGGCATACCCCCAGGGGCACTCGCATCGCCCCTTCTCATGGTTGCAGTGGCCCTTGTTGATGCTGCGGGATGAAGCATGCAGTCAGCACGCCGCCGGCCCACACGACAAACACGACACAACACAGAAAACGCAGGCGACGCACGATACGTGTGGACAGGCGCACATGCATGCTGAACAAAGAAGCCAACCCGACTTGCAGGGGTTCCCCTTTCTCTCCTGGCCCAACAGCCACGCCTGGGCTGCACGCCCCTTGACCAGCTTCCCAGTCAGCTACCCCGACGCCGTACGGCAGCTGTCGCCAGGCTGCTCTGGGCTACAGCGACTGTGAGCCCCAAGGCACGCCAGCAGCCTCACCATGGCCTGGGGCAGCCCTTGCGCGTCGGCACCACTTGCTCCTGCACACGCCCCGCAAACGATGTCTCCAGCACCGCGTGCACGCCAGCACCTGTGCTGCTCGAGCACAACCAGCCCAGGAGGTACCACCAGGCCAGAGCGGCTGGCCCGCTCCTAGACATGTTTAGTTTTACTGAATCCCATCACTTACACCGTGCATGCTAGGTAGAGCACCAAAAAATGAAAACCCTTGCGTCAGCCCCACAGTGCTTATCTGCCCATTTCGTAATTGTGCATTGAGCCAATCAATTGTTTTTGAATGCAGTTCTAGTAATTGCCCTGAAGAAGGAAGGGCTCCATATTCCCGGACCAAATCGCGCTAATTCCGGAAGTCTTCTTCCTGCGTCAAAAGGCAGTAGACTTTGACTGAAACAAAACATACATCAACAAGATGCTCACAACGAGTCGACGGAGACACAATCAAAAACGCGCTGCGACAAACATAATTAGTCGCTGCTTATGTTCGCTTGGCGCCAAGTTCACGGTTTGCGTTAGCACAATAGGGCGGGGCTGACTGATAGGGCACCGCCACAAGTCGCGGCAAAGGCGTAGCACCACGTTCAAGCGACACGACACAAATGGGCCGGCCGCGTAAGTGTCGTCGACGTGGCGTGACCCCCGCGTGGCACTCACCTGACGGTGTGCAAAATTCGATGTGCACAGGCCGCTTGAATAACGCGACTGCGGCCGCGTCCTGCTTGGAGCTCCGTTCTCTCCATGGCGGGCCCGGTTCGGTAAACTCGGCCGGGGCGTCCGTGGCCGGCTCGGCGTGCTCCTACCCGCCTGATAGGGATGCTGATGACGACGATGCGGTTCTTGATGACTTTGAGCGCCGGTTGGACGCTCTGTTTGAGAAGAGGTGGGGGCCGACGAGGATTTCGGTTTGGACTCGGCCTTTCGCCGTCGCCCTCGTTTTAGAGCTAGACGCAGGGCGCTCAGGGGCCTGCATTCGGACCCAAATGCTGTATCTGTCTGAGGCTCCGTCCTGCAGCCAGCGCTGTACCTGGAACTGTTTCCCCCCGTGTTCCCCCCCCCCCCCCCCCCGCACGCAGAGGCACCACCCGCGAGCGGGCTCTGGAGGCCCTGGCCGTCATGCTGCGCGTCGACGTGCGCGATGCGGACTGCCAGCAGCAGTGAGTGGAGGATTGCGAAGGAATCGGAAATGCGGGAAAGGCCGTGGAGCCTGGAAAGGCCTTACCACGGCACGTGCACGGACGGCAAACCCTCTCCCCGAACCCTCGCCCAAAAACCCTTTACCCACGTCCTGCTGCAACCCTCACCCCGTCTCCCCCATTGAACTCTGCCCACAGCTCCGAAACCATCATCAGCCGCTGCCTGATGGCGCTCAAGCGGGGCAGTGCCATGGAGAGCAGTCTGGCCTCGCAGCTGCTGGGGCTGCACGTGCTCACGCTGGGGCAGCCAGACGACAGGTGAGCAACGGCGGTGGAGGGGCGCGCGATGGCTGAAGTGCTGTGTTGAGACAGGTGAAGCGGCGTCCAAAGCAGATGCCGCATCCTGGGGAGCGTCCCTGCTACAGTTGTCCTATCATCGAACGCCGCCGTCGCTTGTAGCAGACGACGTCATGTCAATTCATCTCGGCCTGCATGGTACCCTTGTCTGTGGCGCAGCCTGTTTGAGAGCCTGCGCCCGGAGCTCGAGCGCACGGCTAGCGGTGCCAATGGCGGCGGCGGCGCGGTGGCAGCGGCGGCGATGGACGCACTGGTGCTGGCGGCGTTTGTGCTGTGTGAGGATGAACTGGCGGGCACACGGCCCGTCATGGACCGGCTGAGGGCGCTGTGGAAGAAGGGTAAGCACTTGTGTTTGGCATACGGTTTAATGGGGTGAGCGTAGAGGTGCAGTGTGCCCCTCACGTGTCATGTGTGTCACCCGAAACAATGTGGAGGAAGGAGCAAGGCTAGTGCACGCATGCTTGTCCTGGGAAACGCGGACGCGTCCTCCTTGCAGGTGATCCCAAGGCCCGCGCCGCCGCTGTGCGCGGCTGGTCCTTCCTGTTCACCTCGCTGGACAGTGAGCTGTGCGAGTCGGAGGCGGCGGCCTGCCTGGCGGCGCTGGCGGGGCTGCTGAAGGAGCGCGATATGGAGCTGCGCACCGCGGCCGGCGAGGCGGTGGGCGTGCTGCGGGCCTGCTGCTCTGCGCGCGTGCTGGAGGCCCTGGAGGAGGGCGAGGAGGAGGAAGAGGAGGGCGAGGAGGAGGAGGAGGAGGAGGAGGAGGAGGAGGAGGAGGAGGAGGAGGAGGAGGAGGGCGAGGCGGATGGGTATGGGGAGGAGGTGGACCAGCAGCACATGGACGCACCGGCGGGCGTAGAGGAGCACGAGAACGCTGCGGCGAACGGCAAAGCGAACGGCAAAGTGAACGGCGGTGGGGCCAAGGTCGGCAAGAAGCAGCCACACACGCAGCACCAGCACCAGCACCAGCAGGTGGAGGGCCTGTTGGGCCGCATGCAGGAGCTGGCCTCAAACAGGGGTGCGTGGCTGCGTGGGCGAGGGCGTTGCATGCGTAAAGGACTGAAGGTTGCAAGAGGCGGGGCGTACCGAGGAAGAAGGCAGTAGGACGTCATTGCCCCCTGCACCAGGCACCCGAGTTTCCGGGGCCTCTTGGCGCTGGGCAGTATCATAGTGCTCCTCCTGCTTGACCCATCGCCGTCACCCAACTCCACATCCCAACACTCCACCCTGCACGTGGCCTCAACTGTACACACGCGTGCTCACAGGCGAGAAGCTGCGCCTCAGCCGCCGCGACCGCGCCGCGCAGCGATCCACCTTCCGCGGCCTGCTGGCCTCCCTGTCGGGCGGCGACACGCCCAGCGTGCGCATCAAGCTGCAGCACGGCGACTGTCTGGAGCTGGAGGGAGTGGCGGCGGTGCACCGGCTGGCCTTCCTGCGCCGCTTCCTGGCGGGCGGATTCCAGGTGGGGTGGGTTGGAGGTGATGGGGCTAGGAGATAGCGTTTGATGTGCGTGTGAATGGGGCTCCGCTGGCTGCCAACACCTCAACCCTCTTCCTGCTTCCCCTCCTGTTCCTCCTCCCCCGCCCCTCAGGCCCACCTGCAGCACAATGCGCTGCTGCACGACGTCTTTGGCTTCCAGCCGCGCGCGGAGCGGCCCGACCGTCTGACCGCGCTGGAGAAGCGGCTCACACGCGGCAGCCAGAGCGCCGGTGCCAAGGCGCGCAGCGCCAACCGCACCTGGAGCCGCGATGCCAAGGCGTCCCGCATGATGATGGAAGCTTACTAGCCTTTACTTCTGGCTCTTGTGTTGAACATGGCGGTCCGGTCAGGCGCTAGGCGTGCATAGGCATTGGAGTAGGAATAAGAATCAAGCCAGGCACGGGCTTGCATAGGGCAGTTGGCTACGGTATGCATAGTAAAGTCAGGTGTTCTGAATGAACGAGGAAGACTCGCCATCTGCAAGCACGTGGATGCGGAGGTTGCCCAGCCGTGCGCGGTGCTTACTGCGGCCAGCTGCGCTGAGCAGGCCGCCCAACCTAAGTGTTAAGATAGCACTTATTGCCAAAGGAGCTGCCTTCCTTGGATAAGTGTGGCGAGCTTGGACACTGTGCCCATGCGTCTGGCACGCCTATTTGCCAGCGGCTGTACGTGCGGTGTGGACGGCATGGTCATATTGCGTGCATTCTGCTCATCCTTCTCATCCTGACCGTGCTCACTATCTTGTCGTTGTCTAGGCTGCGCTGACTGCGCTGTGGGGCCTGTTCCTGTTGGGGCCGCTGCCGGCGGATCAGCTGCCGAACATGCGCCTGTCCACGGTGTTACTGGTGGCCCATCACCAACGCTGCGAGATGCAGAAGGCTATGCATCTCGCACCAGCACCAGGCAGTGCGCGAAGTATGGCGGCGGCGTAAGAATCAGCGGCAGCCAGTTGGTGGGCAGGAGGAACAGACAGACAGACAGACAGACAGGCGGAGGAGGAGGCACACTTTAACGAACTCGCTCAACGCTTGGCGGCAGCCGGCAGGGCTTTGCGTGAGCACTTTGACGTGATGTGGGCGATTGAAGCTGTCGTTGCGGACACCTCAGTCACAGCGTTGCATGGCCAAGTCGGCAATCGTACGTGCCCGCAACGACTGGCCCCACTATTAGACAATGCGATTCTGACATATGCTGATGTACGGTACGGTACTCAGTAAGCCCGGTGCTGAGCTCTTCCAAACATGACCGTGTCCGTTGTATCAGGTTGTATCCAAAGGTCCATTTACACGACATGCCGAGACGAGATGAATGGAACAACGCATACAGCCACGTGTACACGCCACAACACAACGCGCGCTCTCCACACTAGCCAACTGAGCTCTCTTCGCTACACGATACCGCACACCTTCCTGCCATGCTGATGCAGGTGCCTGGATGAGCTAGATCCAGAACCGTCAGCAGTCCTGCCAGCCATCACCACACATCCGGTATGCATGAACCGCACCGCACGCGCACAGGGCCACTCCGAGCCCCCGACCATGACTAATCCCCAACATAAAACTGCCTCACTGTGCGCACGTCCTTCAAGCATAAATACGCTGCTGCACCCTCCGCAGCAGCAACTCAGTATCCAAGCTGCGTTGACACACATGCCCTGCACATCGCGGCAGTTACTGACAGGTTGACTCCGATCTTTCATGCTTGATGCAGCTTTGTACTTGTTGTGGCTACAGCGCGCCCCTGCGCCCCGCAGCAGCCTGCCATTCCACTTGCCCCCAGTCGGTGCTGAGCGCCTGCCATCATACCCCGCGCCCACCAGCGACGCCCCATGCCGCTCTCCTGGCGCCCTTCCACACGGCTCTCTGTCGTCCGAGTGCCTATCCTAAACCCCGCACGCTACTCTTGCCGCTCGTCCCTTCGCATCAGGACCAGCAGCTCCAGTGGGTAATCCTGTGTCCACGACAGGGGCCCGCCCGGGCGTGACGCCCGCCGCGCTGCTGGTGCCCTCGCCGCTGACGCCGTGCGCACCGCTCCTTGCGCGTCGGCGCCAGCAAGCCGGTTACCCACAGGCGCCGTCCAGAGGCTCGACTGGTCGGGAAGCAAGCCCAGAAGCCAGCTAATCTCATAATTGACTTCCTGGCGCCATCGCCACTGCCAGTCCTCAGGCACGCGCCCGCGGACCGCCGCTCTGGGGCCCTCCTTTGACTCCGTAGAGCTTGAGAAGTTCAGCGTGCGTGCCCTGACGGAAGCGACGGCCAGCTCAATGACATAGTCCAGGGGACAGCCCGCCGATAGCCGCGGCCCCGGTACCGCTGGTAGCGACGACGACGACGACGACGACGCGCCGGCGCCTGCAGCTGGCTTCCGCGTCTGGCCGTTAGCAGTCGCACCAGTCCCACCACCAGCGCCTGCGCAGCTTCCCTGCCCCGCCTCGCCACCGCCACGACCGCCGCGGGCAACTGGGACGCCACCGGGGCGCGGCAGCGTATCTAGGACCGGCCGGGGCCCCGTGGCGGGATCGTGCTCCGCCTGCAGCTCGGCCTCCACCTGCGCGGCATGAGAGGTGTTGAAGATTTAGCCAGCGGCAATACCCCAACCGCGCGCACACTCTCAGACACGCAGCCTGAGGGCAGGTGGGTGAACAGTTTACGAATGCTCCGTCCCCAGAGAGTTCTCGCCATTGTGGGGGCAGCCTCCCCAGGCGCTCGCCCGCCCGCCCCAACGCAATGCCCACCTGCGCCACCACCAGTGCTGCCGCATGCAGCGCCTCGAAGCCAGGGCACACCAGCCGCGCGCAACCAAGCCGCAGGACGCTGTCCTTGAGCCGTTGGCGGTACTGCTGCAACGCCTGTGCATGTGCGCCGAGGCTTGCAGCGGTGGGCTGCGGCTGCGGGGCCTGCGGGTCCCTGCCTTTTCCCTTCGTTGGCACCGGCTGCTGCTTCGGCGTCCCCTGATGCTGTGGCGCGGTCCCGGCTGCGGGCGCGCCGCCAGCTTCGTCCGCCTCTGCCTGGCCACACGACGGCACCGGGTCAAAGGCGCTGAGGCCGCCGACAGGGAACTCGATGATGTTGCGGCTCCTGCATGCAGAATGGCAAAGGCAAGGCTTTCAGCAGATGTAAGTATTAAATGAGTGCTAGACGCCACGCCTGCTCTCGTTGCCTGATTCCAAATGCAACCTAATCCCTCCAGACACATGTTAACACGCCCACCGCGTACTCACAGCGCAGGTTGAGAAGTCGCCGGCTTGCAACTGCTGCCGCCTGCTGCTGCTGCTGCTGCTGCTGCTGCTGCTGCTGCTGCTGCCACAGAGGAGGCGGACCCCGCTTGGCGGCGCGCGCCGGCGCATATCCGCTGCACTGCCCGTGCCGCGTTTACGCCCCCTGGCACAAGCGACACCTGCAACGCCACAGCCGTGCCCGCAGCCACCTGCGCCGGCCCGGACACAGGCGCCGCGGAAGCCCCGGAGGCTGCGGGCGCCAGGCTGAAGCGAAGGAAGATTGGCCCGTAGCCTTGCAGCGCCGCCCGCCCCACGACGCAGCCGCTTTCGGAAGAGCTGCGGTTGCTGCTGCCAGCAGCAAACTCGGGTGCCAACAGAGCGTCTGCGTGCGGCAGGCCCCGGGCACGCAGCGCACTGGCCACGGCCGTGAGTGCCGCCACCCGCGACAGCATGTCGCAGGACACCAGCAGCAACCGGCGGCGCTGCAGTGGAGGACATGGGCGAGGTGGCATAGCGGAAGAGAGCAACGCAGGGGCGTCGAGTTTGGCAAACGTGTGGACATGGTGCACAGGGGTCCAAGGCAGGATGCTGCTAGCCGAGCAGTGGCGGAAGGTATGGCATGAGAATGAGCGCATACACGGCTGAGGACGCGACCATGACCGCGCAAATCGTGCAATTAGTGGGTTGCAGCAATTACCGCTTGGTCCGGGAGAAGGGGTCGAGCCTATTAAACGCTAGTCCATGCAGCATATCAAGGAGCTATGCGACTCACTCCATTGACAGCGACGTCCGTCACCACCCTCGCCAGCGCGGCGCGCAGTGCCGCCGTGCCATGTAAGTCTGCTGCGGGCGCGCTGCCGCCGCTGCTAGGACCCTGCCCTTCCCATGCTGCCGCTGCGATGCCGAGGCTGCGGCCCGCTCCCGCAGCCAAAGCCGCCGGTAGCAACGGTTGGAAGCTCAGCGCACCGCCGTCTGCAGTTCGGTTTGGGGTACCGGAGCTTGCTGCTGCCGCCCCTGCAGCAGCCGCGATTGCTGTTGTCGCTGCTTTAAGCACGCCCGGCAGCTGGTCTCGTGCGCGCAGGATGCACATGCGCAGAAGTTCTGGCTCCGCATTTATATCCGGTATCGGCTGCTTCAGGCACTCGCAGTATGCGGCCATCCACCGCCGTGCTGAGGTGCTTTTGTTACCACTGCGCCGCAGGTTGTCGTCGGCATGATCCACGGCGGCCCAGTGCAGCGTCATGGTCCAGGCGGCCACACTCTCTACTGTAATGACCTGCTCCAATCCGTCAGCGTCCTCGTCATTAGATGCGATGCTGCTGTGCTGGCCCGGCCGCTGCCGTGGCGGCGGCATTGGCGGCAGGGCTGCGCGCGAGCCACCCGGCCGGCCGTCCTGCTGAGCCCTCCGCCGCTGCGCCAGCTCTATTTCGGCGCGCACGTCCCGCTGCGCCAACACCTCGTCCGCACACAGCCGCACCAGCTGCACCACCACCTCCAGGCTCACGGCGGTGGGGCACGCCGCCGCCGGCTGCAGCGCGGCAGCGCCCACCCCCGCCCCCGATGCGCCGTCGCCCTCGTCCCCCGCAATTTGAGCCGCCTGCGGCGGCGCGCACGTCATCGGCGGCGCATAGCGGGTCCACATGCGCCCCAGCGCGCCCGCCACGGCTGTCAGCTCCTGGCGCGGCAGCGCGGGTAGGCCGCTGTGCAGGAGCAGCGCGTCCGCGAGCACTGTAGCCGCCGTGTCCGCACGCACACGCGCTTCAACTGCCCGGTTGACAGCCTCCATGCCCTCCTCACAGCTGTGCTGATCCGTCAAGTCAAGAGCGTTGCGGATAGCGTTGACCTGATCCGAGTTAAGTAGCTGGCAGTGCGCCGCAGCCAGCATGAGCGCGCGGCTAGAAGCACATGCAGAGGGTCCCAGCTACGAAGGGTAAAGGCATGGGCAGGGTGGTAATGATGTTCTGGGCCGCCAGCGCGGGCTCTTCGTCATTAGGACAGCACTCAGCAGGGCATCCCGAGCCGGCCGCGTGCGACGACAAGAAAGTCCGTACCCCGCCACACGGGGGATCAACCTAGTCCACCAATCACATGATGGCTTACCACGTGTCCAAGGAGGTTTGTACCGGAAGCGCTCTTGCCGCCCTGGTCCAGGAGTCCAAGGGGCGCAGACGCCGCCGCATTGAGGGATTGTGCAACGTGATGCGTCGGCAGTTGACCTACGGCATCCTGCAGCTCCTCGAAAGCCGCCTCCAGTTCCTGCTCAATCGGCTTGTTACGCTCTTGGAGCAGCCCCATGCGCAGCTTTGACTTATTGAAGGCCGAGTCTGGCGCGTTCGCATAGGCTGCTGCACTGCTGCCTGTTGCGCCAACGCTGCCATTCCTGCCGCGCGATTCCTGCTTCGACGCATTCTCTGTCGCCGTATGGAAGCGCCGCAGTGCCAGCAGAAGCCGTTTCCACAACTCCTCGGGGAGGCTGATAGCCGGTGGCGGCAGCGGTGGCGACGGACGCGACGGGTGTTGCGTCTGCGGCATCGGCGCGCGCACCCTCAACCCAGATGTGCTGACGTCTTGCGCCGCCGCTGCTGGTGCTGCCGCTGCAGCCAGCACTTTTTGCTGTGTGACCTGGAGCCTTTCGCGCAGGCTGCGCTCTTGCGAGTCTGCGGCCTGGAGTCCAGCAGGCGGAGGGGGCTGGGGTGAGCTGACGACTGCCTCCACCACCGCCTCTTCCTCCAACTCACACGGCTCGCTAGCTGACTCCCCGTCACTATCATTATCTGGCCATGGCCTTTGTGACAGCAGGTCCACGCAGTTGCTCCCAGGCACGGGAATGCGAGCTGCGGTGAGCGCGGCTGTGGCGCTCGCCCGCAGGGCAGGGCGGTAGACGCTGGCACGGTAGGCGGACAGCAAGTATTGCGCCTCCTGGCTTCGGCCCTTGGCGAGCTTGCTGCTGCTGTTGCTACAGCCATCAGCCTCTGAGAGTTCAGCTTGGAGACGGCGCCGCTGCAGGCCCGCCAGGCCTCGCTCGGGGCCAGAACCGCTCCCGAAGAACATCTGACCCGTTGCTGGACTGTCACTTCAACTTCATCTAGGTTTCATGACTGTATAATGCTTATACCACGAGGTTGTATCAGCAGATCGCGAGGACCTCACGGTCTCCCACTCGAGCAGCCTAATTTGCCTGTGTCAGGTCAACGCTTCGCTCATGCCTGCTAGTTCATTAAATGTAGTCTAGTGCGATGATGAAATCCGTAGCAAGGCGTCAGCTCAAGTTTAGCCAGGCCTGAGCTGGTAGCTAGACCATCCATCAAACGCCCGGGTTTGCAAGGAATATTGAGTTCCCTTGGCGCTCATGTATGGGTCGTAGCGTGTTCTAGCAGTATGAACGGCAGCAGGGATGGTGCTCCATCTGCCTCGTGACGCCTCCCCCTGCATGCGAGCTTCCCAGGTGTCCCTGCGGTTGCTCGACACCGTCCGGCCTGGCCACGGCGTTCTCGCATTGTCACACCCCTTCGTGATAAACCCTGCCCTGGCCCTGGCTGTCCAAACATCGTCTTTGCGTCGGACACGCATGTGTGCCGGTATTACACCACCGTCCGAGTTTCGCGTTCACGACCCTGCCACCACGACAACTTGTGGCCTTGCATGAAGAAAGACCCGTCTCTTCCGTGGGCCGTGGCGCATTTCGCTCCGTCCTTTCTACCCCGAGCTCCACGCTACCTCCTTACGCCCATAAACCAAACAAAAAGCAATGACGACAAATAACCGGACAACGGGCAGCTTGGCGCACTCAAAACGCACACGGCTCGCCCAGCATCCGAAAGGGAGTGGGCACGAGCCACCCGCATGCCGGAAGTACACAGCGGGGAACAAATACAGAAGGCGATCCTGCCGTCAGACAGTGTACAGTTGCCACACACACCCGGCACACCACAGCACCACCAGGTAACACATTCTTCCCGACTCCAAACTCTGCTTAGACATACATGTCCTGCACGCCGGCCGATGCTACCATCAGAGCTTGCTTGCACGGTCTAATATGCCAAAATGCTCACCACCCCACGCCCCCGGGCGATGCTGGGGCACTGCCCATGCAGCTACTGGGGATCAAAAGCCCAGGCCGGTGTGTGCTCCAATCGGGTGCGGGGTTCGGTCCAAAACCCGCCACTGATCACTGGAATCCAGCTGCGCCTGGTTCGCAGCAGCGTACGTGGCTAAAACTTATATGATACGCTTGACTCGTCAACTGGCCCTGCCATCATAAGTTCCACGCCGCACATGGGGCGTAAGCGGCCCTCGGGAATGCAGCGTGTAGTCAGCACCGCCCTTCCCAGGAGCAGCCCAGCAGCAGCCTGGCTTACTCTCAAAGCTCGCAACGCTCGGACCTCACGCTAAACATTCCGTATCGGGCAAACAGTACCAAAAACGCAAATGCGCAAATCCAGGTCCCGGTTCGCCGCCATCGCATTATCCAGCCACGCCCAAGTCCCCAACCCCCATCAACCACCGAAGCCCACGTCCACTCGTCCTGTGCTGCTCAACCTGTCGCCAGCACCTGTTTGAGTGCAAGCCGGCAAGTGCATGCGCGCCCAGCCCGTTACTCTGAGATGCGGAACTCGACGCCTAGCCACTCCTTGACCTGCTCGTAGGTCACGAAAGCGATGGCGATGGACGGCACCACCTTGAGGTAATTGGGCCACAGGCCCTGTGTGGCGAGGCAGACGAGAGGGCGCGGGTGCAGGGATATTGGGAATCGTCTGTCAAGCGGCCCGTGTGCATAGCTGCTTCGTTCAAGACACTCGAAGCTACGATCCGGAGAGCCTGCTGCCTTGCCCTCGTACCACGCGAAACGCACTTCATGCCTTTCTTGCAACCTGCCCTGCCCCATCCCCAACACCACGCCCGCGTGTGCCCAGTTGTGTGACGACCCTCAGCATCCCCGGCGCCTGAGACACAAGCCTCGCCCAAACCCTGCCCGCGCGCCCCGCCTCCCTTCCACTATGCACACTGATGAGCTCATCGCCCTCAGGGCACAAGCTGTGCCGTTAGCCTGCTTGCCACCCACCTTGAAAAGCGCCTGCATGCCCTCCTCCCGCACCGTCCGCACGAAGCAGTCCACCATGCCCGTGTACGCCACCACGTTGCCGCCGTGGCTGTGCAGGTCCTTTGCGCCCTGCCAGCCCGACATCTGCGCGGAGGGAGGGCAGAGGCAGAGGCGGGGGGAGAGACAGAGGGGTCGCCAAACATTACAGCAGGCGATTTGGAGGGCGCAACGCCGTCACGTGTGGGCTTTTTGCACTCGCGCGCCCTTGCCCTGCCCGGGCGCTGGCATGCCCCGCACCGCATCCTCTCCCAGCACCATGGCGCATTCCGTGCCGTAACGTCGTTTGTCCCCAATCTTGTTCCTGTGCCACCAAACCGTACCGCACCGCGCACCGTGCACCCCGCGCGCAGCCGCACCTGCAACCGGCGGCGCGCCACGTCGAACGGGTATGCCACCGTCTGCCCCATGGAGCCAGCTATTGCGCCGCAGCCTAGCCGCGCCCCGATGGTCAGCTCGCGCTCGTCACGCAGGCCTGCGTGTTTCAGGAAAGCACAAAGGGAAAAGGTCGACACCGCGTGTGTATGAGTGTGTGCGCACGTGCGCATGAGGCGCGTCTCAGCGGCCGGCGGGCAGGCGAGGCACATTGCGTTGCACTACACACAACGCCGGCGGATCAAATGCTAAGTTTGATGGAGACGCCGACACCATATCACCAACACCGCCCTTTGCATTTTCAGCGGCTACCCGCGCTCACCGTACTGCTTGAGCAGCATGGCCTTCAGCGTCTCGTACACCGCGAAGTTGAGGCCCACGTAGGGCACCACGCCGATCACGGAGGGCAGCCAGCCCTTGTAGAACGCCAGCGGCCCCTCCTGCAGGTGTCGTGCGACACCGCGCGCGTATATGTCAGGCAACATCCTTGCGTGCTCCCTCCCCGTTGACAGTTGACTGCGCAGCCCCTTCCCAAAGCGCCGGTGCTGTCAGGCCTCGCTATGTCTGCCACCTTGCCCATCAGCTGCCGGCCTCGCGGGACGTCGTACACCCACCCATACCTATCGTACGGTACGTCGTACAGCTCCCATGCCCCGTCCGGAGCTCCGTCCTTCCGCTGTCCTGCTCCCATTGCCCCAGCCGCCAGCCCGCCATGCACCCGTTCCCGCTCCCGCTCCCGCACAAACCGCCCTCGTAACACAGCATGCGCGCACGCCCACCTGTGCCAGGATGGTGCGCGCCGCGTGCACGATGCCGCGGTACTGCTGGTTCTTCCCCTCCTGCACCGTCAGCCGCCCGCGGACCATATCCAGCGGGTAGGTGGCGCTCATGGCGATGATGCCCGCGCAGGCGCCCGCTAAGAGCCGCGTGCCGGGCGTGAGCTCGCCGCTGCCGGTGGTCGCGCGGTAGTGGTCCGACATCTCCCTGCGTGGCGGGTACACGTTGTCAGAAAAGGTGCAGCAAGCGCGGCGGCAGGCGGCTCCGGGTCGTGGGAAGTCAGAGAACAGGACCTCCGAGGTTGTGCGTGCGATTTGCGCACCCCCGGGACCAACAGCTGAGTGCCAAGCCGTCGGTTGTGGCCCCGACCCCCCCTTTCCATCCTCGACGCCGACCTGCTCAGCTGCTCGTAGGTCAGGAACTTCACAGCGGAGTTGGGGATAATACGAACACAGTTCGTCCAGTTGCCCTTCATCATTCCGCGGACGCCCTCCGTGCGTGCCATATGCACGAGGCCCTGGGGGACAGCGGGGTGTGATGGGAGGCGATGGTTTTCAAGCGCAACGTGTACGTGCGCAGGATGGGCCCAGCGGTGTTCTGGATGCCTGATGATTCCGGAGTCTTTGCAGGAGCTTCCTATTTGCAACGCCCAGAGCTCCCTGTGCAACCGATCCACGTCACGTCCTGCCACACAAGCGCGCTAACCTGCCAGACACCGCGATAGATCTGTTCATTGCCTTGAACCTGCATCAGAATCTTCAGGCGCTCCAGCGGCGCCACCGCGGTGCGCGACCTGCGCGCAAGAGACGCAAACCGCCTCGTCTTGCGAACGCCTTGTGCAAGCAGGAGCATGATGCTTCATTTCGAATACTCACAAGCCTCCGGCGACTCCGCCCGCAAACAATGACTTGCATATTTGCGAGAAAGTTGGCCGGGTGCTGGTCACCACCGCTTGCGTTGGGGGCGCTTGACGCGGCTCCTCCGCACGATTGGACGACGCGCTCATTGGTTCCAGAGACGCGGCCGCTGACATGGAGCCTGAACACCTGCCTTGCACTAACCCCGTCCCTAGCCTGTCCTGGCAGCACGCTTAGCCGTAATGAGTGCCAATGCCTTTAACTAGAGCTAATCACTTGATAGGATTGGGCAAACACAACAAGCGAGCCCCTGCGTGAAAGGGGCGCGCCTTCAACAAGAGCCCAACATTTTGCTGGTCTGTGTTACTGTATATGCGTTTATAAAGGCAAGTAGGATATGTAAGCAGACAGCAGTGACCAGCAAGGCTGCGGCGTAAGTTCGCGACCGGGGTTTGCACTTGCACCCCATGCAGCGATGCACAGCAGGCAGAGGCCCGCTCAGCCCGTGCACGTGATGGAACATTTGCCCCAATGTCCCATCGCACACCCAGTTGTGTGCCCTGTCTCCGCTGGGTGCTCTTCCACTGGAAACCTGTCTGAGACTGAAACCACGCAGCCTTACAGCGGCAGTTTGCCAACTGGCATCATCTAGGGACTTAAGGTACCGAAGACAGCCATCCCACCCCCACGCACCGACACACGCTCCAATGCACCCGCCACGACGTGCACGGGACGGCTATCCCCATGCATACGGATCTACATGCACAGGCTGTCGGTGCGGCCGCATGGGCGTCAGGTCGCAGCCGGCGTCGCTTGCGTCATTGCGTTTGTCTTCCGCGGCAGGACCGCGGCGGGTCAGTCAGCACTACGCGCAGATGCGGGGCCTCCGGCTGCACGGGCGGCAGTGGGCTGGGCTGCCCGCCAATAGAGGTGCCTCCATCATCACTCCCAACCACATTGTCCACGGTAGATTGGAACCCTCCCCCCGGGGCGCTCTGCACCTCCGTGCCTACGGTTGCTTGAGACCCACAGTCCGTGAAGCATGCTAGCAGTCCGGGCAGCCTCACGTGCTCCCCCAGCGGCAGCCCGCAACCCCCATCTCGAATTTGGAGGCCGAGGACTTGTTCGCTGCACCCCAAGGCACTAGAGCACTCACTTGGGGGGGGTTACTCTGTTGCAGCTGATCTTTCAAGCATGTCGAGACGGCTCCGGCAAACCAGGTTGGAAACTGCTGGCCCTGATCATAGCACCTCTCGGGCAGGCGAGATGTTTGCAGTTTGCTTGACGATGTCTTTGGCATCTCGCCATCTTGCTGGTGACTGTGGTCTGTGGACCAGCTCCTGGCCTCTCGCGTGTAAGGCGCCGCGCTCAGAAGACCGTAGCTAGCAAATCAGGATGCTGACCGTGTCAGGGTCTTGGGTCTTCCGTGCGGCACCCCTGCCGCCGGTCAGCCCGACTCCGGCATGCCCGGCTTTGAGCCACAAGCCCTGCATTTTCCTGACCCAAAACACCGTCTGGAGTTCGGAGCATTGCCAACCACTATGATATTACCGCTGTAACCCAAAGTGCATTTGGTGCTTGCACACACAAGTGAGAGTGACAACTGCCTACCCACCAAAACGCCCACCATAATACGGCCTTCAGACAGCCCTTGCCACCCGTGCAGCCGGGCACAAACCCGTTGTAGCAGCAACAAGCGCACGCCACCTCCTAACATAGCTTACGAAGAATACGGCACCTGTAGTTCTATAGCCGCCGCGATTACTCTTTAACCAACCAACTTTCTGCGTCGCCGCGCTCGCGTGACCGCCGGTGCCTGTCCTCCGGCGTATGTGTTGCTTGTGCAGCTTGTACCGCCCCTGAATCAATCACGCAGCGCTGAGCGTACACTACTGGCATTCATTATTAATGCAACATGAACCCCCTCGCGCGTTAGCAGCGTTTGCGCATCCAATGTGACCGATAACAACATCCCTGACGGTGCCAGCATTTCGGGATTTTGATCCCATACATTAGGTTTATGTATACTATGATAGTCGCGGTTGTCTCATCATCACGACGTGCATGCGCATGTACACCCCTGGGGCTAAAATGGGACTGAAAGCGACCCCCTCATCATATATCCAGTACGTTGACCGTCAGGTACGGCATGCCAACAATCCCCACCCGTGCCGCTGCCCTGTTGTGTTCTGCCACACACATCTCAAGCATAACCTTCAAACTCAGAGCCCACCCTGAGAAGCTGGCGCGGACGGCACACGCAGCTGCGCGTCCAGCGGCGTCAGGTCGGGTACCTCCATGCTGCTACTGCGCCCGCCGTCCCCCGTGTTGGGGCCGCCAGTCAGACCCGACACAGCGCTGCCGGTACTGCCCAGGTACCGAATACCACTGCCGCTCATCATGCCGCCACCTCCACCCGCGCCGCCTCCAGCGCCAAGGCCAGGCAGCCCGCCACTTGGCGCGCCCATGGGAGCCCCGGCGCCTGCGCCTCCTCCAGCAACACCGCTGCCCAGCACAGCAGCAGCGGCGCTGGCAGGCGCCAGCGAGCGAGTGGGCAGGGGCAGCTGCAGCCGCGGCGGTGAGGGCGGCACCTCACCTGCCAGGTGGTGCGAGGGCACGTAGCCGGCAGTGTGCGGGTGCGAGGCGCGCGAGCTGCGCGCGTACGAACTGCGCGGCGAGGCCGCGGCGTGTTGCAGCGAGGCGGCGGGCGACAGCACCGGCGCGCCGTTCTGGTCTCGCAGAACCTCCTCGCTGTCACCCTCCAGGTCATCTGTGTCGCCCACCACAATGACGAAGCTGTCGCCGGCGCCCTCCACACCACCAGGGTGCGCGCCGCCGGCCGCATCATGCCCGCGCCGCAGCCGGCCACCAGCTCCACCGCCGACGCCGCCGCCCAAGCCCCCGCTGACGGCGCCGCCAGACGACACCAGGCCGCCGCCGGTGCCCGCGCTGCCGCCGCCACCGATTGAGCCGCGGTCGGTGCCGGCGGGCCAGCCCACGTCGGCGCCGCTGCGCCGGCGGAAGCCGCTGCGACGGCCGGCGGAGCCGGGCGGGCTCGGCAGCGTCGCAGCCACCGCCGTCAACGCAGCGTGTGGCACCGCGCCGACGTAGCCGTGGATGCCGCTGGCGGTGTTGAGGCGGCGGCGCGCCGGCGACAGTGGCTCGCCCAAGTCCGAGGCGCGGGAGCCGCGCGAGTCGGGCAGCTCCGGCCGACGCCGGGTTTGCCTGTGGGTGACGGTTGATTGTATGAAGTGAAGAGCGCAAGGACAGAGGGTCGAAACTGGTGGTGTCGTTGGTTGTGTACAGGTGACTGGCCACGTCTTCAGCAGTACGGGCGAGTGCGAAACACAGTAGTTGCGATTCGCTAAGCAGGCTCAGACGCGGCAGTACCGAGGCCGCCGGTCGTCTGCGACCCGAAGCCGTGCTTTGCACCCTGCACCCTCACGTCGCGTGCTACGCAACCCCACGCTCTCTTCATCCAACTCACCCGCTGAAGCTACCGACTCGAAACAGCCCATTCGCCAGCGCACTGCCTGCGGCGCGCAGGCGATATGGAAGGGTGCCTGGCCCACCGCCATGCACCGACGCTCCTCCAGCGCCACCCCCACCGCCGGCACGGCTATCCCGACCGCCCGCCGGGCTGATTGCTGCCGGCGGCAGGCCGTCCCGATACGGCCGCTCCGAGTAGCGAGCACGTCGCTCGCTCGAGCGGCCGCCGTCGGCGTAGCCGCTGTAGTACTCATCGCCGTCGCCGCCGCCGTCGCCCGTGCGGCGGCCGCCCCGTCCCGGAGACAGCACCATGCCAACGGCACCCACCGCCACCGTCTGCGCCGTCTGCAGCTGCGGGGGCTGTTGCAGCCCCGCCTGGCCGGAGGGGATGCCGCCGCCAAAGGCCTGCGAGGCGGAGCGGATGAGCGTGGACAGGTGCCGCACCAGACCACGGTGCGGGTGGGCGTGCGGTGGAGCGGCCGCCACGCCCGGTGCCGACACGCCAGGTCCGGGGGAGTTGATGGCCGGAAGCGAGCCCGCGGCGCCGACTGCGCCCACCGTGGCGGGCGGGCCCGGCAGCTGGGTGCTGCCGGAGACAGCGGCTGTGAGGACGCTGGAGGTGCCAGCGGCTGCGGTGCTGCTGCCGGCGGCGGCTGCGGTGCCGGCACTACTGCCAAGGTGCGGCAGCTGGCTGCTGAAGGGTGTGTGGTGCTGCGTGTGCGGGTGAGGCTGCGTGCTGTTGGACGGCGGCAGCTGGTGGCTGTGGTGCTGCGCGATGCCGTAGCCAGCGACCGGCAGCGCGCCGCTAGCAGCTGCCGGCTGCAGAGCCGTATGCACCGGCGTCGACTGCGCCATTGACAGCCCGCCGCCGTCGCCGCGTAGGTGCAGCTGCTGCTGGTGCGACGCCGCCGCCGCCGCCGCAGCCGAGGCGGCGGCTGCCACCGCGCTGGACCGCGTGGAAGCATTGGAGGAGCGGTACTGCGAGGCGTTGGAGGAGCGGGCGTTGGAGGAGCGGAAGTCGGACATGGTCTCGCCGGGCGTCTCGCGTTCGGAGCCGTGCCGGCTCATGTATGGCGTGCGGCCGACCGTGAAGACGGTGGCGCCGGTGGCGAGCCCGCCGCCGCCGCTCGTGGTCGACGCCAGCTGCGCCGCCATCAGCCCGTGTGCTCCCGCGAAGGGCGCCGTCGCCACCGACCCAATTGACGTGAGTGTGTTCAGATGCGACGGGGCCTGAGAGTGGGAGCTGCTGGCGTGCGGTCCCGGCAAGCCGGCAGCGGCAGTGGCCCCGCCACTGGCCCCGCCGCTGGCCCCGCCGCCGCTGGTGATTGAGGGCCCCGTTGGCAGGCTGCTGGAGGGCAGGGTGGAAAGGTCACGACCCAACGCCGCCTGGCCCGACATGACAGTAGCCAGCGGCGCACCGAACCCGCCGACGACGGCGGCTGACGCCGCTGCCGGCGGCAGTGGACTGGCACCGTTAGCAGGGCCGCCAGCGGCCCCCGCCGCCACCGATGCCGCCAGCGCGGCGGCGGCAGCCGACACGACGTGATGAGCGGCAGCGCCGCCACCAGCGGCGTAGCCTCCTCCGCCTCCTCCGCCGGAGGGGCCGGCGCCGTTGATGACCTCCTGTCGGCCGTCGAAGGAGCCGCGTGCGGCGCTGAGCATGGCGTTGGCTGCCAGGGCGCTGTACTGGCTGCCCACACTGCTGCGCCGACTGGAGCGCCGGGACCTGCAGGGAGATTCAGAGGGAGATCCCAGGCATGCCCAGTTAGGAGGCGACAGTGTACACTGACGGGACGGAGGGGGGAGCGGAGTGGCGCGGTTGCACAGGCGCCAAGCAAAGCTGCACAGGCTGCACGCGGTGTGACCGGATTCTACCCCAGCCCCCCGCGACCCGCAAGCAACGCCCGACGTTGTTGCGCAAGCAGTCAAGCACAAGCGCGGGCATGCGCCGCCGCTGCCCCCACCTCATGGACACGTTGCGGCTGAGCGAGCCGCGGCGGTGCGTGAGGCTCTCCACGCGCCTCAGCCCTGCCGCGCCGGTCATGGAGTGCATGCGGTCCAGCATCATCCGCGCCGTGGCGCTGCCACCGCCACCCGCCAGCAACAAGTTGGCGCGCGTTGGCATCCCCGCCGGCCCCGCGCCGCCGCCAGTCGCGCCGCCGCCGTGCCCCGCGTTGACATTCGCGCTCATGACGCGGTGCAGCGCGGCGGCGGAGCCGCCGGCACTGCCGCCGCCGCTGGAGCCGGCGTTGGCGGCGGCGGCAGCCGCTGCCGCTGCCGCGGCGGCGGAGGAGGCGTTGTTGATGGAGGCGTGTACCTGCAGGGCGGCTGCGGGGTCGGCGACTGGCAGCTCGTCCAACTCCAGCGGGTCCTCGTGGCTGGCGTTGGCGAGCATGGTCTTGGCGCGCTTGGACACCACGTCGTTGGACGTCCTGGCGGGAGGGGGGCGGGTTCACAGACACTGAGCTAGGGGGTTGTATATGCGAGTGAGGTCAAGGGCGATGCGGGGCGGCATCGGAACTGCCTGAGCGCCCTATTTCCTAATCACTAGTCTCAACCACCTTCGCATGACATACTCCGCTGTACAACATCAGGCATCAAGCTCCATGCAGCTCCCCCTCCCCTTCCCCGCCCCCACCCAGCCCGTCTTCCTCCTGCCCGCGCCGGCCCTCACTTGATCTGGTACACCTCCACGGCCTCGCTGACGCCCTTGAGGTTGAAGGCGCCCAGGCTGGTGGCGGTGAGGCCGCACATGCGCGCCGCGGTGGCGGTGCTGCCGGCCGCCCACACCTCGGCGCTGGCCAGGATCTGGCCGCTGCCGGCGGCGGCCACGATGCGCGCGGCGCGGTTCATGGCTGCAGGGGTGGGGGAGATGAGGAGACCAGGCCGGGGCAACGGCGATAATGAGCAGCTGCGATCAGCCTGAAGTCACCTCCTCGTCTGCTGCTCTTCCCAGCGCGTCTCCACCTAACGTGGCACTCTCCCTTAACAGTCCCTTTCCAGACCCTGTCCCCGACGCGCGTCCGCCCTCCGCACCTCGCCCCCGGTAGCTCATGCGGCCTGTGATGCAGTTAATCTCCCCGCGCAGGCGGCCCATGTCCACGCCCGCCTTGAGCCGCAGCCCGCGGAACAGCACCACCTCCTCCGCCACCCCCGTCACCGCGTTAAGCCGGCTGGTGCACAGCTCCTCACATGCCTCGTGGCTCAGCAGCTCCTAGCGTGGTGCGGGGACACCGGTGAGTGGTTTGGGTGGTTTAGGAGTTGAGATCAGGGTGCAAAAAAGGGGAAGGCAACGGGTGGCATCGGCTGAGAGGGGAGCACACACACAAACACGTTGATACAATTTTGACTGCGCCCCGACCCTGCAAGTGCCAACTTGTAAATCCGCAACACCAATTCTCCCCACATCCTCTACATTGCAATGGGTTCGGGTTTGTTTGGGCTGGTATCTACAACCGATTCCCCCCCCCCCCCACACACACACGCACCTGCGGCCAGGGCAGCATGGTCATGTCGTGCTGGCACTTGGCGGCCCAGCGCAGTCCGGCCGCGGGCGAAGAGAAGGACGCCAGCACCAGCCCGTCCACCGCCTCCACCTGCGAGGGGGGGGGGCAGCCATCCATGGGATGGTGTGTATCAAATATGAAGTGAGGGGGGGGGGCGGGAAAAGCAAGGGTGGGGGCGGGAGAGAAAGGACACACGACATGAGACCAGCAGCTGAGCCGTAATTGTGCAGCGCAGTTAATCGGGATTGGACCGGCGCACCGCAGGATACCGGTGATCGGTGCGCAAGGCTCAGTGAGCGCGTGAGTGCAACGCGATCTCAGCCAGGTCCCGGCCCGCCCGCCCCGCGTGTGGCCGCCCCCTCACCAGGTAGCCCTGGAACTTGATGAGCTCCAGCGTGACGTGGTCCCGGAACAGAGCCAGCGCGGTGTGCGCCTGTGGGGGTGGAGGCGGTGGAGGTTGGCGGTGGGCGTTGGGGTTGGGGGTGGAGGCGGTGTGGGGTGAGTGTGAGCACAGTAGCTGCGTGAGACCACGTGTGTCGGCCTGCTTTGGGGATCAAGGCGTGCATCCACGCCGTGACGGTAACACAGCTCCAACCAGCCAAACCACCAGCCATGCAAGCAGCGCAGCCATGCAAACAGGCCGGCAGTTCGGCAGCCCAGCAACCAGCCCAGCCAAACCAGCCAGCCATGCAAGCGGCCAAGCGGCCAAGCAGCTCCGCTCCTCACCAGGTCGGGCCGCCAGTCGATGAGGCTCATGGCGCCCACCACGTGCATGAACACCACTACCACACCGCCCGCCGGCGCGTCCAGCACGCCCAGGCTGATCTGCTGAGCCGACCGCACGTCACGCAGCGCTGGCAGTCGGCCCTGCGGGTGTGTGTGTGGGATGTGAGAGGAGCCGAATGTGAGGGTTACCACTGAGGACAGAGGCAAGAAAGGACCAAACGCTAGCCCCAAGGCAACGCAACGCAACCGTCTACGCGCAGCAAGCCTGCTAGGCTGACCCCAACACACGCCTCTTCACCGCAGCCCGCCGCCGCACCCAGGGCCGGGCCGCACCATGAGCGCCCTCGGGCAGCCGCAGTAGATGCTGGTGGGCGGCAGCTCCTCGCGCAGGCGGTGCTCGCCCATGTGCAGCACCATGACGCGCTCCTTCAGGCTCTCCACCGCCAGCCGCGTGAACGCCGCCTCGCTCATCAGCACCATGCCGCCGTGCGCGCTGTCCGCCACCTGCAGGACGGGGGAGAGGAGGGGGGGGTTACATTCGTGATTATTCACGAAGTGAAGGCGTAGCCAGGTACAGTAGCATAGTGGACGCGGGGGGGGAGAGGAGGGGGAAGAGGAGCGGGGTGGCGCGCGTGACGAGGCGCTTGGAGAGTGATGGAGAGGGAGGACAGGGAGGAGGTTGTTTAGGAGTCCAATGTGTGGGCATTCGAGGCCGCGCTCATAAAGCTGTCGTGGCCATGGTTACGGCTAGGCGCACACGGCCACCGAGCAGCATCCGGGCGTGCTCCCCGTTCCCCGGCCCCCCCTTCTCCATGAGCGGCTACCCCACCTCCCCCCCGCGCGCCCCGTGCCACCGCCCGCTCACCGCCTTGGCCATCTGCAGCGCGAAGCCGGTGTACTGCATGCGGTTGGCGGTGCGGTTGAGGCACACCGCGTCGGCGCCGTCCT
The DNA here is from genome assembly GCF_000002595.2 of Chlamydomonas reinhardtii. Lineage (NCBI taxonomy): Eukaryota > Viridiplantae > Chlorophyta > Chlorophyceae > Chlamydomonadales > Chlamydomonadaceae > Chlamydomonas > Chlamydomonas reinhardtii. The sequence continues at coordinate 7,903,596 of NC_057006.1, forward strand.
CCAGCCCGCTGTGCACGCCCATGCGCACACGCAGGCCCCTGCGGCATGACCGCGTAAAGGAAACACAGACTGGTCAAGACGGGCTGGCCGCAACAAACTGCTTGCCTGCTGGACGAGTCTCGCTGGACTCAATAACCCGCCGCGGCTGCAGGACTTCTGGACTCATCAGCCCTCCGCGACTGCCCACACCACCCCGACCCGTTACGCCCCCTGCCTCACCTGAACATGAGCTGTGCGCCTGGCTCGCCCTCGTCCACCACCCGCCACCGCGTGCACAGGCTGTCGCCCACGCTCAACAGGTTGTGCTGGCTGGCCAGCCGCATCATGCTGGCCATGCTGCCCGCCCGGCTGTCCAGCGTCAGCGCCGCCGCCGCCGCGCCGCCGTAGTGCCCGCTGCCGCCGCCGATGCCCATGGTACCCAGCAGCCCGCCGCCGCCGGGGCGCGGCGAGGGCAGCCCAACCAGGCCGAACAGCGCGCGCGACACCGTGTTGGACTGCAGCGTGTGGGAGGTGGCGGCGCGCGCGGTGGAGGTGGGTGTGGCGGCGCCGCCAGCCATGCCGCTGATGCTGGTGCCGGCGCCGCCGGCGGCAGCGGTGGCCAGGAACCGCTTGGTGGGGAACACGAGCGAGGAGTGGCGGCCGCCACCCACGACGAAGCCGGCGTAGGGCGGGCTGGCGGCGGTGCCGCCCGCGCCGGATGCGGCGGCGCTGGATGCGGCGGCGCTGGATGCGGCGGCGCGGTCGGTCTGTTGGTCGCTGCCGACGCCGACTATGCCAGCCACAACGCGCCCGCGGCCGTCGTCGGAGCGTGAAAGCTTGGTTGCTGGAAGCGGCGAGGAGAGGCCGCGCTGGGCGAGGTCCGCGGTGTCGGCGTCGCCATCGCCGTCCATGGAGGGCCCGCGCATGCCGCGACTGTTGCTGCTGCGCTGCCCCGTGCCATCACTGCCAGCGCTGCTGCGGCGGTGGCGGCTGCTGCGCGGGCTGGGCCCGCCCGCCAGCACCTCGGCGGCGCCACCCGCACCTGCGAATGAGCTGACGGTGCCGGGGGCGTTGTACGACACGCCACGGCCCAGCGGCGACGGCCGAGTGACGCTGGTGCTTCCGGCGGCGGCGCCAGCCGCCGCGGTGGCGCCGGCGCCAGCGGCTCTCGTGACGTCCGGCACTGCGCCTTGCGTCAGGCTAGGCAGGGATTGCACGTCACCGCCAGAGCCGGCAGACACGTCACTGCCGCGGCGGAGGCTGGCGGCAAGCGCCGAGCCGAAGCTAGCCAGAGTGCCTTGCGCCGGTGGCGCCGCGACCGCCGGCAGACCCAGCGGCGCGCCAGGTGGTAGCGGCGGGAGGCCCACAGCGCTCCCCGGCGCCAAGGCCGCGGCCGCGCTGGCATCCAAGCTGCGGGGACCGTTCTCCGCCGCGCGCGGAGACGCCGGTGTCAGCAAAATGCCGGGGCCAGCCGCCTCCTCACCGGGCGCCGCCGCCGTTGCTGCCGCTGCCGCCGCCGCGTAGGACGCCGGGATGTCTACAGGTGGCAGAATCGGCGACAGGCGGTTCACTGCGAGCAGCAGGTCTTCACTCGACTGCGGCGGTGACACCGCTCCCATGCTGGTGACGGTGTCGGTCCCCGTGTTGTGAGCGACTGAGGACGCGGAGGTCGGTTGCAGCGCCGCTGTGAGTGCCGCCATGGAGGCCGACGGCGGCGGCAGTGATGTCGACCATGAAGGCCGCTGCGAGGTCGAGCTGGAGGCTAGGTCACCGCCACCGGACGGACGCGAGCCCGACGGCGCCGCCGATGCAGCCGCCGCCGCTGCCGCAGCAGCGACAGCGGCGACGGCTTCAGAGTTAAACTCAAACGAGGCACGTTGGCCCCGTTGCAGCGCTGCTATGGGCGCAGAGGCAGGCGCGTCACGAGCTCTGTGCGCATCCGTGTCTTGTGACGGCCCGGCCGAAGCTGACGACGGCGGCTCCTCCGTCGCCTCGGCGACTGGCCCTGGGCTTCGGCTGCCGCTGCCTGTGCCAGCCGCGCTCCGCCGTACCTCGCGCATTGCCGCCGATGCCATGGCGGCGGCCGCTGCCGTGACCGCTTCCGAAGACTCCAAGCTCCCCAATGGTTGCAGCGCCGGCGGCGCTCCCTGAGGTGACGGCGACGCCGGCTGGGACGCCGGCGGCAGGGACCGCGGCGACGCCGCCCACACAGGGTCCACAGCTTGCGAACCGGCAAACACAGCACCGGTCCTTGCACCATTGCCATGGTCCCCACGCGACGATGCCGGTGGGCTCAGGGCTCCACCAATCTCAGTGTCTGACGGCATATGCGAGAGTGCGCCCGAGTCGGCCGCAAACTCGGAGACGGAAGCAATCTCAGTGCTGTCAGTACGCTGCGGCTCCTCGGGGTTGTGGCCGTCGACCTGGTCATTATTGTTGTGTCCATACGTGGGGTGCGGCGGGACGCCGGCAACGCCACCAGCGCCGCCATCGCTGGCGCGCTGGCCGGCACCACGGCTGCTTTCCCGACCAACGGGTCCCGACCCCACCCCACCGCTGGAGTATGCCGGCCCGGCGTCGGCGAGGCCAGGAGCTTGCGCTGTAAGCGCGCCGGCGCCGCTCCCGCTGGCGGCACCGCTGGTGCCGTGGTCCAGGGGCCCACTGTGCAGACTGCTGGTCAGCCCGACCACGATCCCGCTCATGGACCGGCCGCTGGCCCCCAGCGGCGCCCCGGACGCTCCCGCTATCCGTGCAGTGCTAGCCTCGCTGCCCATACCGCCGTACGCGCCACCGCCGCCGGTAGCGCCGTACGCCGCCGCCGCAGCCGCGAAGACGAGGGACTGTCCGCTGTCTGCGGCAACCGGCAAGGCCGCGGCGGAGGCGCCGCCAGCGCCGCCAGCGCCGCTGATCCGCGGCATGGCGCGGCCAGCCGGCCCCGAGCCCACATGGAAGCCCGACAAGGTCAGCATGGCGCCGCAGCCGTCGCCGGTGGGCCGGGGCGACAGGCGGCCGCCTGCCGCCGACCCAGGCACTGGCGGCGGCATGGCCTCACTATCGCAGTCAAGGCCGCCAACGATGATGCCCGACTGCGACCCTAAGCCGCCGCTGCCAACACCGCTGCCGCTGATGTCCTGAAGGCCTGGGCCGCTGGCTGACGTGCCGTGTTCCCGAAAGCTTTCACGAAAGGACATGACGCCGCCGGCAGCAGCGGCAAACGCTGCACGCGCCGCGTTGGGTGCGGCCAGGCTGCTGCTGTCGCCAGCGCTTCCACTGCTGGCGGCGCCGCCGCGCGGGCCTTCCGTCATGCTTCGGGGTGATGTCACGGCGCTTGCCCCGCCGCTATACGGCGTCGTGGCCCCAGAAATGTACGCGCCGCCCGGGTTGGACGGCCCCCGACGCGATGCCGAGGTGGCAATCCCGGGCGAGGGCTGGCGAGGCGAGCCGGCACCACCACCACCACCGCCACCCCCTGCCGCTGCTGCCGCTGCCGCGGCAGCAGCTGCGGCAGCAGTCATGCCCATCCTGCTTGCGGTCCTACCAAGGAAGCTGAGCTGCCGCGGCGGCGCTCCCAGGGCACCGCCCACGCCGCCCATTGACATGGACGGCGGTGGTCCCGTGAAGGTGGTGGGCCCGCGATGCCCATACCGCAGCACGCCACCGCCGCCGGCCATGCCCATCCCAGCTCCCGCCGGGCTCTCCGGCGGGCTGCTCATGCCACCCAGCCCATACCCCGCCGCCGACATCGCGTGCGCGCCGCTGCTCGGTCCGCCACTAGACGCATTCACCGCCCCAACGGACAGCAATCCGCCCGCGGCGCCCGCAATCGCGGTGCTGCCTGCCATGCCTCCTCCCGGCCCCGAGCCCGGCATTCCCGCCAGGCCCCCCAGGCGTGCAGAGCTGTCCACGTGCCCGAAGACCATGCTGTTGCCGGGCTCGCTGCGGTTCGCTGGCGTGCCCGGGCCGCCCAGCAGCCCTCCCCCGCCGCCGGCGCCGAACAGCATGGGGCTGTTGGCGCCCTGGGTGCCGTGCCCGCTGCCGGGAGCCAGGCTGGACGGGTTGCCCACGGTGAGGTTGCTCAGGCCCAGGCCCAGGCCTAGCGGGCTGCCGGGGCCGTTGAAGGCGCCCGAGGCCGCCATGAGGCGGGACAGGGGCGCGGCGGAGCGCGGCGTCACCTCCAGCGGCCCGTGCTGCTGCGTGAGCGGCCCCAGCGCCGACTTGCGCCGCGCAGCCGTCTCGGGCTCGCTGCGCGGGGGCGGCACGTGCACAGGAAGTGACGTCAGGTACAGGTCTCTGCCCTGCCTTCCAAGTCTTCCATGCTTCCAACAGGGTTTACCACTTACCATGCCTGCGAATATTCCCCCATGCGTGGCCTGTTGGCTTCACCAACCCGCCAAGCCCTGGGCCGATGCGCACCTCTTGCACATCCACACGGCGCTGCAGCCCTCCATGAGCAGCAGCTCCTCCGGCCACGCCACCAGCAGCAGCTCCTGCTGGAAGGCGGCGCAGAAGCACACCGCGTCGTGCGCCGCGTGGAAGGCGATGATGAACGAGTCGCCCTGTGCGTGGCCGGCACGGGTGGGGGCAGCGGCGTGAGGCGTGAAGGCGGCTGGCTACGATGGTTCAAGTGCGAAGAAGAAGAAAGATATGCAAGCCAAGCAAATTTAAAGGATGCGGCCGCCCGCTGCCGGTGCGTCGTGCAGCGCACCTCGGTTGCGCTCTCGTAACCACCGAATCTAAGGATGAGTCGGCGAGCAAGGGAATGGTGAAGGTAAATGGCTCCATCGCACACATCGCTGGGTAGCGTCTCCCACCTGCAGGCAGAGGTAACCATCCACGAGAACGGATACGAGTAATGTACGCCAGTATGCGCACGTCAATGGGCCAAGAGCTGCTTCGGGCACAGCGGCGCATTCCACAAGCTTCCAGTGCTTCCCATTGATTGCCCCAGCCTGGGTAGCATCAGCTGCCCGGCACCAGCCCCGCCAGAACCCAGCGCGCAAAAGGACTCGGCCGCTCACATGCGTGTGCTTGACTCGATGTCCGTGACCACCAGCGACGTCTCCGGACCGTTCAGCGGCGGCAGGATGCGCTTCAGCACGGCTTCCTCCGCCCTGCGCCAACGCCGCCAGCACACCAGCAGCCCGAACGACGCCAGGCACAACACCGCAAACCCGACCACCGTGCCCACCACTATCGGCCACACCGGCGCCTGAGGGCGGCACCAGGCAGAGCAAAAGCAGGCGTCCTCAGTCGATCAGAGAACTGAGATGCGGCGGATACGGCCGTTTCGATACGGCACGTGCAAAGCTCTCCCCGCCAACACCGCCCCCAGGCCACGCACCGCGCCTGAGTCCTCCTGCTGCGACGACTCGTCTGGCCCCCCGAAAGGGTCGTGTGTCGCCTGCCGCAGCATCGCCTGCACTTGGCCCGGGCTGTAGCCGGCCGCCGCCCACTCCGCCAGCCAGGCGCGCAGCATACCGTCCGCTGCACCCGCGGCCGAGGTGGAGCCATTGGCGAACGCCAGGTATGCCGACTCCATGTGCTGCCTGCAATTGGTTGATAGGTGACACAAGACTACTGTCGAGGAGAAACCAATACAGCCGGCCGCCTAGCGAGACCATGACCAGGCGAAACCCCCCTGCCTGTGCTCCGCTAGTTTCGCTTGGTTTGGTTTAGTCCATGCTGGTACTTACAACCCGCCCCGCCATCTCTCTGTACCAACCTTTGCAAACCCCCCCCCATCGGTCGTGCTGCCTGCACGCAAGCCATCCTCCTCTCTTTCTACCCCAAGCACGCGCCCTCCGTTCCCGCTGCCAAGGACCCTCCTCAAACCCGCCGCCCATACCTGAGCGCAAACGCTGCCGGCGCGCCCAGCTCCGGCACGGTGTTGCTGCTGCTGAAGGCGGCGCGCAGCCCGCCCAGGAATGCCGCCGCATCGTCCGGGTCAAAGCCGCCGTAGCCCGTCAGCAGCGTGCCGGCGCCGCCGCGGTCCGCCAGCACCCGGCGGCTGTGTGCAGGCGACAGCATGCTGCTGCGGAAGGGCTCCACGTGGCTGCGAGGGGTTTTAAGCGAGGGCGAGAATGGTTGGCTGCGTGGCGGGCTATACGTGCTGCGCTTTACGTACACTGCGCTTCTGAGCTCAGTTGACTGGGCCCTACCGTAGTCAATGGGGCATAAGGAGGGCAAGCGCCGTCTTCCTGACCAGTTCCTCCATCCCACCTCGTGCATGCGCCACGCTGGCTAACCCTGGCTCCATTGCAACACGCCCAGCCCCCAAAACCCCAGCCTGCCGCACCTCTGCGGGTCCAGCAGCCCGTCAAACTGCGCCACGTCCGAGGTAAGGAACGCCAGGAAGCGGTACGCCAGCCCCAGAGCCGCCGGGTCGTTGCGCCGGCTCACCGCGCCGAACGTGCCGCCCCAGGCCAGATACGGCGCGCGACAGCCCCATTGCGGCAGCGCCGGTAGCCCTCGCCCCAGCCCCGGCCCCAGCCCCGGCCCCAGCCCCGGCCCCAGCCCCGGCCCCAGCCCCGGCCCTGCTGTCGCCGCTACCGCCGCTCCTGCTGCTAGCACCGCCTCCGTCGCGTTGGAGCGCACCGGCGCCCGGCAGGCCTGCGGCCCCGCCGGCACCAGGGCGCCGCTGGCGCGGTCCAGCACCCAGCCTGCGCCGGGCAGCAGCTCTACGCCCACCGCCCCGCGCACCGGCACGCTGGGCGCCTGCAGCGCTTTGAACTGCCGCCCGTCAGCCAGCGTCATGAGGCAGTGGCCGTCCGCGAACAGCGACAGCGGCTCCTGGCAGGCCAGACCGCTGGGGCTGGCCGCCAGCAGCGCTTTGAGCGCCGGCATGGCGGCGTGCATTGCGCTGCTGTTGACCAGCTGGACGGCGGCATCTGGGTCGGAAGCATCCAGGGCCAGGGCCCAGCCGGTGGCGGGGCCCCAGCGCTGCGTGGAGGCGGCGAGCAGCGCGGACAGGTAGAAGGGCAGCACGCAGCCGCGCGCGTCGTTAATGCAGAGGCCGTGGCGGGGCGCCGGCGCGCCGGTGCTGCTGCCGTTGGTGCTGTTGGTGCTGTTGGTGGTGTTGCGGCTGTTCCAATAAGCTGCCAGCGCGACCAGCTCCTCCCAGGTCGCGGGTACCGCCAGGCTTGCCGATTGGAAGACGTCCCGCCGGTAGTACAGCATCAGCACGTCACTGCGGGGGCAGGGGAAGTCAGAGGGCCCATCCCCTAAGGGCATGCACTCCTAGTATTATGAGTGTGTTCGTATCCGTGAAACAGTATCGACCAGCATGCAACACCCAGGCGTAGCAGGCGCATCTGACCCAGTCCCAAAGCGATCCGGCGCAGGCTGCCACGGTGCCGTTCCCGTGTGGAGAATTCCGCACCTGTCGACTGGCATCGCCACGGTGGAGTTACCAAACAATGACAGGGACCGCCACACGGGCTCCACATCGCTCCACTCAACGACAGGGTCCCCGCTGATATCTGCATGTGCGGCGTGGGTCAAACGTCAAGGAAGTTCAGGACACTGCGTCCCTGTGATCCTCCGTGTCGGCCCCTGCCCGACACCCCGGCAGCTCAAAAGCCCCAGCAGCGCTCACATGTTGCGAGGTCCAGCAGAGACCCGCTGTCGCCGAGCACAGGCAGGCTGGGGTAGTCGAGAATCCAGAGGTCCTGCTGTGCCCACCCTCCCAGCTGGGCGCTAACCAAGGCGGGAATAGCGGCCGGGTTTGCATAGGTCACGTTGACCCTTCTGCCAACAACCGCAGTGAAGGAATTTGCTTGACGCGTAATCCAATCTGAGAAGGTTGCAGGCGCGAGAACGCGAAGTGGCCGAGAATCGCACGCAATTGCAGACGCAAAAATTTCCTGCCATGTTGCATTGCTGCTCGCGCTGGTCTCATTGCATTTCTCCTCTGCCAGCTTCACCGCATCCAGAAGGCACTGGCCGTCGTCTGCCGAAGCAAGTGCGGGCCGTGGAGTGCATAGCGCCACAAGCAGAAGGACGAGCAACCTAAATAGCTGCTTCATCTACCTGCTCAGCATAGCGAAAACCATTGCCCAAGGCTACGCGCTGCTTTGCCTGTTCGCTGCCCCCCCGCAAAAACGCTCTGCCCCATTGTCACAACGTTGTTTCACTATGTACGTTAAATGCTACTCAGAAGGTTCTCGCTTCAAATATGGTCACTCAAAAACAGAACAAGGGCCGGGAACGCATGGGCGAGTTCAATCTAACTAGAGATGTACACGTGTACTTCGATAAAAGAAATAGGTTGTTAGAAGGCCCCAAGTTGGGCATGCACGTCCACAGAGGTTCGTGCCGCCCTCCCCCTCCCTGACGCCCACCGAGGCCTTGTTGAAGGTCTCCCCTTGTTCCTTCCGTCCACCTCATGCTTATGCTGTTTTCTGAGCCGCGGGACAAAACTTTGGCACCAAATGCAATGCCGGCACAGACCGCGCACTTCTCATGTACTGGGGAATAGTGGGAGCGGCCCGTGGGAGCGGCCCTGGACAGCTCGCACCGTGTATACGGTGCCCATGCGGCCATGGAGCCACGTCACCGCGACGTGAAGGACTGAAGACAAGCCACAACGGAACGTTAAAACTGTCAAGGAGCAAGGGGATGCAGCCGTCTAAAGTGACCCCATAAAAACTTTAGTGCAAGAACAAATACGACACAGTCGGCCGATCAAGTGGCGCCGAACGTTAGCCCGAGTTGAGTCTGCTTCATTGCATGGTGGTTGCCCCACTGCCGCATGCACAGCCCACACGACGGCATCTGGCATCCTAGTCACCTGCAGCTTCAAGATAGTCTGCCACGGCCTTCAGCAGAGCCCCTAAATCCCTCAACCGCGCTGTTGCAACATCAGCAGCTCCATCATTGCGCGCCACGCTGCCAACTCCCTCAGCAGTCATGGCGGCCATGCCGCTTCTGCCCCCTTCACCACCATTGCCGCCACTGCCAGCTGCATCTGGTGCCTGTGTTTCACCGGCTGCCGCCACAGCGCCCGCTGCAGCCAGTGCCGCACGCGCAGCCTCCAGCTTGCTCAGCACCTGCCTGCCTGTCTACGTGGGTGGAGGCCAAACGATGGCGGCAACAGGCGTCAACGGGCTGCCCATGTACCCAACGCCCCAGATGTGTCATGCATTGTACAGTGCAAACTTAGCAGTCTTGCCTCACTTTACTTCGCACCTCTGTCCCAAGCCGCGTCCTGCACACCTTGGTGCCCGCCGGCCCAACTTGGCACTTTGGCAGCGTGTTTTCCAGTGCTCCAAGCCACGGCATATGGCACACCTACCACCCGTGCCCCGCTCTCACCTCCGTTGGTAGCAGTCGGTAGGCCTCCGTGCCGTAGCCTAGGCCATACGCGAGCTTGCCCACCTCGCGCCCCTGCTGCGACAGCAGCGCCCGCGCGCCATCTGCGTCCCCCGCCCGCAGCAGCAGCTCCGCCCGCTGCACCACCCCCTGCACCGCCTGCAAGCACAGTGAACAATGACAGTGTCAGACGTCACATCAGATGCAGCTGTCCGCTGGATAGCCGCCGCCGATGATGAAGCCGCGAGGCCATGGGATCGAAGCCTGTATACAGGCACGAGTGGGGCTACGCAGAACGCTGCAGACACGTGCGGCGGGTGTGCTTCTAACAGAGACCATGAGTGCCCATAATCATGTTGTTCTTCGCAAGCAAGAATAGCGCCGCACCTGCACGTCCGCTGCGAGCTGCTGCGTGGGGCTGCTCCGGCTGCCGAACATACTCTGGAACATGCGGAGCTCCGCCACGCGGCCCTGCAGGCTGCCACCGCTACCTCCACCACCGCCCAGGTATGACGAGTCCGCAGCATGTACTGCATGGCCGCTGAATATCGGTAGCAGCCCTACAAGCGCAGACAGTCCCCTGTGGTCAGGCGGGCGGGCACGCAAACCTGCCGCGGCTAAAGGAGTGGGCTCGCGCAGCCCAGCACTCGTGTAGCCCCATAGCCCCCCTCCCATTTTGCATTAAATACTTGATTGTATTGTTTTATTTCTGCATACCTAAGCACAAGCTAGCCAGTCCTGCTCCAGCTTTTGCACTCCAAACACTTGCATCTCCTGTCGCTCCGGTTTGCCTTCGGCATGAATTGAAGTGTATACTTGCTCGGTCCTGAGCTTGGACTATCACGAGGCATCTTCTCGAACCCGCAACTTGCGGACAGCTGAGTGCGCCTGTCGCTGTCGCTTGGCGCAGGCCAGCCGGCTGCATGCTATAATCTCAGATATAGCTGAAGTGCAATATGTAGAAAGCAGTGCATTTTGGTTCGGCGGGGCATTGAGGGAATGGAGGTTGGGCCTTCGTCGCGGACCAGGCGCCCGAGAGGCCGCGTGGACCCGCAGCCAGGCGCCGCACGCTCCAGCACATCAGGTGAGCCATATGAGCACCAATTAAGGCAGGGAGACGGTTTGAAGTTGGAAACAACTCCAACACGCGCTCACTCGACCGCTTTTGCCCTCCCTGCCCGTTGCCCGCGTTCCCCCGTTCAGCCCCCAAGGAGGAGGTGCTGAACGTGCAGGTGTACATCAAGAGCGGGGGCACATATATCCCCTCTTCCACACACACTGCCCCCTTGCCCAGCTCATCACGCCGGCCGACCGCGCACCTGGCGCATGCCGGCCATTTCACATCCCTGGACCAGGGGGCGCCAGCACAGGGCGCCCCCGGGACTTCAGCGCCCGATGGCCGCGAGGATGCAGGGTCTGAAGAGCCCAATGTCCATGATCGGGCTCCTCAGGACGGTGCGGCTTCCCAGGCCAGTGTGGCCACGGCAGCGCCGGGTGCCAGCGGAGCGCGCCTTGATGTGCAGGCCGGCGATGGCCGGACAGACCAGCCAGCGAGCAGCGGAGCACACGCCGCGGCACACGCCACGGCTCAGGGCGGCGCGGTTGCAGCTTCTGGATCTGGCACGCGTGCACGAGCAGCTGCACGTGTTCAGTGGGGCCCCGACGTCGCCGCCGCTACGTACGCCGGCTCGCATGTAGACGGGCCGACAGCTCGTCGGCCAGGCCCGCTGCAACCTCCAGCTCCAGCTCCACCGCCTCGCCCTTCGCCGCTCCCGCCGCCCAGCGCCTCCCTCATTGCCGGCTCTGCCGCGGTGGAGCAGGTGGGCGGCCGGCGTGCGCCGCTTGACCTGCTGCAGGAGCAGTACCTGCACCAGCTGCAGTTGCAGCAGCAGCGCCAACACGCCGCAGCAGGGCGCGGTGGCGGCGGCGGTGGCGCTGCTACAGCCGCTGCTTCTGGTTACCATGTGCTGCAGCCGGACCCGGCAGAGGTGACGGAGGCAGCGGTGGCGGACCTGCATGGAGGTAGTTACTACAACAGCGGGGCGGCGCGGGCGCGGCTGGAGGTGTTCCAGCGGCAGGGCCGGCTCACGGCTGAGCTGACCGCGCTGGGTCTGCCGCCCGTGTATGAGCACAGGAAGGGTGAGCGGTGGGGTGTGACAGCGGCATTCATTGATGGGGCCAGCAAGGTTGGCTAGAACAGGGGTGACAGCCTGGCAGAGGGCTGCGGTGCGGGCAGGCTAGGCCAGGGAGTGTGGGTGCCGCTGAGCTGATGCCTGTCCGCACATGCCTTGCTGGCACAGGAGTGCTGGTGGGCAAGCAGGTGTCCACGGAGCCCCTGACTGCCGCTGAAGCGCGCGCCGTCGCCGGTGCCGCGGAGGCGGACGTATTGGGACTGGAGGGCCCCCAGCGCGTGGCACAGCAGCCGCAGCTGCCTCCGGAGCCCGCCTGGAAACGTGTGCGGCAGCGCGCGCTCAACCCCGCGCACAATCCGGTCATGGCGCGCAACATTCGCGTCAAGGCGCAGCTGGCGCAGCAGGCGGCGCGAGTAGCGGCAAAGAAGGCCGCCACCACTAACACCAGGTACCAAATGTGCGCTTGTGGAGGGCAGCTTGCGGAGGTATTGGTGCTGAGAGGCTACCGTCATCGTACTCAGTGCTGCACTGTCTTTGTCGAGAACGCTGTCGAGGACGCTACAAACCGGGGTTGGGGTCGCCACTACTGCCCTGCAGCTACCGCATGCTGCGATACACAGCGGCACTGGACGAGGCGTCGCGCACTATCGCCAAGCTGCGGGTGGTCAGCGGCGCCGAGGAGCTGCGCATGGGGTACGTACGAGCACGCTGGTGTGTAGAGGAGCGCTGTGCACGTGATCCAGCGCGCACTGGTCGCACACATGCTAGCATGGCAGAGGGCAATGGTGATCTAGGGCAAACAAACAAGCGAGGCTGACACTGCCAGTTCCGTCCCTGCTATCACATGCGGATGCGTGCCTCAGGTCGGCGCCCATCTCCAAGCCGTACCACCCGCGCCGGCGGAGAGACGGCGTGCCCGCCAACGAGACGGAGGGCGGCGACCTGCTGCCCGGCAAGATGTCGTGAGTGGGTCGGCAGCACTGAAGGGCGGATCTGAGCTTGAAGTATTGGTCACGACAGGAGCCTGGAGCGTGTTTCCTGTGCCAGGTCGTGACCATGTCCAGCTTTCTGTTCGTCCGGAAAGCATCTCCATCGCGTCCTGTCCGCCGCCTGTGTCCGCATGGTTCGCCCCCACCATCGCAGCAAGAAGGTGGCGGAGCAGATAGCGGAGGACGAGGAGCGCGCGGCCGCGGCGGCGACGGCAGCGGCCGCAGTGCCGCCGGTGGAGCGGCGGCGGCAGGATCAGATACAGGCCCTGGCTGATGTCATCATGGCGGCGCCCAAGGCAAGTTTACTTGACAAAGCTAGGTGCTGATGCCATAACCACCGTCTGCAAGCCGAGCACTGCCTGCTTGACACTGCTCAAACACATACAAGTTTCGAAGCGCCCTCGATACCATGCACACGCACTCCACCTCCCCGACTGCAGCTGGGCATCACGGAGCTGGGTGTGTATCTGCCCCGCGAGGTGGCAGCCAAGGCGCAGGCGGCAGCCAACAAGGCGGCCGCACTGGCATGCGCGCGCGCCGGTGGCGCCAAACGCGGCACGGCGGCCGGGGCCTCCGTGCCAGGTGGTGGTGCTACCGACGGCTGGGAAGGTGCCGGAGCTGGTGCCGAGGATGGCGCCGAAGAGGCAGATGATGCCCTGCAGGCCGCGATCCGGGACCTGAATCGTGTCATGGCGAAGGCGCGCGCTGTGGTGGCGGCCACGGGTGGCGAGTATGGCGGCGAATACCTGGGGCCGGAGCCGGAGGGCGGCTGGCCCGACCCAGATGCCGACAGCTTCGATTTCGACGGCAGCGGCACTGGCGGCGGTGTTGGCGGCGGTGGCGGTGATGGCGGAGGCGTGCGGTCGCCGCTGGCTAGCTCTTATGGCGGCGAGGGACACTACCTGGTGGAAGAGGGGCTGGCGGACGAGGAGGAGGTGTACGGCGTGGCGGCAGGTGGCGGCAGCCACGTCGGCCGCAGCTCGGAGCGCGGCGGCATGGACCAGGCGATGGCCAGCAGGGCGGGTTGCCTGGCAGCCATAGGAGCACCGCTTCCACCGCACGTTTCTCACTACCCGGAGCAGGCAAGGCCGTCAAATGGAGCATGTGGCTGGTGCCGGTAATTTACAGAGACAATTAGACGTCTGCCGAAAGCCTGATCGCCAAAAGTTGGGCGTCGCAACTGAAACCTTGAACCGGGCTGCTACCACCCGTGCAGGTGGTCCTGCAGGAGGACGCCAAGGAGGGCCTGGTGGTGGTGCGCTACCCGGCCGGTACCGCTGTGCAGCGGCGGCGGGCCACGGAGCGCAGCCCTGACCGTGGCATGCAGGCCGCACGAGACAAGGCCGAGAAGGTGCGTGCCCCTGTCAGGATGCCTTCGTTCTGTCGTTCAGGTCTCAAATGGCTCAATCGACTTACGAGGATAGCATTCCTGATTTCTATGCCCTAAGAAGCACCGTCGCGGGTACTGAGCCTGATCATGTGCAACTGCATCACCAACAAAAGCCGCATGCCTGTTCGCAGGTACGGGCCGCGCGGGCTGCGTCAGCCTATGCTGGGATTGCTGACGTGGAGGCCTTGCGCCGCCCTGGCACCAACCTGCAGAACGAGACCACGGGCGGCAGGAAACACGGCCACCAAGCATTTTCGCAGGCGCCTCCTGGTGCAGCTGCAGCTGCTGCCCCTGCAGCTGCAGCTGCGGCTGCGGCTGCGGCTGCGGCTGCGGCTGCGGCTGCGGCTGCGGCTGCGGCTGCGGCTGCCCCTGCCCCTGCGGCTGCGGCTTCACCCGCTGAAACACACCAGGCCCCAGGCGCAGCAACCGCCACCGCTGTCGGGCCGGCACCTTCGCCTGTTGGACAGACGGCTGCCATTGCCCCGGCGCCTGCGCCACCAGTGCCACGGGGCTCTGCCGCGGCGCTGCTGAAGGTGCCAAACGAGATACGCAGCACCGGGCACCGCCGGCGCGAGGACGTGCCAGGCTCAGGGCGGGATGTTGGTGGTGGCCTCGCTCGCCCCGTCACTGCCGGCAGCAGCCCGCGCCGCGCACGCCGACAGCCCCCGGGAGTCGGGGGCTTTGCCGAGTCGGCTGACATGCCGTACTGGATGAGGCGCAGTCATGCTGAGATGACGGAGGAGGCGCTGGCAGCTGCCGAGGCGGCGGAGGCAGAGGCAGCTGCCGCAGCTGCAGCGGAGGAGGAGACGCTGTTGGGCGGCTGGCGGGAGGGAGATGGCAGCGACGAGCTGGGCGCTGCTGTGGCGCCGCCTGCACCAGGCACGGCAGCAGCGGGTGCTGGGTCCGGGCAGCTACAGACGGTGCCGGCACCGCAGCCTCACGCAGCTGCTGCCAGCTCGACACGCGCCGCGGTGCGCGCCGCGCCTCCTCATGTGGCAGCGGCCGCAGCCGGCCCTTCCACGGTGCTCGGGGCTGCCCGCGTGCCCGCGCCCGTGCCAGCTGCTGTGCCAGCTGCCGTGCCAGCTGTCTCCGCCACGGCACCAGCCGCGGCTGCACCTGCGGTTGCAGCGCCTCCTGCCGCGGAGCCCGGAGAGGAGGGCCGCCTGGACCGCTTCACCATCCTGTCAGACGACGAGGACGGCGGTGCAGTCAAGGGCTACCAGCCACGTCGGCGGCGTGGCGCCCCTGACCCTGCCGCCACCGGTGGCAGCAACCCAGCTGCCCTGCTTGCGGGCGCGGCTGACAACTTGGGCTGGGCAGACAGCAGTAGCTCGGATGAGGAGGACCCCTGGGGTGTTGATGACGTGGACGAGTTTGGCTACCCTCTCGAGTTTGTGCGACAGCGAAAGGCCGCCGCCGGCACAGACGCGGAGGCGCCTGGCGTGGCGGATAGCCCTGAGCGTGGCGGCGTGGCAGAGCGCGGCGAGGGAGAGGGAGCTGGCGACGAGACCAGCAGCAACGGCTCCTGGGGCGTAGACTACCAGCATCTGGGCGGCGCGCAGCACCTGCAACAGGTGGGCGTCGGGCAGCGAGGCCCCGGAAAGGGAGAGGCGCAAGGTTCAAGGTGCTGCTTGGGCGCGCCATGTTGGGCAGTGGTTTCGAGCCTGCTGTTGTTCCGAATCTCCTCCACATATGCTGCATCGCCTGGCCGACTAAGCCAGGGTCGCCCCAATGTGCCGCTGCCCGACCAGGCCTCACTGGCTGCTCACTGCGCCCCTGCTGCCCTCACCCCGGAGACCCTGCAGCAACTGGCCGCTGCGAAGCTGGCGCAACACGCCGCGTCATCTGCGTCAGGGGCAGAGGGCTCGGCGGCGCAGCTGCTTGCGGAATTTGGGCTGGCCAAGGAGCGTGTGCCGCACCCCAATGACATCCCGCCGCTGGCCTTTGCCGCGCCTCCCGCCTGGCTGACTAAACCCATCCCCGATTTCTACGAATACTACCGTGACTCGCCCAAGCCTATGGCTACCGATTCGGATGCGGATTCGGTGGTTGTGGTGGCTGCGTCGGGAGCGGGTTGGAACAGCGGCGCGGCAGGGGCTCCGGGGCAGCTGAAGCAGAAGTCGGTGGGGCGGGTGCAGGACGCGCTGCAGCAGGCGAAGCGGCAACAGGCGGCCCGCGTGGTGGATCACGATGCTTACACATTCCACTTTACAGCGCCTCCGGATGGTGTGTAGCCTGCTCGAGATGTAATGTATGACTTTGGAGAACGGAACACTGAGTACTAATGAGCGTTTGAAATGCTGGCGGTACTTTGGTGTGCTGCTGTCTGGGGCTCTCGTAGTACTTTCCTGTGCGCCGGGTCATCCTTGTAGGCTTTGCATCCGACGAGCTACGACGAGTACGTGGCCGCGTACACGGACTGTGCCGGTGTACCGTACTAAAGTAGCGCCCAAGCACGGGTGTACATTCAAGAGCCGGGGAGTGACCTTGAGGGAATGATGTTCATGGCTCCAAAGCATGGTGTGTATCCACTACGCAGCGGGCAGCATCGGGGCGCAGGGCAACTTCAAAAGGCTCAGGATCAGGGTGAATGGTCAACGTCGTGGGCAGGACTGCACCCCTGG
The DNA here is from genome assembly GCF_000002595.2 of Chlamydomonas reinhardtii. NCBI lineage: Eukaryota > Viridiplantae > Chlorophyta > Chlorophyceae > Chlamydomonadales > Chlamydomonadaceae > Chlamydomonas > Chlamydomonas reinhardtii. The sequence goes on from NC_057006.1 coordinate 7,920,019, forward strand.
GGCAGGGAGGGGTCCCGTCGAACTGGCCTGTGGCGTCCTGTGCAGTCCTGTGGGCTCTGGCAATCGCGCATGCGTCCATCTGTCCACCCACCGACAGCTCGCTGACCTTCAGCTCGAACTGAACTTCCGTCTGACGATAAGACAGTGTCTGACTATAAGATTGGGACTACAGGGAGCTTGTATGCGCTTGACATTTCCTTGAACAAAGCTAGAGCTGCTTTGAGCCAGCTGGCCGTTTCAACAATGCCTTCCGACGAGTCGGCAGAGATTCTTCAGGAGCTTCAGGGACTGGTGCACGACGAGCTCAAGGTTTGTGCTGCGCATTTCGATTTCGCTCTTGCAGCATTTGCTAGCCACGCCCTTCTTCGCGCTCGACGTGAGCTAGTGGCAAAATTGTGCAGGTGCTATCCTACAAATGGGTGGCGCGCCAGTACTCCATTCCCGCCAACCGGGCCAAGCGGTAAGCGCTCTTGCAGCGCTTGCAAATGTGCTTTCTCTGATTGAAACGAGCTTCCTGGCTGTAGGGTGCTATTCCAGTTCGCTGAGCAGCAGCGGGACAAGGTTCGCACAGTCTACCTGGTCTCGGGGTGGACCCAGCACGACCCGCCCAGCCATGTGCACCAGCTCGTGGAGGCCGGTCAGCTTCAAGGTGCGGGGTTAGCGATTTCGTCTCGCGCATGCTGGTATTGAGCGGAGGCAGTGGATTCCTCAGCTCAGTTAGGACGGCAGCAAGTGGGGACGGGGTAACGGGGTTGCCTGGAGGATTTGGCTGCGGGCCTGCGCTGCTTTTACTGAGGTTGCGTTCGATACGCCGCTTGCGATGCAGTGTGCCGGGAAGCCTTCGGCGAGGTCACGGGAATGCACGTCTACAGGTACGGCTAGGAACAGGATGGCTACACAATGTCGCAGCTGTGCAGCTGTGCTCCCGCTGGCACCTAGTGCACCCACTTGGGGATCAGGCCAGCCGCTGCCCTGGCTGACACACTTTCAACCCTGTCGCACCGCTCACTGCAGCGTCGCACCCAACCAGGCCACAAACCCCGACAGCCTATGGCAGCACACGCACCAGCAATCACAGCAGCTCCTGAAGGAGATCCTTTCGGGAGAGCCCAGCGCCAGCGCGGACGCCTTCCGTACCAACAGCTGCAGCGCGGTGCGGTTCACGGCCCAGCCAGCGGCCGGTCAGCCGCCCCGGCCAGCTGCGGCACCCACACTTGCGCCAGCGGCCAAGCAAGCACCGGCGGCGAAGGCGGCCCCGGCGCCAGCGGCTGCGACACAGCCTGAGTCCAAAAGCCCGGCAGCTGCGGGTAAGTGCAAGGATCAGCGGTGTACCTTTTCGGTCGTAAGCCGTGCCCTGACTTGCCTCGCACGGCTCAGCCTCTTAACCAACACCCGCGTGAATTCCCCTCCACCCCGCAGCCAAGTCAGCACCGGCCGGCACGGCGGCACCTGCTGCAGCCGGGCCCAGCGGCTCCTCGCCGCCCAAGGCCGCCGCCGCCTCGCCGCCAAAGGGCGGCAAGGGCGCGGCGGCCGCCGCCGGGAAAGGGTCAAAGACGCTCGCCAACATGTGGGCAAAGGGCTCTGCCAAGCCCAAGGGGGCCGCGGCAGTGCCCGCGGCCGAGGCTGAGCCCGTGGCTGCGCCGCCGGCGGTGGTGAAGGCGGAGCCGGTGGAGGAGCCGAAAGAGGAGGACGGCGGCTTCGTTGCGGCCAACCGGGGCAAGAAGCGGCGGGGTGCCCAGATTGAGGACAGCGATGACGAGCAGGAGGCGGCGGAGGAGGCGGCACCGGCACAGCAGCCCGCCCCGCCGGCCGAGGAGGCGACAGCCACGGGCAAGGGCAAGAGCAAGGGCAAGGGTGTGGTAAGTCAGCGGCGGTGGTGGGCATTTGGGCCAATGAAATTTGCCTCTACATGCCGACACGTGTGCATCAAGGGTGCATGCAATTCGAGCTGCTCCAAAGTCCATGCTCATCACCAACGCCGACAGTCATGGCACACAACGCATGCCCCGAAATGCAACTTCCATGTCAAGAACAGCATACTCCTGTACATAACACCGTGTGTGCCCAATCGCGCAGGCGGGCACCAAGGAGAACAAGGGCGAGAAGGGTGGGAAGCGGGCCAAGACGGTGGCCGTCAAGGAGGAGGCACTGGCGGTCACGATGGAGGCGGAGGAGCCTGCGGCTGAGGAGGAGCCCGCGGCGGCACCCGCGTCGGCGCCGCCGGCATGGGCTACCGGTGCGGGGGTTGTTAGTGTCTGCCGCTCTAGTCCGCAGCGTGAACACTTGTGCCGTATGCTGCTGTAAATTTATTATGACGTCGTTGTGATAAAAGCGGCTCCCGACTCCTCCACTGCTATCTCAATCAACGTAGCCGGCGCAAGCACTGGCGCTGGCGGCCGCGGCCGCAAGGTGACGCGGACGTACATCAATGATGACGGCGAGGAAGTGACGGAGGAGGTGTTCGAGGACGGGCCGGCGCCGCTGCAACCGCAGCAGCAGCCGGCGGCGGCGCCATTGCAGCCGGCCGCGAAGGCCGCGCCGCTGAAGCCCGCACCTAAGGCCGCCGCGCCCGCGGCGGCGGGGAAAGGAAAGGTGGGTTTTGTCGGGGCTCGTGCGAAAGCACGCCGTGTTAGGAGCGGACGTGCGCTGTGCGGTGATGCGCTGGGAGGGCCACAGACGACTCATGCTAGCCGTAGCAGGACGCCGATCCTTTGGAGACGGCGATCAAACGCACGATGTCTTGACGTTCTGCTCCGCGCTCGCACCTGATCTACTGCAGGGCAAGGCGCCGGCTGCCGGACAAAAGAGCATGACCTCGTTCTTCACAAAGAAGTAAGGTGGAACGAGGCGTGCATGCATGGCCTTACGGCTGGTGACTAGGCTGTGTGTTGCGCTTGCAGAGGCGTGACGTATCTACTTGCTGCTCTAGATGGGGCTCGACGCAGTGCCGCAGCGTCCGGGTTTGGATGCAGGATTTCATACAGGGTAGGGTTGGTGGCGCTGTACTGTGCATGATAGAATACGAGGTCAATCAAGGCCATGATGCACCAATGCGTCGAGCGGGTATGTGCCTATTGAGCATAGGCGCGGGTGCATCTCGGGCTGTGGAAGACACGGTCGACTCGTGGGTCGACTGTGGACTCGCGACACGGTACGTACTGGCAGGTCCTGGCCCGTTCCCCAGGGTATCTGCAGTGATGGTGGCTGGTGTGGGGGCCTTCCTAACACTGCGTCACATGCACAAGGTACCCTGCCCGTGCGCCCGTGCGTCCAACAAATTCCTGACTCCTTCGATGAGTAAGATCACAGTGACGACCGGCGAGAAGGCGATGGGACGCGACCATCCAGCCACGTGGGTTGCAGCTAAAAGCCCGCTTTATAACCATGTCCCAGAGGTATCGGCCCTCCTCGCCGTGAGAGGCCACGCGCACCAGACGACAAGGGGCCAAACCGGCGGGAACTGTTGTGATCAACTTCCCAATACAATAGGAAGGCTGCCGTATTCATAACTTGGTTATGTACATGTGTAATTTGATTCTGCTTGCCCCGCTTCGCAATCGTGACACCTCGTGAGGTGTGACTGCGGTTGCGCTTGGCCTTGTCAGCTATTGTACAAATACACAAGCACTGTGTGGTTACCATGCGTGATAACAAAACTGTCCCAAGATTACAGGACGCGAACATATCGTCGTGGTGATAAAACACACACCAGCAGCAAATCGAGGCCAGAGGCTTCGTACAAGACTTCTAAAGTATGTTTTAGGTCTGACGAACGTGCGGCCCGGGGCGAGGCCTCGCTGACAGGCTTCCGGCGAACGGGGCCATTCGTGTTGGCGAACGGGGCCATGTCAGTGGTATCAGGCTTGACTCGTTACGACGAAGATGAGAGCGCTAAGGCTATTTGCCCGGCTGGTCGTGGCGCTGCTCGCCCTCACCTGTGTCAGCAAGCCGCATGAACGCACCTGTGGAGTGTACGCTCACAGCAATATCACCAACGAGCCCGAGTTTGTCGAGGAGTGCTTGGCAGCGCTCCTGGAACCCCTGGCCTTCTCGTAAGTACATACCCAGCCACGGGCAAAAAGTGGTGCGCGCGGCCGCCCAGCCGCACGCTGGCGCACTCCAGTTCTTGGGTGCACGCAGGCATCTGCGGGCATGCCACACACGCACATGCACGGATGATGCGAATTCTAGTCAGCTGCACTTTTGTATCCATTTTCCGCCACGAGCGCGTTGCTGAGTAGTATCCACCACGTACGTGGCCAGCACCACAGCTTCAACCTTGCTTGACTGCAACGCAGGCGCCCGTTCAGTTAGTTGCATGCGAGCCAAGTCACACGGCCACCTTGATTACTGATCGGAGGAGGGCGCACCTGCCCGCCATGCCGCATACCGCCGCAGGTGCCAGGGAGCAAGGGTGCACGGACCCCTTGCATTGCCGGGGGGTGGCAACGGGACCACAGCAACAACCGCAGCGCTTCGGCAACCGGGGATAACCACCCGCGTGCTTTTGGTGGGTGGAGCACGCAGACTTCACGTTTATATTTAGTGGCGATTGTGTGATTGTGAAAATGGGCCCGGGCCTTGAGACTGCGTTTGGTAGAGTCTTACGCGGATGGTGAGGGCGTAGCTACATGTCCCGCCCACGCCAGCTACCAATCATTCTAGCTACTTGAGGCATCTTGACCGGCATCATGCCATCACGCATGTCTTGAATTTATGCGTGCGTGGGTTTGGCACTTCCCTCACAAGCAAGGACATATGGGGACATATATATGTTTGCCGTGCGTGTGCGGCCATTCCTGGGGCGCAGGGCGCTGTCTTCCAGTACTGCACGGATGACGGGGTAACCAGGGTGAGTTCGTTGTTAGAAGCCTGCCTCCTCAGATGTATACATACGGTATGTGTGTCAATGAGCCAGCAGAACTATTGACGAACATTATTGCAGCCTGCAGCCACAGCGAGCGTGCTGCACATGGCTTGATGACTGTTTGAACGCGCCACGCGCACGCCGACACGCATAACTTACCACACGTGCTTGCCCTGCCGTCATCCCTGCTGCACGCCCCTGCTGCACGCAGCCCGTGCGGGTCCTGGTGCCGCCCACCACCACCGGCAGCCTGGTGGCGGCAGCAGCCAAGGCCATCACAGATGCGTTTGCTGACTTCCCTTACCGGCGGCGGCCCCTCATCACAAACTTCACCCAGCCGGCCAGCCTGCGTGCCTACGAGGATGAGGTGTTGCGGGCAGCGGCAGATCGCGCGAGCGCGCTGCTGCATGCTATTGCAGCATCGCCACCAGAAGCAGAGGACGGAGCCAATGGCAGCAGCGCCAGCCATTCGAGCAACATCTCGCGCTCTCCAATTCCTTCGTATGATACCATCTTCATGACGTACGCAACGATGCAGGTACGCGGGCCTACGTAATGTTTTTGCTTTTATATGTGGTGCTGAATGGACGGGGCATGGGAGTGAATGGCACATGACGTTCCGCACGGCGGACACCCCGCCACACGTACGTGCGTCCCGCATGGACTGCTGAGCACCTTTCTTTGCTCGTTTTCACAGGACCTGCGAGCTGCACAGGCCGTCACGGGGCTCGCTGCAATTTCCAGCATGGACCAAGTATGTAGAAGATAGATGTAGAGGCGCATGTAGAGCGAGGCACGCAGATGTATTGGCTACTGGGTCAGTCAGTCGCACAGCAGTACCGGCTGGAGCCCGTGCGCCTTGGCGGCGTGTCATGCAACGCACGCACACGCACACGCATACGCACACGCACGCTGATTGAAATGTTACGCGTGGCGTACGGTAGATAGACCGGCACGCACGCGTTCGCCACCTACCACCGCCGGTCCATCGCTCATTTCCTCTTGCTCCCTCTTTACCTCCCTCCCTTCCCGTAACCAGCTCTTCGAGCGGCAGGACATCCACCCAGCGCTCCTGGGCCTTGTGACATACGCGGACGAGCTGAGCGCGGTGCCGCTGGACGGCTCGCAGCTGCTGCTGTACGTGCGAAGGGACGTCCTGGCGGCGGCGGGCGCAGCAGCGGCGGCTGGAGGCGCTGGTGGCAGCAGCAGCGGTGGCGGGGGGCTGCGGGTTCCGGACACCTGGGAGCAGCTGCTGGAGGTGGCAGCTGTGACGAATGGGCTGCAGGCAGACCAGCTGGTGGTGACCGTAAACGCGACCGGCGGCGTGATGTACGAGCAGGCGCGGCGGGCCGCGGTGGCCGGGTTCTGCTTCCCGCCGTCGCCGCGTGTGTTAGGGGACCTCGCCCTCGCCGTGCTGGCGTCGCTTGTGCAGTTGTCGGGGCCACAGCAGGTGAGAAGCCTGCACAAGGCTTGCTTGTGCGAACGGGTGCGCTTACCGATGCCGGTCCGGTGCCTGCATGTGTAAACCAAGAAAGTTGTTCATAACCACCTGTTCGCCGCTGACCATTTCACCGCAGGGCATGTACTTGAATCCTGACACGTTGCAGCCGGCAACCACAACCGCCGCCATGCCGTACGTGTTGTCGTACTTGCGGCGCCTGGCTGCGTACTCGGCCCCCGTGGCCTTCTCGGCTGGTGCGCCGCAGTTCAGCAACGACTTCGCTCTTGGGCGATGCGCCATGACGGTCGGCACGGCGGCGCAGTTCAGGCGCAACAGCCACGCCGCGCACCCCGCCGGCCCCTCCGCAGTCATCGGCCGGGTCACGGCGACGCTGCTGCCGGGCAGTGATGTGGTGCTGTCAACGGACGGCCGGGAGCTCGTGGGCTGCACTGCTGATACATGCCCGCACAGCGAGACCGTTGCGAGGGGGGTGTGGTCGGGCACTAGCAGCACTACCGGCGGCACCACCAACAGCCACAGGCGCCTTTTGGCGACGCTGGGCTCCAACGCCCCCGCCGCCGTCAGTGGGTCCGCGGCCGCGGCGCAAGCCATGGCCGCAGCTGCTACATCCGCAGCCGCACCTGCCGCTGCTGCTGCTGCTGCTGCTGCTGCCGGTGCGGTCGTGCGGGTGAACCGGTCACCGCTGCTGGTCCCTGAGGGCCTGGCGGGTGGGCTGGACGGCACGGCTGACGTGATGGCGCAGCTGTACTCGTGGACGCTGTTGAGCAACTTCGGCGGGCCGGCCGGCAGCTGGACGGTGAGTGGGCGAGCTGGGCCTACGGCGGAGGGTGTAGTTGTGGCGGCATGCGCCTTTGTCTATGCTGCGTGAGTCGAGGCATGCATGCGAGGCGTGCTTGCAAGTGTTGGCTTGTTTTTCGAGCGAGAGTAATGGCCTGAATGAACTGGTCGTACGTTGGCATTTTGCTCCCGTGCGTCTGCTGCAGCTGCTGCTGCAGCCTTCGGCCGGGGTGGGCCCTTGGCGCAGCTCCCACCTGGAGGGTGGCGCCGTGGACCGATGGTCCGCCGCCGGGTTTGAGGCAGCTGACACGCAGTCATTCCTGGCCGCGGCCCGCAACACACTGGCACACCCCAACTACGCACCGCCCTTGCGCACCCGCACAGCGCTGCAATACACGTGCGTACTTGTTGGATGGGAGGGCGGGTTCTGTTCGTGCTGCTGTGTGATTGAGCCGGGCACAGCATTGCGCATGTGTGCACACGCACGCGCACGCACATGCCAATCGTTTCTCATGCAGAAGCAGGCCCATACATGCGGGCCAATGGCTACCAGCCAAATGCTGAGTTCACACTACTTTGATTGGGCACACGTCCACCCACGCTTCCAATCTGCATCAAGCAAAAACCCACGCACGTACGCAGGCGCGCGGTGCAGGACGCCGTGTGGACGCTGCTGGACGCCCCGCCCATTGTGTCCTGGAGCGCGATGCAGGAGCAGGCGCACCAGCGCGGGGTGGCGCAGGCGCTCAAGGACAGCGTGGGGCTGCTGTACGGCGCTGACACGGCGCCCGTGCCGCGCGCGGTGCTACTGGCTGAGTACCGGAGCAGCCTGGAGATTCTAGGCAGCCCCAACTGCGTGAGTGCTGATGAGCCACCGCAGCAGGTGGGTGGGTCGTCATGTATGGAGTTGTGGTGCTGGATGTATGTAGGGGTGGCGTTGAGCACGTGGGGTTTGGACGGGAGCATGGAGCGCGGACAGGTGATTCGTGGCATCAGCATTATCTAGACAGCTGCATGGCTGCTGCGTGTTGCTTCATGTGTTGCATGACCTGGCAGCTCATGTCTGTGTGCTCACCGCGCGCAGGGATCTGGGGGCCAGAGCAAGTCAGCGTCAGCTGCCGTGGCGGGCGGCATTGTGGCGGCCGTGTGCTTCACGGTGCTTGCGGTCCTGGCGCTGCTGCTCGTGTACCGCGTGTGGCGAAGGCGGGGACTGGGGCGGCGGCTGTCGAGCAACTGGCGTGTGTTAGAGGCGCCCAGCGCCTCGCCGGATACCGCATTGCTGGTCACCGACATTGTGAGTACGGTATGGTTTGGATCTAAGAACCGGTGGCGTGCTACGGGTAGCTAGGGCAGCCACGGGCAGAACAACATGTGTGTCCCCCGGGACCGCCGCACCTAGCTGCTGTTACTAACCTCCTATGTCGTACGGTCTTTGCTTGTCTTACAGGAGGGAAGCACGTCATTGTGGTGAGATCCGGTTGTTGGTGTGCAAGTTACCGATCCGGGGACAGCTGTTGGGTTGCTGTGAACTTTGGCACAAAGATGTCACTGTGCAGGCGGGGCCCGCACTTTGCTGGTTCAAGCTGTGGACTGACGGCGTGTCCCCGACCCTGTGTGACTGCTGCTGCAGGGAGGCGCTGCCGGAGGAGGTGATGGACCGAGCGCTGCGTGTGCACCACATCACCGTCAGAACGGTTGGCCGGAAATATTCAGCCTATGAGAGCGCAACGGAAGGTAATAAGTTTCACATGGCTTTTGCACCTCATGCCTGAACAATTCGTTCACTCCTTGCAATCGGGCATCTGCGTCTACCCCTGGCCTTGGTTGACGCGAGCTGACCGTTGATCTGCGCTCGGTCCCTCTGCAGGTGACTCCTTCATCCTGGCTTTCGCCTGTACCGCTAATGCGGCCCAGTTCGCATTGGAGCTTCAGCGCACGCTGCTTGTGAGTCGGGCAGGCAGCAGGGAGTTGTCAAGGGCACCGGGCTTGGGCTGGTCATGGCATACATGGCGCATACATGCTGCGTAGTCCTCGCTGCTGCATTAGCTGTCCCCCGCCCCGCTAACTAACTTTTGGACGTTTATGGCTGTATCCTAGCTCTATCTCGGACTCCCCTACTTTCTGCCTTAGCTCTGACTGATACCCCATTACCCAACACTATCTAACAGTGTGATGCCTGCGCCGCCACCGGCACCCTGCAGATGGCGTGCTGGCCTGAGGAGCTGCTCGAGGTGCCCGGCTGCGCGCCTGTGTACGTGCGCAAGCTGGACTGGGTCGCCAAGGCCAACCAGGTGTCGCTGGTGCCGGCGCCGACACGGTTTGGCGGCGCCGCCTTACCACACGCCTCAGGCCCCGGTGCCATGCTTGGGGAACCTTCCGCTGCACATAACGGCCGGGGTCGGCGCAGCTCAATTGTGCTTGAAGCCCTTGCGTCTCTCAGCTCTACTGTGGGCGGCGGCAGCGGCCAGCTCTCTCGCATGCTAACCAGTGGGCTGAACGGGGCGGACGCATCGACACGCATCCCCGCAGCCATGGGAGCGCTGAGCGCAGCAGCCTCGTTTCTCTCGGCCCAACGGCTCTCAGAGCTCCAGGCATCGAGACATTTACAGCTTTCAGTCTGCTCTCGGAACACCGCCGGCACGCAACCTGCTGACGCCACAAGCAGCACGGAGCCTGCGGCACGCGAAGGGGTTAGCACCCAGAAGCACACACTGCAGCAGCCCGCCGCGGCGGAGTTGCCCCGGGATGCTCAGGGTGCGCACGGTAGCAACCCTGTGGGCGGCAACGTCATAGCAGGGGCAGACGCGCGTGGCAGAGGGAGCATGGATAACAACAGCGGTGGCGAGGAAGGGGGGCGTCAGCAGCAGATTGCTGGGAACCAGCATGCTGGCGCGGCGGCCACACATGGCGGCGTTGTTGACGCAGCAGCCGCAGAGGCTGCGGCGGTGTTGCCCAGCGGGTTGTCAGACGTACCCCAGCTGCTGCCGGCACTGCCCTCAACGCTGTTGCTTCGGCCGTCGGATCTCGCGCTCGCGTTCAACTTCGCGCCACAGCACCGCGTGGTGAGTCACCTGTAGTGGTGGCTTGTTCAATATTGTTCGTTGTGGTTGGACTCATATGTCCCTTGTACGGTAACGCACTTTTGCCGCCCACAGTACCTTGCAGAACTTATGGCCATAGCAACCTCCATACCCTCTCCTCGCGCCTCTTTTACCATGCACACACAGGTGTCAGCTGGCGGCATCCGCCCCAGGGCTATGGACGCCGCTGCTGCTGCTGGAGCTTCTTCATACCTAAGCTTTGGTGATGTCCTGCACACAACCGCGCCTGCTAGCACGCTTGGCGTGCCGCCGCTTGCATCTCAACGCGGCGGCATTGCTACTCAGCCGTTCCAGAAGGGCCTTCACGTGCACTTACAGGCACTGCAGCACCAAAGCAGTGGAGGGGATGCGCTGGGGCATCAGCAGGCAACCACAACCGCGGCACTCGAAACCGGCAAAAAAGTGCCGAGCTTCGGCACGAACTTCTGGGCCGCGGCTGCAGCTGCTGCAGCTGCTGCGGGCCTGGTACAGGGAAGCCGGCGCAGCAGCAGGTGGCTGCACTTCTTTCAATCTGGCGGTGGAAAGGGCAGCCACACGCGGCGGACGTCCACACCGTCCGGCCATGCGAACCCATCAGAGGCACCAGATGCTCTGCTGGGCCCTGACTGCGCCCCCGACAAGCCCGTCGTGCCTCATGCAAGGGGCGAAGCAGGGCTTCAGTCACAGAGCGTCCAGCAACATGGAGGTCCAGCCGCGCCCAGGTTCGAGCGCATGTCGGCCTCTCACGTCGAGAGTAGGCATGCCCACTACCCCGCCGCTTTCAGTCCACCTGCCGCTGCTGCTGCTGCCAATACCTGCAGTGCCAGCGGTGCTGCGGCCACTGCTGCTGCCAATAACTGCAGTGCCAGTGGGGCTGCGGCCACTGCTGCTGCAGCCTCGTCATCCGCGGCCCTGGCCCTGGCCAACCGGTTCTCTGCCCTGGCGGCAGAGTTGGGACCGGGCGAGTTCTCGGTGCACGGCGGCAAGAAGCTGGCCCAGCGCAACAGCCTGCTTCAGCTCCAGCCGCCACAGCAGCAAGGGCAAATGCTGGGCATACGGGGCTGGTCGTTACCCAGACAGGCCTCTCGCAACCGCGCAGCGGGCGGGGGGGCTGCTGGCGCCACTGTTGTGAGCGTGGCCGACACCAACGCAGCAGCCAATGCTGCTGGAGGAAGCCAACAGCAGCACTTACTAGGCGGCGGCAACAAGCGGCGGGATCCCTTGCCTGCGCTGCGAACCAGCAACCCGCAGGAGCATGGGGCCAGGATCAGCCAGGCGCGCTGTAGCAGCTTTACGGCACATGCGTCCGGCACGGGGGCCTCAGCAGCCGCGCACCACCAGCTGCCCTCGTCTGTCCCCTAATGGAGCTGGCGTCCGAACAGCAACAAGGGCACGCAGCGGGTCGAGGGCGAAGGTGCGGCCGCCGCCGCTGCTGTCGCCCCTGCTGCTGCTGATGCTTCGGGGTATGGTGGGGTTGCGCAGGAGGTCGGCACGCCACCGCCGCGGCAGCATTCGCCGCCGGCAAGCACTGCTGCTGGCCTGGTTTCAGCAGGCGGCGGTGCGCACCGGACAGGCAATGCATCCGGATGGATTGGCGTAGCCACTGGTGCTGGTGAAGAGAAGCAGCGCAGCAGCCTACGGCAGAGCGCGTCGATGGGCGATGGGTGCACAGCGCCTCCAGCGGGAGGCGCCCGTGGCGCGGCAACCTACAGCAGCATGGCTGAGGGGGACACGGCAGCCGCCGGGTTGACGGCGGCAGACACCACGAATTTGACCGAATCATCGCCAGTTGCGAGTCGCATGAACTCCTTCCTGCAGATGCTTCCTACCCGTATCCACTCGGTAACGCTGAAGCTCCGCAATCAGCTGCACATGCAGCAGCCGCAGCCCCTCAGGCCGACGCCATCACCCTGCCCACCCGGCGGGCAGCGGGTCCGGCCCAGCGGCGGCATGCTGTCTCGCTGCAGTTCGAACGGCTCCGATGTATGGAATTTGCCGGGGGCGCCGTCCGCACCAGCGGTGGCGGCGCCGCACCATGCGTCACGCCCGTGTATCCCGCCGTGGCGGGCGCTTCATTGCACGAGGATGCCACGCACCTGAGGGGCGACGGGCCCGTGGACCTTCGCAGCCTTGCGAAAGCTTCGTCCCAGGGCAGCCTTACCCAACTCATCAGCAGCAGCGGGGCCACAGCAGTCCGGCGCGGCCCCTGCTCTGCTGCGGAGCCTCGAAGCGTCATGGAGACGCTTGTGGAGGAAGCTACGCAGCAGCTCACAGCGCTGATGTCAAATGCCCCGCTGCCTAATATTGCCGCTGGTGACCGCGCTGCTGGCGGAAGTGCCACGATGGAAGGTAGCGGCCTGGTGCTGGACGACGGCAACGCTGTCATCACTGCAGGCAACCACCCAGCAGTTTCCAACAGCAGCAGTCAGGACGGATACCGGCGGCTTGCTGAGGATGCGGCAGCGGCGCGTTTGGCAGCCAACCGGAGGGAAACGCGTGAAGCCGCGGCGCTTGGCATCATCATAGGAACGGAGCCCCGCACGCCGCTGCTGCCGCACGCCGATGACTACTTGGATTGGTCCCTGGCTTACAACGCGCAGCTGTCCAACCAGGTAGAGTACAGTGCCGAACGTGCTCACCTGACCACGATCGCCTCGGTCGCGGGAGCGCCGAAGACTGCGCCGCCGCTGCTTGGCGTGCCGGTCCCCGGGTCACTGCTGGAGCTGCTGCGGCGCGTGTTCGTGCCACTGCCGCCTGGCGTGTCTCCAAGACAGGACCAGCAGCAGCAGCTGGCGCTAGGTGTGGCGCCGAGTGAGACGCAGCTTGTGTTTGCTGGGCTGCGCGTGCGCGTGGGCCTGCACTGCGGCGTCACGGACGCGCGCGACATCCAGTACAACGCCGCCACCGCGCGCATGACGTTCGGCGGCGAGGGGCTGCGCATCGCCAAGGCCGTGTGCGACTGCGCCAGCGGCGGGCAGGTGGTCATGAGCGGGGAGGTGCTGCTCAGGCTGCAGGCGACCCCAACCGCGTCCGGTGGGATGCTTATCCCACATCAGGGACAGGTGCGCTCATTCGCAATCCTGCTGTATGTCTGGATCGCAGCAGCTCACACACATGCATGTATCAAGCTTGCCTGTCAGCGCTCAATTGCTTGCCTATGCTACCCCTCCATACGTCTTGTTTGTATGCCCGTGGCCTTATCAACACAGACCCGCGTGTTGGACCTGGGCGACCACCAACTCCTGGAGGCGGTGGCGGCGGCGGCTGCCACGGGGGCAACCGCCGCCCGCCATGGCCAGCCGGCAACGCGCGGCGGCGGTCAGGACGAGGTGCGTGCGTGCGTACCTGCTGCCGGTAGCTGCCGGTAGCTGCCTGTAGCTGCCGGTAGCTGCTCACCGTAACATACCGGTACATGTAAGCGCGCCTTTGAAGCCTCTCACGTATCGATTGAATGACCCTGACCGCATGATGACAACCCCTTTCCCAGGCTGTTCCGGTGTCTCGACATCTGCTCAGCATCATGCACGCGACGCTGCTGGGCCGACTGTCTCTGATGCCGCCCGTGCGGTCGGCCATCCACCAGTACACGCCCGGCTTCATGGACGCCCCTGTTGGAGAGTCCGTGACGGTCGTGGTGTTCAGGGTGAGTGGGTGCGTGCTGCGCTGGCCCCAGCGCACGGTGTACGAGTCAGCAGTGCGCCGCACGCGCATACATCAATGGTGGCTCTTGATGCCCACCCCTAACCCCCTGCTCTGCAATCCATACATCGTGCTTACGTGCTTCCGCTTGCTTGCTTGCCCACCCGCATAGGTTGCGCAAGCCTCAGCGCTGCTGGCATGGAATGCCCAGGCTGCCGCAGATGCCCTGACGCTGATAGAGATATACTTGCGTGCCTCCTTGGGGCCGCTTGTGGCAGATGTCTTGGAGCCGGAGGAGAGGCGAGTGAGTGCCGGCGGGGCCATGCAGGAGCCGCTCGCCTGCTACCTGGCCGCCGCGCCGCCCGGCAGCCCCTTCGGCACCTTTGTCGCGGGCTTCAGCCAGCCCGCGGCGGCGGCGCGCTGGGCGCTGACCGCCGTCGCCCGTACGGCGGAGCTGCCCTGGCCCGCAGAGCTGCTGGATTCGCAGTGGGGCCGGCCGCTGGACAAGGTCACGCGCGCAGAGGCGGAGGCAGTGACGGGCGCAGACGCGACCGCCTCGGGGGCAGCTACACCGCTCAAGTTTGTCCGGCGGCGTGCCAGCCGCCACCTGGGGGCCGGTGCCAGTGGCGGAAGCGGAGGCGGTGCAAACAGCAGCTCGCGGCATAGGCTACCGAACGTCGCTGGCGCTACCGGCGTGCGGAGCGTGCCGACCTCGCCCCTGTTTGGGTCGATGCCGCGGCCACCTGCTGCCGACACAGCTGGTCCCTCCGGCAGCACGCCGCCTGGGTCCAGGGCGGGCGGAGGTGGCAGCAGCTGCGATGGCGGCACACCGGCGGGGACCGCTGCGGGGTCGAGCTTCCGCAGCAACCGCAGCGGGCCCCTGTTTGAGCGTGTGCTTCAGCGCTCCAGCTCATCGCGCATGACGCCTTCGCTGGCAACCGGCGGCCATCACTCGGACCACCGGGGCACCAGCGCTGCCGGCACCCCCTTGCCTGCAGCCTTGGGGAGCGGCGGCGGTGGCGGTGGGCTCAGCACCGGCCGCAATGCCCGCGCGAGATCGGCCTTTGGCGGCACACAGTCCGACAGCCCCTCCTCAGAGGCTATGGTTTCGGCAGCCCGCGCATCCTACAGCAAGTCTGATGTTGGCGGGCTGCAACGACAGCTGGGGATTCAAGGACAACCATCACGAATCTTTGAGGGCGGCGAGTCGGCGGTCGAGCTCATTCCCCTGGAGACGATGGAGTCCGAAGACGACTTCGAAGCCGCGGACGAGCCCAGTGGGCTTCACCAACGTCATCCGGGCGGCTGCTTCAGCACCATGCTCAAGACTGAGCCGTGGACGTCCGCACCTCCACCGTCCAATGAGGACAGTGGCAGAGGGCCCACTTTAACCCAGCTGATGCCGCAGCGGCGCTCGGGGCAGTACGGAGCAGCTGGTGGTGCCCGGGCCGTGACGGGCCGCAGTGCAACGGCCGGCGGGGGCAAGGGCAGCATTGCACCACACGTGGCGGGCTTGATGCACGCGCGCCTGTCAGCCCCGCAGCCCGTCGTCCTACCACAAGGGTATGGTGCAGCAGCTGGCCGGTCTTCTGCCCGGTCTCGAACTGGCGCCGGAGATGCCTTGCTGTTTCCACTGGCCCCGGCGGCTGCCTTCATTGCCAGGAACGTGAGCAGTGCCCACAGCACCGGCACCCCGAGCGGCTTCCCCCAGCAACCATCCAGGCTCGCTCCAAACGCGTTGCAGTATCCAACGCCTGGCGCTTCGGCCGCATCCGCCGCGTCAGGCGCCTATGTGTTTGCACCTGCGCCATCCACGGTGCGGGCGGGCTCAGCATCCACGGCCACAGCAACCGCGTTAGCATGTAGCAGCACCGCCGTTGCAGCTGCAAGCGCCTTCGCTTCAGCAGCAGGCCCGGCTGTGCTGGCCCTAGCGGGGAGCATTCCCGAAGACGAGACTACTCACCATTCCCTGGACCAGCTGCAGGAGCGGCTGAGCACGCAGCAGCGGTCGGTGCCCATTGGGCTGATTGCTGCGGCAGCGCTCTCGGCCTTGACGGGAGCCCAGCAGCCGCCGCTTCATGAAGTGATGACGGCAGCTGCAGCAGCTGTACGCCAGCCGTTCCCCGCCCGCGCCTCGATGGCGTCACCTGTTCACGCGGAGATCACGCCTGCAGAAGCGGATGAGGACAGCGGAGGGGCTGCTGCTGCCAGTACCGTTGGCCGCCTGTCTGACGCCGTGTCGTGCCCTGTGGCGGCGTTGACACAGCAGCGCGAGGCCAGCGGCGCCCTGGAATCCATGTACAGCGGCACGAGCGGCTTCAGCAGGCTGGGTACGATGGGCCGGCGGCTGGATGACGTCATGCCCTCGCCGGAAGCGTCTGGTATGCTTCGTAGCTTTGCCATGGAGGCCGCCAGGGCCATTCAAGAGGGTGCGGTAGACGACCCTCGCTTGGAGGCGGCAGCAGGGGGGCGGCGGGGGCAGCAGCTGCCACAGGAGGAGCAACAGCAGCAGCAGCAGCAGCGGCACACAAGGCCGCGCACGGACTATGACATTCCACGGCGCGCCAGCCTGCTGCAGCTGCGGCCGGCGGGTCCGCACGCAAGCGACCGGCGGCCGCCAGTAGGCAGCGGGCGCGGCAGCGGCGCTCACGATAGCAAGTCCACGGTGCGCCGCCTTCACGCGCGCATGCTGCGGACCCTGGCAACCTCCTTCAGCGATGCTGGCCTACGGCGCAAGATTGCCGCATCGAAGAGTGAGATAGCGGTCGGGGCCGGCAGCTCCGAAGCCGGTGCAGCCTTCGCCTCGGGTGTGGCTGCTGACTCCACAGGCGGCAGCAGCAGCCGCGCGAGCGGCAAGCGGCTTTCCGCGTCAACGGTGACGCATGTGGCTCGGCTGGCCTCGCCGGCCTACAGCACCAGCAACGGCGGAAGGGCTGGGCACGAGCCCACCTCTCCGCTTATGTCCACCGCAGGGACGGCTGGGTTGGACGCGCGCCACTTTGGCACGCCGTCACAGCAGGGGCACGGATCCTCAGGAGCGAACTCGGGATTTAGAGCTCTGCAAGTGCTGGTAGGAAACCGGCGGGCGCCACAGACTGGGGGCCGGGAGCTCTCTGCTCCAGGCCTCGATGCACACGGCCGCGGCGTGCTGTCGACACCAGCTACTGCGCCGTCCGCAGCCGCAGACGTGGTGGCAGCGGCGGCGGCTCGCGCGGAAGAGGACGCGGAGGTGGTTAGCTTTCGCGGCCTACGCGTGCGGCTGGGGATGGCGGTCGGTCCGGTGGCTGTGCAGCTGTGCCCGCTGACCGGGCGCGTGGTGTACAGCGGAAAGACTGTCAGTGCAGCCGCGAGCGTGGCTGCCCCTGCACGCCTGGGGACCATGTACGTCACACAAGAGGCCGCAGAGGCCTTATCCCAGGGCGGCGCGCGCCTTGTGAAGTTGCCAGAGCCGGAGGAACGCCCACGGCAGTCAAAATCGCTCCTGCTTCTGCCCGTCAGCGTGGGCGGCTCGCTAGCGGTTGACCAAAAGCCAAGCGGCACACGGCGGCGGGCTAGTGCCTTGTCGTTTCTGCTAGGGGTAAGGCCCAGCGTCCCTGCCGGCCTTCCGCTCAGGCTGGCCGGTGGGGCATCGATGCCAATGGCGGCAGGCGCCAGCCAGCAGAGCAACAGCGGGGCGGGTCAGCACCTTCTGCGCCTGCAGACACACAACACCACAGAGATAGAGCAGGTCTTGCTGGATGCTGTGGCCAATAACACGCAGCAGCGGCAGCAGCAGCAGCAGCAGCAGCAACAGCAAGAGCAACGGCAACAGGGGCGTGGGAACGTGTCGAGGACAAACTATCTTCAGCAGCCAGCAGAGGGCCTTACATCAGCACAACAGCCCACATACAATAGCGCCTCGACCACAGCAAACCTCGTTCCAGCGTTGACAGAGCCCGTAAGCCATGCTGAGGATCCTACCATTCAGCACAGCTCGTGGCTTGTGCCGTCGATCCACAGATTGTCTGCACACAGATTACCACGGCAGGGGCTCATGGCCCTTTGTTTAGGTGTCGGATAGCAGGTGTCCCCTAACATGCTAATTTGAAGGCATGTACTGGTATGGCATGCAATGTGGGTGCATTCTTCCAGAAGGTTCCTTTTGTTTGCACACACTATGCCTCCATTGTGGGTGGTGAGGGCTGCATGTGCTCCCATACATGCACAGCTGCAATGAAGCACTTGTTATGGACCAACTACTGCACACTTTGACTTCATATAACGTTCTGTGATTCTTTTCTTCAGAATGCTAGGTGTTCGTGTTGGGACAGAGGTGGCAGGGCCATTCGGCGCGTCCGTCTCGCATGGTGTGCCCATGTGCTGTCGGGAACGCCACATATCATAGGGGCAGGCTTGGTGCATGCGAAGCGAGGAAACAGGCGTGGTGGTTGGTAAGGATAGCAATGCCACGGTTGCCGGTATGGCAGTACTTACCTAGGTGTGCCGTGCATAGTCAACAGGATGCGTCACATGAGTATTTGAGAACCGCAAGGCTGGCATCTGAATAATGCAGGAGACCTGCGTGCAGGGGCCGTATCTTGTTTTCGGGGTAATGTATAGCTCCAAACAAAAACGGTCGGGTGGCCGCCGTCATTCATTTGGGCACATGGCGGTTTGGGGGCTTCTTCATAGGAATTCGGACAATACCTGCCTCAAACCCGGGCCAACAAAGTCTCGCCCCAGACATTAGCCCCCGGGAGGAATGCCGAGGAAACGGCCACAATGGCCGATGTATGTCTGGAGGCATTAAGATGGGAGCCCTGGCTGCTGCGTGAATGCGTGTGGGTAGGTAGCACCTTGGTAGCCAGGGCTTAAAATGTGAATGATCTACTGTCTAAAGCTGATACCATTACAATTGTCGTATAGCAGCTTGCAAGTTATTTGACATGGTCAGGTTGCGACATGTGGACTTGTGAATTGCGACATACGACATTGCGACATAACCCACATACCGCCCAAACGCATCCAAACCCACCAAACATATTGTGCATGCATTCAATATGCCTCTGGTAAGCGTGGAATGCCGTGGCACACAACAAAACGTGTCACGGTTGCCACGGTGGTGGTGGCGTGGCGCAGGGTGCGGCCAGTGGGAGGAGCTTGTGGCTATGCTAGCGCAATGCACCGCCGCAAAGCTGGGAGATGTTACTTGAATGAGCTCTAGGACGCGTAGCTATGCAAATATGGGCGAGTCTTGGTATGTGGGTATGTCGTATGTCGCAATTCACATGTCGCAACCTGGCCAACGAAGTGCTTGCGAGTGAATGCGAATGCAAGACGCCGTCGCGAGCTCCAGGCTAGCAATAAACATCACGAAAGAAGTTAGTGTCAGCGGCAATGCGGTTACTTGTTACCTTCGAGACGAGACACCGGTGCGCGCTCCACGCTGCTCCGCATTCGGCACGCCAAACGGAGTCCGAGTGTCGTGGAGACTGCTGCCGCTTGCAGGGGCGGACGCGTTCCAGCTCGCAACTAGGCTGCTGCCATTCGCCGCGACAACGCGAAACCCACAAAATGCACCCACCTGGAACGGAGCCAGGCATCCGCGGGCGCCCATGGAGCATATGCGTGGGCAAGCGGAAAGAAACGGGAGAAGAAAGAAGCGGCGTGGCGGATGTCAGTAGCCGATGCCGGGCAAAGCTGCCGAGCAAGTGAAGCAGGGTGGCTGCCTAGCTGGGGCCGGGCTGATTAGAGGGCTGAACGGCGGCTGCACCGGGCGAGCTGTACTGGTAGTATGTACTGGCGCCGGCCAAGCGTGGTAAGTATGGGCGCCGCTGCATGGATCCCGCCCCCATGTGCCGCGGCGAGGCTGGCGACGATGCAGTGGCGTACAGCTGACAGCTGAGACGGACGGGCGCGGACCGCTGTGCGGTTCCCCACACCCGTCCAGGGACCGGCCCACGCACGGTGCAGCGGGGCCGGCCGGGTGGGGGAACCGTGCTGACAGCTGAGTGGGCGGCGGGCGGAGGGCTGGCCGAGCTCGGTGCGTGTCCACGGCATGTACCCGAAACCGCTGAAAAGCCAAACCAAGAAACAAATTCTCCAGAACCAAATAACCAAGGTGTAAGACGACGACGACCCGTCCGCGCAGTGCTGCAATCGCGTGCATGCGGCCGCGTGAATGCTCAGGCTGCACCCGCAAGCGGGAGGCTCGCCAGTTCCAAACGCTCGAGGGCGGAACCTCGAGTGGGTCCCTGCCACTGGGCAACAGATACCGGCGTGAACTTGCCGGGGCCCAGGGGCGATTATCCCTGATACGCCCTGTTAACGAAGTGCTTGCGAGTGAATGCGAATGCAAGACGCCGTCGCGAGCTCCAGGCTAGCAATAAACATCACGAAAGAAGTTAGTGTCAGCGGCAATGCGGTTACTTGTTACCTTCGAGACGAGACACCGGTGCGCGCTCCACGCTGCTCCGCATTCGGCACGCCAAACGGAGTCCGAGTGTCGTGGAGACTGCTGCCGCTTGCAGGGGCGGACGCGTTCCAGCTCGCAACTAGGCTGCTGCCATTCGCCGCGACAACGCGAAACCCACAAAATGCACCCACCTGGAACGGAGCCAGGCATCCGCGGGCGCCCATGGAGCATATGCGTGGGCAAGCGGAAAGAAACGGGAGAAGAAAGAAGCGGCGTGGCGGATGTCAGTAGCCGATGCCGGGCAAAGCTGCCGAGCAAGTGAAGCAGGGTGGCTGCCTAGCTGGGGCCGGGCTGATTAGAGGGCTGAACGGCGGCTGCACCGGGCGAGCTGTACTGGTAGTATGTACTGGCGCCGGCCAAGCGTGGTAAGTATGGGCGCCGCTGCATGGATCCCGCCCCCATGTGCCGCGGCGAGGCTGGCGACGATGCAGTGGCGTACAGCTGATGGCCATGTCAAACAATTTGCACACAGCCATACTGTCATGTGTCCAGGCGGCTGTAAGATGCAGTGCCTAGATCGATGGCGCTGCAGACAATGCAGTGCACTGGGATGTTGACGAATGCCACACCGCTTGCAGTGCCGCCATCGCCATGCATATGGGATGCATGCTCAGGGTGCACCCATCCAAAACGTTCTCGGACTCTCGGATGAGACCCAAATCCATCACTGCATCACATACATGACATGACGCGTGTAACTAACTTACGTACTAACTTCTGGACTTCATTCATTTGGTGCCTCCCGCCCTGCGCCTCCGCCACAAGTGTCATGCCCCCATCTGCCGGCAGCGCACGCACGTCGCCTTAATCCGCAGTCACACCATCATCCCCATGTCACGGCCAGCCCATGCATGCCAGCATTTTGCATGCCCACATGTTATCGTAACGAGGGGCTGTACAGTAGGCGTTGGCACACCAACCGAGCAGCGCCTATATCCATGCACACAGCCTTGTCAGGTCATACGCTCAGGCCCAATCGCCCATCGGCCTTGTGTTTCCATAGCCACGATCTCTGAAGTCTGAACTCCGATGTATACAGCGCCAATCTCCTATTAAGCACAGACATCCTCAACAGATGACAGGGCCTGAAGGCTCAAGTACGTCGGGTAGCATACGTCCTGAGCACAAGTACTATGGTCCAAAGTGTGAGGCCACACCGCAACGTGTAGTTAGGCACGCATCTGCGCGCGCAGTGTCCAAGCAGTGTCCAAGCAGGTTCACACACCAGTTCTACGTACGATGTCATTGTCCAAGCGTGCCACCAACCACAGTTCGTCTACCGCACACATCTCACCAACGCATCACTCCGCGCTCCCGCTCTCCTCTCCGTCCTCGTCCACTGTTGAGTCCGCGTAGGGCGCATCGTACTCGCTCTCGAACTCGTCCACGTCCAACGCTTTCCCTTCGCCGTCCTGCTCATCCATGTCGTGCTCCTCCGCCTCCTCCGCCCCTGCCACCACCTTGCCCACCAGGCCGCGGGCCATGGCATACACGCACGCGGGCGGCTGGTCGGGATCGGGTGCGGCCCAGCTCCAGGCCTGGTCCCACTTGGGGTCGGGCACGTAAGCCTGGCCGGTGCGGAAGCGTTCACGGCCCAGCAGTGCCAGGCCCAGGCAGCGGCTCAGGGCCGCAGCCAGCAGCGGCGGCACGCTGTTGCCCACCTGCGAGGCATAGCAGGGCATGGCGTGAGTGAGGGCACCATTGAAGGGCAGCTAAATACTTCCGGGCTTCTGAAGCAGCGGCCATGCTGCCCAGCTCGCCGACCAGCACCCACTACTAGCGCAAGTGGTTCTGCACGACATGGCCGCTCGTGCCCAGGTCGGGATGGCCTCTCCTTACAACGTGGTTCACGTCGACAGTCGCGTTGAACGTAACTTTTGCCTGAAAGCTAACACACCTGCTTCAGCTCATCGCTGATGGTCCTGCGCAGCAAATTCCAGGCCTGCTTGAGCTCCATGGGCGTCCACTCCACCTCCTGCTGGATCTTCCCCGCTTTGGACCCACCCTTCTCCGACCGCCTGGCCAGCGGCAGCGCCGGCTTGCCAGCTAGCACGCCTGGGCCCACGCGCAGCAGCCAGTGCAGCCCTGTGATTGCAGGCTTCAGCACCGAGTCCGCCCGCGTCATCAGGCCGGTTTGGGCCTTGAGGCCGGTTCGGCCTTTGAGGCCGGTCCGGCCCTTGAGGCGCGCGCCGAAGACGGACTCGGATGTCAGGAAGGCGAAGTAGTAAGGGAAAGTCTGCACCACGAGGGCAGGCCCGAGGGAGAAAGGAAGCGGTAGGTTCGGATGCTGGGCTGGCAGGAGAGAGGGATGGAAGAACAGAGGGCAAGGCCAGCGGGTGCGGTATGAAGGGCCACGCGCTGTCGCATGTCGCAGTTCCCCATACCTGCAGCGCAGCCAACTCCCGCGGTGTGTAGACGCGGTGGTCGCGGAAGTGCAGGCACGCGCCCTTCTTGGGGTCGGTCGCCCGCGTGCCGCAGGCGGTGTTCGCCAGCACGCCGTACGGCAGCCGCGCGTACGGCGCCTGCACCGACACGCCGGTGACGGCTCGGGTGGTGCCGGGCTGATTGCACTTCTTCAGTCTGCACGGCGAGGGTCCGAGAAAGAATGTATGTAGAGACATTTCGGCAGCCTACAGGGTGAACGTCTGCAAGGTCCCGCGAGTTTTGCACGCTGCACGCAGATGACGTGTGTGCTTACAGGCTAGGACCGCCTGAGAACTCACTTGTCCTTCACGCTTTTTGGCACGACGGGCAGCCCGCACTGCAGCACCTTCCTCTGGCACTGCAGCAGGCAGTGGCCGCTAAAGGCCTTGATGCCGTGGGGGTCAGTGCCGAGCATCTCCGCGCGCTGCACCTCCTCCAGGTAAAGCGGGTAGGGCACGTGGTTGGGCAGCAGCAGGATCCCGGAATCCTCCTGCTCCTGCTCGCCCTCTTCAGCGGCCTCCGCTGCCGCCCCCGCCTGCTGCCCCGCCTCCTGTTCGCCCTCCTCGTCTCTCTCCCACTCTTCCTCCCCCTGCCCCTCCTCGTCCTGGTTCTCGTCCTTCTCGTCCTCCTCCTCCACCCCATCGTCCTCCTCGCCCTCGCTTTCCTGCCCCAACTCTGACGCCGCCTGGGTGCCACCACTGTGCGCGGGTGTGCCTGGAGCCGCCGCCGCCGCCGAAGCAGCAGCAGCAGCGGGCTCACCGCGCTCAGCGGACAGCCGGCGGCGCTTCGCACACACCGCCGGTTGCCGGGGAGGCTTGAAGTCGCTGTCGCTGTCCAGCGTGAGGTCCACAACCTCCTGGTCAGACCGCAGTTCCAGCTTCAGCTCCGCCTGCAGCAGCGCCAGGCAGCGCGGCGCGTGATGCAGCGCCTGCTGCAGGGCCTCACGTGCGCCCTCCACCATCTGCAAACGCAAGATGTGCTACGATTCAAATTTGGCTGACAGGTACCGGTACGGAACTTTACAGCGGCATACGGATCGTCGCTTGCCTGCTTGCCCTGCGCCACCAGGGAGGCGCGGTGCTCTTCGAGGACGTTCTTCTGTGAGGGAGGGACAGGGGCGGGCGCAAAACGCGCATGATCATTGGGTGGCCTGCTGAGCTCTGGCGGCATAGAGGGTGCCACGTAAACGGCCACTACCACCTCTTCAGTTATCGGCGTATGGACGTCCCATGCTTTGCAGGCGTTACCTTCATGCATTCTGCAGCTTTTCGCAGGTTCGTGGACATGATGGCACAAGCCATTGATTCCTGTAGTCGATTTGAGTAAGTTGGTCAGACGGCGTGGTGCAAAAGTGCAAGGTAACGCGCAAAGTAAGGTGTCAGACGCAGCCAGCAAGCAAGGTGCACACTGCAAAAAGACCTACGTATGCGGTCGCCTTCTGTGCCTCCGTGGCCTTGGACGGAACCCGGCGCTTCGCCCGCTTCCCGGCCCGCTGCACCTCCGCGTCCAGCTCCCTCGCCAGCCTCGCCCGGTACCCCTCAAGCACCGCCACTGCGTGCTGCATCACCGTGCCGCAGGCATTGCCCAGGTAGCAGGCGGCCCGCAGCTCAGGTGAAGCTTCGCCAGGTGGCGGCGGCTGCATGAGCACGTGCTCCAGAGCGGTGGCCGGCGCGCTGATAGGGAAACAGGGTGCGCAGGCGAGAGTAAGGGCCCAGGAAACATGGCAAGGCGCTCGTCACGCAGGGCGGCTCAGCATGCCACAAAGAATATGTGTACCATCCGTGATACAGACCGGGATAAGGCAGCAACGTGCGCACCTGTCGCCCAGCTTGACCGCCGGCGACAAGTCATAGTTAGAGCGCGCGGGCAGGCTGGTGACCGCATCTTTGATGACCTGCAGTTGCACGTGGGTTGATGAGCGAGAGGCCATGCGTAGACAACAGTGCCGGCTATGTACATGCAGCTAAACGAAATATTCTCACCTGGGGCGGGTGCAGCATCGTGCCTTCGCCAGCGGTCGGGGTGCTGTGGCGCATGACCCTAGCAACCCGCACACAGATACGGGACAGAGGTTCATGGGTAACGGGCGGTCACCAGGACAAACCAACAGGGTGTGGAATGGCAATTGCGGCAATGGCTTTGCAGCTAGATCAGCTCACGTGCACAGGCGGCGCAGGTTGTATGGCTTCGGCAGCTCAGTCACGGTGGAGGTGCCAGCCGTGTCCGGGTCCGGCAGCACGGTGAATATGCTGCTGAAGTCAGGTCGCGGGAAGGGCGGGAGCTGGTAGCCGGGGGCGGCCATCCACATGATGAGGCGGGCCCGAATCTGCACACATGGTGGTGGAATTAGGAGACATTGGTCGTCAGGGTTTTCATCGACCTGGCATGCGTGCGATGAGTGCACCTACCTGCGGGATTCCCTGCAAGGGCGCATGCAGGATGGCGTCCCGGATCTGGTAGCGCATGTCCGCCTGCGCCTTGGCCTGCACGTCAGACGCAGGGCACGGTTATGATTCAGCAAGTCTGCTTGAGTGCTTGGAAATTCAGGGGCATACCGTACGTGCGTTAAAAGCACGGCATCATTCTAAATTTAGCAGGTCGCGTGCCAGAGATGCATGGAACAGCCGCGTGCCAGGAATTCATGGGACAGCGTTGTAGCAGCGGCAATGGCAAGCGCAGCCTTACAACAAGTGCATACGCACCCGAACATAACGCCGCCAGTAGCCATCGTCCTTGCGGACCGCATCACGGACCTGTTCGATGAAGACGTAAGGGATCTGCGTGCAAGCCGCAATGAATTTAAGAACAGCAAAAACACCCGAACGTAAAACTCTCGCGACACCAAACATGCACGCCAGCCACGTCATGTGATTGCAGGAAACACCTTGTTGTGAACCCGTAACACCAACGACGCCGTGCTCGCTTATCTCTCTCGTTTCGCACTTGCAAAGCCTTGTCGATAACCCACCTCCAGGAACTTGACCAGCTCAAGGATGTGCCCGATGACACGGTTGCGGGGACTCGCCCACACCTGGAGGGGTGAAAGGAGGCAGCATGCACAACTTAGGCGTGAGCACGCATGTGAATATACAATGCAACCCATGGATCAACAATGCCGGCCACTAGACAAAGTTTTCTACGCTGCACCTTCTACCCATCCAATCGGGCCAGGCTCAGGTAACGGTGCAGCTAAGCCCGCAGGCTCACCGGCATGCCGTTCTGCGACCTGTTGTGCCCCGTCACCTGCAACCATATACGTTTGAGGACACATGCGTCAGAGCGTGTTTACAACCTGCCCATCCATTTGGGAGTGGATGGAAGGAGGAATGGCAGTGCAAGTCATCGCCGAAGTACCGTAGCACTCACGTCCTGGCAGGGCGGGCACCCCACCAGCAGCGTCACGGTGCCGCGCAGGGGCAGCAGGCGCTCCGTGTACAGTATGCGACGCAGCAGGTCGAGCAGTAGTTCGGGGCTGCCCTCTGCCTGCTTCAGCACCACCCACTGGAAGCGGTTGTTGGGGTAGTCCGGCCAGGCTCTGCACGAGAGTTAGGCGGTGCACAGTGAAAGTGAAGATGGAACGCCGCAATGGATGTATATTTGTGTGAAGCGACGTTTTTGCTGGTGACTCACTTGTCATGCTCCGCGCGGTCGTACCGCCACTCCACAAGGAACTCCACTGCAATGGGGAGAGCGAAGGTCACATCTGAAGTAAATTCTGCAGCTGCGAGCTCACCATACAGCGCGCCTTGACCGGAGGCCTGTGGAAAGCGACCCTTGATCCGTGTGCCCATCGCGCCCATTTGCACTTACGCCAGCAGTTACGCTCCTGCATCGGCCCCTCCACGCGCAGCTCGTCTGGCAGCTGGCCGTGCTGGTCGGGCTTTACCGTGTGGCAAACCCGCACCGCAAGCACATCCTTCACCTCCCAATCGTCGTTGCTGATCCCGCCCGTCCGCCCCTGCTTCCGCTTTCCGGGCCTGCCCCCGCCTCCTCCTTCCCTGCTGCCGCCCTTGGCCCTCTCGGCCGCGCACACTCCTTCCAGGTGAGCCACGTGCGCGTGCACCAGCTTGGTAAACGCCAGCAACTCGGCAACGCGCATACACAGCGCTGGGGGTGGGGCGCGAAGGACGGAAGGATTATAAGGGGTCGGCAACAATACGGTAGGCACTGCGCACGTGAAACGGCGAGGTGGGACTGAGTGACGCCAACAGCCCATTGGCTTCGGCCCTCACCTGTGTCACCCAGGCCGTGGTTGGCCAGGTACGTCAGCAGCACGCTGCCGTCCATGTCGCAGGACCAACCGGTGCGCAGCCGCTTGAATGGCACCTTGCCCGCAGCCGCCCCAGCGGCTGCTGCAGCATCCGCGGCCGCATCATGCACAGCCAACCTGCCGCTGGTGCGCCTCGTGCCGCGAGCACGTGCTACCTCTCGGCTGCTGCCCGGTCCTGGCCCAGCATCAGAGCAGCCTCGAGCTTGGAGGCTGCGGCTCCCGGCTGTGCCGCTGCCGGAGCCAGAGCCCCCAGCAGCATCCGCCCCGGTGCCCGCGCCCGTGCCCGCGCCCGAGCCGCGCTGCCCATCGTTATTTGCGCCCTCTTCGTCCATGTTCCTGAACAGTGGCCGCGCGCTGGCAGCGCCAGCGACGTTGGAGAGGTCGTCACTGCTGCCGCCGGAGTCCTGCGCGCTCGCGTGCACCTCTTTGGAAACGCTGCTGTGCACCGAGGGTCCGGCCTCCTGCCCGTCACTACCCTGTGCTGCCTTCTCCCGCGCCAGCCGCTCGCGCTCCAGCCGCTGGTGCTCCTTCATGCCCTCTTCCGCGAGCTCGCGAGTGGCGGCCAGCTTGCTGCCGTCGACGCCCACACAGACGTTGAGCACGAGCCCGTCGCCTGGCTCAAAGCGCCTGAGGTCCGGGTGCGGCGCGCGCTGGCCGCCCGCAGCCTCTAGAGCCTGTGGGTGCGGCACATTGCCGTTGGCAGTTAGGTGGGGCACCACAATGCCCGCCACCACCTTGTCCGTGTCGGACACGTCTTCCGGGAGCTCCAGGGCCCGGCCCAGCGGGTCCGAGGCCTTAGCCGCGGACAGGGGTGGCGGCGAGCCCAAGAGCCGCAGCAGCCCCGGCATGGGAGGCGGGTAGTCCTCGCAGGTCTGTGGTATTGCGGCGTAGGGGCGGTGGCAGGGAGGGACAGTAGTCAGGCACTGAGGCCCCACGCAAAGCAAGGTGCGCCACTGAAAGCCCAACCGCTAGCAAGGCGATGGCATTCTGCAACTGGACACCTAGGTCCGCTATAGCTTGCTCACGCTGAAGGCCGGGTCCCAGGTGCCGCAGCAAATGAAGACGTTTTTGCCCAGCTGGTTCAGCGGGATGTCGATATTGGAATCCCGCACCTCACACCGCCTGCAATCAGGCAAGCAAGTCGCAGAAGGGCGGTTGGTAGCATATTGCACCAACCCTGCTGTTCCACCAAGCAATGCCTGACACAAGCAGCCACAGATCTCAAATCCGCATGCACCGAGTTCTCATACGTATATCGCTTGGCCTATGCAAACCCGTGTAGCACTGCCTACCCTGATCACAGGCAAGCCCGTACACACGCGCGCCCTCACCTCCGCAGGTCACCCAAAAGCAGGACATTGCGCCAGTCACCGTAGGGGTCATTGCCGCGGTACACGAGGCGCGGGTTGTACAGCAGCACCACCTCCACGAATCGCCGCTTGTCGCCCTTCTCAATCCCCTTGCTGCCAGGGGTCAATGACGCATTATACACAGATGAACAGGGTCCAAGTATGGTGGCCTGGAAGCGGCGCAGCTGTCATCCTTACGCGCATACAGAGTGCACTACGTCGTGTGTGAAACTCACGGGGCATTGGCCTTGACACACGGCACCGTGCCAGCGGCCGTCTCATTCAGAAAGAAGTACCAAGATCCGTGCACCTTGACACGGTTCTGCTCTTGATTTGGCAGTTTGGTTATGCCGTCCCAATCTTTGGGTTTCTCGATTTCCTTCACCTGCACAGCAGCCGTCGTAGGTCAACGAACAGGACATCAAGAATTGGAGCGGACGACGAGCTTGCAGTTTGGTTCAGATCCCCATGTTCAGTTCGCAAAACTCAGGTACATGCCGCATGTACGGAAGTCCGCTTACCATGAAGAGCCCGTAAGGCACAGGCTCCTGAGTTTCGGTGTGCAGGACATAAGAGTGAGAGCCGTGGGAGCAGGGTCGTTGCGTCAGCCGAGAGGGTTATGGGCTTATGGCGAACCGAGAGCCAGCAAGAGTGGAGTGGCATCTAGGATATCACGCCTACGCTTTCACAATACTGCACCCACTTTGTCATCCGC
The DNA here is from genome assembly GCF_000002595.2 of Chlamydomonas reinhardtii. Lineage (NCBI taxonomy): Eukaryota > Viridiplantae > Chlorophyta > Chlorophyceae > Chlamydomonadales > Chlamydomonadaceae > Chlamydomonas > Chlamydomonas reinhardtii. Next base: position 7,949,056 of record NC_057006.1, read on the forward strand.
TTCGAACTTCATGGCGTTGGCTTGCGTGCCACGAAGGGCCACCAGGTATGGACCCGGCTTGACCTCGGCCTGCGTGGGCGGGAAAGTGAAATCAGACGAGCAATTGTGGAGGCGGTCGGGGCGCGGTTGAGTGGACTGCTGTGTTTTCTTGGATAGGGCTTCAGTAAATGCCTTATGGTCACGATGATGGTCACCACCTGTAACTATATGCCACTGTCCTACCAAGCAGCGCCAGCAAGTCGTAATCGTTACTGTTGGGTGCTAGGTGCTGCCTAGGAGGCAGCACCTAGTCGCTCATAGCAGGCTGTTTGGCGATGTTTGCTCACCAGGGAGATATGGGGTCGGTCATCCTCAGACTGGCGCAGGTTCCCTTTCTTCATTTGCCTTTGTCGCTAGCCCCCACGCGTGCGCCTTGGGCCGCCAGCTTTCTAAAGATTAATCATGATACATACTTCATTTCATACTGACTGGAGTCGACAGCCCGCTCACTGAATGCACCGCGCGAAATGCAAAGGCTGTGCAATAGACCACCTCGCTTATCCATACAAGCTACAGGCTGTCAACTTGTTACTATATGTCAACTTTACACTTTAGAGCTGCGTCTATTCAGCTTTCTAGTAGTGGTGGTCAATGCACCCCCGTGCTGTGCATGGCAAGGCCCGACCGGGCCCGCAGTGCTTGTTGCATTAAGTTATGTTGCTGGGACGTCAATGAGTATCAGGTCCCGTCGATTTACATTGTAACGTTACACAGCCTTGTGAACTTCCCTGCACTCTGCAACCATCCCAACTTCTCCCACGAGTTCTCCGCCCCCAAGCGGCTTCCTGCTTTCTATGCTGTGGCCGCAGCAACACCCGTGCCACCATTTGCCTCGCCCCCATTCGTCTCAACTTCAGCGCGTGCCCCTGCTCCGGGCATGCTGCGTGCCCGCACGACAACCCCCGCTCGCCGCCCTCCCGCTGACACACGCGGCCCAGCCGCACGATCGTCCGTGGCCATGCCACGCTCGGCCTCCTGCCCATCGCCCTCAGCATCCGCAGCAGAACGCGCGCCGCCACGTCCACTCCGCTTCTCCGCCCAACGCGCCGCCTGCGCCTGCTTGACCTCGGCCGTGCGCACCGCCCCTGCCGGCATGGTAAGGTCCTGGCTCGACCCCAGCGCAACCGGCGCCGACGACGCCGACGACATCTCAATGTCCGCCGCCACAGCCTCCACCACCAAGCCAGGCAGCGACGGCGCAGCCAGGGGCAGGATGGCGACCTGGTGCCCCAGCATTGCCTGCAGAGCCGCCTCAAGCTGCGCCGAAGCCTCACGGCTGAGGTGCGGCCGCACCGCCTCACCCTGCGCATTGGCCGCCGCGGCCGCAGCCGCGGCAGCTGCCAGGCTGTTTGCGCGCTGGAAGGCGGCAGAAGCCGCCTCGCGTCCAGGTACAGCCCTGCCCTCGTAACCCACCGCCACCTCTGCCTGCCCATAGGAGCTGCTGGCGCTGGCGTCCGTGTTGCCGCTGCTGCTGCTTCCGCTTCCGCTTGTGCTGGCCTTGCCCTCCTGCGCCTTGAGCAGCACTGCATTGCGCGAAAGTAGCGCACGCGTCGCCTGTGCCAGCAGGTCCTGCTCGTCGCAGCGGTGTCCCATCACCGCCAGCGAGCGCACCACCGACAGCACGTGCTCTGGTGTGAGCGGGTGCATGGGCGGCACTGGCACCAGCCGGCCCTCCGGCGACACCACCAGAGTGCCCCCGTTCGCCAGCACACCACCCGCCCGGTACGACAGCGAGCCGTGCACTGGCCCTGGCACCGCGATACCGGCACCGCCTGCGGCCGCGACAGCCGCCGCCGGCACGCCAGCGCCGCCTGCTGCGGCGGCAGCGCCGCTGCCGCCGCTGGCTCTCGCCAGGTGCCCAGGCGACTCGGCGCCTGCGGTCGCAGCCGCGGCCGCCGTGGCGGCGGCAGCCGCCACAGCCTGTGGTGACTGCGGCGCCGGCGGCGGGTTGCGCAGCAGGTCCCCGGCACGCTGTGCCGCGGCGGCCAGCCACTGCCTGCTGGGCTCGAACTCGGGGTGCGGCAGCTGCGCCAGCGCCTCCAGCGCGGCCGCTAGGCCGGGGCCGTCAAATTCTGACATGCGGCACAGGGTGATGGCGAGGAAGTCACCCGCCCAGCGCGGGTCGGCCACGCCGGGCGTGCCGATGTGCACCAGCGAGCCCAGCAGGATGGAGTAGTCGCGCATGCTGAAGCCCGACCACATGAAGCGGGCGGCCTGTGGGTGGGTGGGTGGGGGGGGGGGGGTTGTAATTACCAGTCCACACCAAGCCAGACAAGCGGAGCCCAGGCAGAGGCGTTAGCTGCAAGCGATGGTGGGGTGGGGTGCGGTGGGGGCGGAAGCGAGTGAGTTGTGGGGCGTAAGAAGTGGCGAAACTGCGAGAGCGTTTTCCTCTCGTCAGCAACTGAAGAGCACGGACACTTGCTTGGCTAGCCATGTCTAGGCCTCACCTGCGCGTAGTTGTAGAGGAAGCCGAAGTCGGGCCGGATGCCCACCACCGCCAGCGAGCCCGCCAGCGCCGCCAGCCGCGAGGGCGAAGTGTTGCGCAGGTTGTAGATGCGCGTGGAGCGCAGCACGCCCGCCACGAAGTCCGGGTGCGGCGGCCGCGGCACGCCGTTGGGCCGCAGCGGCCGCGGCAGGCGTGCCAGCGCCGCCATCAGGTCGCACACGCCGCGCGTGTCGTACGATTTGCGCGCGGCCAGCTTTTCGAACTCCACCATCCAGGTGTCCCAGAAGGCGTTGCGCGTGGGCGCTGGCGTGTAGCCGAAGTTGCCAAGCGCGGTGAGCAGCAGGATGAGGTCGGTGGGGCCGCAGGCGTGCAGCTTGCCGTACGAGGCGGACAGCAGGTCATCCAGGAACTGGGGGCGGGGGAGGGGAGCCGGAGGTTGTAGAGCAGAGGGAGGGGAGATGCTGTAACACAGTGTCGGCACTCAGCAGCAATGCAAGCGGTACTATGATACCGTAGTTGCATTGCGACGAAGTCCAACCCGCTTGCATACGCCCGGGCTTGCGAGTTTGGCACACCTTGGGCGTGGGCTGGTAGCCCAGCACACTGAGGCCCCAGGCGGCGCTGGCGAGCGCCGTGCCGCTGAAGGTAGACAGCCGCGTCTTGCTGGCCCCGGGCAGCGGGTAGTCCATGTGCTCCGCCACCACCGCCGCCCAGCCCGGCGGCGGCCGCACGCGGCTAGCGGGCGCAGCCGCCAGCCGGCCCATGGCGTTGAGCAGGTTGGCCAGGTGCTGCGGCTTGAAGGTGGGTAGCTTCTGGAGCACCTCCGCCAGGAACTCCTGCGGCCGCGTACACCACATGGACCAGGTTGACGCTGTAAGAACCATTCAAGTCTGCCGCACCCTATCTACGCCTTTCCTTGTGCCCTGCGCTTCTCCTGTAACACGGCCTACACAGCGCCAATCCTTGTGAAGCCCTCCACCGGCACACACCTGCATGAAGTCCTGGCGCACCAGGCGGTCCAGCAGCGCCGCCGCCTGCGCGAAGGTGGCCATGTCGCGGTCGTCTGCCAGCGGCAGGCGCGAGTACAGCTGGCCGTAGTAGGCGCGCAGGAAGGGCGCCTCGGGCTGGTAGCGCAGGGCGGCGAACGCCAGCATCGCCTACAGATAGGGGAAGGGGCTTTGTGAGGATGCTGTGTGAAGCGGCAGACACCCGGGCTTGAGTGCAGGAATCAGCACGGTGGACAGCCCTCCAGACTCGTACCTCCCCTCTGAAATCCGAACAGCCCCAGCTTCCAGCCAAGCCCGCCTCGCTGCTGCGCCCCACTCCATACTTGAGTTGAATTCCTCCGTCTTTCATCCCTTCCACCCTAACCTCCTGTCCTTCCTTCCCACTGCCTTAACTTAGCAGCGACCCTCACCTCCGACAGCGAGTGGGCCTCCAGCACATCCAGCCGGCTGTGCAGCGCCGCTGAGAAGCGCGCCATCCACTCGGGCGGCGGCCGGTAGCGCAGCTCCGACAGCGACACCAGCGTCTTGACCTGCAGGCAGACAAGTACGACGCGGCAGTGTGCATCAAGGCAGTGTACACCGGGACAGTGCTCTGACGTCAGGAACCCGCGGAACGCCATGCCCATCCCTAGCTCTCGTATCCCGGACCCTGCGTCCAATCTAGCCCACAATGAAGCCATCGCATTCCCCGGATGATGAGGGATGCCAACTCGCCGCCCTCACCAGCTCGTCGGCGCGGTAAGCGGCCAGCTGCCGCTGCACGGACGCCAGGTAGCGGCGCATCCAGGCCTCCCAGGCGGCGGCGGACTTAATGTCTGAGGGGTCCACCGTCATGCGCGCCAGCGCCCGCAGCGCGGTGGTCAGCTGGGCGGGCGCTGTGCGGGCGGAAGAGTCGAGTAGCAAGCGGACAGAACGGAAGTCAGAAGTCGTAATGCCTGAGCCCCCTAATCGGTGCTTAGCTAGGTGCCTCAGTCGACCAACCCAAAACGCCGATGACCCGCCCTGCCTGTGTACTCACTGGCATTGTACAGACGTGTTTTGCTCTGCGTCAGCACCGCCGCAATCCAGTCGTTGGGCGGCACGTAGCGCAACTTGGCCACTGCCGCCAGCACCACCATGAAGTCCTGGACAAGAGAGGAACCGCTTATCGTTGTGGGCAGGAGGCTACCACCAGCTCAAGAGCGACCGGGCATGTGGATCGAGCTGCATCCTGGGACACGTAGCCCCCTTTGCACCCCTGTTCCATCCGCTTAAGCATATCTGACCACCCACCGTGCCGACCCCACCCCCACCGCCTCTTGACCAAGGGCGTACCCGCAAATTGCCGCCAGGCCTTCGCATACAGCTCTAGCCCCCAGTTGGTTTCCTTTAGTTTGGGCTGGTATACTATAACCCCACCCCGCAACCGCCCACCTGCATGGTGAACGAGTCCAGGCGCGGCGTGATGCGCTGCAGCAGCTCCACCAGCATCGCCTGCGTCTGCGTCCACACCTTGACCGTCATGTGCTGCGGGTCCTGCACCGTTGCCAGCGTGTTCACCAGCAGGATCAGCTCCGACCGCGACATGACGCCCCCCAGCCGCCCGTACAGCATCCGCACGGCCTCCAGGTCGGCACAGCCGCGGATGGTGGCCTCCAGATCCGCCTTAGCGGGGCGCTCGCCCGCACCGGGCGCAGGCACCAGTCCCGCCAGGCCCTGGGCCGCAGCTGAGGTGGCGGCGGTAGCCGCCAAGATGGTCGGCGATACAATTACGTGCTCCGGCGGCGCTGTCGCGCCGCCGCTGCTGCGCACGGGCACCGTGCCCGGCTCGTCGCCGCGCTTAGCGCCCACCGGCGGCCGGCCGTACTGCCAGCCGCCGGCCGCCGAGGGCTCAACAGCCTCCCGACCAGCGTCCGTGTCCAAGCCGCCCTCATCATCACTGGTGGACGTCACGCGCACGTCTAGACCGTCGCCAGCCTTGCCCGCCTCCTTCCGGCTGGAGATGCGGTCCTGCCGCATCTTGTAGTTGTTCTGCGCTGTGCGCATCTGCGGCAGGCGCGGCGTGAAAGGTGGCGGCCGCGCCGCGCCCGGGCCCGGGATCACGTCTGCCAACTGTGCTGCGCGCTCCTGCAGCTTACGCGTGATGTTGCGGACAATGGTGGTTTTCAGACGGGGCCCCAGCGGCATGTCCTCGCGGTCAAGCGCGACCGCGTCCGCCGGCGCCGTGTCAGCCGCATGTGCAGGCCCCCCAGCGTTGTTAGCTGCGCGATGCAAGGGTGCCGCGGCCGCGACGCTGCTGTCGCCGCTAGATGAGGCTGCTGTTACGCTTTCAGTGTGGGCATCTGTGGAAGCCAGCGCGGGCGACGACGTCCCCGCGGACGCGGACAGTGAGGGTGTTGCAGCCAGGGCCGGTGGCCGAGCGCGTGCACGCGGCTGAGGCTTGCCCACCAGCTTTACAGGCTCCGGCGGATGCGCCGCCGCCGACGCGACAAAGTCCAGCGGCCCCAACCCTAGGCTGTCGCTGTCAACCTCGAGGGCGCCAGTGACAACTGATGTCCGCCAAGCCCCGCGACTGCTGCCATACCGCCCAGCGAGCGACCGGGCCTGTAGAAGCATAAGAGTTCGGCATCAGCTGTCAAGCTGAGAGAAGTAACTACAAGCAAGGGCGCCAATAGGTTTGGCTAGGCAAATTGCCCCGACTTTGCCTGTGAAGCGTGCTCAAGAATGCAACGCAGCCCAGTTTTCCATGTTCACCTGCAATCCTAAAAACAGCTCGTTTGTGCTGCCGGTCGCAAGCGAACCAGTGGCCCTTGCTGAGCTCCCCGAGCGGCGGCGCCGGGGGCACGGCCCAAACATTCCAAGCAGCCATTGATGCTTCAGGTGAGGTGGGACGATGACCTGAGGGCGGGCCGATAGGAGTCACGAAAGCATGCTGAACAGTTTTTTCGCGAACACGGCATACCTGCGCAGATGCATTAGCTGCGGAGCTGGTAGAAGCACCAGCGCATCCACGAGACGTGCTGGCTGAGAGCGCGGACATGGTTCAGCAAAGTAGTTCAGGAGCAAGCCAAGTTCCGCTAGGCGCTGTGCCAGGCCGTCTCCATTATCAATCTGCTAGATTTAGCCCACGTTCTACTTGTTACAGCATCTCGAACAGCGCACAGCGCACTTTGATCGCGTCGGCTTGCACGAATGGAAATCAATGACTCCGCACACCGCGGAACGTGCCTTGCACACCCGCATTCACAGGCACTTACAGCTGCACATAACCGAACGCGACTGGTCTTTTCTGCTTCGGGATCCAGGGCCCGGCCGCGCGACCTTGGCGTGCCAAACCCTGGGCAAATGCTGGACATCCTTCGGGACATCTTCCCGCTCACTCTACAGCAACCTCTGTGCTACCCGCCTGCCCGGCTGGGAGCTCGAGCGGAGCGCGCTTCACTGAGAGGAGAGTTGTCTCTTATCAATTGGGAATGTAGAGGCGGTTTGAGGCCTAAAGGTCGCTGCGAGTGTGTGACGTCACGTCGCTTGTTTCGTGTCTTCTTTGTTAGCCTTGCTACCCACGCTTGCTAACTCAAACAAAGCATACCCAATAAACAGGCTCGTCTGCACTGATCCGGGATTATGGCATCTGTATTGCCGCACACATGCCCTTGTGAATTCTTAACGATGCTGAACTAACGTTGAAATCACGTTGCAGGTTAGGAAAGGCAACAGCAATAGCACACCGAGAAAGCAAGCGAGCACAACGTGGGAGAGGTATGGAGACACAGCAGAACAGAAGGCGTGAGCACAAGCAGCGACAGCGGTTTCTGCAGTGTCACGCCCTAGCGTGTTACCGTGCAGGGCGTGTCACCAGACGTCAGGAGGGCGTTTGCCCACCATAAATCGTGACAGCAGGCCGTCGTACGTGGCCGCACTGCACCCCGCCCCTCACCCCACATCGCGTCGCGCGCCGAGACCTGGATTGCCGATATCTAGCCATCTAGGATCAGGCGTCGTTGTGTTCCGCATCCCTTCTCTGGCCGTCCTACTTGTCAAGGCAAGTTTTCCCCTAATTCTTCCCTGCCTGGCTGGGTGACGGCTCAGTGGGGCTCAGTGGGGCGCAGTGGGGCGCAGTCGTGGGCTCAGTGGGGCTCAGTGGGTGATGGCTGGGTGACGGCTGGGTGACGGCTCAGTCGTGGGCTCAGTGGGACTCACTCACTCTACCCTCCCGACGGTGCAGGGACGTGACGTCAACTCCGCAACCAACATCCGGCACGCGCTGGTGGAAATGCTGCTGGGGCACAAGCGACCTGCATCGCTGCAGACTGGCGGCGGCGGCGGCGGCGGCGGCGGCGGCGGCGGCGGCGGCGGCGGCGGCGGCAGCGGCGGCGGCGGCAGCGGCGGCGGCGGCGGCGGCAGCGGCGGCGGCGGCGGCGGCAGCGGCAGCGGCGGCGGCGGCGGCAGCGGCAGCGGCGGCGGCGCGTGCGCGCATCTTGGTAGCGGAGGGGGCGGGAAAGGCCACGTGGAGGAGGAGAGCGCAGCGCCGCCCAAGAAGCGGCGCAAGCGCGCAGTCTGAGGAGCCGGCTGGTGTCTAGGCAGCGGTCCGCGGTGGGGCTGGCAGGGCATGCGTAGCGGCGTGACAAGTAGTGCGGCTGTTGACAACTGTGCTACGTCTGGCTGCGGTTGGCTCTGCTGTGGCATCGCGATTGCTAGGCACCTGGTTTGGCTATGTGCCTGTGGAAACCGACCCCGGCTATGTCCGGGCGATGAGGTTGTTCGGCCTCAGAGAGTGGAGGGGCTCAGCCCCTTTTCCCGTGACCGGGGAACACTTATCCCCTAATTCTTCCCCGGCAGGCCACAGAATGTTATTGAATGACACTGGGGAGGAATCCATATGCGCGCAGCCTGATGGTGAACATAGCAGACACCCGGATAGAGGCCTGAGACGTGCAATCAACGGGGGGGGGGGACGGGTAGGGGCGGGGTTCCTCGAGGGGCTCAGGTTGTTATCCTTGCAACGGGTGTTGTGCCCGGGAAACGGACTTGTCGCTGCGGTGTAGCTTGTGGATCAGGATTAAGCACTCTGTCTCAAAACTGAAAGTCCAAGAGATGAACACTTGAGCGACGCGGTGCAGCGTGGTGGCTTTGGCCACATCGAGCTGCATCGAACCCCCCGCAGCTGTCGCCACGCTTGCACTCCTTGCATCGCGCCGATGTGCGTCGCTATAGTACTCACGTAGGACATATTCAGGGACAGGCACTGCTTGCATTTACCGTCAAATGACCGTCCTACCGTTCATTTGAAAACGTTCTTCTTGCCCGGACGGTCTGGAGTCCTTTTGTAGTCTGCCGCGCGGGGCACGACAAAACTACTTGATTTAGAGCTGGTCGTGTGCTAGTGAACCAGCACTCGGAGTACAGGGCGCTTGCCACGAACTTGGGTCGTTTTCCCGCTGACTTCTAGTTAAACTACTTTCTCTTTAAGCACAACATGTAAATATGCTAGAGGCGTAGGCGCTACATCAATATTAGCAGGGAAAGCAAACGCCATGCTTGAAGCCCTGCTGCCGGGAGCCGCTGCTTCAGCGGAGGAGAGCAATGTTTGCGTGGCCGTCAAAATCCGGCCGCTGGTGCCAGCGGAGGTGGACGACGGCTGCCGGGAGACGCTCTTCGTGACGCCCGGCCTTCCGCAGGTGAGGGGTTGTCGCCGGTTGCACTCGATGGTGGCCGGACGCCAGCCCTGGCGCGCCTGATGGAATGTGCATATGTGCAGATATCAACCGGGCAGCACAACTTCACATACGACCATGTCTTCGGGGAGGAGGGTGCTTCACCCGACCAGCTGTACCCGCGCTGCGTCGCGCCGCTGGTGGCGGGGCTGTTCAAGGGCTACAATGCCACCGTGTTCGCCTACGGCCAGACCGGCTCGGGCAAAACGTACACGATGGGCAGCGAGTACAAGCCAGGTGCGCGGGTCGTGGAGGTGGCAAAGGTTCCGCCTGGAAGCGGCGGTTATGGCAGGTAGCGGCACACCCGCGGAGCTAAGGTCAGGGGCTACTTACAGCAAAGACCCCACGTGGGCATAGGCCGCACGCAATCTTGAGCTAGGCAAGCACTGGACCCCCCTTATGCTCTTGCGTGGCGCAGGCGGCAAGTGCCGGGGCGTCATCCCAGATGCCATCAATGACATTTTCAGCCGCATCGAGGCCTCAAAGGACAGCGCCATCACGGTCCGTGTGAGCTTTGTGGAGATTCACAAGGTAGGCACGGCCGCCAACGATGCCTGTGTGGTCTCGACCCGTATGTGTGGTGTCGGCCCGTACCGTATGCATATCCTTTATGCTGGTTAGAACAAAACAGCGTGTTGCGCTCGTATTTGTAGCCCACAAGCCCATCTCATGACCAATGCCTGATACCTGCTTTCTCTTGTTTCATCCCAACAGGAGGAGATTAAAGACCTGCTGATGCCAGCTACCGGCGGCCCGCGGCCCGCCATCACCATTCGCGAGACGCAGTCGGGCGGCGTGGCGCTGTACGGTGCCGTGGAGCGGGAGGTGCACAGCCGGGAGGAAATGGCGGAGGTGCTGGAGATGGGTACGCTGTGCCGCTCCACCGCCTCCACCAACATGAACAACCGCTCCAGCCGCAGCCACGCCATTTTCAGTATCACTCTGGAGCAGCGGCGGCAGGTGGCGGCGCCCGGCACGCCCACCCACGCTGGCGCCAACGACGGTGCCAGCACGCCAGGTGGGGTTGGGGCCGGGCAATGGGAAGCAGCAGGCGTGGAAAGGTAGCGGGTCAGCCGGTAGCAGCCCTAGCAAGCGCACGCGGCCAGATTCCGGCATCCGTGCAAAGGAGTGGAATCAGATATTGACCGGTTGGACATCCCCGCACGCGTTTGCAGGCGGCGATGACGAGGGCGACGAGGAGGATGAAGCGGCCGCAGAGGAGGGCGAGGGTGTGGAGGACTACCTGTGCGCCAAGATGCACCTGGTGGACCTGGCGGGCAGCGAGCGCGCCAAGCGCACAAAGGCCGAGGGTACGTGGCAGGCAGGCAGTGGACAGCAGGGCAGCGCACACATTTGGCCCGCGGGTTTCTGTCGTCCTTGGATCTGCACACGTCAGCTTCAAGCCCGCCGCTTTGCGCATCCTTATTGTTTGTTGTGAACGCCTCATCCCTGCCTACAGGTGCTCGGCTGCGGGAGGGCATCCACATCAACCGCGGCCTGCTGGCTCTGGGCAATGTGATTAACGCCATTGTGGACAACCACAAGCACGTGCCGTACCGTGACTCCAAGTTGACGCGCCTGTTGCAGGTGGGGGCTCGCTTCCGCTTGTCTGCATCAGCACGGCGTGAAGGGCCTCAACTCGCCATGTGTAACTATGTTGCCCATCCCGCTTTCCGCACCAGGATTCGCTGGGCGGTAACAGCCGCACCGTCATGATTGCCTGCGTCAGCCCCGCTGACAGCAATTTCGAGGAGAGCCTGAACACGTTGAGGTGCGTTGGCTGCCCGCACAAAGGGCTGCAGAACAGGAACGCATGTCCGGTTACGCAGCCTGTAATCCCTCCCAACACCCGGGTTGCTAGCCCAACTCACAAGCTTTCAAACTCGCACCGCCGCATGCAGATATGCGGACCGCGCTCGGCACATCCGCAACAAGCCTGTGGTGAATCGTGACCCCATCGCGGCGCAGCTGGCCGCGCTGCGCAGCACTGTGGCGCAGCTCAAGGGCGAGAACCTGTCGCTGCGGCGGGCGCTGGCGGCCAGTGGCAACGAGGAGGCGATGGCAGCCCTGGTCGGCGGCGGGTCCGGAGGCGGTGGAGGTGGAGGCGCGGCGTTGGATGGGGTTGTGGAGCGGCTAACGCAGGAAAACAACATGCTGGAGTCGGAGAATCTGCGGCTGAAAATGGAGATGGTGAGTACTTGACCTGGATTGCTATCACCGGATGCGTGTTACGATGCATGTGACTCCGCGAACCAGTCATACAATGTCCACGTATACCACTCCCCCTTGACCCAATGACCTACAGGATGATATGCGGCAGGAGCTGCTGAACGTGACCGACAGGTGGCACACCGCGCAGGCGCAGTGTGACCTGTTGCGCATGAGTCAGGCGGCCGCGGCACGCAGCCTGCAGTCCCACGCCAGCCTCAACAGCCAGCAGGGCGGCGCCGGAGGCGACGGTGCGGGCGGCAGTGGCCTGTCGGCGCAGCAGGAGGCGGCCTTTGCTGCGGCGGCGGACGGCTCCCTGCCGCTGCCGGGACTGGACATTGTTAAGGGCTACGTGTCGCGCATAGCGGAGCTGGAAGCGGAGCTCAAGTCCATGAAGAGCCTGGCGCACCTGTCCTTTGCGTGAGTGCACAGGGTCCACAGTCTGATGAGGGCTTGTATTGCGCGGGGACTGGGTTACACGCGGCAGGTTACATGAAGCAAGTCCCAGGAGTTGGAGGGCAACTCAGACCCGAATGGGCACTGTCGAGGATAATGAGTGTGGTTGCCTTGCAGACGGCGGCGGCACACTGCACACGGCGGCGAGCCACGCACCCCCGGCGGCGATGTGACGTCGCCCGGTGACCACCTGGGAGGCCTCTCGCCAGGTGCGTACAGGGGACGGACAACAGATTCACATGCCGCTTCAGCTGAGTCTATCTGACGGGCGTGGGCTCACCTCCTAGCGTGTTATCGAACGCATGCTTCCCGATCCCCACACACCCTGCCTAGGTGGCGACGGGCTGTCTGCGCTTCACGAGGACACGGAGGACCATGACGCGCATGAGGGCGGCGATGGAGCCGAGGGCGGCGAGCTGGCGGTGGAGGAGGAGTACTTCATGGCCGAGCTGGCGGCGCACACGTGAGCATGCGCAGGGCCTTGCGCGGTAACCGTACGGGCTTAGCACCGTTTCTGGTTGGGGTTGCGTCTACAGCAAGCTAGTCGCTCCGGACATGCCGCTGACCTAAGTGCTCGTTTGCCGCACCCGCGCCTGCTCCCTCACAGTCTGAACCAGGAGAAGATGAAGAAGGAGGTGGCGCTGTTGCAGCGGCAGCTGGAGGCAAAGGAGCGCAAGATGGTGGAGCTGATGAAGAACGCCGGCTCCATGCCCGCGCTGAAGCAGCACTACGACCGCGTGCTGGCGGAGCTGGAGTCGCAGCGGGACACGCTGGTGGCGGAGCGCAAGTCGCTCATGGAGGTGGGGCGAGGGCTGAGGGAGGGCTGCTGGGTAGCAGCAGCGCGCTGGGCGGGGCTCGGTGGTATGCCGGTAGAAGGGTGATGGGGCGGGCGCGTTGGCGGTGCATCTGGCAAGCCAGGCGCTCAGATTCCTCATGCAACCCTGCCGTTCCTGTTCCACCGTGCAGAAGCTGGCTCAGGTGTCGGCCGCAAACGAGGAGGAGCGCAAGCGGCTGGAGTCGCAGTACCGTGACCGCATCCAGCAGTTTGACGAGAAGTTGCGGGACGTGAGTTGCAACGAGCGTATGCACGGTGCAGGGAAAGGCCGTTTTGGACTCCTAGGCAACCAGACAATGCAAGCACTTCCCTGAAACCAGGATGTAACGGCCACCTTTTTCCGATCCACTTGTTTCATTTGACAACAGCTGCGGCGGAAGGAGCGCGACTTCATCGCCATGCAGAAGCTGAAGCAGCGCACGGAGGAGGCGCACCGCCGTCTGTCCGCCGACATCCTGCGCCTCAAGCAGCAGAAGGTGTGGCCGTGCGCTGGGGTACTGCGTGTCGCCTTGGGTGCATTTCGGGCCATGGGCAGGCTGCAATCATTCCATACTAAATCCTTACGTCCTTACCCGTGCACACACCCTCCGTTGCAATCCCAGGTCTCGGTGCAGAAGCAGCTGGACGCCAACGCGAAGCAGTTCGCCACCTGGCGACAGGAACGCGAGAGGGAGCTGGCGCAGCTGCGTAAGCAGAGCCGCAAGGACCGCGCAACCATTCAGCACCTTGAGGCGATGCAGGCCAAGCAGAGTGCCGTGCTGCAGCGGAAGATCTCGGACGCGAACGCCGCGCGCAAGCGCATCAAGGTGGGGTACCTCAGTCCGATGGTGGTTGGCGACGGGTTTACGCTCAGGTCATTGAGCGACGATGCGCTGGGCAGGGGCAGATCAAGAGGGGCGGTCAACATCCGCACCTGCACCACCGTATTGAGGTAGTGGGCCCGCGCACCCATCCACAGGAGCTGGAGGACATGAAGCGGCGGCAGGTTGTCCGCGACGCGTCCTCCGGCCCCGCGCAGCAGCAACAGGCCGCTGCCGCGGTGGCCACGCAGCAGGCGCTGGGCGGCACAGTGGAGATGCAGCCCAACATCGCGGCGCCCGTGCTGCGCACCGACAAGGACCGGCGCGAGTGGCTGCAGAAGGAGCTGGAGCTGTGCAACATGAGCTCTGAGTTCAGGAAGGTCATCGACGGCGAGCTGGCGCAGCGTGCGGAGGCCAGCCGCAAGCTCAAGGTGGGCTGGGTGGGCAGGCAGTACGACCAGGGTGCAGCTGATAGCAGCTGGGAACGTGCTCTGTGTGAGGTAGCCGGGGCATAGGCTATGCTATATTTCTTGTTCCTAACGGGGTTTTGCCACACTGGCGACGTACAGGAGCTGGAGAAGCGGCTGACGCTGCTGGACCAGCTGTCTCCCGCCAGCCCGCTGCTGCTGGCCGGCAGTGCGCTCGCGCCCATGACGCCGCTGAGCCCAGCCACCGCGGCGGCGGCCGGCGCGCTGGCGGCCGGCGGTGGAGGTCCGGAGGTGCGGCAGCAGCTCCTGACGAAGAAGAAGGAGCTGGAGGACAAGGTGGGCAGTTGCGAGTTCCGTGCATTTACGTATGTCAAGATGCCAGGACTTCGGCAGTGCAGCTACCTGCTGACTCACTCACGACCCTGGCATGTTAGCATTCTTAGCAACAAGTCGTGAAACGTCCCGCTCCGTGTGTGATGCAGGTGAGCTACCACAACGGGCAGATCGGCGACCTGCAGGCGCAGTGGGAGCGGCAGAAGGCGGAGGAAGAGGGGCGCGGCGGCGGCGCGCTGGACGCGCGGCGCTGGGTTGGGCTCCGCAACGTGGTGGAGTGCCGCGAGCTGCTGCGGACGCTGTTCCGGCTGCTGGTGGAGAGCAAGTGAGCGCAGCTGGTTCGGCTTGCGTGTGACCAATGAAGCGGCGGTGTGCCTTTGCGCGTACCAAAAACAACAGCGTGCTTGCATTGCTTGCATGCTGAGCGCCCTGGGAAGCTCACGCCGCCCACGTCAATCCGCGCAGGTGCCTGTCCAACGACCTGACGGTGGACATGGTGCGCTACGGCGAGGAGGTGGACTTGCTGCGCGTGCAGCTGGAGGGCGCCTCCAAAAAGGCGGCGCAGTACCGCAAGCTGGCCACCGCGCTGCAGGCGGCGGCGGCGCACGTGGCCACCGCGCATCACCACACGGGCGTGTCCGCGCAGGACGAGACCGACAAGCAGGTGGGGGGTGGTGGAAGACGGCGTTTGGGGCTATGGGCTGTGTGCAAGAACGCCTTGACAGGGATTCACGTGCGTCGCGAGAGCGCTTCTGGCCTCCTGCGGTATAGGGTGCAGGTAGCCCGATCCATTCGGCAGCGGCGGCGAATGTGCGGCGGTGATGTCACTCTTCTTTGTCACACCCGCGCAGGTGGATGCGGTGCTGGAGGAGCTGCACGTGGTGCGCACCGCTGCCAACACGCCGGCGGGTGCGGCGGCGGGCGCCAACGGCCACGTGGTGGGCCTGCCCAATGGTGGCCAGGGCCTGGTGGCCATTACCCTGAGTGGCGAGCTGCAGGGCCTGCCGCAGCTGCAAATCCAGCGGCAGCAGGCGGGCCCTGCGGGCGTCGCGGGTGCGGTGCCGCCCAGCCCCATGGACGTGGACATGGACGAGGCAGGCACACCCGATACGCCCGACCACGCCCGTGCTAATGGTGGTCCCGGCATGGAGCCCAAGGTGCGCTTGATGCGAGTGCATGCGCGCATGGATATTGGCGCTTTTGCCCGCCGTTCTGCGGTGCATTATACGGTAGTTGGCTCCACACTTTGTTGCCTGTTTGGCTGCTGGGACTGCGCTTCTGAAGCCTACCTGTGCATGCTTTGCTGTCGGCTGTAGGCGTTGGAGTTCCTGTCGCCGGTGCCCTCTGGTGGGCGGATGCGGCGGATGCCCTCAGCCGGCGACGGCCTGTCGGCACAGCCCAGCAACGCCCCGCAGCGCTACTCGCCCGAACACGATGACAGCGAAGACGACGAGGACGGCGGACGCCACGGCCACCGGCACAACAACTCGCGCCGCCGCCCGAATGCCGCCGACGAGAATGCGGTCATGGATGACCCTATGGATGAGGATGACTTCGTGCAGCAGGGCTTCTCAGATGATGACGATTTTGAAGAGGAGGAGGAGGAGGATGACGAGGAGGAGGAGAGCGATGACGACGACGAGGATGACGACTGGGACCCCTCGAACGCTACACCAGCTGTCAAGGGCCGCGGCAACCGGCGCACCAGCAGCCGCCGTGTGTCGGCTCAGATTCCTGTCGAGACGTCAGGGGCAGCTGCCGCCGCGGGCAACGGTCCTGAGGAGGAGGAGGCAGCGTCTTCAGGCCGGCGGGCGCTTGGCGGCAACAACCGGCGGCGGACGCTTTCCGGGCGGCGCTCTGGCAGCGTGGCGCCCAACCCGGAGGCAGAGGTGGTAGAAGGGCCGGTGCTCGATGACATCAACTTGAAGCGCTACGCACAGGGACACCAGACTCGCCTCACCAAGCTGACTGTGGCTGTGCTCAAGGTGCGAACGGGAGTGAAGGGGCATGTCGTAACTCCCAGCATGGCGCATTACCATGGCTACCATGTCGTTGTACAGTAGCTATGAACACCGCATAGCGATGCCAGCCTACATGGCCCCACCTGCCAGTCGCAACATGACCCGCGCCCACGTCAACCTACAGGATGCGCTCAAGGGGCAGGTGATCGACGGCCAGAAGTGGCACGCCGGCTCCAAAAATCGCGCCCAGCTGATCAGCGACTACCGCCGGCTGCTGGGCCTAGCGGCCCTGCAGCAACAGCATCAGCAGGCGGAAGCAGCAGGCGAGGACGGGGCACAGATGCGTCGGTCAGCTCGAAACGGCAGCGCTGGGGGCGAGATCAGTATCGGAGGCGCGGGCCCGTTCGCGCTTCGCGTGCCAACGTCTCCGCCGGAGGCCGGGCGCGACAGCGGCGACGGGTTCACCTTCTCGCCACACGTGGCGACGGCAGGGGCACCTGGAGCTGCTGTGCCCAGCCCTGCGGGCGCCGCCAACTCTCGCCGGCCAACCGCAGCGGCAGCAACCGCGGCCGCTGCTATCGCTGGTCCGGTTGCCGGCACGGGGGCGGGCGCCGGTGCGGGCGCGGGCGGCAACGGGCTGGGGCCTTGGGCTCGCTCATCTTTGAATGCGGCCATCCTCTCAGCTCGGCAGGCCACTACGTGGGCCTCCACGCTCCGCTCTTCCTACAACCTGCCCGCGCCCGCAGACGGGTCCGTGCCTGGTGTTGCGGCTGCGGCTGCAGGCGGGAGCGGCGGGCCGCACCTGACGCGCATGGGCTCCGGCTCGGCGCTGCCTGGCAGCGGTGGCTCCGGGTCTTTGCGTGGCAGCGCCAGCGGCAAGTCGGCCCTGGGCGCCACCGCCACCGTGGCCGCAGAGGCGACCACCTCGCCGCCGAGTGGCGGCGGCCTCAACAGCGCTCGCCGGCTGCAGGCATGGGGCAGCGGCTCTAGCAACCACGGCGTCGGCGCGTCGCTTGCCGCCACCGCGGCGGCAGCCGCGGCCTCCGGTGGTATTGGCTCTGGTGCCTCCAACGTGCGTGACTCGCTTGACTATCGTGGCGCAATCCTCACTGCGCCCGTGTTCTGCGCCAGCCCGCGCGTGCCCAAGCCACCCGGCATGAGCCCACGCAACAGCCCCGGCACGCCACCGTCGCCGCCCACCTCGGGCGGCCGCGTGTCCAGCCTTGGCCGCCACTACGCAGCACCTACCGCCAGCAGCAGCTACGGCGGCAGTGCGATGAAAGTGTCGCCTGGGCCGCTGGGGGCCGGCTGGACGGCGTCGCTGCGCGGCGGAGGCTCGATGGCGGACGGCGGTGAGAACATGCAGCCACCGCAGTCGACCACACCCGGCAGCGGCAAGGGCACGCCGCTGACGAACCTGTACAAGGAGAAGGCGGAGGCGGCGCGGCAGCGCACCGCCGCGCTGCGCGTGAGCATGCAGCGCAACTGGGACCAGCAGCAGCAGGGTGGTGGAGGCGGCCTGGGCGGCTCGCATGAGGCGTTTGTTGGAGGAGGCGGTGCGCGGCTCAGCGGCGGCGCAACGGGCGCGGTAACGTCGAGCATGGACGGGCGTGGCGGTTCGAGCGGCATTGCAGGGCTGCGGGACAGTTCCGGCTCGGCAGCTGCAGCAGCGGCGGCAGCGGCGGCCAAGAAGGCCATCTGGCGGTGAGAGGTCGGCGTCGACAGCGGTGTCTGCATCTGATGTTGATGGGTTGCATTTTGAGGCAGGAGGCAAAGAATACGGTGCCGTCAGGTGCAAACGACGCACGTTGTTGGGACGTATATCCAGCACATGCGGCGGACAGCGCGGCGTTGCAGACGACTCCGTCGGACAGGATCATGGTTATCAGTAGAGGCTAGGAGTTCTCGGAGTTTGTTCATTGTGAGTAGAGCAGCTCTGTAGGTAGTAGATGTAGTGGGCGCAACGTACGACCGTGCAGTTTGGGGACGTTCACAGAATCCCGGTATATAGCCTAGGGACGCAAAGACTCCGAGTTAGGGTGAGGAACGGCAAGTGCCGCACCGTAATCTTCAGAGCCTGGTGTGTGCGTGTGCCCAACCTAAGCATCGTGACCCTGGGCGCTTCAGTGTGCTAGACTCAATTGAGCCCACTTCAGGGACAGATTCAATTTGTGGTACGAGAGCTGACCCTCCATGCTCGGCACGCGCTTAAGTGCTGTGCTGCTAGTGGTGACGCTGGCGTGATGGTCGGAGGACCGGAAGGCTTCAGTGCCGACAGAAGCGCTGATGCAATGAACAGATTTTGACAGTTTTGCATGTTTCCCCTGAAAGTTGTAATGCCATGCGAGCATGCCAAATGCTTACATCATCCGTACTGCTGCTGTCGGACCTAGCGACCACCTTCCTCCGCGCCTCGGTGCGGACCGTGGGTGCGGCGGACCCTGCCTGACCCTGCCTCACCAGCCGTGCCACCAGCGGTCGCGGTGACATCTTCCAGTGACGGGTGCTCGAACGGAGCGGAAGTTGGGGCTGACGGACCTTCTTACGTTTCATCCTGCGAGCTGATGACGCCCAGCGGCCTCAATCGCCTGTAAGCCCTGGCACCCTTAATCCCCCCGGTGGTCTCCCCGGTGACGATGTCTGCCGGCGCAGCGGTGCTGCCAGCCCCTGCCAGCTCTAGCAGCCATAGAGCTGCGCGGGTATCAGCCCAGCAAGCTGTCATGTATGCCGCGGCAGCGGCGCTTAGCGCGCAGGGGCAGCGGCAAAGCGATTCGGAGCCTTGACGCGGTCCGGCGCCGTCCGGCGCCGTCATGACACGGAAGCTGGCGCTTGCGCTTGACGAGCCTGTTTAACCTGCCGATGCTAAGGCGCAGCCACCAGCCAGTTCGCAAATTTTCATTCTGTTTCATGGCTTAGAACTTTTAGTAGATGCCAGTAGCGAGCGTGAAGAGGCTGCCAAACTTCCATCGTCGGTCTGTCCCGAATGAATACGGACCGCTCACGTTACTGGCAAGCGATGGCAGCTGCGCGCGATGGCGATTGCATACAGTATATATAGCGCAGTTGACGCTGCACCCTGTCAATTCTATAACTAGTCCACAAACAGCATAATAGCGATTGACAGAACGACTGACAAACAACCGCCGCTTATTAGCGCCTGCATGCCGCTAGGACACTGCCCTACCTGTAATAATTAGCCAGCACCAACATGATATCGCAGCGCGTGAGCCTAGTGTTGGCAGCCTGCGCCTTCTGCACGCTCGCATGCGCGACTCTTCCCGGGAAGGCACAAGCCGACTCTGTTCTTGAAGGTAAGCAACGCCTCAGGTAGTATAGCTGTTGGTTTGATACTCAGGTGTCGACCGCGCGCAGTCTAAGTTCGTGCTTGAACGCTTGCTACTCACACGGCGGCTATTCGAGTCACCGCATGCCGGGCGGGATGTCAGACCCTGTGATGACCCGTGCTGCTTACCTCATAAACTGTAGGAGAACTTGATGTGCTGATACCAGAGCATCGCCCAATGGTCTACGTCCTCCGCGCCTCCAACGGAACAGCCATGCCGCTGTCTCTCTCCGAGGCTGCCGCTGCTTCCCTCATCCCGTACTCCGGCTACCGCATCCGCGTGCGCACGCCCGCTGCCTCCTCCCCGCCCCCGGCCGGGAAGCCCGCCCGCCGCCTGCTGCGAGGCCTGCTAGCATTGGACTCTACAAACTTCACCGGTGGCCTTGGAGTGAACGATACGCCACTGGATATTGACTCCTTTGAGATTTTGGGCCCCGGAGATGGCTCAGGCGGCGCTAAGGACACGCCCATGGGCCCCACCAATATCACCTCTGTCATCTTCCTCCTTAGCTTCTGCGGGTGAGTGTTGACGGCAGGGGCTGGGCGAATATGCTGTGGCTCGTTGCAATGGGAGCTGAGGCGCCAAAGCGTGCAGCACACGCGGCACTAACCACCGCAGCACGCAACACCAGCCCTAAACATCCCTTGAACCCTCGGCCCCGCCCTCCCGCTCCATCCCCGTCCGACCCCCCCCCCCCAGATACCGTCGCCCTGTGAGCGCAGCTGATTTCCGTGCCATGTGGTTCAACAATGCCACATCCACACCCACGAGCCGCAACATGCAGAACTACTGGAGCACCTGCTCCAACGGCTTCGCGCAGATGCCCGCCTCCAATCAGGTTAGTGGCCCCTTCTCGTCCTGTGCTGAACCCGCCCCGTCCTGTGCTGAACCCGTCCCCTTCCGCTCCACCCTGTGCGGACCCCGCACCGTCCGCTACGTAGGTGGTAGTCGAGGTAGACCTGCCTTGCGCCGGTGCCTACCTAGGCACGAAGTACAACAGCACGAACAACTGTCGCACCCAAGAACTGTACACCTGGCTGAACATGGCGGATGATTACGCCCGCCTGACGCTCAAGCTCAACATCAGCGCCATCAAGCAGCGCGTTGCGGTGCTCCCCACTGAGATGGACCCCTACTGCGGCTGGGCAGGTGAGCGGGCTCAGAGGGTCCTTCACACACAACACAAGGACGGCACATTGTTCCGGTGCCTACCAGTATGAGTCCGTGACTTTGTTGATCACAAGTCAAGCCGCAGCCCATCCTCCCGCTTCCGTGCATTGTGTTTGTGCCCAGGCCTGGCCAGCGTGGGGTGCGCCGGCACGCGCTGCTACACCTGGATCTCTGGCTCCTCCTCCAAGGACCTGTCCATCTATTTCCACGAGATGGGTGAGCTATGCACGACTGTTGTGTGTGCACTACGGTCGGTCTACTCTAAAGTAGCGTGTGTGGCCAGCAAGGATTGCCGTAGAGCCCGGCAAACGCCCCCTTTCAGCAGGTTTGACTTAATAACCGCCATACCGTCACAACGCCCCCGCCCCTTTCGACCCTACCTGCCTCGCTCACCTCAGGTCACAACATGGGTCTGGCTCACGCGAACTGGGCCAACACGCCCGACGATCCCTACGGCGACTTTACGTGCGCCATGGGCAGGTGCGTGGGTGGCTGCTGGGCGATGGCATTGGGCGGGGTCGGGTGCATGCCGTGCATGACAGTAGGTCAGCAGGAACTGAGCGGCTGACCGTCTTGACCCGATCCCTGCCCTCGTCGTCCTGTCTTCTTTCACTGTGTATGACCGTCCTCGGCCTTACATCTCCTGCCTCCGCCTGCAGCGGCGTGACCTGCTACAACGCCGCCAACACTTGGCGCCTGGGCTGGCTGGACACACTGCCTGGCGCCGCCCTCAACTCATCCAATTTCGCCACCGGCCGCTGGAGCACCTGGTCCCTGCCGCGCCAGTCGGCCGGCACCTCGCCCCAGTCCATCATTCGCATCATGCCCGATTGGGCTCCGCCGGCCTGGCGCCAAAACGCAACGCCGGGCGCATCCGCGGTGCCGGCATATTACGTGTCGCTGCGCGCGCGCCAGGCGCCGTTTGAGAACTGGTTCGGCACGGACCTTACCAACCCCGGCCGAGTGCTGGTACACACCTCCAACCTGACGCAGGTGGGTGAGGCCAGTAAAAGGCGGCAAGTGGGGGCGGGGCCGCGGATGCTGCGTGGGTACGTTACGTCTGGATGTGGGAAGAGGCGGGAGTGCGATGGCACTAACACTGCAAATCTGCAATGGATCTCGTGTACCTGGCACGACACTGACGGCTCTCCCTTTACTCCCTGGCACCTGCCGCGTGTCCATCCGTTCCTCTGCAGTCCTCCAACTCGTACCAGACCACAACGCTTCAGGCCGTGCTCGCCGCCAAGGGCCGCTACACCGCCGCCCTGCCGTACGGCATCACCATCCAGGTGCTCTCCATCAACGCCAGCACCGGCGCTGCCGTCAGCATCTGCCGCGCTGACCGCTCCGCTGAGAGCCCCAATGACGAGTCGTGCTATGACGGGCTCGACAACGACTGCAACGGCCTTGCTGACGACGCAGACCCTGCGTGCCAGCCGCCTTCGCCGCCGCCCAGCCCGCCACCGCCCAGCCCGCCTCCCTCCTCGCCGCCACCCAGCCCGACCCCCAGCCCCAAGCCACCAAGCCCCAAGCCGCCCAGCCCGACCCCAAGTCCCAAGCCGCCCAGCCCGACCCCAAGCCCCAAGCCGCCCAGCCCCAAGCCACCAAGCCCAAAGCCGCCCAGCCCAAAGCCGCCAAGCCCAAAGCCGCCCAGCCCAAAGCCACCAAGCGCTAGCCCTAAGTCCGCGTCTCCCACGCCGCCCAGCCCCACTCCATCTCCGCCGCCGCCGAGCCCAACCCCTTCGCCTCCTCCGCCCAAGAAGAAGAAGGCTTCACCCCCTCCGCCGCCGCCGAGCCCTACCCCGTCGCCTCCTCCGCCCAAGAAGAAGAAGAAAGACGCTTCGCCCCCTCCGTCACCGCCGAGCCCTACCCCTTCGCCGCCTCCGCCCAAGAAGAAGAAGAAAGACGCTTCACCCCCTCCACCTCCCTCTGCTCCCCCCTCCCCCACCCCGTCGCCGCCTCCTTCCAAGCGGGTTCGGAGATCGCCGCCGCCGGCTACTGGCGCTTAGACGCCTGCGGCGTGTACAGGGAGCTGTTGCGGCAGCCAACAGCCAAGTGCCAGTATGGGAGGCCTGCATGGAGCTTCCACTCCCAGGAAACATACATAGACAGATACATAGGCGCTCATCCAGGCCTGTGATAGCCTGATGGGTTCCTTCCTAGCTTCAGGTGCATCCCCATGCATAGCATGCCGCAGCGATGCCTTTGTTGTGTGCTTGAATGCGAAGATCCTTAACCTGATTGGCCTACACGCAGCCATTGGGACGGTGTTGGCGCGCTGCCATGTTCTGCGCATGTGCGTGTGTGGCGTGCGCTGCATAAGTGCGCCCCTCCAATGGGATCACTATTCATCCGAATGCAGGATTGCGTATGATGTATGAGTGCAGTGCACCTGATGTGCTGCCACCGCGGTTGT
The DNA here is from genome assembly GCF_000002595.2 of Chlamydomonas reinhardtii. Lineage (NCBI taxonomy): Eukaryota > Viridiplantae > Chlorophyta > Chlorophyceae > Chlamydomonadales > Chlamydomonadaceae > Chlamydomonas > Chlamydomonas reinhardtii. Next base: position 7,972,192 of record NC_057006.1, read on the forward strand.
GTGCATCTGCAGCCTTGTCAGGGTGCAGGCGGCGGCACTCTATTTATCCTCACGAAGTATTGATGATACATGCAATTGTTACCCGATCTAGCCCCTCATGCTTTAGCGGCCTCATAGAAACTTATTTTGCTGGCGTGTTGCGGTGTTGCGATGGGACTGTTGATCAGTGATAGACCTCAGGATGCGGTCTGTGTCAGCTAATTGAACCGCTACCTAGCAACATTCAGCCGTACGGCTGTGTTTGGGGCCAGCTCTTGCAGCGCTCCTTGCAGCGCTGCAACGTGAAAATGCTTTTGAGGTAGAGTTCGGGCAGGCGACTGCAATAGTTGCTATCCCACTTCAGTCACGCAATTCAGTGACAATGTATCATTGCACTGCAATTCTGCCCGACCCCTGCTCTGCCCGGTCCGGCGACACTACCGTCATACTGTTACAGAGCCCTTCTGCCATATGGGCCCCACGCTGGTGTGGCAAATAACACACAGCTGGTTGTCCAGGGCTCTTTAACGCAAGTGGACAGGTCAAGCACCAGCCTGTGCAGCAATGAACGTTCCTCCACATTTGTCGACAAACCATGGAACTGAACGCTAGCGTTGGCCGCCCCTTCGGCCACCCCCGAGTTGGAAGTGTATTCCATCGGCTTCGGCTTGGTTGCTTTGTTGCCTGATTGCTTCCCTGACTCCCTGTGCTTGCCCGCCCGTTGCCCCAGCAAGCCACCCTACTCCAAGCAAGCGCAGTCACAACTATCAGCCCAGCACACTCCGCACACCGCCACCCATGTCACGGCTCACACGCACACCACACGCACACCACACGCTGCCTACAGCGGCCAGCTCACGCCACCAGCCCTGTGGACACGCTGAATGCGGGCACGGCCGTGATGGGCACGGGCTTGCCCTCCTCCGGCGGGAACACGGTGTCTGGCGCGGCGCCCGGCAGCTGCTCGGCCGTGAATGTGAGGCCCTCGTACTTGGGGTGCGCAGGCAGCGGCGGCTTGTCGGTGTCCTGTGTGCGGGGAAGGGGTGGTGAGCGGCCAGGATGAGGAGAATGAGGCAATGTCGGAGTGCTCCGCTTAGCGCTGAGTCCAGGCGCTTGGCCAGCTAATTGTGCGTACATTTCCAGAGCACACTCCTTGCGACGGCTGCCTTCACCGTTCCCGGCCCCGTGCTCTCACCTCGATGGGCTGCCCCTCCTCGTCCAGCTGCGGCTCGTCGCCACTGCCCGGCGGGATGCCGTACGCGCACGGCAGCGCCAGCGTGGGCCCCTCCTCCGCCTGGATGTGCTGTGCCGCAAAGCACGGCATGTCCAGCGTGCGGTGCCCCGTCAGCGTGTAGGTGGCGGTGCCGGCCGGCATGCCGCGCACAAACTCGCCCTCAAACCGCAGCGCTGGCTGCTCGTACGTGCCCTTGCCCACCAGCAGCCCCTTCTTCCACTCGCCGCGCAGGCAGCCGCGCGCCGTGTCCCAGTACACGCCCGGGCCGTGCTTCTGCCCCGCCGCCCAGGATCCGGTGTAGACTGAGCCGTCGGGGTAGCGGTACTGGCCTTGCCCCTCGAACTTGTCGGCCACGAACTCGCCCACATAGGTCCCGCCGTCGGGGAACACCATCACGCCGCGGCCGTGCCGCTTGCCGCCCGCGTACTCGCCCGCGTAGCCCGCGCCCGTGGCGAAGGCGTACAGCCCCGGCCCGTGCTTGACGTCGTCGGCGTAAGAGCCGAAGTAGGTGTCGCCGTTGGGGAAGGAGGAGCGGCTGGTGTCGCTGTCGCGCGCCGCGCCCGGGGCCAGGTCACCATCAAAGGCGAACAGGTTCTTCAAGTCGTGCTCAATGGCCTCCAGCGAGTCGCCGCCAAAGTTGAGGCCCAGCGCGCGGAAGCGCCACACGTGCGGCTTGGGGTCAGCGGTGATCTCCTCGCCCGACTCCTCTGCGGCCGCGGCGGCGGCGGCCTCTGCCGCCTTCTGCTTCTTTGTGGCCTCCAGGTAGGCCTTGAGCTGGTTGATGATGGTGTCCGGCTCCTGGCCGATGAAGGCCGCCACGTTGTCCACGCCCGCGCCGCGGAAGACGTTGAAGGCGCTGTCGGCGTATTCCTTGTACAGCTTCATGAGGGCAACCTGGGTTTGGATAGGGCGAGGGGGGTTGGAAGGTAGCAGGAGTAGGAGTGAGGGGGATGGTGTTGGAAACAAGGTGTTGTTGCTTGGTACCGAGCGCATGCAGCCAAAGCAACAGAACGCAGTCCACCCCTTATTTCTGTGGTGGATAAGCGGACCATGCATCCTGCAGCCCGGTACCATTCCTGCCCACCTGCGTGGTGGCCTTGTCGTCCTCATACTTGGACAGCACGCCGTAGTCTGCCAGCACCCGCTCCGGGTTGGGCGGCGCCGCCAGGCCCTGCTCCGCCGCCGCCGCCGCCGCGGCCACTGCCGCCTTGCTGCCGGGCAGCGGCGCCTCGCCGTTGCTGACGTCAACCAGGCGGCAGCGCACGGTGCGCACGCGCGTGAAGCCGTTCTCCTCGTCGTAGTTGGTGACCAGCAGCACCATGGAGCGCACCTGCGGGCGTGCACGTGCTTGTCATTGAGGTCAGTGTGAAGGTGAGAGCGGCATCGCGGCTCAAGCGCAACGCCCAACACGGCAACGCCCGGGCTTGGCCCTGCGCTTACGGTATTGATCACACCCTCCCTAGTCGCAGCCCTTCCTAAAGCGCCGTTTCCCTTTCTCCAATTTAATGAACGCTTTCCCAGATGCAGCCCCAGACGCACCTCCGCCGGCAGGTCGGGCACGTCCAGGTAGATGACATCGCGCTCCTTGAACTCGTAGGGGTCCACCTTGGGCGCGGGCGGCGGCGGCGGCGGCTCCTTGGGCTCACCGCCCTCGCCCTCCTCACCCTCCTCGCCCTCCTCCGGCTCCTGTGTCGGCGTGCAACGAGCGTGGCACTCAGCAACAATCCTGCTCAGCTCCAGGTAGCGGCAGCATGGCAATGTGGTGAACACCCATGGCGGCTTTTGTCCCCTGGATTGGGCAAAAGTCTTAAAGCCTCTCACCTCCTTCTCCTCTTCTTTCTCCTCCTCCTCGTCCTCCTCCGGCTCTGGCCGACCAGCGCGCGCGCCGGTGGCTTCGCGGTTACCGGTGCTGATGCTTTGCACCTCCTCACCCTGCGCCGGCAGTGTGGATTGTTGAGTCTCAGCAAACGAGTACGCTGTAGGCATGGCGCGCACGTGAATGTACACTATACGCTACCATGCGGCATGCAACCCCATCCTTTGTAGCAAGCACAGTGCACTACCCCTCAACCTGCAGCATGCCGCTCGCCTCCACCTACCTCCTTTCCCGCATTGCACACCTCTCGCGCGGCCGCACTCCCACGCCAGCCCACCCCGCACCGACGCCCACCCAGAACCACTTACGTCCTTGTTGTACATGACCAGGTTGTACTCCAGCGCCGGCTCTTCGGGCGGCTCCTCGCCCTCCTCCGTGGGGGGCGGCGGCGGCCAGAAGGTCCAGCTCAGGTCGATGCGCAGCTTCTTGACGGGCGCCGGCTCCGCCGCGCGGCCCGCAGACGCCTCGTCCAGTGACTGGTCCTGAAATTGCCGCGTGACGGGCACCTGTTGGGAAGGATACAGCGCGCGGTGGTGCACCCGGGCGGCGTGAGGTTGTAGTATTGCCGGTTACGGGTCGATTGCAACGCCACAGACCGTCCTCAAGTCCACGATGCATTTGCACCGCGTCCCTGCACCGGTGCGACCTGCCGATCTCAACTATCATACCATTTCCCGGCTGCTGTGGCGCTCGTTCACGGCACCCAGTGCAACCAACCTTCCCCCGCTGTCAGCTCACCCGCTCCGCCGGGTCGATGGCTTGAATGGCATCTGCCGCATCCAGCTGTACCCCGTGGTGGTCGCGCAGGTTGAGGATGGTCTGCTTCAGCTCTGGCACAATCAGCCCGGGTGAGTCAAAGGGGTGGCAGTCGCCCACGCTGCGAAGTGTCCATCCGCCCTCCGCCTGCATTCATCAAAGGGGCCCGTTTGAGCTGTGTACGGTATTGGTAGGAGGCGACATAGCACCCTAGCGGGGGTTGGCGCTATTGCAGGGGTGTAGCTCACGCGGCTGTAACAATAGCACACTTGTCCCAGCTTTCAACACCCCGGCCCCGCCCTGAACTCTCCTCCCAGGTACCCTCGCCCCGTGCGCGCAGCTGACTTCCGTGCTGACTCAAAAACGCCACATCCACACCCACGAGCCGCAACATGCAGAACTACTGGAGCTGCTCCAACGGCTTTGCGCAGATGCCCGCCTCCAATCAGGTTAGTGGCCCCATCCCGTCATGTGCTGAAATGTGCGAACCCCGCCAGGTAGTGGCACGGCGGATGCCTACGCCCGCCTGACATCCGATCCCGATACTATTTTCATCAATCAGCGCACGGCGGTGCCGCCAACTCAGGTTGACCCCTGCTGCGGCTGGGCAGGTAAGCGGGTGGCACTCTCCACCCCAGATGCAGCCCTGCATCCCACCCCAGCCGCACCTGCAGGTACATGACCGCGACGATGATGGACGACACGCCGCCCTGCGCCGCCAGCGGCTTCAGGTCGAACGACTGGTTGAAGGCCTGCCCGCCCACATCTGTGAATGGCGTGTGTAAGCGCACCAAGGGGATGCGGGTTTTGGTTGGCGCCTATTGCACACGCACGGGTGCCTGCCATAATTGGGGGCCTACGCGCGCTCCGGTGACCCGGTGTGCCAGTCTCCTATTCACTCCGTTCTTTCCCAAACGTACCTGAATACGATACTGCAAACTCCAGCTTGCTGCTGCTATCCAGGTCGTGCTTCTTGCCCGGGATGCTGGGAGCGCTCGCCACGAACAGCAGGACCTCCACCTGACGCTCAAACTTCTTTGGAAACATGTAGATGACATCATCCCCCTCCACCTGAACTGTCTCCTCCGGCAGCGCCTGCTTCTCAAAGCCCTTCACCAGCGCGCCGTCCAGGGCAGTCGGCTTGCGGGCATGGAGCGTGTCATGAAGCTGGCCCTTCACGTCTGCATGCACGCGTGATAGGGGTGGCTATCTGTCAAATGCGCCATATGTAGTGCAGTGCATATCGTTCAACGCCCGTGCGCATGAGAACAACACCCTTCGGCCCGCGGCATGCTGCACGACTCCTCCCTCAGTGGCGCGGCTCACCAAACGCAACGCACGACAGGTCAAAGTTCAGCTTCTCTTCTGGACTTGATTTAAAGTTGATACCAAAACTGCGAGCAAGAATCGGGAGTAAGTTTCTCAGCGTAAAGCAATGAGCTAGCTTATATGCTAGCATAGTGGCTCAAAGCACCTGTATTGGTCGCCTCTAAAGGGCAGCACGAACGGACCCAGCGCCATGGTCAGTATTGGTTCTCCAAACTGCCCTAAATGTGTTGCTAGACGTTGTTTACAGTTCCTGTGTAGCTTGTATATGAATAAATATACTCGGTTGGACTGAGGGCCGTGGGCAGGCCCTCCTCGAAGTCGCGACCGCCCCAATCCTTCACACTGTCCAGCAGCCCTGCTCCTGCCCCTAACAATTCTTAGTTACTCCTGCTATAAAATATTCACAGTTTCACTGCAGCCATTCCTCCCAGTAGCGCCCCACGGGCCGAGGTCCCTGCTCCGAGCCCCCTCTCAGCAAGTATCAGCGCGCCGCCCCAGCCATCCCCCACCGCGCATGCCCCTTGCAAGAGATGTGCACCGCTTGCTTCAACATGGGACCTTGAGCCCCGGCCCAAGGCCGCTCCGACCGGCTCCAAATGCCTCAAACTACCAGGAATCCAGGATCATTAATGCAAGTAAGGACGCACGAGCCCGCTTTACTCCGGGTTTCCAAGCAAGGAAGACGACGCGACCTGGTTGACCGTCCGCCGCATTCTCATGTCGGTCATCACGTGCCTGCTTTTCCGGCCGTGCACTGCGACACTTGCTGATCAGCAGCCAAATCATCTCCCAAGCCGCACATCCCCCCCGTCCAGCTCAGCCAGCTATGTGCATCCCTGCCGCACCTTTGCACACATCATACGCCCGCTGCATGCGTCATCTCATGGGAAACCAACAATGCATGTCACTTCTGCCAAACTGCTTTAAAAGCCTCACTTGCAAAGCAAGGTCGCCGGCCGCCGGCCTGCTTGTCTGCTACTGCCCATGCAATGACGAAACTCACCCTTCACTCTTCATTCCCACACTCCAACTCCTCCTGCCGCTCCTCCTCTTCCTCTGCCTCCTGCTCCTCTTCTAGCTCCACATCCTCGACGGCCTGCTGCCCATTCCTGGCCGTGGCCTCGGCAATGATGTGGTCGCTGAAGAGGTAGGTGGTGAAGCGGTCCCGCAGCCAGGCGTTCACGGACGCCCAGATGGGGTCGGGTGAGTCGGCCACGCTGCTCAGGTGCGCCCACTGCATGGGGCGCCATCGAGCAGGCATGAGCCAAGCATTGACATGGCACGGAGACGGGAGGCGGCGGCGTACGGGATCACAACGGTGCGGCAGCGCGGGCTCTTGACGGGATTATGTGGTGAAAGGCAGACGACGACTCCAATACCGTGGCAAGCGGCAAGAGCACGGGCAGTAATGAGCCACCGCCGTGCGCCTAGCCTCTAACCGTCCCACGCACCTTGACAACACCCTCCTCCGCCGTGTCGCCGTCATGGTCCTGCTTGGCCTTCTTGGCGCCACCCGCCGACTTCGCCTGCACGTGCACATGCGTACCATACGTATGAATCATCAGCATTCAGATTGGAATGGCTGCACGCGCCTTAGGAGCCCGATCCTGATTACGACACTGTGGCTCTTCCCACCTTGCGGCCACGCTCGCCGCCGTCCTCTCCTTGCTCATCCTCCGCCTCCGCCTCGGCCTCAGCTTCCGCCTCTGCGGCGGCCTGCGCCGCCGCCTCCGCTGCGCGCCTGAGCTGCTCGGTCTTGGCCTTTGCGGTGGCCACACTGCCGTCACAGCTGCACTTGATGGCGCCGTGCGTGTCGCACCTCGTGGTCGTGTTGACCTGCGGCGGCCCCGTGCGGTGGCGCCAGCAGACAGGAGTAATGCATACATGTCAGCATGTGGCTGCTGGTCGCTCGCAGCCCATACTTTGCGCCACCTGCCTCACAGGCCATTTAGCACGAGCACCCTCCCGCCGCTTCCGCACACATGCGTGAATGCCTGCTGCGCAACGTGCCCGCTCCTGCACGCAACCAAGACCAGTATCCCAGCCGAGTTAGGCTTCCAAACCAAGCAACCACCGACCTCGAACAGCGCGCGCAGCTCCTCAGCTGAGAAGGTTCGCGACTGGTCGTTGCTGTTGTCCACAATGGCGGCCGACAGGCCCTGCTTGGCCACTTGCCGCTGGTACACCTGTGTGCACGTGCGTGTTCCAAAGCATAAAGGGAAATGGGCGTTGTGCGTGCGCGCGCGCGCGGGTAGTGTAGATGGAAGATACGAGCACCGGTGAGTAGCATACTCAGCGAATTGCAAACGCTGAGCTGGTAGACTTGGGACAGAGGACAGCAATCGAGAGCGTCATCAATGGCAGGCATAGACGCTTGCAATGCGTGCGTGCTGCGTGCAGCGGCGCTCCCGCCCGGTATGCACACTCCACACACGCACTTTTTCCTCGATGGACCCGGTGGTGAGCAGGCGGTAGATCCACACCTTCTTCTTCTGGCCCTGCCGCCACACACGCGCCATGGCCTGCAGATCGTTGGCGGGGTTCCAGTCTGCGGGGGGCGCGCGCGCGGCGGACGTAAGTGCGAGAGGTGAGAGGTGATGCTCAAAACTGAACCCAAGGCTATGATGGAGCCAACCATCAGAAATCAGTGATGTAACTTGCGCACGGGAGTGCGGCCATCCCCTCGCTTGGATCTAGCAAGTTCCCCCCTGTAGCCACACCTCCTTTTGCACTCTCTGGGCTGGCTGGGTTGCAGTTGAATTGAATTCGGAGAACAACACACACACGCCAGCTCACCCGGGTCGAACAGCACCAGGCGGTTGGCGCCGATGATGTTGAGCCCCACGCCGCCGGCCTTGGAGCTGAGCAGCAGCAGGAAGGAGGGGTGCGCGGGGTCGTTGAAGCAGTCGACCAGTGGCTGCCGCTTCTTCACGTCGCAGCCGCCGTCCAGCCGCAGGAAGGCCCAGGCGTGCGCGCGGCACATCTGTGTGTATGTGCGGGTGTTGAGTGCGTGCGGAGTTCGCGTTGGGTGAGAAATAAACTGGGCGCGAGTCATGGCAGACTGTGCGGAGCAGTACTACTTCAATCCTCGGATGTATGCGGGTCTACAACTGCCGCCGTTACCTTCAGCAGCCCTGTACGAAATCGCTCACCCCCTCGAGGATGTCCAACGCCTCGGTGTAGTTGGACACCAGCACCACCTGCATACCAGCACACCGCAGGACGTACGACATGAACGACGGCAAGAAGCCGCCGTTTGGAAAGGTGGCCACGACTACAATACAAAGGAGGTGTGTTGATAGCAACAGGCAGAAGCACGCCTCCCACTACCTGCCCCGCATCGCCCCCCTCCCCCGCCGCCTGGGTCCACGCTTTCTGCAGACCCAATCTGATCATCACAGCAGCCACGCGCCAGCGCAGCCACACAGCCCCGCCGCATGGCCCCACCACCTATAACCGTCCGCACCTTGTCCCCGCTGCCGCTGTCGCGCACCGCCTTGAGCATCATCTCCAGCACCGCCACCTTGCCGCTGTGGTAGGCCTGGCAGCTGCCCGGCTTGTAGACCGGCGCCACACTCGCCTCGCCGAACAGCGGCAAGCAGCCCTCAAACCCAGTCACCACAGGCCGCCCGTCCGCGCCGCTCTTACACCCGTCGGCTCCGCCAGCTCCGCCGGCTCCGCCGCCGCGGCCGCCAGCCGCAACTTTCTTCTTCTTTGCGCCGCCAGGTCCACCGTCATCATCGGCGTCGGCGTCATTGTCAGCGCTGGCGCCCCAGGCGGCGGCGGCCGCTGTGGCGGCGGCGCGGCGCGGCGCGGCGCGCGCTTCTACGGGTGCTGCCGCTGGGGGAGGCGCCGCCCGCCTCATGGAGGCCGGGTTGAACATTTGGTAGATCTGGATGTGATTGTTGGGTTGCGTCATGGGCATGCAGGAGTGGCAACATGCACACTTTCAAGTTTGCGCACCGACGACTGTGCAGCGGGATGCAGTATGCACGGCTGCGGGTCGGGCTCCCTCTCGTTCCAAGATAGATTTACCGCGCGTGCACGTTTGTACCGCTCAACCGGCAACCGCAGTCTCGGCAGCTAGACACATACCGTACGTTGCGTACTCATGACCACAGCTGCCGGTGCTCACCAGGTCGGGGTGGCAGCACATCTTCTTGACTGCGAGCGCGCAATGAGAGAAGGAAGATGAGGTGAGGATACTTCAGGTGGATGGGGCTCGAGCTAGGAGCACCCTCAGCCAGCCAGAACCCAAGACGCATGCTTACGGGCAGTGATGGCAGCTAGCGTGGAGAGGTCTCCACCGCGTGCTGCAGCCGCAGCAGCCGGCCCTGTCGTCCCACACGCTCCTCCAGCCGCCGGCGCGTCCTTGCCGTCGCCATCGCCTGCGGCACCCGCCACCTCCGCCTCCGCGCCATCCACCGGCTCGGCCGTGACGCTGCCAGCAGCGGCGCGCTTGCCGCCTCCGCCTCCGCCCTGCGCCTTGGCAGCTTTGCGAGCTGCGATGGCACTGGCCTTCTCTCGAGCCGCTGCGCGGCCGTGGAGCGCGCGCACCTGCAGGGACAGGGAAGTGCAGTAATCAGATGCATAGTTTGTGCCGATCGCACCGTACTGAATGGCGAAACTTGCGCAAGAGCACGACGTGCTCAGCAAACGTCTCCGAAACATGTGCACCGCGAATACCGTATGCCCCTGCTTCAACAATGGCTAATGCAGCAGTGCTTCACATGCACGCACCACGGCGGGCGAGTTGAGGAAGAAGTTGTACAGCCGGGCCTGCAGCGTGCTCATCTTGCAAAACACCACCTGCGTGTGGAGCGCGAGGAGACTGGGTCGGGTCCAGGTCGAAGTGCATGATTGCGGGATGAATGCCTGCCACCATTCCATGCCCCAGCAGCCCCCAGCCCGCGTGCCCGCCATCCTTCGCCCCGCCCGCCATCACGCCTACACGCACCCCGCCATGCACCCCGGCCCTCCAGCGCCACCTTCACCGCCACCACCTGCGCGCACCCACCTGCTCCACCTTGGGCGGCAGGTACTTCTTCATGGTGTTGCAGGAGCGGCGCAGCATGTAGGTGCCGCACAGGGCCAGCATGGCGTCCATGCGCTCCATGCCCAGGGCCGCCTGGCGGTAGGTGGTAGGTGGTAGGTGGTCAGCTGGAAGGTAAGTAATGGTCAGGTCAGTACAATCAGGACGGGCGTGAAGATATGCATTGGTGATCAAAGGGCGTGTGTGAACAGTGTGTTTACGTGTGAGTGCCTTGCATAGACAACACGCGTGCCGCACGTCCTTGGCCTGTCCCCAACTCTGCAACTATTACCGTAACGCCATCCTGCACCCACCTCGGCGTCGCTGGCGTCAGCGTCGCTGCCGCGCTGTATGGGCAGCTCGTAGGTGCGTCTGAAGGCCGGCAGCTCGCCCAGCAGCCCCGGTACCGCGGTGGACATGACCGTGTAGAACTCCTGCAGCTTGTTCTGTGTGTGGGGAAGGGGGTGCCGGGGATGGAGCAGAGGGACGGAGGGGCGCAAATTACGGCAGCAGCCATAACAAGGGTTTATGGAAGAAGATGCTTCGTGGACGTGCTGCCTTCGCTTTCATTCAGCAGCGCATGCCGCAGTGGATGCACGCTGCCAGCGACAGGCGGGTAGGTGCGCGCACGCATGCGCGCACCTGGATGGGCGTGCCGGTCAGCAGCAGCCGCATGCGCGCCGGCAGCCCCGCCACCGCCTTGGTCAGCTGGCTGTCCACGTTCTTCAGGAAGTGGGCCTGTGGGCAGCGGCGTGAGGAACGGGGCAGGGAGCCAGGTGTCGGCGTGTCGTGGTACAACACGGTTTGTGGGACAAAATGCACACGCACACGCACGAGCGCACACACACACTTTCCGATTCGTTATTGAACACACACACACACACACACACACACACACACACACACACACACACAACGGCCTGTAAGTTTTGCTCCCTTGTGCTTGGTGAAAACAAACGCACTTCATCGCACAGCACGATGTCGATGTTCTTCTTGACCACGGCGTCGCGGTGGCTGCGGAACGTCTGGTAGCCCATCACCAGCACCTGCGCGCGCACGGACCGCAATGATGCAAGGCCGGCAGTGGGTCAGGACAATACGGTACACTAGGCCAGGGATGAGCAGGCCCGAGCAAGAGTGAGTCCCTTGTGCTCAATTCTGCGCGCATGTCCCCACCTGCGGCTTGCCGGCACGTGCTCCCGCAAACCCGCCGAAGGTACCAAGTGACTCCTTCACCTGCATAGGTCAGGAATCAAGAGGCACACATGTGTTGGCCCTCTACAGAGTTCTTGACACGCTCGTCAGGACGTTCAGTGCCTGCTTGCCTACCACCAAGTACGGCATACTGTAGCCTGCTTGCACTACGCACGCACCTTGTCCCCGCGCGTGTCGTCCACCACGACTGGCGCCACCCGGCCCTCCAGCCTGTGCAGCAGGAACGTACGGGCCAATCAACCCCTGCATGACTGGGTGTGCTGTGTGACCTAACCAAACCGTAGGCTGCCCTATCTAGCGACCTGCCTATGCTGCTGCAAAAGCACGTACGCCCGCTGCGGACTGCGGCCGTGTGTCCCGCCGCCACGCACGCACCAGAACTCCAGCTCCTTGCCCCAGTTGGCGACCAGCGAGGCCGGGCACAGCACCAGCGGCCGCACACATGTGGGCCGCCGCCCGTGCACACCGTCGCTCAGCAGCGTCCACAGCGCCGCGATGGCCTGCAGTGTGACGGCCGGTGCACGTGTGTGACTGAGTGTGGGTGACGAGCAGAGTTTCATGCGTTTGCGCCTGTGTGTGCTTGCGTGCGGTTATGTGTGTCAAAGCGTGTGCACGCAAGAGGACAGTAAGTGCAGTTCCAACTCATAGGCCAGAGCGTTGCACCCAGCCCCTGCTGGTCACGCCCGCCACGCCGCCGCGCACCTGAAAGGTCTTGCCCAGGCCCATGCCGTCGCACAGCACACAGCCCGAGTACTCCGGCTGGCGCAGGCCTGTAGGCAGCAGATGCGTGCGTACAAAGCTAAGTCAGCGCCATCGGTCCCAGGTCACAAGCTAGCAGCCCATCCGGCGGGTGCCCATCTGCGGCGTCCGCCCCTCCAGCTGCTTCCTCACCCGCAATGCACTGCACCATGAACTTGACTCCCTCGCGCTGGTGCGGCCGCAGCTTGCGCGCCAGGAACGGCGCCGCCCACAGCGCTGTCAGCCCGCCATGCTTGGGACCTGCTGCTGCACTCGCCACGGCTGCCGCCTCCACAGCCGGCACTGCAGCTGCGGCGGCATCGCCGGTGGCAGCCTCACCGCCGTCACCGCCTGTGGCGGCTGTAGCAGCAGTAGCAGCACTGCTGCTGCCACCGCCGCTGAGTTTGGCCTGCTTGGCCAGTAGCGCCTTCATGAGGGGTCCCTCCGGGTCCTGCTCCGCAGGGTCCCAGATGCACAGCGGCACCACAGGCGCGTCGTCCGGGTTGGCCTGCCATGCGAAAACCAGAGAGAAGAGGGCCGCATGCTTTAGGGGCATGCCTTCCTCCGGGTGAGGAGGCCTCATGTCCGTACCGACCGCTTCGGCACCAATAGGACAACAGGCACGCACATACAGCCATAGATAGCAGGGCCTTTCCACCAAAACAACTGCACACAAACACAGTTTCCTTCCCTTGTGGTCTCTAACACACGCACACGCACACGCACACGCACAAGCACGCACCTTGCCGTCGTCCTCGGGCTTGACTCCCGCCACCAGTGTGTTGAGGCCGTTGCGGAAGGCCTTGAGCGGCACCTGCGGCCCGCGCCGGATGCCCAGTGTGCCGCGCTGGCCCAGCGGCCCGGCGTAGTTGGGCAGTGGGCACTGCACGGCGGGGGGCGACATGAGCAAAGGAAGGTTGAAGGTAGGTAGAGGAGGGGACGGCTAAAGGCTGGAAATGGGAGTGGAGACGTGTGCCGCCCGACCCACATCAACTGGCGCCATACTCACCCCTACACACACCAGTGTCCGGGCACCCCTAAACGAACCCCGTACAGCGCACCTTGTACGGCTTCATGATGGCGGTGCAGCCGGCAGCCCCCGGCGCAGGCAGTGACCTCCGCGCCAGACCTAGGCTCCCTGCCGGCCGCTTCACGCCCGTCACCGTGCTGCTGCCGCCGCCTGCCCCACCTCCACCTCCAGTGCCACCACCGCTACTGCTGACACTGCCGACGCTCTGGCGGTTGCCGCCGCCAGAGGCAAGCGCACGGACGCAGTCGGCCGCAGCGGTCATGCTTTGCCGGCTCAGCGCAGCGCCGCTGCGTGTGCCGCCGACCGAGTTGCCACCAGACGCCGCACCCCTACCTCTGCTGAGGACGCGAACACCGCCGGACCGCTGCAGCCCCAATCCGCGGCCACCAGCAGGAGGGCCTCTCCCCGCCCCCGACCCAGATGCAGTTGCAGTGGCGGCTCTGCTGCTCCCTGCTGCCCCTTTCTCAGGAGACGATGGAGGTGATGCTGAGGTAGACATGCTCGGCGAGGCCTCGGGCGAGGCCTCATCAGCAGACGACGCCTCATTATCGGACGCCGCTTGCGAGGCCGCGGGCGCCGCTGCCGCCGTCGCCGTTGCCGCTGCCGCCGTCGCCGTTGCCGCCGCCGCTGCTGCCGTGGGTCGCCATGGCGCCGCCGCCGCCGCCGCTGGGGCTACCGGCGGCCGTGCGGCGGGCGGCAGACCCCGGCCTCGCCCCGTGCCCCCGCCCACAGTTGGCGCCGCGCCCAGGCCCACGCGCCCCACCGCCGCGCCTTTTGCCGCGGGTGCAGCTGCGGCCACCGCGACTGAAGCGGCAGGGGCCTTCGCCGCAACCGGCTTTGGCTTGGCTGCAGCTGCGGTGGTCGCTGCCGCGGGGCGTCCAACAGCAGCTGCTGCTGGCTTCTTCGCCACGGGCTCAGGTTTGCGCTTACGCGGAGGCAGGTCCTCAAAGTCGTCATCGTCGTCGCTCAGCGGCTCCGACTCGGGGTCAGCGTCCGAGTCCTGCTGGTCCGCGTCCTGTGCAGAAGGCGGAGAAAGGCCAGACAGCGTAGAAGGTCAGCCGATGAAATGCAGCAGCGGGAGTGCCCACACAGCCCTGAGTGAGCGCGAGCAGTTTAAAAACCCAACTCTGCAGCTTTGCCTTTGCCCTCCTGCATCCACGCAACACACCTCCATAGCTTCGTCGATGATGCCCACATCGCTGCCAGAGCCGCTGCTGGTCGTTCGCCGGCGCTGGGGCGCCCGCGGCTGCCCGGGCGGCAAGCTCGCCGTGGCAACCGCTCCCGCGGCGCGCCTCATTCCCACCTAGCACCTAGCGGTTGCTGCTGACTGCTGTGTGACGACGCTTGCCACTTGAGCAAACAAGCATTCAACGACAAGCGAAACCGCACGGCTGTGTGGGCCAGTTTAAACTTTCCCACACACCAACGCTCCGAAGAATAAGATGGCAACGCGGATCACGAGTCGAGTTACTTGACAGCATGCGTGATGAAAGGCCCGCCAAACAGCTGACACGGGGTAAAGCGGCTCAGAGCAGAACCGGCCCCATTCCCGCCGCACCCTCCTCCCATAGCCCCACGCACTCGACCCGCTCGCGCGCGCACCCCATCTGGGTCGGTTCATTCCAGTCCACCGCAGCGCATTACACATACCGACGTGCATTTGCTGGGCGCCGCCGCCTTTCGTGGAGACCACGCTCCACACCCTGCCTGCACCAGGTCACCCATTCTGTACATGCTTGCGCGCTTCGCATGTGCTTTTGCTCACCGTCGACTTGACCACTTGAGAGTCGCCGACCCACATGGCCGAAAGCCGCTATCCGCCCATCCAGCAGCCTTTATGCCTAGCAGCGAAGCACAGGCACACCTCGTGCACATCACGACATATCCACCCTGATCCACCCCATGTACCCCACGCCACCTTCTAAGATTGGCCACGCACCATGCGCACCAAAGCATAGCCTTCCTATTTGCCTCCTGCCGCCCCATCCTGCTCTAGATGCCAAGCAGCAATGCCTCTAGGGCATCCTGCGCACCACCTCCGCTGCCGGCGGCAGTAGCGGCACCCTGCATAGCGACGAGTCCCAGGCCGCCGCCGCCGCCGCCGGCTGGGCCCTTGCCAGCGGCAGAGCCGCCGTCCGTCGCGCCGTCTGCGTCGGCCACGCTGCGCATGCCATCCGGGCCAGCTCCTGCGCTTGCAATGCCACCGCCCGTGTCGCCGCCTGCGGACGCCGCTGCTGCACCGCTGCCTCCGCCGCCGCCGTAGGTGGCGGCGCTGCCGCCAGTCGTGCCATCGCCGCCTACACCGCCGGGGTCCACCGAGCCGCGCTCGTGTGCGTTGCCTCCACCGCTGCCGACGTGTTGTGCGGGCGGCGCAGGTGCCGGTGCAGCCACTGGTTCTGCAATGTCAGCCGCCTGCTGTTGCTCTACAGCCACCGCCGCCGCCGCCGCCGCCACCGCCGCCACCACCACCAACGCCGCCGGCGCCGCTGCCGCCGTTGATGCCGCCTCCTGAAGCGCCGGGGCGGTTGGCGGTGCGGCAGCTGGGTTGCGGTCCTGCTGCAGCGCTGTCGCTGCTGCCTCCGCTGCCTGCTTCACGGCAGCGCCCACACCCGCCGCCCCCTGCACTCCCCCGTCAGCATCCTCGCTAGCGCCGCTGCTGCTGCTGCCCATCGCTGCCGCCACGACGGCATCCACCGCCGCCTGCAGCACCGCCTCCACCTCAGCGCAGGCGGCATATTCCTGGGTACCACCCCGTCCCGTACCCTGCAGCTGTGACGCCTGCGCCAGCGGCGCCCCTGACCCAGTCACAGCGCCAGTCACAGCCACGGCCACAGCCTGCTCCCCTGCTTCCGACTCCATCTGGGTCAGCGGAGACGGCGGAATTGCCGGCACTACTGCTTCCGCCTCCTGAGCCGCCGCTGCCGGCGACGGTGTAGCGGGCGCCACCTCAGCCACCGCCGCCGCTCCATCCAGCGGGTCCTCCAGCGGTCCAGGCTGCACCACAGAAGCTGGTACCGGGAGCGCTGCGGGCGCCTGATCTGTCGCCGCGGCGCCGCCTCCCATGCCAGATGGTTCCATGGGCCCTCCTCCGTCCAGTTCCATGAAAACGCCCTCGGTCTCCTGATCCGCCTGTTGCTTCGCTGGCTCATCCGCCTCCTGCTGTTGCTGCTCCACCTGCGCGTCAGCCGCCTCAGCGGCGCCTAGTGGCGTCGAGGCCTCCGCCTCCACCGCCTCCACCTGGCTCGGCGCCGACAACGGCGTCTGCGGCACCGCGCCCGCATCCTCCGCGGCCGCAGACGCCACGTCGACAGCCGGTGTTGCCGTGGCGACTGCCCCGTCAGGAATAGGCGCCGATTCGGCTGCTGCTGCGGCGCCCTGCCGCATCTCCACTTCAGCAACACCAGCAGGCTGCTCACCCACCGGCGCCGACCCGCCCATGTGCTCCGGTGCTTGCTGCTGATCTTGCTGCTGCTGAAATGGGTCCGCAGCCGCGGCAGCCACGGGCACAGCTGCTACTGGCGCGGGCGCCGCCTCCGCAGCCTCCTCCATCTGGGTCGGCTGAGAGGGTGGCGTCTCAGGCACCGCATCCGCATCCGCCTGTGCCGGCAGCGTCGGCTGGCCTGGCTCATCAACACCCGTTGCAGCAGCGCCGACATCTGCGCCAGGGCTCGCTGTCTCTGTCTCCACTACTGCTGGCGCCACCGCCGGCGCCGTCATCACCGGCGGCGGCAGTGGCACGCGAGCTGGCGCCTCCGCACCCACGTCAACTGGTAACACTGGGCCGCGGTAACACTGGGCCGCGGTGGCATTGGCGCCGCCATCCATGCACACGGCCACGCCTGCGCCCACCAGCAGCGGCGATTGCAGTGCTGGCGCCGCCGTGTCCGTGTCCTCATCCGTAGCAGGACTCGCCACCGCGACACCTGCGCCCTCTGGAGCACCTGCGCGGCTGGCTGCGGCCGCTGCACGCTCCTCATCGGCAGCAGCGGCGTTTAATATCGGCAGTGGCGGTTGCTCCGCCTGCGCCTCATCGTCAGCTTGTGGGCCTGCCTGCACCGCCTCAACCTCCTGGACCTTGCCGGGCGCCGCTGACAAGGCAGCCGCAGCTGCGTCCACGGATGCCCGCGGCGGCTGTTGGCTTCCAGCAACCTCCCGCTGCGCCTCCTGCTCCACCAGTGCCGTGGCCGCGACAGGCGTTGTGAAGGCTGGCAGCACGGTAGCCCCTGGACCCGCAGCTGCGGCGGCGCCAGTGAGGGGCAGATTATTTTCATCCTGATTGTCGCAACCCGCATCGGCACCTTTCGCACCACCGTCGCCGCCAACTCCACCACCGCCGCCGCTACGGCCGCCCATGGCGTCATCCTCTGTGTCGTCATCATCAAACGCACCCAGCACCCCCACCGAATCCAGGGCGGAGGGGAAGGGCGCCGGAGCCGTCTGGAAGCGTGGCGGCGGAGGCGGCATGGAGGCCGGCCGGCGGAAGAGGCCCACAGGCTGGTACGGGTGCGGCGCCTGCTGGTGCTGCTGCTGGCCTTGGTGAGGCTGCGGCGGCTGTGCCAGCGGCGACGGCAACGGCATTGACCATGTCGGCTGTGTTGGTGCTCGTGCTGTGCAGGAGGGCGGCGGCATGAGTGATGCCGGTGCGGGCACGCAAGATGCTCCAGCCGCCGACGCCGCGCTCGCCGCCAAACCCGTAAGGCTGCCCTGCACCTCAGCGTCCTGCCGCTGCTGTTGCTGCTCCCGCCCTTCATCTGCTGCGTGTACAGTGCTGGGCGCATCTGTGGCAAATTTGAAGGCACTGGTGACAGCGTGCATGCCATCGGGCTGCAGCTGTTGTGTATAAGCCATTGGCCGACCGCCGCCACCGTCACCGCCACGGTCGGCGCCACCTGCGGTCACCTCAGGTGCCGCTGACTCTGGGGCACCCATCCGAACCGGACCAGGCCTGGTACTAGTAGTGTGCTGTGAAGATGACAGCAGTGGCGGTGGTTGGGATGGCTGTGGCGGTGGCTGAGACGGCAGTGGCTGTGGATACTGCAGCGCCTGGGTGCCGACCGGCACTGCAGCCGCCTGCTGAACAGCCGGCAGCGGTGCGGCCAGCGGCACACGGTCCGGTGTGCTAACGCCTGGTGCCGCAGAAAAGTCAGCTGCAGGCGACAGGCCCACCTGTGCCGCTGGTGCCTCCGGCACCGACGGTGAAGGCCCTGTGGCAGTAGGGGGCGCGGCTGTGGCGCCTGCACCAGCCTCGCCTGCGGTGGCATTGGCCTCTGTTTTCGCTGCTGCTCGGCCGGGAAAAGGCTGCTGTGATCCCGTGCGGGTGCTGGCACTGATGATGGCGTTACTGCAGCTGGCATCCAGGTTGGCAGTGTCTGCCGTCATAGCGGGGGCCGGTGCGGCAGCCGCAGCTACATCCTGACCAGCTCCCGACTCAGCACCGGCGCCCACCGCAGTAGCAGTTCCGTCTTCATCGACGTCAGCGGCCTGCTCACGCACCCCCGCCACCGCGGCCGCCGTGGGGGGTTGGCTCCCGCCGCCGCGCTGCGATGCGCCAATGGCGGCGCCCTTCTTCGACTCCGGCACCGGCAGGCCGAGCAGCAGCGCCAGCACGGAGTCCTGTGAGTCCTCGCCCGACGCAGCTGCGGGTGCACCTGCCGCCGCGTCAGCTCCGGCGGCGTCGGCACCCGCTAGCGGCAATGTGCCGCCCGCTGCACAGGCGCCGTGCCCGTCGCTTGCCGGTGCTTCCGCCGCCGTAGCCGCGGGCGCGTCAGCAGGGGCCACACTATCAGCGCCGGCAGCATTGTTCGCAGATACAGAACTATGGCTGGGCGGTACCGCACACGAGTCACTTGGCGGCGTCTGCTCTGGCAGCAGCTGCACACCGGCGCCGAGAACCGGTGCGTCGGCAGGCACGGCGGACAGGGCACCACTGGCAGGGGAGGCCGTGTCTGCAGGCGGCAGCAAAGAGGTCCGTGGCGCCGGTGGCTCAGTGGCAGCGTCCGGCATCACCGGAGCCACTGCCGGATCCGCCGCCGAAGGTGCACCCAGCAAAGCTGCAGCGACCTGCTCCTGCTGCTGACTGCTTGTGCGCACAGGCGGCGGCTGCAGCCGTGGCTCTTCGGTTTCGCCGGGTGCTCCGGCTCCAGCCACAGACGGCTTTGCAGCAGCGGCAGCCGCAGGCGTCTGCTGCACTGATTGCTGCTGCTGTTGCTGTTGGTGTTGCTCTTGCTGTTGCTGCTGTTCGTGCTGTTGCTTGATGACCCGAGCCTCAGCCAGGATCGCCGAAATCTTGGACGCGATAGTCGGCCGCTGAGCAGCAGCTGCAGCAGCCGCAGGCGCCGCCACTGCAACAACACCAACAGTGGCAACGACAGCACCAGAGACAGCGCCTGCGGCGTCTGCGGCGGTCAGCGGTGCTGCTGCGGTCAGGGCCTCCGCCGCGGCATCCAATTGCATGTCGGCGGCGCGGGTGGCGGGGCGGCTGTGCCGCTTGATCTGCGGTGCAAGGCGCGGTACCGACGGGGACTGCCCCGGCGCTGATGTTGGCACAGGTGGCCCTCGCAGTGTCTCTGCGGAGTGCGCTGCCATTGCCGGCACTCCCACCGCCGCATGCCCCGCAACAGCTGTGACGCCGCCTTGCGCAGCGGCCACTGCAGCAGCATTAAGAGCAGCACACGCTGCGGCGCGCACCGACGCCGCCGGCAGCCGTCTTGCAGACCTTGCAGCAGTGGCGCCGAGCGGGCTAGGGGCGGGTTTGCGTGTCTGTCCTGCTGCAGCCGCGCCTGCCGCGTCGCTCCGCGCTGACTCCTCCTCCACGCCCCGTGCATCCGTAGGCTCCTGCTCTGCCTGCTCCTCGGCCTCGCCGTCACCGCCGTCACCAAGCGGCATGAATGAGGCGGATACGGCAGCCGCCGCGCCAGCCGCCACGACTGGCACCTTAGCCGCCGGCTCAATGTTGGGCTTGCGGCGGCGACCGGCAAATAGGCTCCCGCTGCCATCATCTCCACCGGCCGCGCTGCTGCTGCTGCCGCCGCCCGCACGTTTGAGGCGATGCCATGCCAGCTCCCCACTGCGGTCCTCATAAGCGCCCTCCTCCTGCTCCTCGCCCGCCGCCTCAGCACCGAGCCCGGCCCCCGCACGGTCCTCCACCTCCCAGGCCTCCAAGCTCATGCGAGCAGCCGCCGCCGCAGCAGCTGTAGGCGTGGGCACAGCAGTCGGCTTCAGAGCCTCTAGCACTGCCTGCTGCAGCAGCTGCTCCTGTTGCTGCTGCTCCTGCTGCTGCTGTTCAAGCAGCTCCTGCTGCCGGCGCCGCCGCTGCTCTTGCTGCTCCAGCTGCAGCTGACGCCGCCGCTGCGCGGCCTCCTGCCGGCGCCGCTGCAGCTCCTGCTCCTGCCGCACCACCGCCGCCTCGCGCGCAGCCCGTACAGCGGCCGCCCGCGCCCTTGCTACCTCATCCACCTCCACCTCCTCACCCGCCGCCGCCGCCGCCCCAGCAGTACCACCTGCGGTGGCAGCGCCGTCATCCCCGTAGTAGTCGTACGACGGGTCGTAGCTGCGTTCGTACTCGTCCTGCGGCGGGCCGCCAGCAGCAGCAGCAGCAGCAGAGCCAGCCGCCGCTCTCGCTACCGTGTCCGCTGCCGCTCCAAACATGCCAGGGCCGCCGCCGGCGGCCTGCGCCGGCGGCTTCTCGGCAACATCGCCAGCCATAGCTGGCTGTATCAGCAGGCCGCTGGCACCGGCGCGGCCCAGGGGCATGGGCCGGTAGTCAGACATCTTGCGCTTCATGCCCAGCGTGCCGCCGCGGCCTGACGAGCCGGACCCGGCCGGGCGCACGAAATTGGGCACAGGACACTGCGGCGGAGCAGGAGCGAAGAGGCACACAGGGGTTGTGAGTAGCACGCTCGCTTTCCATCGCTCTATGTTTGCCACGCTTTGTACTCAAGCCGCAGACTGCCCAAGCCACCCGCGAGGTTTGCTAGCCCAGGACTTCCCTTCGTTTTACCTTGTAGGGTGCCAACACCTTGGCACTCCGCGGCAGCAGCAGCGAGCCCACCGCCTCGCCCTCCTCCTCCTGCTGCTGCTGCGGCCCTGCTTCAGCTGCTGACGATGCTGCTGCAGTATTGGGCTCGGAGTCTTGGTTGTCGGCAGCTTCGGCGACGCCAGCGCTTGGTGGCCGCGGCCGCTTGGCGCTGTTTGCCGCCGCGACTGCAGCGGCAGATTCCGCCGCTGCACGCTTCATGCCTGATTGAACACAGCCTGTTTGGATCGCTCGCTGCTGAACTAAGCTCTACTGCCAGAAAGTGCCGCTTGGCGGGAAAGCCTGGCTGAGCTTGATTCTGAGAAGTGATCTGTGCATACGATGCTCAAGGCATTCTGTTGCGTTTACAGCTGGTGCGTGCCTTCACGACCCGCGCGCATGGAAAAAGCGCGGGAACCCCATACATGCGCACCATGTCCTATCTGCCCACTTTCGCACGCCGTGTAAACATCGAAGAACCTCACCCCCATTCGCCAGCGCCTTTAACCGTTCTTCTGAATGGATGAGGCCACATCGATACGCAACGGGACAGCGCCTGGCATGCCCGGTCCTACCCACCTAGCTCCCCAAAAGCCGCAGCTTTCACCCCACACCCGCAGAAGTCCGGCCTACCTATACGCACGTACGTGTGCGCGGCCCTTGAGCGGGCCAATCCGTGGTCTGTCTAAAATCTGATGCCAGGACGAAACGATCGACGTCCTTCATCTCCGCTCAGCGGCAGCAGTGCCCACTCACGTCCACGGCATCTTGGTATGCTTCTGCTGCCACCTCCCCCGAGCGCCTCCGGTCCAGTGACCTGCATTTTGAGTACCCTACGCAGCCATCGCCGCCTATCATTTACCCCAACCCTGATACCAGCCAGCGCTGCTTAGGGCGCTGCGGCCGGCTCCTCCTCTGGCTCCTCCGCACCCTCCACCAGGCTCACCTGTCATACCATAGGCATGAGCATGGGTTACAACAAGGCAAAGGACACGCAGCAACCTCCCGAGCTGCAGCACAGTGACCTCCAGCTTGAATCACCCACCGGCCAAAGGCCCTCTCCGCCGTGCCCCAGCCCCTCATGTCCCTATCCCTTTCCACGCAGCGCCCCTTTCAAGTTACGCCCCACCATCACACCTGTACACCCCGCACTCGAGCACACTGCACCCTCACCCTGCACCCGCACCCACGCCACCCCAACCACCACCACCCGCACCCGCACCCACCACGTTGCGGAACTCCTGCTCCGTCAGCTTGAGCTGCTTCACCGAGCCATCCGAGTCGCGGTAGCTCAGAGGCGACATCACGTCCTGCGGGGGGGGGGGAGGGGGGAGACAGGTACGACAGCGGGTTAGGGAGGTGTTAGCGGAAGAGGCACCATCGGATTAGGTACGAGCAGGTTAGGTACGAGCAGGTTGGGTACGAGAAAGTCCGATATCAACATGCCACCGCCCCGGTTCTGTGCATCTCGATGTTGGGGTCAGCCACCATCGCTCACTCCCGTCCCACCACCCTCCCCCACCACCTCCACCAGACACCTCCACGCCATCCTCCACCCACCCACCCACCCACCCACCCACCCACCCGCCCTCCACCTACCCACCCTACACCCACCCACCTGCCACGCGCTGCTGTAGAACAGCTCCGCCACCACCACGTCGTCGCTGAGGTCCAGCTGGGCCAGGCCGTCGCCGTCGGTGTCGGGCGGCAGGAAAAACACGCCGCCGGACACGTCGCGCAGCAGCAGGAAGCCGGGCACCTGGGGGGGGGGCACATTCATGATTATTAAAGAAGTGAAGGCGTAGCCAGGCGTAGCCAGGAACAGTAGGGGGGGGCAGGCGGAAGGGATGGTAGACGGAAGGGATGGGCGCGAGGGTGAGTGGGGCGAGGGCGGAGGTGGAGGCCAAGGCGCCTGGTTGGCTGCTCATGTCGCGTGTGCTGGGTTCCCGCCACCTGGCTACCTGCCTGGTGGTGGCGCCAGCCGTCCAGATGTACCCCCGTTCCCAAGCCGTAGACATCCATCGCCAGCAGCATACGCGGCAGGAGCCCAACCCTGCGCGACCGCCCCCTCCATTCCATACTTCCTGCATGCACGCAGTGTCCCCGCATCCGCCCCCAACCCTCCATGCCTAGCCCGCCCCAGCCCGCCCCACCTGCAGGTCGGGCCGCACGCTGAACCACTGCCCCTGGCGGTTGCGCAGCGACACGCGGCCGTCCAGGTCGCGGCGGAAGTTCATCTTCAGGCGCTCGGCCTGCGAGATCGGCGGGACCAGTGGAGCAGGAGCGGTGTTAGGGCTGTTGTGTGAGGCTGACGAGAGCGTGTGCGTGCGCCCCACCGGCCTCCTTGCCCCCCCCACACACACCTCCCAACCCGCGGCTCGCCGCCCTCTTCCTTCCCCTTTCCCACCCCACTCCGCACGGGATGTATCCTCCGCCTGGTTCCTAGGGAGCTAGCACGAGCGCCTGACCTGGTACTGCTCAGGCTTGAGCTTGTTGTTCACGACATTGTCCACGAATGTGCGCAGCTCCACGGTCGTCAGGTTCTCATCGAATAGATCGTCAATAGTCGTCGGACGGTTCTGAATCTCCTGCTCCACAGCCTGGAAGAACACAGACTGCGAGTCTGCCCCGAAGCCTGGCAAGTTGTCATAGAGCGGAGCCGCAAATGCCGAGGTAGCCGCTGATAGCTGGATCACAGTGGCCGCAGCAGCGGCAGCAATTGCTGAAAGAGCTGGCGCCGAGGTGCTGGGCTCGCTCGGCGAGCGAGGACCGGCGGCGAGGCAGACCACCGCAGATCTCCGGCTAATGCGACCGCTATGTTGAGAGCATGCTGCAGAGCGTAGATGCTTGGAGGCGAGCATTCTCGTCAAAGTCGCGAACTGGGTCGGGACAACTTGCGTGTAGACAGGAATGAGCCAACAAGGGAGTTCGTAATTGTGGGATGAAAGCGGCTGTTTCAATTGTAAGCATGCAGCCACTGCAAGTGCATTCACTCCGACGTGCAATCGCTCGGCTTTCCCAATTTCGTGAGGGCCGCTCCAAAGCTCGGATTCTGAGTTCCTTACAGTAAAGTGTCTATTCATAATTATATACACGCTCCCTGACCATCCATGTCTGTCGTCTGAAACTTGTTTGCTTCTTCCCTCTGTTTCGACTGCTGTTTAAGCAGTTCAAACGTGTCAGGGCCATAATCTGTGCACATATGCAGTAGGCATATAGCATAGCAGCGGCCAAGGCGACATGGTGAGCAGGACCTTCGCGAGCTGTCGCGCGACGATTCGGCGCCTTTGTGCGCTGCTCATCGCCTTGCGTTGTCAAATGTTGGACATGAACTTCTAATACATATATACGCCCTGAACGTCAGCGCTGGGCAAACTATTCACGCTTACAGCGCGTACACGACACACTGCTGGTGCAGGACGTGGTGCCACGGCCAAAGGTCTACCTGCCGGGCCCGGCAGGACGCCTCCAGGCCTTGCGCGATGCGGGACAGCCGGTGAGCTCCTTTGTTGATACTGCAAGCGTTAATCTTAGTCATGACCATCGCCGCCCCGCACGCCCCTTTGAACCATGCTCCTGCCAACCATACAGGTCACGCCTGCGAGTCTGGGGCTGGTTGACACATCTGGTGGCTTCGGCGGCGCCAACGGGGGCACCGGGTTTGGGCTGGGTGCTGACGGGGACGATCCGGACTTTCTGTCCCCTGCCTGGCTGGCAGCGCTGGAGAGCTTTGACGCGGAAAGTTTTGACGGTGAGCCGACTTCGGGATGCAGGACAGCGCCCGGCCAAGGCCAGTCGAGCACTGCCACCTGTTAGATTCTAGGCGCGGAGAGCTTGGGGCTTGCAACCTTGTGGCTGTACTTGTGGCGGCTTAGGTGCATCAACATGTCTGTCGTGTGCCTTGCAGACGCGCGGCTGCTGCTGCCGCACACGCTTCGCAGTGCGGCGGGCCAGCCCTTCCGCAAGGTGCCGCGGCTGCTGGCGCTGGTGGCGTCCATTAGCCTGGCGCCGTCCGGGGACGCCTTTGCGCAACTCAAGGACCCGGAGGGCCGCATGGGCGCGGCGCTGCACCGCGACGTGCTGGAGGCCGTGGGGGCGCAGCTGGGGCCGCGCGCGGTGCTACTGCTGCAGCAGGTGGGGGTTGCAGCGCACTCATGCGCATGGGGACGCTGGCTTACTGTCTCCATCACTGGGGCCCAATCGCGCGCTTAGTATGGTGTGCACCCTCCTGCTGCAGGTGTGTGTGGTGCAGCCCTGCCCAGGGCTGAGCTACCTGTGCGTCACGGCGGACAACGTCATGCGGGTGAGCTGACTCGGCACTTGTAGCACTGCACATCCTGCACGCGCAGAGCGGCACTGCGGGCGTCTTGCTGGGGTGCTGCGAGTGCACGTGTCGCCTGGCAGTGGACTGTATGTGAAGCGGACAAACAATAATCTCCACCTTGTGCATGCAGGTGTTCCCAGCCAATGTGCCGCCGCCGGCCATGCTGCGGCCGCGGCCTCAGCCCCCGCCGCGGTCCGGCGTCACTCACGCAACGCACACCGCCCAGCAGCCCCAGCTGCAGCGCGGGCACCCAGGGGCACCCGCCAACGGCGCGCCCGCACAGCCCCCTGCAACCCCGTCCTTCAGTACCGATACCACCACCGCCAGCCAGCAGTTGCGATTTCCACCACGGCAGCAGCAACAGCCGCAACAGCCGCCGCCGGCGGGACAGGGCAGCCGCTTCGGCGCCGCTGCACACCAGCAGCCCCCCGGCTCTGCAGGGCCTGGGCCTGGCGGCATTGGCGCTGGCGCATCGGCGGCTAAGCCTGCGGCGGCAGCCGCACAAGGCGGCGCCGGCACAGGGCGCGGGCTGGGAGGCCGCGGCAGAGGCGCCATGCTGGGGTTCGACCTGGAGGATGAAGATGAGGACCCGTTCGCGTTCATGGAGGTTGAGGAGGGCGTTGGGGAGCGCGGCGGCGGCGGCGGAGGCCCGGCAGCCGCGCCGCCAGACACTGGTCGGGGTGGAGGTGGGGTGGGCCACAGAAGCACTGCTGGCGCCGGGACAGGCACGGGCCCGCAGCCAACGGCTGTCCCCATGGGCCCTCCCCCGCCCCGCCCTCCAGCCGGCACGCAACAGCAGCAACAGCTCCAAGTGAGTAGGCCGCAGCTGCAACAGCCGCCGCCCTGGCCGGTAACGGAGGCCAGCGCACGGCCACCACCGACGGCAGGGGGCAAGGGCTCAGCCGCCATGGGTCCACACGGGCCTGTGCCGGTGCACGCAGCCCGGCCGAGCAACAGCAGCGGCAGCTACGCCTCTGTTGGCGGCGGCCTGCGGCGGCGGCCCATGATGGGGCTGGACGACATGGATGTGGACCTGGACCTGGATCTTGATTTGGGGCTCGGAGACGACATAGGCGCTGCGGATTCCAGATCCAGGCCCACAGGAGGGCCCGCACCTGGAGCCGCCAAGCCAGCGCACCAGCCGCCGCAGCAGCAGCAGCAGCCGGCCGCTGCATTCATGCGAAGCAAGCCGGCTGGCCAAAGAGGACACAGCAGCGGCGCCAGCGTTGATAACGACGCCCGCCTGTCTCCAGACCAATGCCAACAACAACATCGCGGTGGTCAGCAGCAACAGCAGCAACAACAGCAGCAGCAGCAGGGCCACGCTTCCGGTGTGGCTGCGGCCCCGGCGGCAGGGCAGGGTGTGGGCGTCAGCCCGCCACACACAGCGCAACGACCGGCCATGGCTGGGGCAGCCCGGCAGCCGTCATTGCAGGGCCGATCGGGGCCGGCCCCTGCTCCCTCCGCTGCTAACGGCGGGACCACGCCTACTGGCAATGGAGCCAGGGCTGGTGGCTCTGGCGGGAGTGGCAATGCGGCCAGCGGTACCGGCTTGAGCTTGTTCGCGAGCCGTATGGGAGCACGCACGCCGCCCTCCGGGCCCGGGGGCGCTGGCTCTGGCGGCAGCACCCCCGGACCGCAATCACAGCAACCACAGCAGCAGCCGATGCTTCACGCTCAGCGGTCTGCTCGCATGGAGCAGCAGCAGGCGGGGGCAGCGCCCGGTGTTGGCGGAGGCGGCGATGACGTGGACGTGCAGCATGGCGACGGCGAGGAGTCGCTGTCGCTGTCCATGTCGGAAGACCCGCAGCAGGATGAGCCTTTCTTCTCAATACTGGGCAAGCGCCGGGCAGGCCCCCACCCGCCGCCCTCGCACCCTCCCAAGCAGCAGGTGCAGCCCCGGCAACAGCAGCAGCTGCAGCAGGCGCCGCAGCAGGTGCAGCCCCAGCGGCAGGCCCCGCAGTCGGACCTGATGGGGCCGCCTGCCACCACGTCGAGACGCACCACGCCACCGCCACAACCTCTGCAGCCAGCCTCGGGCGCAACTCCTCCTGGTGTACAGCCGCCGTCACAGCAGCAGCAGCAGCAGCCCGCAGGCGGCCGCCGCCCCGGCGGAATCTACATGCCGCCGCTGAGCCAGGTGACCAGCAGCTCGCAGCGACCAGCCCGCAACACGCCACCCCCGCCCACAGCAGCTGTTGCAGGTGCGGGGCGGCCGGGGGGTCGGGCCCTGGAGCAGGCGCAGGCAGCTGGGGATGCCGGGGTCGCGTCTGAGGCGCCCAGCCAACAAGAGGTCGCGTCCGGCGTTAGCCCGCCGGGTGGCAACATAGGCAGTGCTTTCCGCAGCAGAGGAGGTGGTGGTGTGCTTGTAGCAGGCGTGACAAGCGGTCAGGGCAAGGCAGCGGCCCCTGCGTCAGGCGGGTCCCACGGCGGCGGTGGCGCCAGCCGGCAGCAGCCGCAGCAACAGCACGAAATCAAGTCGGCTCTGGACCTGTTCTACTTTCAATCGCAATCGCAGCAGCCCCCGGACGTAACCGCTGCCGAGGAGAAAGGCCCAGGGCACTGGCAGCAGCAACAGCAGCAGTCACCATCACGGCAGCGGCATACGCAGCCCGGCGGAGGCACGGGTAGCGGCCCTGTGGCAGCTGGGAGTCGGCAAGGGCTCATGCCGCCACCGCCAGTGCGGCCGCCCGTGGCAGTGGGCACCATCGGTCTTGGACCGGGGGCAAGGCCCGGGGCTGCTGGTCCCGGCGTGGCAGGACGCGGCTCTCGGACGCTGAGCGCTACCGGGGGGCCACGGCTGGTGTCGGCGGCACTGTTGCTGCAGGAGGAAGAGAACATCGAGCTGGGTGACGACGACTGGTGAAGGCAGATAGAGTCGTGCTGGCGTTAGAGTCACAAGGTTGAGGGGTGCTTTGGCGTTTGGCGGCTGTCAGGACGCACCGAAAGAGCGAGAGAGAGCAGGATGGTGGCGTGTCTGCATGCAGGGTGATAGGATGTCTGGACGAGGGCCGCTGCATCAGCACGTGATGGCCAGTACGGCGCTGTGAGATTGTGTCGGATGCTGGAGTCCCCCTGCTGTGTGACTACTGTAAAAGCAAACTCCCCGCACGGGGGTGAGCAGATCACACATGCAGTTTGCATGGCCCTCTTAACACCAATTTACTCATCTTCGTAGCATCAAGTTACCCATCGTCGTAGCACCAGTTTCCTCATCTTCATATGGCGGCCCCTCGTGCTGCATGGCCAAACCTGCCAACCGGCCGTCAGCCTCAGCTCCATGCCCAATCCTGGCCCAATCACGACCGGTCTTACTTCAATAGGAGTGGCCTTCTTCGTGGTATGATTCAGTGCCCTCAGTTAACCCTTGCAGCTCATTTCCGACCGCAGAACCCTCAAGCCAGCAGACTGCAAGCATCCCCGCACCGGCTTTTATACTCACATCCGTAAACTCAACGCTATCCAGAGTACAATTCTGTAATTTAAAACACCTGAAGGGCATTCGGCTACGTGCCAAGGGCGCTACCGGCCGACAAGGCCTCCACCAATGTCCTGGCCTCCTGGGCCCCGCCGCTAGTTTACCACCCTCAGCGAAATAATGACAGTGTTTGCAGCCCCATCCCGTCCGCTGCAATGCAGTCTGGCACGGGTAGCACGCCCACAGAGATAGGAATCCACACCATGTGCACATGCACTCAAGGTGAAGACAAATCAGCACCGCATATGATGTGATGCCCCCATACATACACCCACACGCGTTACTATGATAACAGGGCGCAGTTCCATTCCATGTTCACACATGCGCATACTGACTAGTATGCGCGTGGCTCCAATGCCACGTGCCACCCAACCTCTATGTACAAATACTTGCACCAGGATTCCCTGCATATGACATGGTACCACCCGCTGTCGTCAGCACTGCCACCGGTGCGCCCGTGCATCATGACGCGCCGCTGGCATACATGCCCATCGCAAATCCTGTTTGCAGGACAACCTGCCCTGTTGAGGCAGAATGGTCAACTAATGAATACCAGAAGCGACATACGGTAGACATAAGCCTTGATATACTAAAGGGAGTGGCCGGCTGCAGCGCAACGACCGCAGCACATGGCAGTACGGAGCCCACCCGAAGCCCACACCAGCAAGCGTGTTCCTGTTCATTGATCCAACATCATGTGTTTGTCAAAGCTCACCCACCCACGTGATTTCATCCTCTCCTGCTTCCAACTGGCACCCAGAAGCTATTCACACAGGCCAATGGTACCTACGGTGATGCAGCCGACACCCACGCCCCAAACATGGCGTCCTGTGCAGCCACTCCCTTGCCCACTGGGCTTGAACCCGACCCACGCAAGCCATTGCCACTGCTGGAGCCCACAGTGCCAGTGACATAGCCATCGCTCTTGCGCAGGGAACTGCTTGATGCTGGAGTGGCATAGTACGACGCAGCGGTGTGCACGTGCCCATCTGCCGTCATTCCGTGCGGGGAAGCTGGCGGGAAGCAGCTGTTGTCGTGCGTGCACGACGACGGCAGGGTGAAATATCCGCGGCTGTAGCTGGAGGTGGTGGCGGAGCCAAAGCTGTAGCTGCTGGCTGAGGGCGAGGCGCAGGAGGCAGCAGAAGACTGACTCGGCTGTAGCAGAGGCGCCTTTTGAGCGGCCACACTGCCCGCAGCCGCCTCCTCCTCCCTGGACACCTGCTGCGCCGGCCTGAACAGCTCCTGTGGACACAGCTCCCACGCCTCCTCGTCCTCCTCGCTTCCCTCGCTGTCTGCCTCCACAGCACCGTCCTGCCGTCCAGCTGCCGCCTGGCCCCGCCGCCTCGACAGCGGCGGCGCCGGCATGCCCGCCCGCAACCCGCGCAGTAGCGCCACCGCCACCGACGCGGCGGCCCCAGAAGCGGGGGCTCCAGGTGCTGCGCCTGCACCGTCCGCCTCGACGACAGCGCTGTAGGTGCCGGATGCCCGGCGCGCCTGCGGCGGTGGAGGGAGCATAGCTGCGAAAGACGCGGGCCCGTCGCCGGCACATGCCTCCTCAGGTGCGCCTACGGGCTCCGCCCCGAAAGCCTCCAGCGAGAAGGCAGCTTCTGCGGGCCAGCAGGCCGGGTCGAAGGCCGTCGACAGCAGCTCAGGCTCCGCCACAGCGCCACTGGCGGCCGGCACAGGCACAGTGAGCACGTATTGCTCCACCGGTGCACCCACAGAGGTGGCCATGTCTGGTGCCGGAGCCATGGACAGCGACGCGTGCCGCGGCGTCATTGCTGCGGCTGCGGCTGCCGCGGCAGGCTTGGCCGTCAGCACATGCGGTCCGCAGCCCTCAAGGTAGCGGCGCTTCACCTCCTCCACAACCTGGGCCGGCAGCTCCCGCCGAGCAGGCGACGCAGGCGCGGAGGTGGCGGAGCTGGCCGCCGGTCCAGCCAGGGCAGGCCATGGCAGCGACTGGGCGGCCGCCGCCACCTCTGCCGGCAGCTCTACCACGCCCTGGGCCATACTCTCCCATGCAGCCACATCGCCGCCCGCCTCCAAGTGTGGTATAGCAGCGCCAACGGCTGCGTGCATTGCAATGGCAGCGACGGCGGCGCTCTCCAGTCCCGGGTCGCCTGTGCCAGCGTCCGGCTCGAGCTGCTGCTGCCACGGAGGAAGCGGCGCGCGCAATGCACCGGCGTGGGCCAAGGCCTGACCGCCAGCGCCGCCAGCCCCGACCTCCTCCAAGCCTGGCGCTGCGGCTGCTGTCAAAGGTGCAATGGCGGTATCATACAGCACAGCGCCAGCCGCCGGCGTGGGCTGCACCTGCAACAGAGCATCAGGCGCACCAGCCATGCCAGATGCTGTCGGCGGCCCGCTGGTGGCCAGTGGCGCGCCGCCGCCGCTGCTCCTGCAGCCCAGACGGCTGCGGCCGTGTGGCAGCTGCTGGCCGAAATGACCGCCATGGCTGCTGGAGCTGGTGTGCTGCTGGTGGTGGTGCGGATGGTGCGGGAGGTGATGGTGGTGGTGGCGGATCAGCAGGGGGTCGGGGGAGTGCGGGTGCTGCTGCGAGCGCCAGCGCCGGTCGGGCGAAGCCGGGCAGCTGCCGTTGGGGCTGTTGCGGGCTGCGGTGGACGCTGCACTGCCGCCGTACGACCGGGCCGCAGAGGCGCAATAGGCGGGGCTCCCGATGCTGCGTGGCGTGGCCGAGGGCGTAGGCGTCTGCGCCCACATGCGGCGCGCCAGCTCGTCCGCCCAGCGTGTGAGCACGTCGCCGTCCGAAGCGATGGCGGACCGGAACATGGCCTCCAGCTGTTCACAGGTCATCACTGCAGGCGCGGCTGGCAAAGGCACGGCGGTCCCGCGGTGGCCTGTTGGCACTGCTGCTCGCTGTGGTGCAGGTGCTGGTGCTGCTGGCGGTGGTGCTGGTGCTGGTGCTGGTGGTACAGGTGCTGGGGAAGGCCGCACTGGCGCCGCAATTAATGGCTTGGCCAGTGGTGCAGTTAGCTGCAATCCCAAGGTCCGCGTGTTCAGCGGTGAATCGGCGGTCGATGCGGAAGTTGCCGGTGACATAATCGACGGGGACGCGACGTCGAGGGTGGACGACAGGGTGGCCGACGCAGAGGTTGCACTTGAGTTGCTGGCAGGGCTGGTCCGCTCGCGGCCCGCCACTGTCGCCTGCTCTACCGAATGGCTGGCCAAATGTGAGTGAAACCGCTCGCGCATGAGCGTCACTAGCGACTGCGTCTCTTGGCATATTGACTTCTTTACTTTATCGAGGTCGCCACGCGTAATGGGGCGCCCGGCGGACGCTGCCAGAGGTGGCCCGTCCATCGCAAGAGCACACCGGTCAGGGCGACAAGTAACGTGCAATCCGACTTGGGTATTGTGTCAACATTCTAAGCTATACATGCCGCTACTACGTTTATTATGCACAAGGGCGACGGCGTTCCGCCCTCGGCGCAACCCCGCGAACAAGGGCCAAATCAAGGTAGTCTCTCTTGCGACTTGAAAGCCATGGCACTCAAGCAACTATTATAAGTTTATGGAGCTAGAGATAAAGGTAGCCATCAGGGCCCGACTCCGATTTCTCGCGGCGCTGCGCGTCTACTATGGCCTTCGTACTGAGGGCTCCGGAGAATCGAGCATCGGTGTGTGGTCTTGTTTGTGTTTCCCAACCACGCTATCGCGTATACGCTGCTTGTCAGACTTGTTGGCAAACGTTTCGCCTTCCAGCCTTGTGCCAGACTGCGTGTGGTGGCCACTCCACTTTTGATAATACAGATGCAGCGTTGCCCCCTCAAGTACCTGGAGCGTCGTGCTTCCTCTCAGGAGCTTCCTAAGCGTTGGACATGCTCAATGAATGTCAGTGGGGTAATGAGCTCTGGCGAGCATAGCACTGAGCTACATAAGCAGATGTATGTGTTTTATTGGTTATACGAGATTGCTGGGGGGGGGGCTCCTGGAGAATGTCACAGGCAACGAAAGATGCCCCGGGTAGCGACGCCGCGGTCAGGGTACGTGCCTGTGTGCCATAGACGGTGCTTCGGACGCGAGAACTCATTATGCACTGTCAATATCAACTGAATGATAAGGTTATGATGATATTAGTTTGACTTCCTGCTGCGTGACTTGACTCGACTCACGCGCTGTAACTTAAAAGTTTTCGTCTGCCGCGGCACTCCAAGTACCAGAAGTTATTATGATTATGAGACATATGCAGCTCACACCAAACGTCTGGGCCGTTGGCGGCAGTGGCCTTCGATGACCGGGTGATAAATGGGCTTCAAGGAAAATAGCTCGCACGGTAAGACACCGTTTCCTTATGAGGTGCTACGTAGGCACACTTAGTCAATGGGGTCGGGGTCAGTTCGCCAGCACCTCTGCACCGTCCTGGCGACACGCTTGCCACACTCGTGGGAAAGGCCGGTCTGCGCTTTGGCCGCCTTGACCCCCTTCACTGCCCCTTCTGGCAATGTCGCAAGCATAAGCACTGCCTCGTCTGCCATCGCAGGCCTCCACAAGCGATGGGTGGAGCGCAAGTTGGAGCTGGAGGTTGGCAAGGTGCAGGCCAAGCTGATGTCCAAAGGCATTGCAATACCTGACCCAAAGCCAGACGATGTGGAAGCCAGCACGCGCCTGGCGGTGGCGCACCTGCCAAAGCTGCACGTCGACATGTACGGCCGGAACCCTAACGGCACGCACAAGGCCTCTCCGGAGCGGCTGCAGCGCGGCAGCGCCGCCTCCAAGCAGCAGCAGTCCGTGGTGGAGCGATTGGAACGGATGATGAACCCGGGGGTGATGGGCGGGTTACCCGACGAGCTGGCGGCAGCCTATGGTTTGCCACGCTCACCACGCTGTGAGGTTCCCGAGTTAAGCCCCAATGGCGCAGCCCACGGCTGGCGGCGCGGCAGCGGGACGGTGACAGTAGCAGCGGGGGCTGGCGGGCTGCCACCCGGGTCGCCGAGCCACCCACGAGGTGGCGTGCAAACCTCACTGGGGTCGCCACGACTCTCCTCGCCACGCTCCGGCTCTCCAGGCGCCACGGGGTCTCTGGGTGCGCATGGGCACAGCTACAGCAACCCAATCAGCGCCGCCGCGGCTTCTGCGGCCCTAGCTAGGCATGGCAAGGCGGCAGCGGGCCACGGCGGCGGCGGCGCAGGGCCGCATCCTGCGGTGACCTCCCATAGCGGGGCAGTTGCAGGCGCCGCGGCTGATGCTGCAGGGGAGGTGGGGGCGGAGGCGCCGGAACCGCCTAGCCCCGTGCCGGTGCAGCTGCGGCCTGACTTGGAGGGGGCGGACGCGCGCATTGAGGGCGCCATGTTGGAGGTGGAGCGAGTGACGTTGCCGGTAGGTGCGGTCGTCGGCGCTGCGGATGCGGGTCATAGGACGGCAAGTTCCAGTCCCCTGATGGATGTGGCTGCCGCTGTGGATGCGGGTTGTGAGCACGGATGCGTGTGTGGGTGCGGGTGTGTGCGGGTGTGGGTGTGGATGCGACCGCGGAGCCAGGGACAACCGCAGCCCTTCTGGAATACAGACGGGCACCACAAACAGCTGAGGCTGCGTACGCCACCTCCGCCCTGCAGGCCAACGAGATGGGCATCCGGGAGCGCGTCATCCACCTGGCACGCCAGGTTAACCCTAATTTTGAGCTGCAGCCGCCGCGCAACCGCGCCAGGCTGGCTGGCGGCGACTACGGCCGCAGCCGCCGCGACCTGAGCCTGTGGCGGCGCAGCAGCAGGCATCTGGGCGGGGCGGCGGGCGGCACCAGCTTTCGCGAGCAGGATGCGAGTGGTGGCGGGACGTCTCGGAGTCAGGGCGGCGCCGCGTCACGACGGGAGCAGCCCTTGCCGCAGCTGAGTGGGCAAGGGACCGATCGTGCCAAGTCGATCGGACGGGCGCGGTCGAATGGGAGAGGCGGGCCAAGCGCACCGCAGTCACATCGGAGCATAGTTGCCAGCGCCGGTGGCGGCGGCGGTGGGGCGGGAGCCGGCAATGAGATCTTGCCGCCGCTGAGCCCAGTCTCTGCCAGCCGACTGGCGGTGTCGCATTCTTATACCAGTGAGCTGCCCGGCGTCAGCTCCTCGACCTCGCTCCCAAAGCTGGGGGCCCGGTCCTCGGGAGGCGAGGGAGGCGACGCGGATTTGCTGGGCGCCAATTTCCCCGAGGACACGGCAAACACGCTGGTGAGTAAGGCCAGGAAGCAGGGTGCTTGGGAACTTGCGCTTGGAAGCTGAGCTCCCGTTGGGCGTGAGGACTGACCATGGGCATGCCGTGTTACCTCCAGCGGCGTCTACGTGTACAGGGCCTCTAACTTGATTCATGCTATGCGCGCAGATTGAGCTGTGGGAAGGGTCGCTCGAAGCGCAAGCGGTGGAGGCAGCGGCACGCGCAGCGGCGGAGGAGGCGGAGCCGTGCGAGTCTGAGGGGGAGGGCGAGGAGCTGGGTGGGCAGGGGTAGGGGCGGGTCCTGGTGGGGGCACTACTGCTGCACGCGAAGCGGCAGCCGACGCATGGCCACAAGTACCCGGGTGACAAGAGACATGGCGCTGCGTTGGTTGAAGCCATGCTTGTGATACATATACCGGTGATGGCAGGGGTGATGGTCAGATGGTGGTGTGGCTCTCGTCTGTGAATCTGTGATAGCACTATTAATGACACATGGTGCATGCCATGCTTGTCCAGTAGAGGCTGAACTGCATGACATCGGGGCGAGTGCATTTTGACGCCGGAAGCGTAACACAGCAGTGATGCGTGCTTGCAGCTAACAGTTTTAATTCTTAGGTAGGACTACAAGACTCTGCCACCGTAAAGTGCACGTGCAATTCGCACGCAAGCTACGGCCAGCCCTCGCATGGGGGCCCCAAAGCAGGGGCGTTCCTACTGGAGGCAATCCTTCTCCTGGCCTGGGAACCGCGGGTGGCCATGCATGTGGCTTCACCAGCTTATCGGTCTCACCCTGCTCTCACCCCAAAAGCCCAACTGTGTTGCCCGCCTGCCATTTCTATAACCCTATGGCGACCGGCATACCACCAGCCATAACTCCCTTGATGAATGAACAAACAAATGAATACTGGTTAGTGCATCCATGCATACCGTTGAATGCAGCGTGCCGGCACATGAGCCACCAAACCGAGTCTCCGAGTCCTATGGCATGCCATGGTGAGGCTCACAACCAGGGGGGCACCACAGTCCACATCACCGTGCCACAGTCCTCCCTGTCGTGACAATCAGCAGCTCCTAGTCAAACCCAAGGCCTACTCACTAAGCTCCCAGAAAAAACTTCCGTGCCAGTGCTCACTCCC
Source organism: Chlamydomonas reinhardtii (assembly GCF_000002595.2). Lineage (NCBI taxonomy): Eukaryota > Viridiplantae > Chlorophyta > Chlorophyceae > Chlamydomonadales > Chlamydomonadaceae > Chlamydomonas > Chlamydomonas reinhardtii. Next base: position 8,008,485 of record NC_057006.1, read on the forward strand.
CCGTCGAACGCACGTCAGCATAAATTAACTAGCAAATAGCCCTCAAAAATCGAAATACCGGTACGCAACTGTAGTCAGCTGTGCGGCCACCCTGCGATGATGAATCGTGCACGCGATAGCAGTGCTGGCAAGCGTGCTAGCTAGCACACCCGAGTAGACCGCGCCGCACTGCCGCACTCCCCCTGCTTTTCTGCTCTCGCCTATCCTAGCATGAATGGGTCATCATCAGGGACAAATCTCCCTACGCTTCGATAAACTTGCTATTGTTGGCCACGTTGCTGCCACGTCCGCTCAATGCGCTAATAGCACACCCTTGCAGTTAATGCACGGTATGGGTTAAAATCCTGCTGCTGCTATTGCCGCTGGTGAGCGTACATGACACGGTACTTTCCATCAAATCTAAGCCAGCCGGCGGCCCGCCCCCTTCTTAGGGGATAGGACCTTGGCGGGGGTTGGTGGTGGTGGCGAGGGAGGGGGCCGCTTGACGGGAGACGGGGGCGGTGGCGCCTTGCGCAGGACCCCCAGCGGGGGCGGCGGCGGGGACTGGGCGTTGGGGTCCTCGCCACCACAGTCAGGGTCGAGGTCATCGGGCAGGCCATCGCTGCGGGGATGGAGCAGATGCATGCATGTGGCGGCGGGGGGGGGGCATAAGAAATGGCACTACAGCATCCCAGAAGCAACCATCGCTTTGGTGGTGCCAGTGGATCTGTATGCCACAACCGGCCTGCTTAGGAACCTACCAATCGTTGTCAAGTCCATCGTAGCAAGTCTCCGGCGTCTCGGCAACGTCCGTGGCGCGGCACAGGCCGACCGTCGCGCTGGTGTTGGTCTTGGCCTTGATCCACACGGTCAAGCTGTCGCCCCGGCCGAACGCGTTGGGAAAGACCGCCTTGGTCAGGATCGGGCCCCAGCCGGGCACGACTGTGGGCCCAATCTTCTTGGTTTTCGGGTCCGCGGCGGGCAGGTCTAGCATGGTGAGCAGCACCGTTGGCTTGCGGATGTCGGCGCTCCAGCCGTTGGCCGTTTCGTTCTGTGCGTGCATGCGTACGTGGGTACAACGCACATCTTAAATGGCATGGAGGTTTGCGCAACACTGTTTGCCGGTTCATTTAGGCAGTGGCAGCTGGGATCAGAAGGTAACATGTGCTTTCCAGCGTCCACAGCAGTGGCTGAGACGCCGTGCCCTTTGCAGTCTCCACACGCTTGCGGTGCACAACTCACATACTCGTGGATCCATACGCGTGCGTTCAGCTCCTTGGGCAGGCCCGAGTCGTATCCGCCCAGGGGCTGGGCCACGCGGTACGCCACGAACAGCGCGCGCTCCGGCTTGAGGCGGTCTGCGCTGTTGATGCCGGTCTGGTCGATGGCCACCCGCAGGAAGTTGGCGTCGGTCGAGTGCATCGAGGGCACCGTGTAGTCGGTCTGGCGTGAGAGAGGGAAGCGAGTGAGGAGAGGAGGTAGAGGGGAGTGGCACGCACACCGTAGTGTGTACGGTACGTCAGTGCCCCTAGCGTCATCGTACAGCATGCAGCAGGCAGAGGACGCATGAAATGCGGCAGCGATGCTAGCTGACACTCACCCAACCGGAACCGGCAGTGACGGTGTCCTTGTTCAGGTTGGCAATCGGACTGGACCAGCCCGCCTTGTACGCCTGGGGCGCCGAGAAGCACGTGAAGCTCTTCTCAAAGCTCACGGGGCCGGCGCTGCCCATTGGATCCGAACTGTCTCCGTACTCATTGACCACGCAGCCGACGGCGTCGCACTCCCGGCCTGTGGGCACGCACAAGCAGGCGAGGCTCGCGTCAACAGTAGATTCGTCAGGATCCACAGCGCCTGCGCCTGCCTGCCTGCCTGCCTGCCTGTCTGCCTGCCCATCAGATAGCATGAATTGCGCCTGATGCGGTTGGCATACGGTACGGTACTGTACTCACGCGCGGCGTGCGCCAGGCCGATGTTGTGCCCCAACTCCTGGAACAGCACTTGCAGGTCCAGGTTGGTGGTTGTCAGGTCGTTGTTCATCCAGGTCAGGCTGAAGAACGAGAGAGGGGCGGGGCGGCAGGGGCGAGAGAGCGGTGACACACGTGACAGTTTGGAGGCCAAAGATTGTCCCGACCTTGCGACACGACCGGCAGCTTTCATCACATGCACACACACCACTTCATAGGATAGTTAAGCTTTCGCAGCTGTTTGCCGTGGTCAGCATTCCCCTTGCGTGTCAGACCCGCATGCACCCCGGTGCAGTCACACGAACACGCAGGCGCCAGTCAGCTCACCAGTCGGGCACGATGCCGCTGGGGTCGGGGTTGCCGGGGCAGCCCATGCTGCCCATGCCCGGCCACCCGACCAACTCCTTGGTGCCGTTCTTGGCTAGCTGCGCTAGGTTGTTCCAGGGCCACACCAGGACCTTGCGGCGGAGGTACTGCAGACGCGCGATCACGTCCGTACGGCCGTTCCGCCTCAGCCAGTCCTTGGCCAGGTCGTACAGACCGTACATCTCTGCAAGTGCGGCAGCACGTACGTACACTTACGCCGTGTGTGAGATCCATTGTCTGCATGCACGTACGTGGTGACGTTACTTCGAGGAAGTGTCAACGGTCAATGGTGATGCATGACATGGTGCGCGTGCTAAGCAGCAGGCCCAGGAGCTTGCTCGCCGTAGGGTTCCATCTATGCATTTTCCGTGTGTTTTCCGTGTGTAAACCCGTTGCGGTCCCCCACCTACTCCCGCCGCCACGCGTCCGCCCTTGCCTGAGCCGTTGCTGCCAGCACACACACACACACACACACACACACACACACACACACACACACACACACACACACACACACACACACACACACACACACACACACACACACAACAGCCGACGCGGCCACTGCGGCCGCGAGCGTGCCTAGCCTCGGTGTCGCCGTGGAGTGGGGAGCGGGAGGCCAGCTCCCGCCAGCCCACGGCGCACGCACGTCACACGCACCCCAGCCTGACACGCGTCTGGAAACGCTGCAACCGCCGCCCGCCACGTCCCCCATGCAGCCTCGACCCCGTTTAGTCGCAGTGCCACCGCTAACTCGCCCTCTTCCAATAGTGTTATTGTACTTAGTGGGCGGGATTTGGGACGCGTGATACCTAGCTTGTCTGCTGCACGCCGCCTCTCTTGTCGCCGTTGCCATTCACATGCCCGTGACACTTCCTCGCTGCCGCCCTATGCCCATGCTTCCACTTTTGCCTATAGGTGAGCTCGACTACGACCAGCGGGCGGGAATCCGGGAATTAGGCGTGCTGGGTACACGTTGTTTAGCGCGCCCAGGGTGCGGAGCATGGACGCATACAGGTGCATCGCGGGGTCAGGCCGAATGGTCGCCCGTGGGGTTCCAGGCTTATCGCGGGTAAGTATGACTACCTGGGTCACGACAGTCACGCGACGCTCGGTAAAATGGTGGGTATCGGTAAGTAACTCCGGCGTCGTCTGGGCGGGCTTTCGTTTCGTTTTTTTTTTCACACACACACACACACACACACACACACACACACACACACACACATTGGGCGGGCTTTCGTTTCGTTTTTTAACACACACACACACACACACACACACACAAAATGGTAGGTATCGGTAAGTAACTCCGTCGCGTCGTTGGGCGGGCTTTCGTTTCGTTTTTTTTTAACACACACACACACGCACACACACACACACATACACACACGCGTCTCGGCCTACCCGCATCCAGGTTTTTGTTGTTGCCAAGGCCGGTCCTCAGGTTGTAGGGACCTTTGGTTGGTGCGGTGCCGATGCACGGCACGTCGACGGGGCCAAACACCTGTAGGTCGTGCATAGCAAAGCGATCATCATGCGTGTGAGATTGCGGGCGCTACGTGCGTGGGCGGCGGAAACCCGTTCACACCCCTCCATCGATCCAACAACTCCCTAACCAGCCTCCATCAAGCACGCGCACAGGTGCAATGCGGGCCAGCGCACCAGGTTGTTCTCCGGATAGAAGCTCAGCTTATTATAAGAGCATGTGCGGTAGGCGCGCTGCAGCGTGGCAGTGACGGGTGCGCTGTCGCCATTGTCGTACCACCGCGCCTTGATCTGCGCCTCGGTAAGCACGGGGTTGATGCCGCAGGCGGAAGAGGTGAAGAAGAACGTGATGGAGGAGATGTTGAGTGGCTTGCCGCCAACGACCATGAGGTCCTGCACAGGCGGCGGAGACAGGGCGGGGTAAGGTACGAAAGCCGTACACGTACACTGACAGGCCGCGGCCTACCGCCGCTACTACTTTTACTCAATTGCCTGCCGTGGGCAGGCTGCATCTCGCGCAGCAGCTACCGCCAGCGCCCTCGCTCAGTTCCTAGATAGCATGCTCTCGCACCTTGGCGCCGCCGTTCTTCTTTGCCTTGCCCGTGACCACCGCCTTGGGCACCTGGTTCTGAACGCCCAGCTGGCTCAGCACGGACGTCAAGTCGTTGAACTCAGTCAGCGTGCGGCGCGTGCCATGAAAATCCAGGATCATGCGGCGCGCGCGGTACTGCTCGGCCGTCAGGCGGCGGCGAACGCGTCGGCTGCCGCCGTCACCGCTGCTGCTGGCGGTGCTGTTGGAGGTGTCAGCGTCCACGGGCCCGCCACCAGAGCCGATGTCTACAAGAATGCAAGTCATGGCAGGTGCGGGGCGGGACAAACTGCTCGGCGGCACGCCCGCTTGTGTGGTGCGTCTGGCCCTTCCGCACCGGCCGCCAACCTTCACCTGCACAATGCACCGGTCCACTCGCTCAAACCCCATATGCAACTTACCCAATCCGAGCTGCTCGGCCAGACTCGTAGGCACATCCAGGGCCAGGGTCGCGTCGACCTGATCGCCTGTAATCATCGTGTGCTCGGAGCGCAGGTCAATCCGCATGTTGATAGCCGCCTCGTCAATCGACTGGGGCGCCACCGGCACCAGGCGGTTTACCAGCTCCTGGTTGGTCACAATATTCCAGGCACTCTCCTCGCTGGTAGATGTATCCGCATAGGAGTGGCTGACAGACTGGGCCAGCTGGCCTGCGGGGTGGGGGTTGGGGCGTGGGGTAGAGCCTTGGGGTTGCGCTAGTGAGTTGCGTGGGGAAAGCGAGATACGGTAGAGCGGGGGCGCAAGTGAGGCACTAGCGGGACATGCATGTGAGGAGCTGCGCCGCTGCGGCTGGCTGACAATCAGCTGCGAACGCCTGCACAGCCATCCCCTAAGCACACCTCATTGCCCACCTGTCATATTGACTACCACGGTGATGACTGCCTCTGTCAGGACCGGGGGGCTTGGGACGTGTCTTGGGGGCAGTCGCGGAGACCTGCGTATTTTAGTAGAGTGTCGTGCCGCATCTGCAAACGAGTTGGGAAGCTGCGGTTAAGGGCTATGTCGAACGAGTGACTGTCCATCTTCTCATCGCTTCAAGTGAAAGACGCAGCTATAGCAGTCAGTCGCCTTTGCCCATGCCTAGGACATGATTTGGATATCAGCCATGTTTCTAGGAATCCGGGCAGGTGCACCTGAGCGAAGTGCCACTCTGCCCTTGCGAACTACAGTCCGCAAACAACCAAAAATGCAGCTCACCGGCGTGCGATGCCAGATAAATAGCTGTCAATAGTAGAGCTAGCTTGCACGATGCGCCTGCGCGTGCCATGCGCAAAGAGGGTATTTCCACTGGCCGATTTAGCAGCCAACTTAACGAGCGACTACCTCAAATCTCAGCAATTTGTGTAATTAGAAGCCGATTTAGCTTGCTCGTGATAAGCTCTAAACGATTGCAACGTGGGTGCTTGGCGCTCGGCGCTGAGCCTTGGTACCTGGACCCCTGCAGGTGTTAAACTGCGATCTCCGATTTATTGCTTCCCCGTTTGAGAACGAGTATATTGTATTCAGATTTATCTAATGCGCACTCAATTTAGCGAAACAGCTCCGACCTAAAATCGGCTCAGTGGAAATACCCCCTTGCGCAAATGCTCAAAATTAGTGGGCGCGGACCTCGTCGGCTAGACCTCCACTTCGCATACGTGCCCTATGTGTCAGAAACACAAGTGTATTGGAGCACTTGTGGAGGGGAGGCAGGGTATGTAGTCGGCGGAACGCGCATCCCATGCACGTGCCCATGGGACTGAGGAGTGAGGGAGTCCAGTGGGACTGAGGAGTGAGGGAGTCCAGCAGCGCGCGTACGTGTCCAGCGTGCCCGGCACGTGCAAAGTCAAACACACACCACATGGCATAAACGGTCCCCGTACGCCTACGTACGACCGCGCATAGCCCTCCCCGGCGTGCAAACAATCCATTAACCGTGCCGTGCCACCCCTGTGCCGTGCAGAGTCTTCAATGAGCGCGCCTGTATCCCAGAGGCTGAAGAAACTGCTCGAGGCACGCCTCATTGAAATGTTCCTATACCGTTTACAGCCGATCTTGCAAAGAAGTATCTGCCGTACGCGTGGCCGTGCCGTCATGCATCACGAGGCCATACATTGGTGCCGTAGCATGCCAACTCCCAGCGGTCCCGAAAGCACGTAGCACGTACGCCAACATTGCTTGTGTCCGCCAGGTCCCTGCTTTCATGATATAAGCGTGTGCCACTCCCGGCACCGGTCTGCCAGGGTCCTGACCGGGGGAACCCATGGCGGCTAGGCCGCTGAGCGGTCTCAACCAGCGTGCTCAGGCCCCGCTTTTGTCTGGGCTCTCTTACTCCACATGGCCTTGCCCGGCACCTCCGTACTGCGCGTGCATGCCGCCCCTAGGCCCCGCACCCTTGCAGCAAAAGGTCCATCGAGCGCTACTGTCAGACACAGACCCTGGCTTATGACTTGAGACGCTGTCCGTAGCTCTGCCACCTCCGACGCTCTAGGGTGCAGACACATGCGACCATTGGGCCCCTTGTTTTATTGATGCCTAACACCCATCCATCCACGACAAATAGATTTTGCGTCGCGCATGCACGAGGCGCAAGTCATGCATCATGATGCTTCACTCCGCGTCTCCGCACCCCGATCACGCTCTGTCCTGGAGCGATTCACAGCCCCCGTGAAGGCAGCCCAAGCAGCACAGTCTCTTGCTCTGCGGACTACTTCGACTGGGCAACATCCTTTCTCCTCCTGCTCCAGCCGCGCATCTACGGCATCACCTCAACGGGCGCCGCGGCCACGGCACGCTTCTGGGCCTGACCTATGCTGCGCTGCCCAGCACATTGTGTTGAGATGAAGCTGTACTTACACGGCCCGGGCCGCTCCACTGACAGGCACCTACACGTGCGACGTCGCGACCCGTGCCAATGCGGCATTGAGGTCTTGCCGTGACATCTGCTGGCCTGCACACATGACACGGCGCCAGCTACACTGTTGGGGTCTACACCAGATGTAGCGTGTAGTTACAGAGGCCCCCAGACTGCGACACGGGGCTCGGGCACGTGGCATGTGCGTTTGGTAGTGCGACGGCGATATCACGTTGTTATGCGTTGAACCCCAACCCATTAAAATTCAAGCGTAAGCAGGTTCAGATACACACAAGGTCACGAGCCCCCAGAGATGTGACGTACCCGCAGCGCTGTGGTGGTGAAGCATAGAACTCCACTCCCCCACGGAGCTCTGAAAAGAGCGGAAGCTGGCGTCATCAGGCGGTGGCGCACCGGCTGCGGCGCACAGCTGCTGCAGCCGCATGTAGTTGGCTGCCAGTTGCCGCTGTGCCGCGTCTACGAGGCCCTGTGGACGCCGCACATACGTGGCTGCATACGTCATGAGACTCATGACTGATATATGCATGGTGGGAAGGCCGGAACTGAAGTGGCACGTTTGGGTACAGCTACATGGGAGAGCTGCTCAAGCGGCGAAAGTGGGTAAGCCCCCGGGTCCGTGCGGCCTGGTGGCTGGCGCAGGAGGCCGCTGCAATGTAACACCCACCTGCTTGGAGCTCAGCAGATCGCGGCACGCTGCCTGTAGCTCTGGCATCTCACTGCGAGACCAAGGAACGAGGTCATGGAGTTTCATGGGCAGACCCGGACACGTGCAGGTGAAGCGCCCGAGCAGGGCTGATACAAATGCGCGCATGCTCAACTTGATCGGGGGCCAGACAGGACTGCGGCACCCGATCGCGTCAGCTAGTGGTCCAAGAACGTGCCAGAAGGCGCTGAAAGTCATGCCCTACCTTGCTAGCTTGCGCACGCGTTTGGCTAGGAGCACTGGGTTAATCTGCACATATTAGTTTTTGCACACAGTGTGGACAGGGCCGAGACTGCTTCAGGGCGGTTGGGGGAGGGGCGACAGGGGCAAGGGGCACCCCCACTGGGGCACCCAGGAGGACTGGCATGCCGGGCAAGCCTTCTAACCCACATCACAAACCTTGACCTCCACTGCCATCAAAAAGCACCGTCTTACCTCGCCTGCCCTCGAGAAACGACGTTCCGCCTCCTCCTCGAGCTTGTGCGCAATTTGGTCTAGCATGGCCTCGCCCTTCTGGAGAGCCGCTATAAGCTCCTCAGCGCTTTGTTTGGCAGAGCTCATGATGTAGTAGCTGGTTTATAGAACGATATCGCCAAAAGGTTTGAGCGGCGACACACAGTTTACCACGACAGCCCTGGATCTTTTCTTAAACAGTGGTGCGGCTCCGCAAAGCTTTGAGTGATTTAGGTTTGAAATACTGTATAAGTTCAGTTTTAGGCGCATGTGCGCGCAGGGGCTTCAGTCTCGTTCTAGGTGTGACAATGCAGTGATTTGCCCGCAGCTGCATACGCAGTGATAATTATAGGGACATAGTATATCAACACCATACTGCATTGCCAAATGGAGAGGGCTGCGCGGACCACCAGAGCGCCCCTCCGGCCTGCGCTCCTTTTCCCCTTTGGGTCGTGCAACAATGACACTTGAATAAGATGAAAAGGTGCTGGATTGCGCTTCTGGTGGCGTGGCTCCTGGTGGAGGGCGCAAATGGCCAAGCTGGTCCCGTGGAGAGCGATGGCGGATATGACAGGGAATGCCTCATGGCAATTCTGCCTGCAGTCAGCTACTCGTAAGTTGACCCACTAAGCTGAGTGTCCATCTCGCGGGCAAGTCCTGCAATGCCGCGCGTCAGCACGGGAACGACTAAACTTTGATATTATCTGCTGTCAGGTTGTGCATGGTAATTGTTTCTGGGCCGGGTCGGCGAAGCGGGCGCAGGCCGCACCAGGCTGCAGCGGGCGGCTTCGACCAGTCGGGCAGGACCGCAGACCCTCCTCCCGTGCTTCGTGTCGAACCCTCAAAGTCAAGTTTGCCAGGCGCTGCCCGTAGACACCTGTTCAATAGATATGCGGTGTGTGGGAGTGCTGGCATCAATAGCTAGCACACGTTTGCACCTGCTTGTTTGCTTCGCAACGCACGCAGATGTCACGACCGCGCCACACGAGGGCCAGCACCAGTCGTCAACGGCAGCGCCTATTCACTTCTGTACTCACAATCGACCCGAACACTGCTGGGAGGCTTCTTCCAGTACTGCACGGCAGTTGGGCTGAAGCGGGTAAGGCCGGGTGGGAGTGGCGCGAGCCGCACCCAGCTGCTGCGCACGGGCTTCACAGTCAGGCGAGGCTACGGACGAGTGCCTGATGGGTTGGGGACAAGGCAATAGGGGCATGAATGTTCATCACGCCCCTGCAAAAGTACTGGGCTAGCTGAGTTTCACTCTACTGCTCTCTTGTCGCGCAGCCGCTCTACTATCTGCTGCCGCCCACATCATTGAGTGCGGTGCTGGTGGCGGCGGCAGACTCTATGGCGGCCCCCTTCGCAGCCTTTCCCGGCGACCGCCTGCAGAAGAACTTCACTCGGGCGGGGTCGCTGGACGCGCTGGAAGACGCGTTGTTGGGCTACGTGAGCGCGCGGTCACCGAGTGCGGATGGCCTGCCGTACGGCTACGACTCAGTCATCACGCCCTTCTCGGGGCTGCAGGTGCGCGGCGATGGCCAAACTGCGCAGGCGGCATGGGTATGCATGCTGCATACTTTTGGGTTGGGAGTGAGTTTGACGCTGGCGGCCCTGCCCACCGACTGGACCGCATGAACTCATGCGCGCAGGAGCTGCGGGCAGCGGGCTTGCTCACTGGCCTGGCCGGCATCTCTAGCCTGGACACGCTCTACCAGCGCGGTGACATTCATCCGACGATGCTGGACACGGTTTCCTACGCAGGTGCGGTGCGCGGGGCTGGTGGACGGCTGGGTAGTCGTTGGTTGATGAGGTTTTTTCAATGTGACGAGTGACAGGCATCGCTGATGCGATTACTGTTGGCTCCTGCTCCCGCCCCTTATGACCTCGTCAGGGGAGCTGTCGGCAGTGCCCCTGGATGGCTCCCAGCTGCTTCTGTATGTGCGCACTGAACTCCTGGCGGCGTCTGGGGCAGCTGGCGGCAGCGGCGGCTTGCGCGTTCCGGACAGCTGGGAGCAGTTGTTGGCAGAGGCAGCAGCGGTCAACGGTTCCTTGGCGGCGCAGCTGCGGCCGGTGGTCAACGCGACTGGCGGCGTGTCGTATGCGGCGGCGACGGCACCCGTGTTTGGGTTCTGCATGCAGCCACACACGCACATGCTGGGCGCACTGGCGCTGGCGGTACTGGCGCCGCTGGTGCAGACCAACGGGTCTGATCAGGTGGGGATGGCAGGCGGGAGTACAGGGCATGGTAACGGCAGTCCCCGGCATGTGGCACGGTGGCGGAAGGATCGGGAGAGAGGGCCATGTGGAGGGATCAAGAGTCAGGACCGCGTGCTGAAGTGCGGGCCAGCTATGTCCGCCCGAGTGTCCTGCGGGCTCACGAGCTAATATCGACACCCTAAACTCCTATTTTGCAGGGCATGTACTTGAATGCGGACACGCTGCGCCCAGCCGCTACCACTGCCGCCATGCCGTACGTGTTGTCGTACTTGCGGCGCCTGGCTGCGTACTCGGCCCCTGTGGCCTTCTCGGCTCGTGCGCCGCAGTTCAGCAACGACTTCGCTCTTGGGCGATGCGCCATGACGATCGGCACGGCGGCGCAGTTCAGGCGCAACAGCCACGCCGCGCACCCCGCCGGCCCCTCCGCAGTCATCGGCCGGGTCACGGCGGCGCTGCTGCCAGGCAGTGAGTTTGTGGTCACAGATGTGGAGCGTGATTGGACCAGCGCTGGCGTCATCAATAGGTGGGTGAGCGGTAACAACTCTGGCGCAGGCGTGCTGAGGCCGTGCGACGCGCGGCTTTGCCCTGCTAGTCAGCTCAGCGCTGGCTCAGCGTCTTCTGTCGCCGCTCTGGGTCTGGCGGCGCCGCCTCCTTCTGGCGCAAGTCAGGGTGCAGTGTCCACGTCCTCGCAAGCTCTTGTGAACCGGGCGCCGCTGATGTCTCCGGGCGGCACGGTGAGTTCAATGCGCAGAGCTTGCGGTCCGCCGGTGACATGCACATATGCTCGGCCTCCTACCTTGCCTTCTCAAAGCTGTAATCTGACGCGCTCGTCCTCGGCCGGGGCCCGGTGCAGGTTGGCGGGGTGTACGGCAATAATGCAGAGGTGATGCCACAGTTGTATACATGGACGATGCTCAGCGCGCTGGGCGGGCCTGTCAACAGCTGGCAGGTAAGAGGCGTTGTTGAGCAAGGGCTGGGGGCCGGGATGCCAGTCAGTGTGTGCACTGCAGTCCATGACAATGGGAGCCTCTGAGCCCAATAATATTTTCTTATCTGGCACAAGCAACTCGCGCACCCGAGCCACTAAAGCACCGTCACACTGCACGCCCTCCGCAGCTGCTGCTCCTCCCAGTCAGCGAACTGGGCCCCTGGCGCCTGTCGCACATGGACACCGCCGATAACGCCCTAGCGCGCTGGCGCGCCGCCGGGTACAACGCTGCCGACACCGCCTCTTTCCTGACCGCGGCTCGCGCCACCCTGGACCACCACAACGTGGTCTTGCCACTCCGTGTTCGCACGGCGATGTTGCACGTGCGCGCAGTGCGTACGGCAGCGTTGCGGCTGCTTAACGCCACCGCTGCGACGCCATGGGTGCTGCAGCCTGCCGCAAGCCCTGCCACTAGCGCGGGCACCGGTGGTGATGGCACAGGCGCCACCGCCAGCAGTGGCGGTAGACGGGCCGTTCTGCAGGCTGCGGCAGACAACTCAACTGCGGTGCAGCAGCCGCAGCAAGAGCAGCTGGATCAGGGGTTGCTAGAGGGGCTGTTGGCAAGCTTGGCTGGGCTCTATGGTTACGGGCCGACAGGAAGTGTTGCAGGTACCAGCAGCGGTGCAGCGAACAGTACCAACAGCAGCAGCAACGTGCCCACGCGCGAGCAGATGATGCAAGAGTACCGGCGGAGCCTCGGTCTTCCGTACACACCGGTGCGTTTCGTGGACGTGTGATAGCCCTGCTGGGGACTGGGTCGTGAGGCTTCCCTGCTCATTTGCCAAGGAGAGAGGCTGTGTCATTGCGTCGTGGTTTTGAAACGGTCTATGCGTGCGTGATCTCCATGGCATGCATGTATGTTGCAGGCGACGACAACAGCCGGCGAGGTGCAGAGCGACAATGACAGCGGCAGCAACCTGCCGGTCGGCGCAGTTGTAGGCGCCGTGGTGGGTGGCGTGCTGGTGGCGGCGCTGGCGGGCGTTGTGGCCCTTCGAGGCATGCGCAATCGCGGGCGGCGGCGCGGCCGCTGGCGTGTGGTGGAGCCGCCTGGCGCCTCACCAGACACAGTACTCCTGGTCACAGACATTGTAAGCCAGGGCGTGCTCTTGAGGTGGCTGGGCGTATCATAATGTACAATGGGACAGACGTTATCCATGTTTTTGTACGATGCCTTTGTGCTTACCTGCGCACTATTGCGTTGCCTCGGTCGCAGGAAGGAAGCACGTCGCTGTGGTGAGTTAGGCACGTGTCCCATCACTCTGTGGAAGGGACGACAGGTTTGCTGGAGCTCCTGACAGGAAGAGTGTGATATGCGGTCAACGCGGGACAGCGCAGTATGGTGGTATGCGAGCACATCTACAGCTGCTTTCCCATCTGCTCTTTCGTACTGCAGGGAGGCGCTGCCTGAGGAGGTGATGGATCGAGCTCTGCGCACACACCATGTAACTGTCCGAACAGTCGGCATCTTCTTCGGTGCTTACGAGAGTGCGACAGAAGGTCCGTTGGCTGGGGTTGTGCTTCCCGGCCACAAGCAATATTTTGCATACTGTTTCCTTTAATTGCTCTGTCCCGCTTCAACTCACAGGCGACTCGTTCATCCTGGCCTTTGCCTCCGCCACGGACGCAGCACAATTCGCGCTGGGGCTACAGCGTGCCCTCTTGGTAAGGCCGGCGATGTAATCCGTGCAATGCACTGTCTCTTGCTTGTCGTTACGAGCGGCCCCTGCACCGGTGACCCTGTTTGCTGCCACATCCATATCTAGGCGGCGCGCTGGCCTGAGGAGCTGCTCGAGGTGCCCGGCTGCGCGCCTGTGTACGTGCGCAAGCTGGACTGGCTCGCCAAGGCCAACCAGGTGTCGCTGGTGCCCGCGCCGACACGCCGCCTGGGCTCGCGGCCGGTGCGGTCCCGCAGCCGCGGTGCGGATGCCAGTGTCGGAGGCCCCAGGTCCTTACGCTTTCCCAGCCGCAACATTGCAGCCGTGTTGGGCGTGTTTGCCGGCCATCCCCGCACGCGGCCGCACTTGCAGCATGCACCGACCAGTAAGCGCTCCGCTGGCAGTGCGCACGCGGCAGAGGCCTCGGCCGGCCTGGCGCTGCCGCCAGCGCCTGGTGGGTTCGGCCGTACCGGTTCGGCACCGCCGGGCCACGGGCCGGGCCTGGCGGGGCTTGGTGCAGGGCTACTGTCACGACGGTGGACCTCGCGCCGGACGTCTAATGACCAGGCAGCCATAGCCGCCGCCATGGCAGCGGAAGAGGCCGCGGCGCAAGAGGGCGAGGGCCAAGGGGCGGCGACGCAGGAGGAAGATGGTATGGGCCCAACAGCAGAGGAGGAAGAGCTGGATGCTGAGGTCGCAGCGGCGGTGGAGGCGGCCGCAGCGGCTGCGGACCCGTCGCAGCACGGCCGCGCTACCGGCGGCGCAGCTGCCGGCAACCGCCACTTGCTAGGGCGCTTCTGGGCGGCGATGGACGCAGGCGGCCGGCCCATGCAGCCTATGACCTCGATGCGACGGAGGCGGAGGCGCAGCGATACGTCGCTTGTGGCCATGATGGCCGCGCCCTACCTTGAGCGCCAGTCAGTCCCTGGACACGGAGATGACCAGGGCGACGGCGGAGCCGGAACGCCCGGTGGGACCGGCACCGGCCCGGGCGCCGCCATTACCGACGGCACCCGCAAGCGCAGCCTTCGCAAGTTTGCAATGCATGGGCGTCAGTCGGTGAATGTGCGAGGCAGCCCTGACCTACATGTATGGTCGCCTGGGGCCGGCGGCGGACCCCTTGGCGGTGCGGTGAGTCTGCCCACGTCACCTGATGACAACCCTGACAACAGCATGTACGGCGGCAGAGGAACTCCCGGAGTAGGCGACGGTGGCCGCCGCGCGCGGCTCAAATCCATTCGCCACGCCTCGGTCACATTCGCTGCCGTCGCGGTAGCCGCCATTTCCGGGAGCCGGGCACACGACACCGGCGGCGGAGGTGGAGGTGGAGGTGCGGGCGCAAGCAGCGACTCCCCACACCGCCCGGGCCGCATGCGCCGCGCTTCGCTCGCGATCTCCAACTTGCTAGGCATAGGCAGCGGCGCTACCAGCGGCCCAGGCAGCCCCGCAAGCACTGGAGTGGCCGACGCGGGTTCTGGCCCGGATATGGCGCTGACGCCGCGGCAGCTGTCACGGCATGCCCGGCGCGGCTCGGTGCTGAACACCATGCTGGGCACTGTGACTGCGCTGGGCTCTCCAGCAGCGCCGGGGACAGGGACGGGGAGCGCCGTACCGGCCGCCGGCACCACTGACGGAGGCCTTACCTTCACCGGCGCCACGGCGGCAGGTGTGGAAGGCACAGGCGACGCAGCCCCCGCCGCGCTTATCACATGCAGCAGCGCGGCGCCGCCCACCGCGGCGGCCTCAGGATCACCCCACTCTCGCCGCTTGCGGCGGGCGTCTCTGGCTCTGACATCGTGGCTTGGCCTGGGACATCCCGGTAATGCCGCAAGCGGTTCACATACGCAAGTCGCAACAGGCAGTACCGCAGTGCTGCTGCCCCTCCGCAGCCGCCGTGCCTCCTCCGACGCCATAGGCGCGACCACCTCGGCAGCATATCATGCCATACCAGCTGCTGTAGCTCTGATGCCTGCCTCCAAGTCGGCCGCGGGCAAGGCGGCGCCGACAGACCTGGTGCGGCCCAGCCCAACGGGTGCGCCCACAGACGCGCGCTACCCAGCTGGCGCCGTGGTGACTGAGGCGGCCGACAGCCCGCACACACACATCAATAGCTACAGTGTGGTGGCCCTGTCCGCTGCGCTGGCGGCGTCCGAGTACAAGGCTGCAGCGGTCGCCGGCGCAGACAGCACCCAGCTGACCGGCTCCATCGTCGGCCTCCCCGAGCCATTGACCAATTCCGGGCTGGGGCACCCAAACAATGCTTCTGGGCCAATGGCGAGTCTGCTGGCGGGCCGTGCTCTCCCGGGCTCCGGCCTGCCAGCCGAGGAGGTTCCGCCGGATGCGTTGGCAGCCGCAGCGGCCTCGCCAATACTGACACCGGCAGCGCCCTCACCTCAGGCCACAGCCGCCAGCAGCGGTGTCCAGCCGCCGCTCAGCCAGGCGCGGGGCCGGCGCGCATCGTCGTTTGTGCCGCGGCTGCTGAACCTCGCGCTGTTTGAGGTCGTCAATGGCTCCAGCGGAGGTGGGGGCGGCCCGACCAGCACGTCCGGTAGCGGCGGCGGCAATGCGCCGAGGAGCCTGAAGTCTCAGGGCAGCCAGATGCGGCGGCGCTACTCGACGGTCCTGGAGCGGGCGCTGTCTCCGCGCGGCAAGAGCATGGCGGGCAACTCAGCGGCCGCCGCCGCTGTCAGCGGAGGAGGCAGCGGTGGAGGAGAAATCAGCGACGCAGCGACGCAGGAGCAGGCGGCCGTGCCAGGCGTGTCCACTTGGGGCAGCGAACTGGGCGTTGAAGATGGAGCCGAGAAGTGGGCCGAGCTGAAGTGGCACATGTCGGGCAGGAGGACAGGGACGGTGGACGCCCCGGCGATCAGCCGCGGCGCCCCACGGGCCTTCGGCGGCGGTGCCGGCGCCACCAGCGGTACAACGTCGCGGCACTCCAATCTGCTGACCTCGTCGGCTGCGGCTGCTGCTGGTGCTGCGATTGCTGCGTCGTCATCTACAAGGCCAAAGCTAGACATCGCGCGCGTCTTCTCAATTGCGCACATGCAGGTGAGAGTGGCGATCAGGTGCACTCGCGTTACAAGCCATGGGTGCAGAGCATTCCAATTGCATCGTCACACCTACACGCCGAGCAGTCCTAAGATGCATCAGGGACACCCGTCTATAGTCTCTGAGGCTTGCTCGAATGCCATGAATGCACAGGACTCGTCGCTGCCGATCGCTGGGCGGACCAGTGCCGCCAACACCGGCACCACTGTCGTAGGCGCAGGCTCCGTCCGCGGCGGTCCCGATGGTACCGGTGGCATAGATGGGCTTGATTTCGGCCGAGCCAGCCCTGTGCCTGCACTCTCCGGCGGGGCCTCGCCGCTCTTTCCGCCGGGCCTGCCTCCAGCCTTCCAGGACGCGGTTGGCATTGCGGCAACCGAGGGCCAGCAGGGGCCAGAGCGGAAGTTGGCTGCGGCTGCTGCCGGCCTGGGGCTGCCATCCATGAGCGGGCCGCAGGTAGGAATCGGCTCCGAACATGGCACGGGCCGCTTTCGGAGCGCTTACTGACTGCGTTGCTGCCTGCCCTTGAGTAGATTTCTGCAGCTGACCTGCGTGGCTGACCTGTTTATGAAATATCTGGCCCACTGGAGCTGTCGCGTGCATGCTATTGCGTGAAACGCATGACGACGCGTGTCGCCCCTGTTGACACCCGCGCAGGGTCGCTCCTCCGTGGATTCCGGGGGGCTGCCCACCCGGAGGACGGCCCCTGACATGCCACATGTGGAGCAGCTGCTGGGCACGCCGCTGCAGCATTCGCACAGCCAGCCCGTGCGCCAGCATCGTCACCCACCGCACGAGCAGCACCACCAGCAGGAGCGCCGCGTCGGGCCACCGCAACTGCCCTCTGCGTCCACCTGTTTACCTGCGCCGTTATCTGGCGCGCCCAGCCCCATGCCGCTCAGCCAGCAGAGCCGCACGGGCGCAGTCAGCGCCATGGGCTTCAGTGAGACAGCGGATGCCGCTCTCGCGGACGAGCGCTGGTCATTGGCTGGCGTGATCATTGGCACGGGCGGTGCCAGCGGCCAGGCGGCCAGTAGCAGCAGCCACACTGCAGGCGCCACGCCGCCGATGGTGTCGGCTGAGCCGGCACAGCCGCGCGCACGCAGCCCTGCTGTGCCGCTGTCGCTGCTGCTACCAGCGAACTCATCCGCTCCGGGCGTAGCCGGAATCGTGTCCTCCGCTGGCGGCGAGTCTCTGCAGCTGGCCCTGCAGGGGTCTGTGGGCGGAGACGCTGAGGCTAGTGCGTGTACTGCCAGCGTGCCGCTTTCGCAACGGCCCGCTCGTACTTTCGGCCCGGTATTTTCACCTCAGCCACCGGCAGGGTCAAGCGGCGGCAACAACGCGCTCCGCCTGGGGGGAGCGCAGCAACCGCCTGCGGGTAGCCCCTCAACATCACAGCTGCAGCAGGATCAACCGGTGCGTTCATCAGTCGAGGCGGGACCCCTGGCCCGGCTGCTTGCGCGGAAGCAGGCGCCCCCGCCGCTGCTGCCGGTGTCGCCACGCCACACCTCACCACAGGTGCCAGGCACCGCCAGCCCTGGGCACCGCAACCCAGCTAGCAGCGCCACCAACCCGAACACACCCAGCTCAGCCGCCGCCGGCGCCCTGTCGGCAGCACGTTCCTCCACCTCCTCCGCCGCCGCTGCAGCGGCGTTGCATCGCCGCTTCTCCGAGCTTGCGGTGGAGCTGGCCAAGCCTGTGGCGCGTGCAAGGTCACAGGCAGGCAGCGGCGGCACATCCCGAATCGCACCGCCAGACCAAGTGGCCAGCCCTCGTCGCGGGGGGTTCTCCATCACCGCTGGCGGCTCAGGCATGAAGCCCGCACCCGCTACCTTGGACCGAAGTCACACCTTCAACACAGCTGGTGGCGAGGCAGCAACGGCCGGCGGGGGCAGCGGCGGCGCCGGCGATGGAAGCGGAGCCGGAGGCGCCACAGCCGCACTAGCGGCGGTGGTGGCTGGGGCGTTGAAGTTTGGCTCCTTTAGCCGCCGCTCGGTGTCATCCGGCCCCCGGGTGCTGTTGCCTCGCAGCCAGCACGGGCAGCACTTCCTTACCGCCTCTGGCGGCGCGGACAGCACCGGAAGCAACGGTAGCGGCAATGCCGCGGCACAGTCGCTGCTGGATGGCACACCGTCGGCTACCCTGCCGCATTTGTCTGCATCCGGTGCAGCCGCAGCGGCGGCATCACAGAGTGGCGGCTCCAGCCGCATGGCACGTCTGGAGTACACGTCGAGCCGGCGGCGTGTGGGCGCTGGTATGGAGCCGCTTGAACGCTTGGAAGAGGAAACGGGCGGGGCTGCCGCGCAAACGGTGCCGCTACCACAGGCGCAGCCGCAATCGCCCTCGGCCTCGCCAGTGCGCAATCCGCCTCCGCGCCTGCGCAGTAGCGGCGCAGTTGCAGGCACCTCTGCTGATGGCAATGAACCGGGCCTGCAGCCCTCAGCACCTCCTGAGACCGGTCGTTTGACGCCCAAAGGCGCCAGAGGCAAAAGCGATGGTGGCAGCGGTGGCGGCGAAGCGCGTGTGTCAAAGAGCGGCATCCTACCGTCCGCGCTGCAGCTGCTGCTCAAGCGGAGCGGCACGGGTGGAAGCAGTCGCAAGGCAGGTGCCGGCGGTCTATTGCACTTGTCAGACGCCGCTTCTACCGAGAGCGCCGACCTGGCATCTGGCGAAGACGGCAGCGGCCACGGTCGGGTGCCCAAGTCACCGGCACGGCTGCAGCTGGCGCCCAGGGTTGTGGAGCGGGATGTGCCATCGGCTGCAATCGCACCAAGGCTCGATTTGGTTGAGATGACCTCGGATGCTGGTGGCGCCAACGCCAGACCCAGCGGTGCCGGCGAAGCCTTCGGGAGCGCCATTGTGCCCCTGGCGGAGCCTCCCCGCGCGCACAGCGTCGGCGCAGGAGGGGTGGGCGTGGCGGCTGGAAGTGCTGCGCTTGGGTTCGTCAAGCCATCCATCATTATACCCTCGGAGGGCCCAAGCATGGCATCGCTACCCCAGCCATTCGCGCATGACCAGCCCGCGCTGATGTCGCCAGATGCAACTGCCGCTGCGGCCAGCGTCAGCTTCGCTGCCCTAGACACCGCCACCAGCAACATCGGTCCCGGTCCCCAGCACACCGAGCCTTTGCACACGGCGCCCACTAATGGGGTGGGGCGTGTAGGCAGCATCACAACGCACGTGCCGGCTGCACGTGCAGTGAAGCCGCCCACTCACGGCTCGCTGCTCGAGCTGCTGCATCGCGTGTTTGTGCGCGTCGACGGCGCCGAGGCTGCCGAGGGACACAAACAGCGACAGAACAACCAGCAGCATCAACAGCAACGGCCCGCAGATATGCAGCTTGTGTTTGCTGGGTTGCGCGTGCGCGTGGGCCTGCACTGCGGCGTCACGGACGCGCGCGACATCCAGTACAACGCCGCCACCGCGCGCATGACGTTTGGCGGCGAGGGGCTGCGCATCGCCAAGGCCGTGTGCGACTGCGCCAGCGGCGGGCAGGTGGTCATGAGCGGGGAGGTGCTGCTCAGGCTGCAGCTGGCAGGCTCTGGCGGTGTGCTGCTGCTGCAACAGCAGCAGATGCTGCTCCAAGGCCAGGTAAGCGTGGCTGTGCGCGGGCAGGCTGGTACGTCTGCTATCGTGCCGCCATGCATTAGACCGTTCTGCGCTGGCGCTTTCCACATTGCGGCAGCGGGGTTTCCTTTCCTCATACGGACCTGCATTCAAAGTGCGGTTTTGCCCGCAGACGCACGTGTTGGACCTTGGTGACCACCAACTGCTGGAGGCGCCGGCACCGCAACCGCACGTCTCCAGCCCCGCCGCACCTCCTGAAGGCGCCGCTGGCGTCGCCGGCGTCGGCCTGGCGCACGCGCACCAGCACAACCCCGCTGCCTCAGCAGCCGAGGTAAGCGGCCTCGCCACTCCTGCCCCTGTCCCTGCCGCTAACCTGACACAATTGATACCGGCATAGCCAAGTTACTATACACGAACTGTGTAACCAGGCGCACCGGCTCACTGTGACCTTCCCACACGCTCGCCCGCGCGGCTGCGCCCTGCTCGCAGCCCTCGGCGATGGTGCCCGTATCCCGGCACCTGCTGTGTATCGCGGCGCCGGCGCTGCTTGGACGCATGGCCGTCATCCCACCGGTGCGCTCCGCGCTGCACCAGTTCACGCCCGGCTTCATGGACGCCCCAGTGGGCCCCGCGGTGTGCGTGGTGGTGTTCCGCGTGTCCAACGCGGCGGCGCTGGCGGCGTGGAACGCGGCCGTCGCGTCAGGTGAGCAGCCCTAGCGCAGTCCATGTGCAGTGCAGCGCAGCGCAGTGCAGGGCGGGAAGCCGCTCGACAACGATTCGGGCAGGGTTGGCGCCAAGCATCTTACAGTAGCTTCTTGCGTTTGGTGAAAGTCCTTACACGCATGTGTGCTATTATGACGCCGTGTGACCACTGCATGTGCAGAGGCCATGGCGCTGCTGGAGCTGTACCTCAGGGCGAGTCTGGGCGCTCTCATCAACACCAGCAACACCAGCGGCAGCAATGGCGACCAAGCACAACCCGCGGAGTCACTGGGGCCGCAGTCGTCGGGGCGTGGCGGCGCTGCAAGCACGCCCAACCGCCTTGCCTGCTACCTGGCCGCCGCGCCGCCCGGCAGCCCCTTCGGCACCTTTGTCGCGGGCTTCAGCCAGCCCTCGGCGGCGGCGCGCTGGGCGCTGACCGCCGTCGCCCGTACGGCGGAGCTGCCCTGGCCCGCAGAGCTGCTGGAGTCGCAGTGGGGCCGGCCGCTGGAGGAGGTCACGCGCGCGGAGGCGGAGGCGGCGGAGGCGGCAGCGGCGGCGGCTGGCGGCGGCGGCGGTAACGTCTTGCCGTACGCGTTTGGCAGCGGTGCCGGCGCCACCGCCAACAGCCCAGGCGGCGCGAGCTCCTTCATGCATGGCGGCGGGTCGCCGCCACGTGGCGGCGCCTTCTCTGCCATTGGCGGCAGCGTGGGCAGCCGCATGGCCCGGCTGCTCCGCACCGCACCCGGCGGCTGGATCTCATCCCCGCTGTCCCTGGCGTCGCACAAGGGCAGCGGGCGCCATGGCTCCGGCACGGCAGCGGACCGTGGGGCCGACTCCTCCCCGCTGGTCTCAGGCACGGTGCTGCTGTCCTTGCCGCCGCCGGCTAGGGGCGGTGGTGCAGGCGTAGTGGTTGGCGGCCCCGTCAGCGGCACGGAGGCAAGCAGCGCGGCGTGCACGGAGATGGGCGGCTGGGCGCCGGTGGAGATGGAGCTGGACGACGACGTCGAGCTAGGCGAGCCGTCGACGGCGGGCGCAGATCTCGTGGACCAGCCGGAGTCGCAGCATTCGGCTGTGGCGGCAGGGGGCGCGGGCGGCAGTGGTCGGCTGCGTGGCGTGCCAACCCCAGCGGCGGGCTCTGCCGCGAGCAAACCGCTGCCGCTGCCGATGCAATCGCACTATGACGGCCACGCGCCATCCGCGACGGCCGCGGCAGCCATGAGCTCGTGGGATGCCGTCCGCAAGGACGGCATGCTCCCGCCGGCTGCTGAGGGATACGGCGGCGGCCTGGTGATTGATCTGGCTTCAGCTGGTGTGCCAACTGGCACAACCGATGCTCCGGGAGCAGCAAGTGGCGGTACCTCGGCCGTGTCGGCTCAGCTGCCGCCGATGCCGGTCGGACGCGGCGCTGGGCCTGCTGCTGTGCGCAGCAGTGGCTTCGGCAGTCCAGTGCGTGGGCTCGGCTTACGGACTGTGCTTGGTGGCGGCAGCAGCGTTGGCGGCAATGGCGTCATGCGCTCTGGCGGCTCTGCAAGTCGCGTGCCCATGCCGTCGCGCTTCGCACTGGCAGCAGAAGCGGCTGAGTCAGCGCCCGGAGCTGCAGCCAACGCTCCAGCACCAACAGCGACACCGATGTCAACTCTGGCTCGTGCTGTAGCGCCCACTGCAGAGGTCATAGCGGTCATACAGAATAGTGAGATAGTGGTGGTGGTGGAGCCGGAGCTAGCAGGCAAGGGGCAGGCCGGGGCCGCTGCCGCCGCAGAGGGCGTGTCCCTGGCGCAAAAGCAGCAGGCGCCGCCGCGGGCTGCCGCGGGATTTTCCACAGTGCGCGCGGGCTTCCCGAGGTCCTCTGAGGCTCTCCCAGCACCTGCTGCCGTGCCCACCACGCGCGCGCTCCGGCCCACGCACACGTCAGAGAACGGGGCAGAGGGGCCGTCGCCAGCTGCGATGGTAGCTGCCGGCTCTGCTTCAGGGCTGGGGCTGTCAGGTCTGCCGCCTGGCGCCCGGCGGATGCCCTCTGCGACGGGCCCGGCGCCGCCTACCCAGCGCCTGCGCAATCGGCTGCTGCAGCACCTCACGCTGTCCTTCACCTCCCTGTCACGGAAGGCCATGGGCGGTTCGCCCGTTGCAGGCTCCCGCTTCGGTGCCGGCTCCGGCGCTGGCGACGTCATGGACTTACAGGGGTCTGCGCAAGAGGTGGGGTCGGCAGCGGGCAGCGGCGAAAGACCAAGGACCATGTCGGGCCCGATGCATCTGCACTCGCCGGGCGAGTGGCCCGTCACAGGCACCAGCGGCCGCGGTGGTGCGCGCGGCATGGCGGGTGCGGCATCGGCGGTGACACCGATGCCGAGGCCGGCACTAGGAGCCGCTGGGCTGCCGTCGGGCGCCGGTAGCGCCGTGACTGGTGCAGGGCTGGAGGAGGCGATGGCTGCGGCAGCGGCGGCGGCTCGCGCGGAAGAGGACGCGGAGGTGGTTAGCTTTCGCGGCCTGCGCGTGCGGCTGGGGATGGCGGTTGGCCCAGTACGTGTGGAGCTGTGCCCGCTGACCGGCCGCGTGGTGTACAGCGGAAAGACCGTCACGGTAAGTGTGCTTGGTGGGCGGCCTGCAAGAGTAATCACTAATGATAGATTTGCGGGTTGCGTCCATTTCTTCCTCCCGCCCTCACTCGCGCCCTCCTGCGCCCTCCTTGCAGACCGCCATGACGTCTGCCGCCTCGGCGCGCCTGGGCACACTGCTGGCTAACCAGGGCGTGGCGGAGGCCATTGCGGCCGCGCAGGGCGGCGCCGGCCTCATGCTGCAGTTTCCCTCGGGCTACCATAGCAGCCGACAGGGCAGCAACCGGCATGAGACCACCCGTCAGGACAGCAGTGCCAGCCACGCCACGGCAGCACCGGCGCCGGCCGCGTCGGGCCCCTGGCGCAAGGCCATGTTCCGCCGAGCCCAAACTGTGGCTGACGAGGCAAGCGCCCACGCGGCTACTGTGGAGCGCCGCGGTACTGTGTCGGCACACGTTGCCACGGCGGCACCAGGGCCAGAAAGCCAGGTCTTGGATTCGGGCAGCATACTCACTGGCATCAAGCGACGTAGCGGCGCCAGTGGTGGAGCCATTCAGAGGGCACGCACCGCCAGCATTGCCTCGCCCGAGCGCTGCGCGGAGCCGGCGTCGCGCCAACACAACGCGCCGGCCAGCAGTAGCAGCAGCCAGCGGCGCAACAGCGGCGGCAGTAGCTCTCTGCCGTCTATGTCTGCAGCCGCGGACATGCGCCCGGGTGCAGCAGCCGCGCTGTTATCGGCGGCCATTCCTACGACCCTGCGGGAGGCCGATGACGAGGTGGCCTGCGGCGGAGAAGGCGCTCACGGCTACGACAGTACAGCATGGGCAACCTGCGCTGAGCCCGGAGAGTTGCGTGTCGGTGGCAACGGTGCTGGCGGCACCGAAGCGTCAGCGCATGCGGGCAACAATGACCCAGGCGGTGCCGTGGAGGAAGAGCGCGCTGCAACGGTGGACGATTCCCATGAACACGGCACCCGCACTGAGGACGAGCAGGAGGACGCGGAGGTCCATGGCCCCAGCTCGCAGGCGGCTGCCCAGCCGCAGCTGCTGTGCACGCCAGCGGTGGGCGGTGGTCTCGGCGTGGCTTTCGGGGGTGGCGGCGGCGGTGGTTTGGCCATGCCGCGCCTAAACCCGAAGAATCCCACCTTCCGTGTGCGGCTCCAGCTGGTGCCGCCGGCGATGAAACAGCCTCAGCCCGGCCCGCAGGCGTTCACCCCAGCACCTGAGCTTGCTGCCATTAGAGATGGAGCCTGAGCTCCACCGGCAGTAGGTGCTGCGGTAATAAGCGATGGTGGCGATGATGCTGTCACCTATGTCTTTGGACAGTGTTGCCAGATTATTTGATGCTATGAATGTGGAAGCGCGTGTCAATTGCTCTCACTGGTGACGTATTTGTGATGTGTCAGTCCTGGATCGGGGGTATGTGTTTGCACTGTTACTGCTATTGCTTGAGTTGCACTGTTACTGTTTGCTGCGGGCCGCGTTTGTGGTGTGCAGTCTGCAGGATCTTCATTTGTTTTGGTATGACGGTGTCTCCCTTCCAGGCTGTAGCGCGTGCATGGCACAGCACGACACCTTGCCGTCTTCCTGCTGCCATGCGTTACATGACACCTCCGGTACGGAAGTTGACGGAAGTGCGCTAAGCATGAGGGGATGTTTGGGAGGTGACTGCTGCGTACAACAGAAGAGTCCACAAGTGTGCGGCGTTAGGTCGGCAAAGCACCGGCACGATGCAATGCAGCATTAGTACAGGAGGAATATCACTGCTGGTGTTCGTGCATGTAGCGTGTGACACTACGCGCCGCACCCCCAAAATTTTCGCGTTGAACTAATCGTGCGACTAGCCAACCGCCTATCTTGGGGAGTAACGGGGCTGCCCTAGGATCGTCTGATGTCGCTGGGGGCACACGAGGGACGTATGAGGACGTGACCTGGTGCTGTGCCGGCTGGTTCCCCTGGGGAGACAGAGGGGGGGGGCAGCGTAGTGTCTAAGTGGATTGCTGGCGAAGGCTGCCGCTGTGCGTCCCGCGGTCTTGGGCAGTTTCCCTCCCGAGGGATGATCGGCACGGGGCAGTAAGTCAACCATATACCGTTACAGTAGCAGCGCAGTGGGAAAGACCATCCACTGGTGCGTAAGTGTTTGGTTAAGGAGCGGCTACCAGGAATGTCCGTCTGGTGCCCTCAGTGATGTTGCGATGAGGTGTTGCCTGGGAATGGCTACCTGGTATGTTACGTCAGGCTAGCACCCGGCCCTATGCCTAAGCAACAAGCGGTCAGCCGCTTAAATACTCAGGGGCGACCCCCATTGGTCGTACACGGATCTAGAATCCATGTGCAACGTTGTCAATTACGTAACAGACCATCCGTGCAACGTTGCCACTTACGTAATCTATCCCCAGTCTGACTGCCTCCGTCTGACTGCCTCCTGGTCTGACAATTACGTACACGCACCTTCCACACTCGCAACCTGGGTTAGTGCGAACCCTGCCGCCTCTCCACCTCTGTCAAGGGGGAAAACATCCACGCCCCCACACGCATATGCGCATGTTCGCTAAGTCGCGACCTATTTTGTCAAGCCCAAAGTTCAATGATCCATGTTTCCCGCCACAGCTGTGACCTCCCCCACGATTGATCCGACGACCGCGTCGGCCAAAAGCAGTTGAGCTGTGCTGCGGTGTCCCAGTAATGGCGCGTTGGACTCGAACTGCAAGGTGCTACGCCATGGAGAGTAGGGCGTGGCTCTTCACAGGCTCGCTGTGGGTCGGGCGGCCAGGCGCAATTAGGGTTGTGTTTTGCCCTTGTCCGTTGGTTGGCGAATGTCCGTTGGTTAATTGGCGAATGGCGAACGTCCGTTTGTTGGCGAATGGCGAACAATGTCAGACTGGGTCTCGCGAGCTGCCGCGAAGCGTGGGAGCATTAGGCCGCGGCGTAAGGGCCCTGGCTTCAGCACAGCAGCGTACATCCCCGGTGGGTCTCAATACCGTTTGAGCCGACTGCTGTGAAGTCAGACGCGCGGGTAACAGGGTTGCTACTGCCGCCTTATTACGGCCTTGCACTTGGACGGGGGGACTCCGCATGGCTGACTGCTCTGCGCTGCCTTTGATACCTCCCAGTCGTTCTATAATTACCTGCTCCAGATTACCGGTATCGTCATACCAGCACACCATAGGTGAGCGCCATGTTGGTGGCTGCCGGTCGGAGTTTACCAAACAAGGTTCCCTCGCTCTCAGATTTCGTTTCTAGTTTGGCTTGTTTGGCCTGCTAATATTAAGCGTGACGGTCTCCGTTGCACAGGTGGTGGTGCCCGTGTGACGGCGTTTGACGCTGCCTTGCACACATGCGGCGGTGGTTCCGGTGGTGGCGTGAGCGCCGGCGCCTCATACGTGCATGTTGCATCAGCGGAGTACTCAGCCATGAAAGCAGGTGAGTCGGGAATGCTGCTCCGCGAGTGGATGTTGCTCTTGCCCAGGGCCGTGCAGTATAGGACCCGATGCAGCAGGGTGTACAGCAGTCGGCCAGCGATCTTGTAATTCGTTGAGGGTTTGCGCGGCGAAGTGTCCATGTTGTGCGGCAGGGGGTACCGGTGCCACACAGCGGGCGTGACAGGATGTGGGTCCTCCTGACTAGGCGTGCCGTCTTGTCGTTGCTCTCCCATCCTCATGCCGTCTTGCAATACGTCCCACATGGCGGTGTGTTGCAGGCCACACGCCCCACGATCGGGCGCCTGCTCGGCCAGGTGAGCGCTTGACAGTGCCGGAAGGAGACGAATCGCATCGAGCGATAGCTGGACATGAAAGGGGAGCTCGTCCGGGGAACGGAACATGGGTTTGGGTGGCAGCTCCAACACCGTGTCGTTGGTTGGCGGTGCAAGTGGCGTAGTGTCGCAACAGCCTTGGGCATGAAAGATGGATGACCGGGGAGTAACGCTTGGGAGCGCTGCGGCCGTTGTGTTCGGGCATGGCGTGTGCAGCTCATCTGACTGGCGATTCCCCTGACACCTTGTCATATCGGCAGATTGCCCCGTCAAGGCATCAAGGCAAGCGCGCGGCGGCGTACAAGCAAGCCAGGCCGCCGGTGGAGCTGACAGGAGCGCTGTCTGTTGAAGCGGTGGTGTGGGTGCGTGCTCAGGCACATGCGGCGCTGCTGGCGGCATCTGCTGCACAGCAGGTGAGTCCCAAGTAAGCCTCTCGCGGGTGTCGGGCGACTGGAGCACGGGCGTATCCCTGTCCACGGTTGGCCAGTGCTGGGGTGACGATTGGACACCAGGCACGGAACTGCCGGGGTTTGCAGTAGGTGCGCACTCGGTGGGCTGCGCCGGGTCCTGATTGCATGCGGCGTCCCATCCGAGTGTTGTGTGCAACGGCATGGGGTACGTGTCCACGCCCTTCATGTCCTCGCCTGCACCATCATGGCTCTCCTCTGCAGGTTGCGCGGGCTGCTGCGCGGGAATCCGCTCCAAGTGATATGTCCGCTGGGGCGTGTCATCCCGTATTACTGCTGGCGGCGGGGATACGGTCTGCTGCATGACGTAAACGTGCGTCGGGAAGGTGGCGCTAGGTGGGTGCGCAAGCGCAGTTGCCGGTGTGGAATATGGTGTGAGCTCAGGGGTGTCCGGCGCATACGGTTGCGTGGAAGGGACGGTCACCTGCTCGCCCCCTCGCTCGGCGTCAGGGTGTGTTTCGTACTCCTCATACGGCACGTAGCACGTTTCTTCCTCGTAGTAACAGCTGTCTCGCGCCATGTCCAACATGTGAGGCCCTTGCCCTGCCACCTCCTCCAACAGGCGCATCAGCCGTGCCATGTGAGCGGCAAGACCCTCAAGAGCGGCTTCATCCGCTTGATCGGCGTCGTATAAGTCGACTTGTTGCACGTCATGATGGTCGTGACCTCGCCCGCGGTTTGCTTGGAGTTGTGTTGATGGCGATGAGTAGCGTCCATGTCGTGATGGACGGCTGCCGTAGTAATGGGGCTCATCGTGCGAGCGGTAGTGGCAGTCCGCGAACCGCCGGTCCCTGTTGCGGCCATGGCGGCGGCCGGGAGACTGGTCACGCCACCGGTGACTGCGGCTACTGGGTGCAGGGTAGCATTGCGAGCCTTCCTCGATGTAGATGGCGTCGTGAATAGCTTCTTCAAGTGTCTTGGGCCTCAGCAAGAACACCTGATCGTAGATGTCCGGTTGTAGCCCACGAAGGAAGGAGAAGGTATGGACGGGGTCAGAGGTATTGAGCGACAGCTGTGACGCCAGGTCGCGAAACCGATCCGCGTACTCTCGCACGGGTTCACGCCGCCGCTGTTGGCAGCGTGCAAGCAGGTTGTATAACTCCTCCTGATTCGCCTCAAATCGCTCTTGAAAAGTGATTTGGAACTGCGCCCAGGTGGTGATGGAGTTCTCCACCCCTGAATACCACGTTGCGGCAGAGTCTCCTAGCCGGCAGACAGCCACATCCAGCGTCTGGTCGTCCGTCCAGCCGTACATGCGCTTAGCGCGTTCTAGCCGGGCCAGCCATTGCCGAGCGCAATCATCCGTCTCATAGTACGGTATGGAATTGACGCTGCTGGGCTGCACGTGCGATGGTGTTGCCATGTTGGCTTAGCTTGATAGCGCTGCGAGACTAAGGGGAGACCAGGCACGACCCGCCAGTCGAGCACCAGCTAACCTGGTCTCGATACCAACTACGCGCCGCACCCCCAAAATTTTCGCGTTGAACTAATCGTGCGACTAGCCAACCGCCTATCTTGGGGAGTAACGGGGCTGCCCTAGGATCGTCTGATGTCGCTGGGGGCACACGAGGGACGTATGAGGACGTGACCTGGTGCTGTGCCGGCTGGTTCCCCTGGGGAGACAGAGGGGGGGGGCAGCGTAGTGTCTAAGTGGATTGCTGGCGAAGGCTGCCGCTGTGCGTCCCGCGGTCTTGGGCAGTTTCCCTCCCGAGGGATGATCGGCACGGGGCAGTAAGTCAACCATATACCGTTACAGTAGCAGCGCAGTGGGAAAGACCATCCACTGGTGCGTAAGTGTTTGGTTAAGGAGCGGCTACCAGGAATGTCCGTCTGGTGCCCTCAGTGATGTTGCGATGAGGTGTTGCCTGGGAATGGCTACCTGGTATGTTACGTCAGGCTAGCACCCGGCCCTATGCCTAAGCAACAAGCGGTCAGCCGCTTAAATACTCAGGGGCGACCCCCATTGGTCGTACACGGATCTAGAATCCATGTGCAACGTTGTCAATTACGTAACAGACCATCCGTGCAACGTTGCCACTTACGTAATCTATCCCCAGTCTGACTGCCTCCGTCTGACTGCCTCCTGGTCTGACAATTACGTACACGCACCTTCCACACTCGCAACCTGGGTTAGTGCGAACCCTGCCGCCTCTCCACCTCTGTCAAGGGGGAAAACATCCACGCCCCCACACGCATATGCGCATGTTCGCTAAGTCGCGACCTATTTTGTCAAGCCCAAAGTTCAATGAGCCATTTGTCTCGCCACAGGCATTCAAGTAACATGTGTGTAGGTGGAGTTGGTACAAGAGGAGTGCCAGGTGATTGCTTACTACGGGTTCAGCCATAGAAAATCATTGTATCTACGTCGCCTTAGTTGGCACCCGATGCCAGGCGCAAGGTGTGGGTCACAGCGTTCGAGATTCCGATGGAATCATGTGATCACGATTGTTACTTGGCGTGATGAGGAAATGTGTGGAGAAGCTGGAATGCGAAGCTGTTAATGCTGCAGATCCCTCTGGGGCATGCAGCATCGAGGTTTGTCCAATACTGTCTTTCAGGCACTTGCGATGCTGGTACGACGGGACTCAGTCCGGCTAGAACTTGCTGCGCCAGGGGCATCTGCAAGGACGATGTGACAGGGCAAGGTAACTAGTGGCTAGTGGCTGAGTCCCGAGAAACAAGGCACTCGCGGCCCAGGCATCGATGCCTGGCTGCGTTCCAGGTGGGTTTATTTTGTGGGTTTCGCATTGTCGCGAATGGCAGCCTAGTCGCGCGCGAGCTGGTACACGTCAGCCCTGCCCGGACCGGCAGTCTGCTTCACGCCAGTGTAACCATTTGGTGCGCCTGCTGTGGAGCCGCGTGGGGCTGTCTCATCTATAAAGGTAACAAGCAACCGCAATTGCTGCTAACTCTAACTTCTTTCTTGCTGCTTGCTAGCCTGGAGCACTCGATGGCGTCTTGCATTTGCATTCACACTAGCTTTCATTTCTCTGAATCGATGATACCGGTACATGGAAACACGTCGGCCCACGCCCGAGACTGCCCGGCCCCGTGGGCAGTACCGCGTTGCCATGATCCAGAACTGCTGTGAAGTGCCTGATCATCAACTGAGCGCCCGAGCCCCAAGGTTGGGGCGAACTAAGCTGTTTGCTGGTGGCGAGCTAAACTGCTGGTGGCACTGCGCTGCTGTCAAGGACTGAGGGGAGGCTCTGCCTTGCTGGGTTGCCGGTCAGGCAGCCACGCCTGCCCGGCCACATCGAGGCATGCGTGTCCTTCGGATTTGTTCAGCACTGCAAGAGCGCTCGCACTTTTACACCGTTCTGGTCATCGCCTGTACCAGGCGTCGACCAGACACGTTGTTGCTTCACGTGGGCGCGCAACAACCCTGGCGAGAGTCACGGATGCGCCAAGGTCAGGGCAAGATGCCCCTGCAGACCCAGTCGGCGCTTGAGGCCTGCTGGGAACATCGGTGCCACGTTGCTTTGACATGATACAACCGTGCAGCCCTGAGATGTGACGAGTGCTCAGCCAGCACAAACCATCTTTAAACGATACACTTCAACGTCATCCTGCTTTCCTGCCTGACGCCATCTAGCTGCCAGCCAGCTCCAACACCACGACAACCAGCTGCAAAGCCCTGCAGCTTAGCCCGGGCTATACCAATCCTTCTAGCCAGCTAACCCGAGCGGTACTGCTGGCCGCCGCGGCCCGCGCCCGGCGCCGCGCCGCCACGGCCGCGGCCACCGCCGCTGGTGGGGCCACCAGGAGCACGCGTCGCTGGCGTTGCCGCAGCACCGGGCCCCGCCCACAGGTTGCTGCCAGGCGCGGCGCTGAAACCGGCGCCAAAACCCGCGCCAAAGTCCATGGGACCAGCGAAGGAGGGACCGGCGGGCGCCGGCGCCGGTGCCGCGAGGTAGTGGGGCTGCGGGGCGGCGTGGTGGGCGTGGTGGGCGCGGTGGTGCCCACCCAGCTCCACGATGGGGTCGCTGGAGGAAGCCACCGGCACGTGGGTGGTGTGCGGCTGCGGGTGCGCCTGCTGGTGCTGCTGGTGCTGCTGCCCCTGGGGCTGCAGGTGCGGCGCCGCATGGTGCGGCTGGTGCGTCGGCGCCGGCGCGTAATGCGCAGGCGGCGCCGCCACTGGCTGCTGGTACGAGGCCGGAGCCGGCGCGGCCGGCGGCGCCGCGGCGGAGGCGCCGGCCTCTCCAGCAGGCGCGGGGCCGCCCTTGGGGCCGCCGCGTGGCTTGCGGTCCCGGGGCCCGCGGTCCCTGCGGGGCGCACCGCCGTTGGCTGCAGCGCCGCCCTCCATCGCTCCTTCCCCAGCCGCCTCACCGCCGTCCGCAGGAGCACTGGTGGGCGCCGGCGGGGCGTCCCGCGGCCTGCCACCACCACCGCCGCCGCGGCCTCCCCGCTCTGGCCGGGGGGCTCGGTCGCGGCGCGCCCTGCCGCCTTCTCCGCCCTGGGAATCCGCACCGGCCGCACCCGCGCCGGCGCCGCCTGTCAGCAGTGACTTGGGCACGAACAGGTACCCGCCGGACTTCACCACGCCCTCCGGCGCGGCGGGTGCCGCGCCTGTCGGCGAAGCGCCCTCCGCCGCCGGCCGGCCGGCAGAGCCGCCGCGAGGTCCGCGGCCGCCAGCGCCGCCCCGGTCGCGGCGGTCGCGCCGCTCACCGCGCGGCCCGCGCCTGTCACCGCCCTCCGCCGCGTCCGGCACCCCTGCCGAGATGACGGGCGGCGCCGCAGCTGCCGCGGCGGCGGCGGCGGCCGCCATGGCGGCCGCCGCATCCCGCTCCTTGTGGTTGCCGGCATTGCGCTCGCGGTCGCGGTCCCTGCGGTCGCGGCCGCCTCTCCCCGGAGCCGGCTTGACGGTGCCGGGCTGCGCAGCCCTGCACAGCGCAAACACATCCCGCGAGGCCATACAGTGACAAAACCAATACAAATGTCTCGCGTGCTCATAACTCGCGTGCTCATCACACGTGCCCATTCGCCAGCTAGCCAGCTACCAGCACACCACGGCCCCTCGCGCCCCCTCAACCCGCCTGCGCACCTGGCCAGGGCAGACAGCATGTTCTGAGCCGCTCCGCCACTGCTGTCCTTCTTCTTCTTGTTGTCCACCGACGTCCAGTTGTCCTCATCGACCTTGTCATCCTCCTCGGCGTCCAGCCTGTGTGTGGGTATTTAGGGCACACGCGGGCGAGCCATGTGAGGGAGGCACAGCGGGAGCAGCGGGATCAGGTAAGTGCGTAGCTGCTGCATCAGGTGTGCATGAGGCGAGGGACGTGCATGAAACCATGAAGACATGGAGTATAGCTACGAAAACAGCTGCTTGTGTAAAGAGATGAGCGGTGGTGTGGAGCCGCCGGCTGCGGAGGCACAGGCATTGCGCCTCCGTGGCGGGTGCTACCGCGCCCCCGAGGGCATCCGAAGACGCCCTTGGTCAGCCAGGCTGGCTCAGTTGCTGTCTGCGAGCTGCTGGCCCGGGGCTCGACATTGGTTTACATGCCCCAGGATGGAAGAGCCGCGTTTCAGGGGATGACTTCGCCTAGCCGAATGCGCTGATGCAGATTCCACTCAAACACTTCCGCTCTGCTGACGAGTGCCGAGTCCAAATATCGCGTGTTACCAGGCCTTCTGCCATGCTGATGCGTGCCTACAGACGGCTGACAATGCGTTTAAGACCGCCGGCCGCGGCAAGCCGCTTGCGCGACCCTCCGTGACAAGTTTTCACTCGCCCCCGCAAGTGCCCGGAAGCCCATGCGAGCGGACCGACTGGCCTGTTTGCTGTCTGCGTGCTGCTGGCCCCGGGCTCGACATGGAGTTACAGGCCCGAGGATGGAAGAGCCGCATTGTGTCCCGTGCTGCAGCTGGCGCAGTGGCGTTTATGATGCACGGCTACCCAATTTTTCGGCACCAGTGCTGCTCAACTCCAGGCCCCATCCCGAACCCTACCCACAACCCGCCAACCACGCCAAAACCCTAATCCCCACTTACGCATCCAGCGCCGTGACGTCCAGCTTCAGAGCCGCCAGCTCCCGGTACGTGTCCGACACCGGCGGCCGGTGCCCCGCCGCCGCCGCCACCGTCTGCTGGCCCGCCGCCAGCGCCACCGCCCGCTGCCGCGCCTCCACCTGCGCCTCCTCGCCCGCCTCCGCCGCCGCCAGTTGCTCCAGGTACGCCGCCGCGCGCGTGCGGTGCGCGCGGTGCCGGGCCCTGCGGCAAGGTTGTGGTTTGGGAATGCGTCACAGAGAGGGAATCAGTGCAAGCCTAGCGGCTACGGTTTTTACGGAAGGGCTGCAATGCTTCACACTCCAGGAGGGACCGCGCCACCACCCTCGCCTGGGGGCGCGCGGCCATCCAGCACGTGCCAGACTTTGTTAGACCGCGACACCTTGTGACCTTCGTAGTTTAACCCCCATTAGTATTATCGCTTGCAACTAACGCCTCTGCCTGTACTCCGCTCGTTTTCGTTGGTTTTGGTTTAGTGCGGGCTGGTAATTACAACCCCACCCACAGCCACAGCCTCCACCCACCGCCAGCTGTCTGATGGCGCCTCCAGCGGCCGCCACGACTGCGCCGCCCGCTCCTCGCGCATGCCCATCGCCGCCAGCGCTGCAGCCGCCGCCGCCGCGGGGCCGTTCGTCTTCTTCAGCAGGCCGGGCACGTGCGTGTCCGCCTCCCGCGGCACAAAGTCTGCCACCACCACCGTCACATCATCGTCGTGCTTCTTGTTGCGCATGGCGTACACGGCTGCCTTGGAGGCGGCCTCACGCGCGTTGCAGGTGCGCAGCTGCCCGATGACGGTCTTGGCGTTCACGGCGTCCCACAGGCCGTCACTGGCGATGATGAGGCGGGCGCCGGTGACGGGCAGGCTGATCTGGCGGACGGCGGGCTCGGGAATGAGCAGGCCCTTGCTTGCCTCGTCGCCTGCGTGGGACAGGTGTGTGTTCGCGCGCGTGGATGTGTGTGTGTGTATATGTGTGTGTGTGTGTGAGAGAGAGAGAGAGTGTGTGTGTGTGTGTGCTCGCGCGCGCACGGGAATGCCGACGAGAAGTAAAAGGGGGCGTGGTGGCCCAATGGGGATTCGTTGTGCGTCACTGCAGGTCTGCAACACCCGGCACAACCCAAACATGGGCATGCCAAACACCGCCTGCTAGCAGTGTCCCAAGTCCCACCCCATCCCCTTCCCCCGCTTCCCCCGCCGCCCACAGACGCACCGATGGTGCGGGTCATGTTGATGCCGCCGGGCCACACGCGCAGCTGCAGCCCCTCGTGCGGTGTGGCGGTGCCCCCGGGGCCGTCCTCCTCGTCCTCGTCGTAGCGGGCGGGCTTGATGCGCCCTGTGCAGCCGCAGACGCAAGAGCAGGCGCAGGTGCGAGCGGCGGACACACGATGAGGTACAGCAGGGGGTTCAGCAGTGATTGCAGCGGGAGCCGCTACCGTACGGTGTGGGGAGACGGGCGTCGCGGGTTGGCTTGCATGTCGTGTGCGTGTGCGCGTGGTGCTTGCGTGTGTCCCTCATGCACACTGGGGTCCTGCGCCATTGGCGCTCTCGCTGCAATCACAGATACCGCATGGCCACACAGCCGCAGCACCAGCAGCACCGCCTCGCTCACCTCCCGCGGCGATGATGCGCTCCTGCTCCTCCGTGTTCTCCGCGACACGGTGGTTGCCGCTGATCTGCATGGGGCATTGGCAATGCGGGTGCGCGCGGCAGTATCGTGCCGTGTCAGCACGGCAACAGCTCAGCGCACTGCAGTGTTCGCGTCCCCCCTGGTACCGACATCGCCGGCTTCTGGCCCCTTTGGCCCCCTTGCGCCACCGAGCCCCTCATGCCCATCGCGTCCCAGACTCCCTGATCCCTCCGAGCTACGGCCCCCTCGCTGTCTCACCACCACAATCTCGGTGCCGGTGTCCAGGTAGGCGAGTGAGTCGCCCACGTTTGCGACCAGCAGCTCCCAGCCCACCTAGGAAGAAGGAAGAGTCGGAGTTGGAGTCAGGCACAGGCAGCGGGACATCGACAAAAAGTATGTAATTGGGTGCGTGTACTGCATGTATCTTCAGTCAGGAAGAAGGCCTCGCCAGCACGTGGCCCGCTGGGGGTCACGGCCGCCCCCCCCCGTTGCCAGTACCGCCCGGCTCACCTGCACTGCCAGGGTGGCGGTGGTGCCCGACTGCTTGTACTTGGCATTGACGTCCTCATCGCACTGGACAAAGCCCGCGTGCAGCGCCTGTGTTTTGTGGGTTGGTGCGTGGGGGCTCAGCAAAGACGTGATGTGGCACAACGGCATTAACACACCCAACCCCGCATTCGCCATGCCGTGTCGCTCCAATTCTCTTGGGGTGTGTTATCACGCCCGGCCAACATTCCCATAGACATACAGAACCGCACCACCTCCCGCCCCCAGCTTGAAGCCGCCACCACTCCAAATAACAACCGTCGCCTACACGCCCGGCCCCGCCCTGACCCCATTTCTCCACCCAGACCTGCCCCGCTCCGCCGTATCACTCTCCGCCCAACCCACCTTGGGCAGCCGGGTTATGAGCGCGTCCTGCGCCGCCGCCACACGCGCCCGCTCCAGTGCCGCCTCGTAGTCGCCGCTGCCGTTGGGCCCCTGGGCCGCCATGCCTGCGTCCAGGTAGCCGTCCGCCGCCAGCTGCTCGGGAGAGGCGGGCGGCTCGGGGCCCAGCGCCCGCTCCGCGAACTGACCCACCTGCTCCCAACACACAGGCATTTTGCAGTGACGTAGGTGGTAGCGGTGGTGACTTTGTAGGAATGCGTTGTGATGATGGGTGTTTGTAAGGTTTGGGTGTCATTCTGACCGTGAACCGCTCCGTGTACACCACCAATGGTGTAGCCCGTTCCAAGCCGCCCCCGCCCTGCAGCCCCTACCCCAACTCCCTGCATTCCCTCACCCACCAGCGGCAGCAGGTGCTTAGCCGCGTGCTGCGCCGCCATGCGGCCGCCGTGGCCGTCAAAGATGCCGAACGCCGACACCGCAGTAATGCCTGCACAGTGAAAGAAGGGTAATACATGCACAAATTACCTCACATGACGTCCACGAACCGGGGCCGGGAGCCTAATCATACCCTGTGACCATGCCCCCGCCCTGCCTGCCGGCGTGTGCTGCCTGTCGCCTTTTCATCACGCCACGCCCACTCCACGCCCGACTGCCCAGTGCGTTTGCTCACCTCCGTCAACGCCCTCAATGCTCCATGAGTTGGACGGTGCCTGCAGTGTGTACAAGGAAATCAATAGGATGCGGTCACGAGTCTGGGCAAAGGCAGTGCTCTTACGCAAGTATCACGCCTGGCCG
The DNA here is from genome assembly GCF_000002595.2 of Chlamydomonas reinhardtii. NCBI lineage: Eukaryota > Viridiplantae > Chlorophyta > Chlorophyceae > Chlamydomonadales > Chlamydomonadaceae > Chlamydomonas > Chlamydomonas reinhardtii. The sequence goes on from NC_057006.1 coordinate 8,045,138, forward strand.
CCAGTCAACGCCACGTGCAGCAGCCCACTCCGTCACCACCGCCACCGCCTTCCGCCTTCCGCACCGCCGCAGCGCTCACCTCCAGCCAGCGGTCCTCGCCCTTGACCTGCACCTTGCCGAGCGCGTTGTGCACCGCCGGCCCCAGCAGCGGGTCGTGGTCCACCGCGCCGCCCACCTCGAAGTCGCCGAAGGCGGCGCCGCCCGCCGGGAGGAAGTCGCTTTCCATGCTCACCGACAGCGGCCGCGAGCCCGACTTGGACAGGGGCGCGCTGCCGCACGGCGGCTGCGAGGACGAGGAGGAGTCGGCGGCGTTGCCAGGCGCAGGCGGAGAGGGCGAGCGAGAGTCGCGGCTGATGGCGCCGCTGGCGGCGCTGTCAGGCAGCGTGCGCGGCGGCGGGGAAGCGGGCCGCTCCGGCAGCCCCGCCTCCCCGGCTTCCACTTCCGCCTCGTTGCCGCCGCTGCCCGCTGCCCCGCCCTTCTTCTTCTTTTTCTTCTTCTTCTTTGCCCCGCCCGTCGCGCCTTCGCCGCCGCCGGCCTTGTCCGTGCCCTCGTCCCCGCTGCTGCCGCCGGCGGCGCCTGGCGCTGTGCCGTTGACAGCCGCGGCGGCCTCCTCTGCCGCTACCTCTGCCGCCGCCTCCGCCAGCACGCCGCTGCCCTCCTCGCCGTCGCCCTCGCCCTCGCCGCCAGCCCCGGCCTTCTTGCCCTTCTTCTTCTTTTTCTTCTTCTTCTTTGCCCCGCCCGCTGCGCCCTCGCCGCCGGCGCCCGCGTCATCGTCCGACACGTCATCGTTGTCCAGCAGGCCAAAAATGTTGCCCGTGCTGGCGGCGGCGGAGCCCACACCGGAGGGCGGCGGCGGCGCCACGCCGGACTGGTGCTTGGCGGGCGAGTGGCCGGCGGCGGTCGCGGCCGCCGCGGGAGGTGGCGGCGCCGCAGCCAGGAGCCTGGTGTGGAGGAGCAGAGCATGAATCTAGCTAAGTAGGAGTGCTTTGTCATGGAGGAGTGCACAAGGTACTCTGAACCTGGTGCAGGGCCACCAGCAGGCCGCACGTGTACACACCTGATGGTGTATCTCCGATGCTTCTTGCTGAACTTCACAGGCTCCTGCGAAATCTCAAAGCCTGCGGACACATGGACGGAGTGGCACTGCCTTGTGAGCCGGGCCGTCTCTGTGCCATTCACAGCTGACAGAGTCCATTGACAATGCACATTCCGCTTCAAAACACTGAATCACCGGAGCCTGTCACGCCAGGACGTATGCAGGCGACTCGGCACCCGAAGTCGCAACGCGGCACTGGCCGTCGGAGCTGATGGTACGCCCGCCGCAGCTCGCCCGTCCAGAACCCGCCACCCGACGCCGCTCGCGCGCACCTGCCAGCTCGATGACGCCCAGCACCCGGTCCGAAGCTATGTGCTCGATGGACACCGCAGCAGTGCCCTGCACCACCTCCAGGTCACTGCGGTCGCGGGCGAGACAGCGTGGCATGCGACGCACCAGCAGCCCTTTTAGGACCGAGCGACGCTCTCCCGAGCCGTGACTAGCATAAGAGCACTCCAGTGCTTGATCTAGGATCGTGCAATCTACTAGAAACGCAAGCAAGCTCGGCAAACGCAAACCCGGGAGAGGAGGTCGCCAGCGATCTGCACCGCTGCGCCGGCAGTCTTGCTTGAGAAGTCCCCTGCCCCACATTCCCATTATATACACTGTACGACTCATCGGTTCTGGGTGCACGCAGAAGCAACCTTGTTCTCCGCGCACACGAGACGATCCGGCCCGTTTCGAGCGACGCTCACCTGGACGAAAGCTCCGCTGGTATGTAGGCATACAGCAGCGGCATGCCAGTACCCTCCTCCTCCACCACTTCATACTGTATATCGCCTGCTTTCGACAGCATGTTTGCTGCTGCTCGGGCCCTCTGGCAGCAGAAATGCAAGAGAGCCCGTGAATGTATGCAGAATCAATGTATGGAAGCTAAACAGCTACAAATGCAGTGCACTTGCACAAAGCGGGATGCTGACACGTCAATGCGCCAATGCACGCGCGTGCAAACCCGAGTGGTGCGTACAAATGCATAGTTCTTTATTTGTCACTTACGAAATAATATCAATGCAGCGTGTCGGCCGACCCTTCGGCGAAGTCCCTTCAAACCCTAGGGGCGACTTGCCTCAAACAAGCTGCTCGGCACTGCCCCGCGACTTATGGAGTGATGTCTTGAGGTGTGTGTATGCTGATTGTTTGATGCTGGAGAATACCCAGTTGCATTTGCCGAACCTTGATGGTTTGTTATGCGACGCCGGCCACTAACCCGGCCTTCTGTCGTGGACAGGTTCTTGGGTCCCAGGGAGAGCGTCAAAGTAGCATGCTTGGTAAGATTGAGAGCCCATTTGCCACAAAGTCGGCCTTTCGAATGTGTGTGCGCATGTGTGCACGCTCAAAGCCGTCGCACTGACGATCAAAACAAACGACCAATGGCGCAATCCAAAGTTGTCTTCGCATGCGGTGACAACGGTTGAGGGCGGTTACCGCGCCGTTGCTAGGTACCCTGGCTCACCACACTGCACCACATCACTAGTCCGCCCACTTTTGCCTTGCCCTTCCTCGGTAGGACAAGTTCTGTCGCAGTCTGGTGTACGGGAGCGAGATCCTCTGGCAAAAGCACTGCCTTTCAAGGTGGGGTTTAGGAGCCGGGGCTTGATTCGGCTGTTGCTCGTGTCGCCAGCACGCAGATCGACAGGTACGTGATGTGTGCCCATCCCCGCGCAGATGGCCTGATTGCCAAGGCGGCTTGCAGCATGTGGCCGACGCCATGAGCTGTGGCTCTGGCGTGGCCGGCAACAGCAATAGCAGGAACAGCCACAACAGCAGCAGCAGCAACAACGATCCGGAAAGCGATGCTGGGGTGGCTGGAGTTGACAGCTGCTACCCGCTCGCGACGTCGTGGCGCCAGCTATACGGGGACCTGGCGGCTACCGCGACCTTTCGAATCGCGTTCGAGGATGCAGCTGCTGCGACTGAGGTGTGGCAGGGGGGCGGGGGCATCGAGGGTTCATCCCGCTGATCAGCTACTCCGGCAGAAGTTTTTAGACAGGGACAGCCTGGCAGGTGTGATGTGGGACTACTATGGAATCGGTGCTCACGTATTCGACTAAACGCATTCCTACTTGCACGCCTATGGTGCCTGCCAGAAGAGATAGTCCTGACGTTTGTCGTCGCCGCCTGCGCAGGAGGCCCGCACTCGGGGTGAGATGCAGCATGCGCCCACGGTGGAACGTTTCGTGCAGGTGCGCTACACGTGGTGCGACTAGAGGCCAAGCAGGGTGCCCAGACGTTGCGTGTCCTGCCTGCTCTGACCAGGCAGCCGCTAGCCCAACCCCACCTTGCCGCGCCCTCCTCCCGTGCCCTCCTGCATGCAGGCGGTGCACGCACTGGGCCTGGCGGCGTGTGCCCACGTCTCGGTGCGCCGCTGCCGGGCGTACGGGCGGCACGTACACGATGAGCTGGGCTGGTGGCTGGCGGAGCGGCCGCAGGCACGTGCTGTTCTGGCTTGGGAAGGAGCGTCTGTGAAGGGCAACAAACTGTGCATGGGTCTTTGTGGGAGCCGTGTCATGGCTTTTGCGGTGTGGCCTGGAGCTCATCCCCGCCATCAACCTGGCCACTCAGCCAGGGGGCAGCTGTGCGCGCCCGAACTCGCACGTCTGCACTCGTGTGATGCACTCGTGACATCCGCTTCCGGCTCCCGGCTTGACGTGTGCAGGCGCTTGTGCGCTTTGTACGCTCGCTGCACGTGGGGCTTCTGGATGCACAGCTGTGCGGCAGCTCTACGCTCGCGCGCATGTGGAGCAGCACGTGAGTCACGCCTTGTGCTGCGCGGGCCCGCACGCGAAATATCGCACTTAAAACCTTCAGGGCATCGCCGGTAGCACCGCTTAAGGGCGGTCCCAGTTGAGGCTTGGTGTCATTACCGTGCTCGGATGGTGACATTTTCGGGGCGGTCCCCACGGCCTCGCATGCAACAGGTACTGCTGGCAGCGCAGTGCGGTACAGTTCCTGTTGGAGGCGCCGTTCTGGGACCGGTACGGCCAACTGCACCAACACCAGCAGCACCAGCAGCAGCCACCGCTGGCGGGGGTGGTGGCGGCGGGGGACGCCGGCCAGTGGGCGGCATTGCAGCGCCTACTCAGGTGGGTTCTCCCAAGGTCCAAGCCGGCCATAAGCTGCCGGCACACAGCCGATGTAGCATGATGGTACTCCCAAACAAAATGGGTGTCGCAGTGATTGCGGCCTGTTCTTGTGTGATTGTTTGAAAATGAACCCTGGCGTTCAAAACTTATCTTCTCCATTCCATGGACAGAGAGTGCGAGGCTCTCGATGCGACCATTCGACGGCTGCACAAGGACGTGCCGGCAGCCATGAGCCTGGGCCTGGCGGCGGTGGGCTGTAGCACCGCCGACTCGGAGGCCCTAGCAGCAGCAGCGGAGCCGTCTGTTAGCGGCGGTAAGCTGCCCAGCTTTGTGGCGGGCGGAGGGGGCCAGGGTCTCTGCCAGCGGGGGCTCTGCTTCGATGACGTGGAGGAGGAGTGGCGGGCGGGCGGCCACGCAGAGAGCTCGTCGGGTCGCGGCGGGCTGCTAGCGTGCCGGCGGCTGGTGGAGCCCCGCTCACACTGGTGGGCGTGGATGCCGTGAGGGGAAGGAAGGTGCGCACAAGGGCGCGCGAAGGTAAGGCGGCACGCGTGTCGCCACAGTCGTGGCTGCTGTGGTTTTGGCGCCGCCTCCGGCGGCTTCCGTGCCCACTGACACACCTGACGGCACGGGCTATGCCGCCGGCAGCCGGAAATGTCAGCAGGCCAATAATCTTTGGGAGGTTTAGGCAGTTGAGGTTGTGGTGCAGCTGTCAGTGACATGGCAGGAGAATCAGTAGTAGAAGCAACGGGGCATACGGAAGGCACTTATATTGAGTGCGTGGTAGGGGCGTCGTAGTTGTTGCATTTCAGACTTGTATGGCAGGTGGCGCTAAACAGAACTGTGCAGGATGGTGAGTCGCCAGGTCCTGCAAGGGCTGGAGCAAAGACGCAGGAGGTGGCGAGCGTGTGGGTGGATCCGAGGCAGCCGGGGCAAAGGCGTGGCCTGACACTGTGGTAATGCGCGATGGTGCGCAGGAGAAGCAGACGCTTACCTATAGTTGTATATGAGCAACAAGCAGCATTATTCTCCGTGTTGCAGAACACGGGCGTGAGCAATTACTTCACCACAGAAACAGTGTAAGAGTTTCAAAACTTCTTATAACCACTGCTGCAATCAAACAGAGAACCATAAGCTCGTGCTCGGACCGCTGCATTCAGCGCTGCATTCCAAATCAACCTCGCGCGGTGTGCGCTTGGATGTAACATTTGGCGGCCAAAATGAATGTTAGGCTTCATGTAAACGTCAATAATGCTGGCCTGCGGCGTCTTCGCGGTGTCGGCGGCACTGCACTGCCCTCCGCCACAGGCGCTGGCACGCCCCGCCGTGCGGACCCCTGGACCGGCCCTCGCCTCCACGCAGCGGCCACGCCAGCCTCAGCCTCCGCGCCCCCCTCCGCTCGTGACGGCTTGCAGCAGCAGCAGCTCACCCAGGCTCTCTTGGTGGAGCGCATCAGCGAGGAGCTGGACATTGACTCTCTCGTGTCGCTGACGTTCCATGGCGAGGACGAAATCCGTGGGCTGGCCTCGGCGGAGCCGGTCCGCAGCGCTGCATTGGTGACTGTGCCCATAGCTAGCACGCTCGCAGTGTGCATGGATGAGGACGGTGGCAACTTGGCAGTGGTTGCGCCGCCGGGGATGCCGCCCAACGTGAAGAAGGCCTTTGAGGGTAGGCCGTGGGGGGAGGCCGTGCCTGGGTGGGCCGGAGTCACAATGTGGCCGACATGCCAGTGAACACGTCTTGCACCTCTCGCAGTAGCAGCAACAGCCTGCACTAGTTGCCCTGAATGCAACCCCCTCTGGCGTGGCACCATCCGCAGCGGTGGCGGTGCTGGTACGCGAGACGCCGGACCATCAGCTATTGCTGCTGGCGGCGCTGCTGCTGTGGGCGCGCAAGTTCGGCGGCCCGGCCTGGGAGGGCTACTGCGCCGCACTACTGCCGCCACCCGGCGAGCTGTCCACGCTGCTCAGCTACAGCCCTGGCGAGATGCCCGCGCTGCAGCTGCCGCACCTCATGGTGGGGCGTTGGGGCGTTGAGGCTGGGGGCGGGGAATGTGGATAACGATGGGATGTGGATATGAATATGGATATGTGTATGTATGAATGCCCATATAGCAGGGACCGCAGCTCAGTAATTGTATGCGTAGTACATTCGTTCATGGTTGGGCGAGCCGGGCTTCGTGCCATCAAGTCCTCATGCCATCCCGCCCGCCTTCCCACCTGTTCAGAGCGAGGCGGCCATCCAGCACGACTGGGCCCGCTGGTGCCACAGCCAGTGGCTGAGCAGCAGCAGCGGCGCCCTGCGGCGGCTGGGTCTGGCTGACGACCTGGCCGACAGCGTGTGGGCGCTGGGCGTGGTGAGTAAGGGCAGGGGAGGCGGGCGGTTCAGGAGCAGGAGGCGGGGATGGAAGAGGGAGGTGGGAGGACGGCTGACAGGCCTTCGGGAAGCCGCATGATCAGTTTGGACGGGCTGCCATGCATATGCACAGGTGCGCAGTCGAGCTGTGGAGTTCCCGCTCGGCCTGGTCGGCGCCACCGGCACCGCCAGTGCGGCAGCCGCCGCGGCTGCAGCCGCTGCCGCAGCCGGCGGCAGCACCGGGCCGGCGGCCGCCACTGCCGGCTACGTGCCTGCCGGTCCCGTGATGGCGGTGCTGGCCCCGGTGGTGGACCTGGCGAACCACAGCCCCGACCCCAACTGCGTCATCCAGCTCACACCCGACCGCTCCAGGTGCGGCCTGCCTGTGGAAGGTGCTGTAAGGTGCTAGGAGAGCGTAGAGTGCAGAAGCAAACAGATATGAGAATGGGCACCGCCGCGGCGGTGTGGCCGGTCGGTGATGCCAATCTACGGTGGTTGAGGTGTGTTGTAACGATTGTAACGGTATGCGCAACAGGGTTGTGCTGTTGCCGCGCCGGCCGGTGGCCGCTGGCGAGCCGGTGACGGTTGACTACGGGTTCAACCGCTCATCGATGGATCTGATGGTTGACTACGGTTTTGTGACGCCCGCCAACCCGCTCGACGGTGAGTACCCGTTTACGCGACGCTCGAACACCTTACAGTCGTTTCCCGTGCGCGCCCATGCCTTAACATTGACGTGCACATCACAGCCAGATCCCTTACGAGTCCCTAGCAACAAAGCATCTCTATCCGAACCTCAGGCGCCACGCCGCTGCCGGGTGCCGATAAGCTGCCGCCGCTCGATGCAAACAAGCTCGCCGCCGCAGCCAAGGCACTGGCGCGGCAGCGGCGGGCAGCGCGGCAGCAGCTGCGCCGGCAGGCGGCAGCGGCCGCCCGGGGCGGAGCAGGCGGAGACACGGCAGCGCCTTCGCAGGTGGAGGCGGAGTCTGTGGAGGGCGAGGACGGGGTGGTGATGCAGCTGGCCGAGTCGCCAGAGGCGGCAGATGATGCGGAGGACGCGGCGTTTAGCGGCCGGCTCAAGTGAGTGCTGGTGGACGTCGCTGTCAGGCAGCAAGGGATTTTGCTGTGAGATTTAGTCGCGTCAGCTGTGCTGGGACCGCAAGTACGGTACTAGCACTAGCACGCCCAGGACATGGTTGCCTTGGTTGCCTTGGTTGCCTTGGCTCGATTCTTACACAACGCTTGCCCCTCATATGCCTGCAGGGCGGCGGTGGCGCTGCTGGCGCCGCGCATTCCCACCGGCGCGCCGCCCGGCGCCGCCGGCTCCTACTCCACGCCCGCCACCCAGCGCATCATCGGCGGGCTGTGGCACAAGCTGCTGCGCCACACCGCCGACACGCTGCCCACCAGTCTGGAGGCGGACGCGGGTCTGCTGGAGGACATCGGGGCGGGGGTGCGCAGCGGCCTGGACTGCGGCATGGCGCTGGAGCTGGACCCGCAGGTGGGTACGTCTGTAGGGCGGCTTGCGTGTGTGTGTGTGTGTGTGTGTGTGTGTGTGTGTGTGTGTGTGTGTGCGTGTGTGTGTGTGTGTGTTCGTGTGTTGGAGGGTTGGGGTGGTCCTTTGTTCCAATCCCAAGTAGACCACCGTATTTGCGGCTGGGCTGGGCTGGGCTGGGCTGGGCTGGGCTGGGCTGGGCTGGGCTGGGCTGCGCTGGGCTGGGCTGGGCTGGGCTGGGCTGCTCTGATCTCAGAAGGTTTGGAACAGGTGTGGGGAGGTCACGGGCCATGCGAGGACTGGAGAAGCTATGAGTGTCAATCTGTTGCCTGAAGCAGGGAGGGAGGCGCGGGTCTAGAAACCAAATGGAGAGCATTCTGACGCGTTTAGTCTGGGGGCTGATGGCTAGCAGCGACGCCCAGCGGCTCGTTGCACTGTCTCCCGCCCGTGCAGTCCGTCAACCCACCTCGCCCCAAGACGGTGTCACCGGATGTAGCCAAGAACGCGCTGAGGCGCATGACGAAGGCCCAGGCGCCGCCGCCGCTGGACGCGGAGGGGAACTTGATGCCACCATCAGGCTCGGGTTCGTTGGCTACAGGTGGCAGCGAGAGCGATGGCAGCAGCAGCGGTTCCGAGGAGCGGGATTCGGCAACGCTGAGCTCGGCGGCCACTCAGAGGGCGGCAGGCGCCGCTACTGCTGGTTCAAATGGTTCTGAGGGGAAGCGGAGAGAAGCTGGTACCGGCAATGGGATGCAGGATGCGGAGGGACAGAGTGCGGGGGCGGCGGGTCGGCGCGGGCCGGCCCGGTCGGGGCGGCGAGTGGGGCGGCTGTATGCTGCGACAAAGGCTCGGCACGAGTACAAGCTGTTGCTGCGGACGGCGGAGGAGCTGTTGTTACTGTATTCCAAGTGATTATGTGCTGCGGGGAGATGCACTCCGTGCAGGAGCGAGTGGGGCAAGTCGTCGACCTGAGGGAGGTTCACAAGGCCTCATGGTGAGGGACCACCCAGCGTGTTTGTGTCAGCTATGATCGTACGTGGGCTCTTTCTTGACTGGCAACTGCAATACGCACATCACCAATTGCAATAAACCGCCGGGTTCTGATATTTGTTAAGTGAACTTCAAGTTCACATGACGACACGCGCCTGACGCAGAAATATAAAGCAGACCACAATTTGTGTTTAACAATATAAGTGCAGTAACTCTACCCAGAAGTAAGGGAGACGTCTCGACACAGTCGTGCCATCGCATTTTGTGCGTTTCGTGCCGCTGAAGCTTACGGGATACTAGCAGTGCATGCCGCATTCCCCATAAATGGAGGCTCAGCATCCAAACTCGGCGAAGGCTGGCAGTGTCAGCTGTGGGGGCCCTTCCAGTGCGCCAGCGGCGACGCCCGACCTTGCAGCCGACCCCTCCCGAGTGTGGCTGCCCGAGCTGGTGCAGCGCATAGCCACCTTCCTCCCTCGCAATGCCATTCCCTGCATCCTGAGGCTGGTTGACAGTGCCACGGCGGCCCAGTTTTCGGGCTGGAAGCACCGCACAATCCACCTCAGTGAGCCCGTGCCGCACGGCCTCTTCGCCGCACGCTGGTCGCCGCCCAGGGCCACCCGCAACCTCCCGCTTGAGCTGCGTTGCCGGCTGGTGGCGCTGACTGCGGCCTCGGGCGTGGTGGAAAATATGCCTGTGGCCCTGGCGGCGGCGGGCTGCTTGGTGCAGCCAGCCCTGCTCGGCTACGCGGCCGCGGCGGGGCAGGTTAAGGTGGGCACTGGATGTGCTGCGCGCGTGTGTGTTTTCCACTTTTGCGGGATGGGCACCACGTCATTAGGCAGCAAATATTTCAAATCAAAATTGAATGGCAATGTTTTGCTGCCTGCTTCTCAGATGTGTGCCTGGCTGCACATCAACGGCTGCCCTGCCGTCAAGATGGATGACGAGTTGGATGTTTTGGCGCTGGCAGCCGCACGCGGGCACAAGGAAGTGGGTACGGAATGCACCGAAACCCTGGCGCGCTGTCGCCATCAGTGACTGGATCGCAATCTTGGTGACAGTACTTGGTGGCACGTTCATTATGGTTATAGTTACCGGCTTGTGTGCAGGTGTGTGAGTGGCTGCTGGCCAATCGCTATGGCTGGAGCTGGGACGCGCTGTGTGCCGCGGCGGGCGGCGGTCACGTCGAGCTGATGCTCTGGCTGTGGCGCCAGGGGCCCGGAGCGGCTGGAGCTGGAGCTCCAGTAGCAGCACCACCAGCGCCAGCTGCTGGCACAGTTGCTGGCACGGCTGTGCCAGAAGAATCCCGTACTGCGGGCACGAGCAGCACCAGCAGCGACGCCGCCATCTACACGGGCGCCGACGGTGCCGCCGTGGAAGCCGACGAGTGGCATGCGGCAGCGCAGGCGGTGCTGGGCGGCATTCCGGTGGACATGCAGCTCCTGCAAGAGGTCGCGGCCGGCTGCGACGTCGGCACGCTGCGGGCGGCGCACACAGTCTGGCACGCCGCCGACCAACGCGCCCAGCAGGCTCGGCGGGAGGAGCTCCGGCGCCAGCAGCAGCAGCGGCGGGACCGGCGGCAGGAGGAGCGCCGGCTGAGCCGCGAGCGGTACGGTCAGCACGATGCAGATCCGCTGGGCGTGGGAGAACCGTCAGATGAGGACCTAGACGCAGAGGACGCGCTTGAGGTTGCGGCGGCAGAGGAGCTGCCGTTTGATGAGCGCAAACTGCGCGAGCGCGTGATGGGTGCGGCGGCGGGCAGCCCCACGCCCTGCTGGCGGAAGAAGGTGGCGTTTCTGGAGGATGTGGGGTTTGCCAAGTGCACCGCCGCCTGCGAGTGGGCGGCTGCGGTGGAGGTTGAGGGCACGCGCCAGCACCGACCGCCCATCGTACCGTCAGTCCTGCCGGCGGTGCTACCGCTGTTGTCGGGCGCAGCGTCTTCTGGAGGCAAGGAAGCGACCGCGGGTGGTGCTGCGGCTGCGCCAGCTGCGTTGGCGGTGGCTGGGGCTTCAGCTGCGGTTGTCACTAGCGCGGCAGCGGCAGAGTCGGAGGCCGCTGGCGCTGCGGCGGCAGCGGCACTGCTGTTTGACCTGGATGACCTCAGCGACTCTGAGTCCGAGCCTGAGCCGGACGTGAACAAGTGCGAGAAAGACCCCAGCGCTGGTGATGGTGCTGGCACTGACGCCGAGTCAAGCCAGTCTGGGACGGACGACGCCCTCACGCGGCTGCGCTGGCTGCGACGCCGCGGCTACCCAGCGGACGGCGCCGCCGTCATTGAGGCCGCCCAGCACGGCAACACAGCCGCACTGGCCTTCCTGCTGCACCGCTGCGACGCCACGCCGCGCTGGGAGGCGGCAGACGCGGCGGCGGAGGGCGGCCATCTGGGTTGCCTGCGACTGCTGCGCGCCGCGCGCGCCACCATGGGGCAGCACACGCTCAGCCGGGCGGCGCAGCGGGGGCGGCTTCGGGTGGTGCGGTGGCTGGCGGAGCGCGCGGACCTTGGGGTGCTGCTGGATGCGGATGACGACAGCATCATGAGCGCGGCGGCGGGCAGTGGGTGTGTGCCGCTGTTGGCGTACCTGCGGGGTGTCCAGCAGCTGTCAGGGTGCAGTGGTGGAGGCGAATACGGCAGTGGGGGTGGGGGAGCCGGGGCCCTCCGCGGCTGCAAGTCGCGTGCCAGCGGCGACGCGGCGCAGGGCGGGGGGGAGGAGGGCGGTGAGCGAGGGAAGAAGGCAGGGGAGGCGGAAGGCGAAGGCGGGCGGGGCGCGGCGGGGGCTGGGCGCGAAGGGCAATGGATGTGTCCGTGGGATGAGGACACGTTCGCATGGGCAGCGGACGGCGGCTGCGAGGAGGCCATCGAGTGGATGGCGGCGCACGGCTGTCCCATGGGGGTGAGCATAGTCGGGGGTTTCTCTTTTTGCACTTACCACGCAACTGTATTGTCCCGTCCTTTCGGCGCCACGATACTGCGTCTCATTCAATGATTCAATGCACTGTACTGTTTTAGGGTGGTTCGTTGCTGTTCATAGGTTGACGCACTTGAATCACAGCAGGCACTACCTCTTCTGTGCCGCAGGTCGACGGCCTGCCGTACGTCTGGGCCGGCATTAACGGTGACTTTGCCACGCTGGCCTGCCTTCGGCGGCTGGGCTGCCCCTGGGACCCCCAGGGCGGGACCTTCCTGCGGGCGCTGCGCAGCCACCGCCGCGGGCGCTGGTGCTCCGTGCCGGCGCTGCAGTGGCTGCTGGGCGAGGGGTGCCCGGTGGGGGACTGGGAGGCGTTGCTGAAGGCGGCGCGGGTTCGTGGGAGAGACTACATGGAAGTGGTTAACTGGGTGGAGCGTGTGAAGAAGAAGCAGGAGGAACAGGCTGCAACTGGAGGGGGCGGTGTTGAAGGGAAGAGTGAGGAAACGAGCCCGAGGCCAGCGTCGGGCTGTGTGCCATGTTGCCTGGGTCGGTAAGGAGCAACCTTCGTGAGCTGAGGCTCTGGATGTCCGACGACAATATGGCATGTAAGAAACGTCAACTTCTTTTCCCACAAGCAGAAAGAGGGACTGCAGGGTTAGGAGGGCAGCACAAGGGGAGAAGCGCGCGCGTGTGGATCGGCAGTTAGCCGGGCGATGACACGCTGACACCGGGATGACTGCTAGACACGCCCAGCAACTTCAGTTGTTCTTATTTCATCTGCATTAATTATAGCAGCTGTAGCAGCGCTGAGGCCTTGCACGAGCGTCACCAATCGCCAGGTTCTGGCACTTGCTGGGCCCTTGCAAAACTCACAGTTTTTAGGTCAGATACAATTCAACCGTTTTGTTGTAACTTACTACAACACCGCGCTTAAGGGGTGCAACCAACGGCGTGCACTGGCAAAATGACACCGCCACTTGCTGTGCTCGGCGCCGTTGTTGTCCTTTTAAGTGCCTTGCTGGATAAAGCTACAGCAGCAACGTGCTATGCCAACTTCGGCGCAAAGGACTTCCCTTCGTGTATCAACTTGGCGCCCAGCCTCGCGCTGCACTGGAGTGTCAGCGGTGGCTCCATTACCTTCGCCGCTGATGTGGATGGAGGTGTGTAAGCTGCATGGACAGGGTGATAACAGGCAGCATTGCTTCCATGTGCTGGGGACAGGGCGGGAAGCAGTGGGTGGGCAGACACAGTGGGGAGGGTGAAGGGCCTGGCACGCGGGCCAGAAGCACACGGCAGCAGAACATGGCCTATCCTGACTTCCCCTTCACCCACTTATGATGATGAAAATGCTCTGGAATTGCAACCTCTGCAGCGTGGGACTGGGTCGGCATTGGGCTGAGCGAGGGCGGCATGTTGGGCGCGGACCTGGCGGTAGCTGCGCTCGAGCCCGGCTCCACCCAGTGGACAGCCACCGATTACTGGTCCGCCGGTTTTGGCTTCCCGGCCCGCGACGTCTTGCAAGTGAGCTTGCTCGTGCTGAGGTGGTGTGTGCGTGGTCACAAACAGCCTGGCCCAAATGCTCAGCGGCTGCGGAAAGGCCAACCCTTCGCCAAGGGTTCGCAGCATGCCAACTCCCCAAGCAGACATGCTTTTGACGCACGCTGTATCCTTATTGGCTTCCGCTGTGCTGTGACGGCTGGTCTGCAGGACGTGACGCTGGTGGCGGTGTCGCGGGCAGGCGGCTCAACGCAGGTGGCCCTTCGGCGACCGCTGGTAAGAGCTTAAACGGGTTTGGGCGAATGTACTAACCCAGAACCATAACCAGAAACCCGTCAATAGACAGCGGAGATAATGTGGCCTTGGCGGGGGTGGATCAGGAGGGCCCAACTGACAGGATCCCGTCTAGCGCAGAGTTCGGAGTTCAAGGGCGCAGGACATGGTAGCGGATGATTCCTGAGCCCGCAAACCCCTTGTCCACAACGCTTGTTGTTGTGATGCATTCCGCAGGTGAGCTGCGACCTGGCTCAGGACCGGGCGGTGGTGAACGACACGCGGCAGACGGTCGTCTGGGCGGTGGGGTCTGGCGGTTTCGCCTACCACGGCCCCGTCAACCGTGGGCAGGCGGAGGTGGTGCTACTGCCCAACGCCACCACGCAGGCCAACCTGCCGCTGCCGGCGGACGTGCAGGTGCGCCTTAGGGGGCAGGCGGTGCCCAGAGAACGAGGGACACTGGGCGCAGCTAGTTGCTGCAGACTGCTGGCGAGGTTGTTGCGCGGCTTGCGGGGGAGCGGTTCGGCGGCGTAGCGTTGGCACAGGCTGTGTGGCAGGATTGAATATAGGTTTGCAGCTGACCCGTCCTGCTGCCCTCGTGGCCTGCCTGGGCTTGAACGCACGCAGACGCTGGAGCTCAAGATGCCCGCCTTCACCATCCCCGGCAATGCCACCACGTACCAGGTGGGCACTGGGCCCGTGCCGCATACGGCTCTGCCACCGCGCAACTCCACGCATCCTGCTCGACCCACATGCCCGAATCTTTGCACACGCACTCACGCCTGCACGCACACAACCCCGACGCCAATACCGGCCCGCACGTTGCTTCCCTCTCATACGCAGTGTGTGAATCTGGAGATGCCGCACGATGCCAAGTATCACGTGTATCGCTACGAGCCCATTATCGACAACACGCCCTACGTCCACCACTTTGTGGCTTGGACCTGCTACGGCCTCAGTGACGCCGACGCGCCCGCCACGCCGCTGGGCTCACCCTACGATTGCCTGGGCTACATGGAGTGCTCCGAGTTCTGGATGGGCTGGGCTCCGGGTGCGTGGGCGGGCGTGGGTTGAGGGAGTGCGGCAGCGGCAGCTTGGCACTGCTTTGGCTGCTGGAACCTGTAGGAGCGCCTGGAATTGGGCTGGCTTCAAATGGTCGCAACGCCGCATGCTGTGAATTGCAGGTCTGAACAAGGTGGATGCGGAGGCGCAGGCGGCACTGGCATTCGGCTCGGGCACGCCGAAGCGGTACCTCGCCCTGCAGATCCACTACACCAACCTGCAGGGCGTGCAGGGGCAGGTGAGCCCGGCCTTGCCTTGGGTCGTGTGGTTAAGAGATGGCATACATCGTGATAATGTCCATTTTATGGGGGCCACATCTGCCGTGATGGACCACACGCCCGTACCTCAGCGCCCGCCTTTCCCGGCCCCTTGCAACCGCCCTCGCCCTCACCATACGCGCAGGTCGACTCTTCGGGCTTCCGCATACACTACAGCCCCACACTCAAGAAATACGACATGGGTGTGCTCACCCTGGGCACGCACGACATCGCCGTACCGGCCGGCGCGCCCTCGTACACGACGGCGCCGAACGTGTGCCCCGGCACCTGCACCTCGCAGCTGGCGGCAGCCGGCCCCATCACCCTGATCGAGTCCTTCTACCACATGCACCAGCTAGGCAAGAGCATGGTGAGTAGCGCGTGCGTTGTGTAGCTGTCTAAACGGCTCATGTTGGGTCATCGCAGCACCTGGCTACGAACTTCCCACTTAGCCACTGCCATGCTCCCTGCCCAACCTGCCCCACCCATTACCCGTGCTTACCCCTCCGACCTACCCTTCCCTGACCTGCCTCTTGCCGCGCCCCCATCCCAACTCTCCTGTGTGCCTGTCAACCGACAGGTCACGCGCCACGTGCGCGGCGGCCAGGAGCTGTCGCCGCTGGGCACACGTGACTACTACGACTTCGCCTACCAGGCGCCCGTCAACGTGCCGCCGCCCTCGCGCACGCTGCTGCCCGGCGACTCGCTCATCACCACCTGCACCTACAGCGGCGTGGGGCGCAGCAACGTGACCAAGTTCGGGGAGGCTTCCTACGAGGAGATGGTGAGGCAGGGGTTGACGGGGCATGTGCGTGTGAAGAGTGCGGCGCCAAATGTATGGTATGTGTGTACAAGGACCCGCTCGCCGGGCACATCGTTCTTCCGTAGTTTGCGCGCGGCGGAGTAGTTGTTCATACGGTAACATTGGCACGCACGCCCCTGGCCCGCTACCGTCCCCCGCCGCAGTGCTTCAACTTCCTGTTCTACTACCCCTTCAACGACTCCATCAGCTATTGCATCACCATGGATCGCGACCTGTCCGGCATGGCCAGCTGCAGCTCCATCCGCCTGCTGCAGGGGCTGCAGTCGCAGGATGCCTTCAACGCGGCGGTGCAGGCAAGCGTGCGCTCTACGCGCTGAATGTTTAGGGGCTGGGGCAATGGGCGCTAGGCGTGTCGAGGTGCATGCGCAACTTGCTGCAAGTTGTTTGCGGACGCCGGGCGGGCACGGTCGTCATTGGCACTCGGGTCTGGCGAGGTTGGGGCGCAGCTTGTGTCACACGATGTGGCGGTTAGGAAAGGTTATTCGGGGCGTTTCCGTTCCGCTCCGCGGTCCTGCGAATTCGCCGTCGTGGAATGTGCTGTGACACCCCTGCTTGTCATTGCCTGCAGGCGGGCGAGATTGTCTCGGTGCCGGCCAACGCAACCACGTACAAGTAAGTTCCCTGCTGGGGTGCACCGTATTTCTGTCCATGCCCACCTGCACTGCCACTGAGTACGATGCCAGTACCGTATGGCTGACCCCTGCCGGCGTCACACGCGCATCCCGTCGCCCGCGCAGGCCGTACAACCCGACGTGCGCACGCACCGCCCCCGGCGCGCCGGGCTCCTCCTCTTCCCAGCCCGCATCTGGCGGCGAGGGGGAGCCGCAGGAGGAGAAGCACCGCCGCAACGTGGGTGCTGCGGTGATCACAATCATCATCATAGCATGCATCGGCGGCGTGGCAATTTGGGGCGTGCTGCGCTGGATGCGTGTCAAGCGCCAGGCAGAGGAGGAGCAGCACCTGTTCCAGAAGTACAACCCCAACACGGTGGGGCTGCCGCTGGTGGGCGCAACCAACTCGTCCTCCGCGCCGATTGGCAGCAAGGTATAGGAGACGTGTGCGCGTCGACACGCCAGGGACTCCTCGGAAACTGCTGCGGCAGGAGCGGAAATGTATGTGGGTTGGGCAAGGTAGCATGAATAAAGGTAGGCCATGTGTAGGGTAGGATAGGTTTGATGCACGAATGCACAGTGGAAGGAAATAGGGTAGCACAGGAATAGTGCATAATAGCGGGTAGCAGTTCTCTATGCGCGTTGGGGCTACGGTAGGCAGTGGCGGTTGTGTTTCACATGTACACAGGTGTGCGAGGGGTTAGAGTGGATAGAGGTGTACCACATGTTGGCATGCCGGCGTGGACTGGCGATGAATTGCAGCGCGGTGAGGTGGAGCAGTTACGCAGTCAAATCTACGCTGCGGTTGCGGTCGATGACCCTGACGCTGACGAGACTAGGGACTGTCCCTCACAGTAGCGGCTCTAGCGTAGTACTGCACTACCTGCCACATTAGTGATGCACAAATTGCGTGAAGGGCCCATGCTTACAAGAGACAACGCGCGCACGCGCGAGAGGGATTCTGTTTACATGTGTGATACACAATTGCGTGACGGGTCCATGTTTGCACCAAAACTGCAACATGTGATACTACTACAAGAAGATCTGCCACCCACGTATCAAGTCTGTGGGGCCAACGCCACACCAGCACTAACGTATGTCACGAGCCCTCCTCGTCGTCCGAATCCAGACCAAACCCGGCCACGGGCGCCGCAGGCTTGCCGCCTCTCCCGGCTAGCCCCAAGGGCGCCCCCGGCCGCTTTATCCCGCCCCGCGCCATCATCATGCCGCTTGCCCGCCCACCCGCCCCGCCCAGGCCTCCTCTCCCGGCGCCACCTCCACCTAGCCGCATGCTGATGCCCGTCGTGCCCGGCGCCACTGTGAGCGGCGCCGGTGGCGCCGCCTCAGCACTTGACCCAGAGAACACCGGCTCCGGCGGCGGATGGGGCGGCTGTGCCTCACCCGGCGGCAGCGGTGGCTGTGGCCCCGACGAAGGCAGCGGCGGGGGCGGAGCGCCCGGCGGCAGCGGCGGTAGTGGCGGCTGCTCTGCCTGCACCTCCCCAGGTGGCAGCGGCGGCGGCATGCCACCGCTCATGCCTCCCAGCCCTCCTCCGCCTCCTCCTCCTGGCTGCTGCTGCCGGCTGCGCGCCTGCGCCACCTCTATCTGCTTCTGCAGCCGCGCCATCTCCTTGTCCGCTACCTTCTGCTCCCGCCGCTGCCGGTCGCCGCGGCTGCGCTCCGCCATGGCGGACTTGGCCTCCGCCAGGCGCTTGCGGTGGTGGTGGTCGTAGGAGGACAGGTGCTCCTCCAGCTGCCGAGCGGTGGTGTACTGCTTGTCACACACCTGGGGAGGGGGGCGGGCGGGGGCACAGGGTGAGCCCGGCACGAGGCACTACGGCGCCGATTTGCCGGCCCTGCGCATTTGCTGACAATCCCTGCCGGAATGCCCTAGCTACCCAGCAATCCAGTGCAATCAGGCACACAGCCACGCTCACCCCTGGCTAAGGTACGGCACTGACATGCCCATGCCGGCCCTGCGTGCTAGCTCCGAAGTCCTGCTTGGATGCCCTACCGCCGCCCCCTGGTCACCCAGCCCTTCAGATTTTCAGCCATGAGCCATCCCAGCCATTCTAGCAGCCCCAACCCATCCCGTCGTCGCAACCATCCCAGCCGCCCCTACCTCGCAGTAGAAGGTCTGCAGCATCTCCTTGACGTCCTCCGCGCGCTTCTGCAGCACCTCCGCCGTGGCCTCGCGTTTGCGCGCCGCCTCCTCGTCCTCCTGCGCCGCCACCTCTATCTCCAGCCGCTTGCGGTTTGCAGTCGCCTCCGCCGTGTGCGTGTCGTCCTCCTCCTGCAAACCCCATCAGGCACACACGCCACCGTGAGCCACCATGACAGCTTCACCACGAGGGAAATTTGTATATGCTTCAGCTGGCGCCTGCCCTGCTCCCAGGTGTGAGTCCGGGTCACCTGCTTGCCAAGCCCTAGCCGCACGCCGGCCTCGACGCCCGCGCGGATGGGCTCCACGATGCCGTTCTCCTGCGTGTCCAAGCAGGTGTCATCTGGCTTGTCAAGGTGCACGGACTTCTCACTTCACTCGACACCCCTCACACCGACACACTCTGCCCCACTCCTTACCTGTCTCCCAAGCCCCTTGCCCTCGGTCCAGCCCATCTTTTGAAGAAGCTTAAAGCCAATGTTGCTGCTTGCGATGGGCCCGGAAGCCGAGCCCCCACCCGCGTCGTCTTCGTCGTCCTCGGGACCCCCGACCGTGCCGCCGATGCCACGGTGCCCCCAGACATCGTCATCCCACTCGAGCTGCTCTAACCGCCGTCGCTTTTCCTCTTGAAAGGAGACTGAAAACTCGTCCCCTCGGGGTGCAGCCAGTCGCGGGTCAACTACAGCGACTCCCGCAAGTGGATTCATGGCTAGTTGTTGAGGGTTTATGCTAGAAGCACCTAAGAAACGGAAGGGCTCGCACTCGCCAGATCGGTCGCTCAATAACCTCAACTCGATTCGTTGTGCCGCTCGCTAGATTTAAGAAACATAGTGTATATCTGCTTATTGCAGTATTACAAATTACGCTCGGAAAACGCTCCAGGCACGAACACATCGAAAGACGATTCGGTACTACTTGCTTCCTGGCGCCCCTTGCTTCGGGCACATTCTCTTTACAGACATCACATAACAATCAAGTCTTCTGGATAAACATTAGAGGGCCGGAGCGTTGGGCCGCGGACATGGAGCTCTGAGTGTTTAGTCTCGCCTCAGCTGCGGCCCCACCCAGTTGCCGCGCGGCGCTAGTGACCATCTAGATACACCAATATGGCTAGAGCCGTGGACATGGCGGACTCTATGCACTATGAGACGCGGCAAATCCGCGAGGCGCTGCAAGCCAGCAATGCGCGACTCCGTTCTGCGCGTTATGCACGCCCGGCGTCTAGCCTGACACCGCAGCAGGGTGCTGCTATGCTGCAAGAGTGGGAGGGGCTCTCCAGCACCGGCGACATTGACAACGTGAGTGCAGGTGGCAGGTGCCAAAAGTGTGGGGGTTTCGGCCAGCCGCCTCTCCGCGTGTCTGCAGCCTGCGCCCCTCGGCCCGCGCGCTGAGCCCTTTCCTTGCCCTGTAACTGCAGAACACAACGGCCGCCAACAACAATCCCATGTACCAGCAAATGCGGTCAGCGCTGCTCGCCTTTGAGTCGGAGGTAAGCCTCAACCTGCGGTCGGACCGCCTGCCTAGCAACGGCACGCCTGAATGCAGCCCTATTTGTGGTGGTTCACTGCAGGTGGGGTACGCAGCGCCTGCCCGGGAGCGCGCATTTTTCTCCGCGCTGCGGACACAGCTGATGGAGGCGGCGGCGTGCCGGGAGCCGGAGCAACGCGACATGCAACTGGCGGCCGCGTACAAATGGTTCAGCAAGCACAAGTGCGTGCGTGGGGGCTGGGCGTGAATCCAGTGGGGACAAACGCACGTCACACGCAGCAGGCGCAACCAGGGATGCCATAAACAACGTAGTTGCAAAGCACGGATGCCGGAAGTAACCAAGACCAGCATGCTGTCGCTGACCTAATTAGAGCTACACAACCCGCCCGCTGTCTCTGTCACAGGCCTCAGGGTCCTGAGGTGGACCCCATCACGGCCGCCGTGCTGGCCTCCTCCCTCAGCGTGGAGGCAGCGGGTGACGGCCGCGGACCGCAGCAGCCACCCGCCAGCATGCAGCAGCGCCTCAACGCTGCGCACTCCGTAGCGATGGGAACTGGAGGATACGGCGGCGCGGCGGCATCGGCACAGGCAGGGCCGCCGGGCAAGCACCAGTTCTTTGGTGTATTCTCGGGGACAACAGGCGCCGGCAGCAGCGGCGGCAGCGCGAGGCCAGGCCCCAGCTCAGCTTATCTTGCAGGCAGCACGCGGCAGGGCTCTGCGCGGGGCCCTAGCCCCACTGCTGCCGGGTCGAGGCCCGGCGCCGGCTCTCTGTCTCTCAACCACCCGCTCGTGATGCACCCAACGGTGGCACACAGTGCGGGCGCTGGCGCCGGTGCAGGGGCATCGGCGCGCGGCGGGCCAGCAGGGCCCAGCGGTGCCGGCGGTGGAGGGCCGGGCCGGGCGCGGTTCGCGTCTACGGACATGTATGCGCCAGGCAAGCTGGTGCGGGCGCAGGAGCTGGATGAACTTGACCATAGGGCGGCAGCAGCGGCGGCGGCAGCAGAAGGCGGCCGCCCGGGCGCGCTGATGCACGCCAAGCCCTGGCTAACGGGGCCGTTCAAGTCGAGTGCGGGGACGGGGGCCGTGACGGCCGGTGCAGGCAGGGGTGCGGGCAAGGGCGGCGCGGCGGCGGCCGAAGAGGAGGAGCTGGCAGCACTGAGAGAGAAATGGACGGCCATGGACTCCAAGACGTCAGCGTCGGTAGCGGACGTGCAGGTGCGGCCGTGCGGGGGCTGTTGGTACGGTGCGGTGCACGCGCAGATTGAGGCCAGAATGCGAGTGGCTGTCGGCTTAGCGCACAAAATGTCTGTCGCGTGCAGACACTTTTACCCATCGGCCTCTCATCATTGATGTGACATCAAACGTTACGGATCGCAGGCCAAGGTGGCCGAGTGGACCCTGCAGCGGGCTCGCTTGGAGGAGGAGATAGTGCGCCGGCAGGAGGCAAATCGCTTTGCCAAGCCCAGCGCGGCGGGCGGCACCAGCGCGCCCTGGCAGCAGCAGCCCGGGATGCATAAGCCCGGCAACGCCAATGACCCTAGCCTGCCCGCCGGCACTCTCTCGCCGTACGCCAATGCCAATGCGGACCTGGCGGCGGCGACGGCCGCGGCGTCTTCGGCCGCGGTGCCCAGCTCTGTGAGCTTCATGCTGCCGGGTGGCGGCGGCGGTGCCGCCTCCAGCGCGGCGGTGGCGGGCGCAAACATGCGGCTGCGGCATGCGGAGGTGACGTCGTACGACCGGGGCCGGGCGGACCTGGTGATGCGGCTGGCACAGCTGGGGGTGGGCGTCAACAGCGACACGCTGGACCGGGCGCTGCGGCCAGTGGAGGACCGCCCCTTCCTGGACTGCATCTCAAAGCTGCCGAAGCCAGGGGACCACCTGCCCAGCAGGTGCGAGCGGCGTGTGCAGGACGGGAGTTATATGCCGAGCCCGACGATTAGGTCCCATCAGCATCAGAAAGCCCATCTAGGGGGAACAGCGAGCGGGAGTGGGGCTGCGGGGACGTAGCTGCGACACAGCTGGGGTCTCCGCAGAGTTACTGGTGGCTGTTCACTGCGTTGGATCAGACGCAGGTGGAGTTGTCAAGCCTTCAACCATGCCATTCTTCCACTTTCACAGGCCTGGGAGTGTACGGCTGCCGGCAGCTAAGAAGAAGCGGAGCAAGAGCGCGGGCAAGGCGCGGCCCAAGAGCGGGCGGTAGCTGCGGCAAGCGCGGGCGTTGATGCACAGTCAAACAGCAGGGCGTTACATTCATCAGATCTGCGGTATAGAGCACAAGGTGTGCGTGTACGAGCTCTGTAGACGCAGCGGGGCAGGAACTGCTTTTGGAGTTACAGGTATTGACTACGAATTTGTTCGGCATTGTAAGCAAGCATCAGTAAGGCCACTTAGCCTGTGGGCAGTCAGCGTATGATGCGTCCCCGGCATCAGAGATCTCTTGCGTGCTTGCACGCATTATGTCGCGTGACACCGCAACAAGGGGCTTCATTGTAATCTATTCCAACGCTGCATACCGACGGATCTTATCACTGTCTGTGCACTTAAGGGCCGACCCTATGTCCCTATCCGGATACTGTGACGGTATGATAGCTGGGGTGCCCATGTGAGGTAGCTCATTGATCACCCTCATGGACATCACATCACTGCTGGTCCACCTATAATGAAAGTCTACCAAGGCGCCACCAGCCATGTGTATGTATAATAAGTGCTTAGGCATGGAGGTATAATGGGGTCTTTGTGCAGTCCATACAGCCTGACCACATGCACAGTACTACAGTAACCACCACGACCCGCTAATAGCTTACGTCATGCAGAACACACAACCCAATGCGTGACACATGCCCGACTGAAGTGATGCACATCCGTAGCTACTTTGATCTTTGCATTCCATAAGCGTTACTGGTATACGCCCAATCCTCAGACCCTATCTACGCATGTCTTCCTAACGGGCCCTGCAGCGCCACCTCAAGCATCACAGACTACCTTTCGAGCCCTCGGCCACGCATATGCCCATGCATTAGTACTTGGTCGCGCCATGTAGCTTGGCATGCAACAGCGGCATGCACTGATGCATTGAACAACATAGCAACTGTTTCCCATGCGAAGGAAACCACGTATCTTTTTACAGTGCCCAGGGCCATCCGTTTACATTCCACTCGCGGACACACGCCCTGCGCCCCACTCGCCCGCGGTGCTGGCTGTCCGTACCAACTCCTCCAAGACGTAAGGCTCCCAAACAAGCTCTGTATGAAAGGGCGAGATGTGCGGACCAGCATGAAGTACAAAGTACAAAAATGTCACAGGTGCAGGTCATGAATGGCAGGGTTCCGTGACCATCAAGAGTATGGGCAGCGTGGTATGGCCAATACCGCGGTCGGTCACATCGCATGCCCTTTGCCCACCTGTGTCGCTGAACGAGCGGCGGATGGGCGTCGCTGGTTGCACCGCCGCTGGTGTGCCGCTCCCTGCCGCCATCAGGGCCACTCGCCGAACGGGTGAAACGGACGGCTGGGCAGGTGCCGCCGCGGCATCTGCGGGTCCTGTGCCCGTGCGCACAGCCGCCAGAACCGGCAGGGGCGCGGAGATGCCGCCAGTGGCTGCAGCTGCATCGCTTGAGGCGGCTATCGGGGCACTGGGCCCGGACTGCCGCATGGCGGGGTGCAGCTGCGGCGCCACAAAGCGCGCATGGGCAGTTGACGACGGACGGGCAGGGCTTCCAATCATGGCCTGCAGCAATACGGCATTCCTCGAGGGTCAGTCCTTTCGTAGCGTGCAGCTAACAAAGCAACGAAAGCGCTATACGTAGCACTGGGGGCTGTTAGAGATTGGGAGGCCACATCGACATGCACGTCGCTCGAAGCCGGGGGCATCCCTATAAATACCGACGCACCTGCTGCTGCCGTGCACTCCGCCGCTCCTCCGCATTGGCAGCGCTCACACGCACAATCGCTGCCGCCGTGCGCAGCAGCCTCGCCTCCTCGTCCTCAGACTCCTCCTCTGCCTGCGCTTGCGCCGCCAACGCCGCCTGCATCGCCTGAACAGCCTGAGCCGCTTGCGCCGCCGCCGCAGCATACAGGTTGGAGCCCAAGGCGCCGGCCATGCCAATTCCGACCCCCGCTCCGGCATCGCGCCCCGTCGACGACGGCGGCCCACTGCCCCCGCGGAAACCGCCGCTGGAGGCACGCCCTCTGCCACTGCCCAGCAGATCCCGGCCACTACCGGTGTCGCCGCCTCTTGCCGTGCCGGGTCCCATGGCTGCGGCGAAGGCCGCGGCGGCCGCCACCGCGTTTGCGATCGGGTCCTCGCCCTCCACACCCATCAGACCGCGCAGCGCGTCGCCGCCAGCCCAGGTGCCGGCAGCGTTGAGGCCGCCCGCAGCCGCTGCAGCGGCGGTAGACCGGGCCGTGGAAGCAGCGCCTTGCTGCTGAGGCTGCGGAAGCGAGTACGGTGCTGAGTCCCAAAACGCCGCCCGCCGTCGGAGCCTGTCTAAGGTGTTCGTCTCCGTGCTGCTGCTGCTGCTGCCGGCGCCGCCCATCGCGCGGTTTTGGAGGCGTGCGTGTGCACTTGCGCTCGCGCCCGTCACGGCTGCCTCCAGCGCCCGCGCCTCTGCTGTGCCGGGCCTCGCGGAGGCGGCTGCCAGAGCGGCGTTGAGGTTGCGGTAGCTGCCCGCAGACCTGGCGTCCGCCGCAACGGGCGGGCGAGGCAATGCCACGCCTCCGCTCACGACGGTAGGGCCAGCGAAGGCCTCGTCAGGGCCCGGTGCGGACGTGTTTGCTAGCTGCAGCTCACCGGGTATGGCAGGCAGGTCGGTGCTTGCCCGTGGCGCCGGCGCTGGCGCGACCGCGCTGGCAGCGGCAGTGGCCGGAACGTGCGTGCGGGAGGCCACAGCACCAAGCCTGGTGGCCTGCGAGGCGCCCTGGCCAGAGTGGCCGCTGCCGCCAGCAGCAGCTGCCTGCGTCTGCGACTGCTGCTGCAATGACTGGGCCGGCACCGGGTGTGCACCAGCGATGGGCGGCTGGCTGTGCGGCTGCTGCAGCGGGTACGTGTCGGGTGTCGAGGAAAGGCCCATCACGGTCGCACGCGTGGCTGCGTAGGGGAGCCAAGGCGCCGGACCGGTGTCCACCTGAGGAGCATCCACGCCTGGCAGCCCGTTTTGTGGTTGAGGCCAGCCCTGAGTGCCGCCACCTCCTGGCACATCGATGCCGCCCGCGCTCGCGGTGCGTGGGGGCACCAGAGCGCTTGATGCCTCCACAGCGGCCGACGCCGTGGCAGAGCCGGCAGTGCCAAGGCCACTGCCGCCGGCCCCTTGTCTCACGAGGTGCATGGCCAGAGAGGCAGCCATAGGACCAGGAAGGCCGGACCCTGTGGCCGGATTTGCCTGCAGTTGCACGTGCCGCTGTTGCTGCAACTGAAGTTGCAGCTGCAGCTGTTGCTGTAGGTAATGATGCTGCTGGTGAAACAAGGATGGTGTCTGGTGGCCGGGGACCAGAGCCGTTGCGGCCGCGTTGTAGCCGTGGTTGCCGCGCTGCCAGTCTGTGCCTGGTTGCTGGTGTTGATGCGGAACGCCGTTGCCCCACTGCGGCCCCGCAGGCGCCCCGCTGCCGCCTCCAGGCGGCTGCGCTTGCTGTTGCACGTGGCGGTCTTGCGCACGCTCCTGCAGCCGCCGCTGCTGTCGCCGCAAAAGCTGCTCCAGCAATTGCTGCGCTTGCTGCTGCACCTCCTGTGTCGTAAATTGCTGCAACTGAGGTGATCCCTGCATATCCTGCTGCGGGCTGAGCTCCGACCGCTCCTGCTGCTGCTGTGGATGTTGCTCCTGCTGCTGCCCTTGCAGGGGTGCACTTGACAGCGGTGGCGGCGGTGCCGTCACAGCCGCTGCGGCAGCCAAACGGTCGCCACGGCCGCTGTCAGCGCTGCCCGTGCTACTGCCACTGCCACGATCCATGCCAAAGTCCCCTGCTACTGCTCCAGCGGCATCCCCTGCTTCGCGCCCCTGCTGCGTGCCGCTGCCTCCACGGACCTCGTCTACGCCGCGCTCGCCTGCTCCTGTAGCCGCCGAGGCTTCCTGCAACAGCTGCTGGTGCTGTATGGCTGCAAGGGCAGCTGCCGCCTCTGCAACAGCGTCCTCCACGCTCCGCACGCGCGGCAGACCCTGGCCCGCTGCCGCCGCAGCCGTTGCCACCGCCACGGCCGCCGCAGCCCCTCCACTCAACAAGCGCACCTCCCCTGCTTCAGCCCCATTCGCAGAAGGCCCTGGATCTCCCGGCTTCTGCAATCGCTGCCACGCCGCTCCTGCCGCTGCAGCACCAGTGGCCCCCACGGTCGCCGAGTGCGACGTGGCTGCCAGCTGGTGCTGGTGCTCGCGCAGGTGGCGCAGCATGTCGGGCAGGCGGCACGAGTGCTTGCACAGCACGCAGTTCACGACCCGCATGCGGCATGTGGTGACCATGTGTCGCAGCACGTCTTGCCGGTCCACCCACGTGCCGCACTGGCTGCAGGCGGCCCGGCCGATGGGGCAGGTGTCCTCGTGTGCCTGCGCTTCGGAGCGGCGGTGCCAGCCGCTACAGCCGCGGAAGCGGCAGCGAACCACTGCGTGTGGGCAGCGCTTCAGGTAGTGCTGCAGCAGTGCGGCCTGCGAGCCGCACTCCTCGTCGCACGCCCTGTTGCGGGGGACGGAGACGTGTGAGGCAGGGACCTGGGCCCAAGACGACCTGGGCCCCGCTCACGCATGGGAGCGGAGGGGACACATCCTATCGTCACACCCCGCAACCAGCAGCTGCATATCCCTTCGCCCCCAAACTTAATTCCATGGATTGAACCCTCGAATTCTCGCTTGGTTGCACAAGACCAGTTAGGGACACTTCGACAACGGCATATCGCAGGCCCCTCCCTGGCACAGCCCACGCCCCCCGGCTCTTTCCTTACCCCCGTTTCCTAGGGAGCAGTCAAAACAAGCCCGCACGGAGAGGCACACTCCGTCTAAAAAGTTCTGCAAGCTCCTATCCGTCGGCCGCACCTGCAGTGGCCGCCCATGCCGAGCACGTCCATCACCGCCATCAGCGCGTGGTTGATTAGGTAGGCGGACTCGGGGGTCTGCAGCCGGCAGTCCACCCGCGTCTCGCGGCAGATGAGGCTGCAGCGTGAAGAATGCGGGCGACAGGAAGGGGCAGTAAGTACTTGTGCGCGCGTGTATGTCCGTGTGCGTGTGGGGTCGGCAGGCACCGGCGTGTGGGTGGCAAGCGGCAGTCGGTTGGCAGGGAGTGTGGCCGGAGACGGTGAGGGTGAACGGCGAACCGCAGCGGATCTCACGTTACCCACACACCTGCACACCCACCCACCCATCCCACCCGGTTGCCGACCCACCAGTGTACGGCGCCGGGCGTTGGCACGGCATCGCGGAAGCGCTCGTGCGGCTGGCGGCCTAGCTGTAGCGCGTCGTTGGCGCAGTGCATGCACAGCACGCTTCGGAGGCAGGTACTGCCTGCAGAGCGACATGGCAACGGCACATGGGTGACGTCTCAGCCAGCAGCCAGCGCCACGCCCGGCCACCGGGTTTGGCTCTGGCGGCCGCACTTGACACGACCCGCACTTTACACGGCCACGGTTGTGGGGTTCCTGCGGACAGCGCGCGCACTGGAGCCTCCAACGGCTTCGCCCAGGTCCCCCGGTCAACGAAACTGTTACCGGACCGCAGTCATCTATGTTACACAGCTCCCTGGAACTATTGCGCCCATCGCGGCCGAAGAGTCGAACAAGGGGCAGGCGAAGCGTCAAATCGAGGTGCAGGCCGTATAAGCGGCCGAAACCTACCCGCTGAGAACCGCCCTCCGCATCCCTTAAAGCAGAGAAAGTTGACGGGCAGCTGCGCGGGCTCCAAACAAATTGGGCAACCTAGCTCCTCGCTGATACGGGCAAGTTTGTCCACGCTGGGTTG